>NC_061515.1:15695000-16895000 GCF_022379125.1 Scophthalmus maximus | reverse complement strand
TTATTCTGCTAAGAACCTAGAGGCCACCATCTCCATCTTGCGAAAAGCTTTAAAATGGCAGCGTCACTGCGTTTCACTGCTTACTGTTTAAGATTACCACCAATGTATGTCTCATGCAAAAACTGGTGTGGGAGCTGGTGGTTTGATTTGTGTATTATTGATCAATAAGGACAGTTACATAAAAGCTTGTATGGATGTAAGGTATTCTACAAACCACAAACAAAATCTGATATAGTCGTTACAGTCAGCATAACAGAAGATATTGACATGTACACATTGAACTTGATGCATCTGTTTGATTAATCTAAGGCATGTCAGTCTGAAACTTTACAACTGCGACAGCAGGTTGGGAGAAAACATTTGAACTTGTGGCCAACGCACTGACAGTGTGTGGGTGTGGGTGTGTGTGTGTGGGTGTGTCGTAAGGAATCATCCGGGGATGTATGTTAAGTAGTTTGTGTGTATCACTATTACAGAGGTTAACAATTATTTTCTCCCTTGAAATGAGGGGCGCTGACCCAAATATCAGGCCACTTAACACCCATAATAAGATGATAATTGGCCAATGATGATGGTCTTGGCTTTCCCCATCACCCCCAAATTGTCAGTTAATTGTAATTGGTTACCTTTGTATTAGTTACATTCATCATTTCCTCGTGGAGGTTTACGTACACTAGTGATTATCAGTGGGGGATGGGTGGCTGAGACTTGAGATAATAAAGCCTCAAATCATTTCTCCCTGTCCCATCCTGATTTATTTATTTATTTTTTTAGCACTCGATGCCCCACTTCCTCTCGTGCGCGCTTCACTGATGACTGTCGTAATTGCGTGTTCACGGCCTAGATTTCCCCCGAGGGGTTCCCCAAATTAAAAGAAGTCATCCTACTCTTCCCTCATCTCCCTTTCCTCCAGCACCCTGTTTTCTACACACACACACACGCACACACACACACACACACACACACACACATACACACACACTTTACCCTCCCTCCCCCTCGCTCTCTCTTACAATCCCGCTCCAGGGATGCCATGCTTATTTGAATGGAACTTTCTTGTCTTTTTTTCTCCTTCCTTTTCAAGCCGCGTGGCACTAATGAATAAATAAAACACACACAAGCAGTGGATTGACTTTCATGCATGGGTGCACTGGCTTTGATGAGACCCCCCCTCCCCTCCAATCTTATAGACAAGCTGCTGAGGACAGTCATTCTCTGCTCTGCTAGGCTACTGTTAAACATTTGTTCTGTATTCAGATGATGCACATTTTGAATTTTGTTAAGGCTCTGCTGGGGTCAAAAAACTGCCAAGACAAAGGAATCTCTTTTGTATACAATGATTTTTAATCACACTCCTTTGTATTAATGATTAACGACAGCTCAAACTGTACCAGGCTGAAAAGCTTTTCTGTGCCAACTGTGTAGTCAGGTTGGGCTCCTTCAGAAAACCTGTGGTGTCTTTACAATGACAGCAGCAGTGGTTTTCTTTTGAGTAAATGTTGAGTTAGCATGAGCAGTGATGGCTACCACCATGCAGCATAAATCATCCTTAAAACTGCAGTTTGCTTCTGAGACAATCAATGGTAGGACACCTGAACAGTGACCAGTAACCAAGTGGCAACCAACCGAGACGTCACCCATTGGTTTTTGAACTGGTGTTTTGAAGCCTCAAGTTTAGCATTTTGGCCAGCGCCATCTTGGTTTATTCGCAGGGTGGGCCTGAATGAGAGCTTGCCCACTGCCCGTCCAGCTGCACCTGCGACCTGTCAATCACACACCCAAATGCATAGAGGCTTTGTCATCTATTCTTCTTAAGATAGGACCATCATTTCCAAAATGAACATCATGCTGTTTTGAAGAAGACTTTAAACTATAGATTGAGACCAAAAACTCCTCAGGAAAATGTTTACTGGCGTTATAAATCAAGTGAGAGTAATTTCCTCAGACTTCTATTGACACTGACTTCTTTTTGCAAACAGTGGAGTTGCCCTCTTTTGGTCGTTAGAGATAATACACATTTTGGGCACTTCCTCATTGGCTTCACATTCCGGACGCGGTGTCCACGTTGTTCTTTATATACAGTCTATGGTGATGTCTTACCTTGCTACCATATATCATATCACTCTTAACCATTACCAACATTGCAGGTAAAGTGCTTAATTATTATTTGAATTGACTACTACTACTACTACTAAGACTATAAATACTACTACCGATACCAATACCCAAAGCCCAAGTATCTGTATTTTTACTGGGACTGAAGAAGTTGGATCAGTGCATCTCTATGTCTGATGTGTCAGTGTAGTGTGCCGACCTTTAAGATCACAGTTTAAACGGAAAACGAGATCCCAGCCAGTAAAAGTAGCCTTTGCTACTTCTTTGTGCAGCTGAAGCCAGCAGTGTGTGCTCTCTCTTAACTGCCAAGGGCCTGGCATGCTGCGCAGGGCATAGGGATTCTGGCACTAATTAGCCTGTAATGGCATCATAAATTATAGACAAATCAAGGCTGTGCATCGGACAGACGTTTTAATGAAAAGTTGTAATGGGTCACCCCCGGAGGCCTGAGGGCTATGGCCCTCTTGCCTGCCAGGGTTATCCATCACATCACAGCTACAGCAACAAGACTGGATCCACAGACCGTTTTCAGAGTCGGTGTGAAAAGGTCTGGAGGCTGAAGCTTTCGTTCTCCTCACCACTGATACCTTTCTGACTATGTCATGCTCGAGATTCACACCCTGGCAGAGCTGATGTAAGATATTTCAAATTAAACAATCTTTTTGTACTCCTTTAGTTACATTACATCACCTTGCATTATATCTAAATACATGCATATCCATAGAGCTTCACACACATGCCGACGCATCAATTACAGACTTGGGATGCAGTGCAGATGATGACGCCCTGATTTTTTCCTTGACAGAGGTGGCTGTCTTTCACCTAAAAAAAATCTATGTGAAAATGGAAGTCAATCCCTGGAACGGATGGTCAAATGGAATCGTTCTGGGACTTATTGATGTTTCTTTTGTCCCTCCGTTAAAGACCCGATAGGGTTATGGCTGCCGCTGCCAGATGAGCGCCTGAGAATCATTAGCGGTGCTGATTTGATTTACGTTCTGTGTAGATGAGGCCACCCAAATGATCTGCCTCTCCATGGCCGTCATCAATCACCGCCAACCAGGGGGCACGGCGAGCATGCATGGGAAAGAGAGCGGGGTGGCACACCAAAGCAGCCACAGGGCTGTGTGTATATGAGGGCACGTGAGCATGCACTGCACAAATGTGGCCCGGTAAATGTTTTTGTGTGTGCATGAATGTGTGCACGTGTGTGTGTGCTTGTTGAGTGGATTTTTTGTGTTCCATTATGCGTCTGGACAGGGAGGGGGGCATTGTGTGCGCGCATGTTGGTTTGCAAATGTGACTATATGAGTATATAGGAGTTATACACTGTGAGGCACTGGTTTTGTTATGAGCAAATTATTAACAATTATCAAGGCTAATCATTAATTTTGAAGTTATTAATGGGAATCATCACCCTGTTATCAGGGACCAATTACCAAGCTATAAATGCAGACTCTTTCACCCATAAATGTCAATATCATTTGTGATATGAACAGTGAATGGTTGAATCCAAGCAGTGATGTCACAATCCAGCAGTTACCAGGAAGTTAGCACAACCCCCCCCCCCACACACACACCCAAACAATGGTTATAACATCATTTATTAACAGTATCTAAATAACAATTGATATAACCCCTAATCACAAACATGATAAAGCTACAGCAACAAGCACAAGCAATTATATGGCAAAACAATCACAGGCTCACAGGCAAACCAGCTGATATGTAATACATCTGGTGTGTGTGTGTGTGTGTGTGTGTGTGTGTGGAGAGATGGCGAATGTGATCATGTGAGTGACGACGTCTCACGCAAGCTTAACCAGGAGAGTGAGGGACAGACGGGTAGATGTGATCTAACACTTGTCTTGATGACATTGTGGCTAACCACGCCATTTATGTGCACCAAGGCCATTTATGAATGTGTGTTAATCTGAAGGTGTGGGTTAGCAAGGCGGTGGTGAGACGAACGCAGGCTGCCAACATGAAGTTGAACACGGTTAACACAATCATAGCAAGCTGCAAACAACAGCTGATCCATCCAGTGTGGCATCGGCAGAGTCTCTGGCTGAGCATGGGCCGTTTATCTCGCTCCTCACGCACCAGTTTCCCCCTTGCAGCAGGAAACCGGTACACTGTAAATGATTTCTGTAAATTTACAGCAAGATTTCAACAGTATTAGCCAGTTATTTGTTAAAACAGCACTTTACTGTTAATAAAGATGACAATCTGTAAAATTACACTATATTGATGCGTTTTTTACAGCAAAATGCTGTATTACTAAAATACAGCACTTTACTGCAGAGTAACTTAAATAACAGTGTAATACAGTATTTATTGCATTCTGGGAAGAAAAATTCCAGCACCAGCACATGTGGAGTTGGGATCGATTGTTTTCTTCATTTATCCCCATCTGTTGAATTATTTGGTGAGTATCAATTTTACTTAATCCATAAATCAGTGAAACGTCTATCAGTGATGTTTCCAGGTTGTTTGCATCATTGAATATGTGCATGTGTCATCATAGATTGATTAGGCAGCTAACTAGAGTTTCATAGACTGCTTAGTCTGACAACATTTCAACTTTCATTCATTCTGTTATTCAGTGGAAGAAGTTTTGCTCAACTTCACTTTTACATAGAGTCTTAAGAAACACTATCATTTTTCAGGCGCTTCATTGGAATAAACCCTGAGAGAGGAACCAATGCTGGACGGGGAAGAGTCACCAACAGGAAGACAACAAGAGTCAATCCACGTGTCCACTCTGCTGAGGAGACTCATGGATTTCCATTGGGACTTCATCTAAGATGGTGAGCTAATTCAGCTCCATAACTCACTTACATTTGTGAAAACACTAGATTGTCTTTTTTCTCTAATTCTTTGAACTCATTTCTTTCTCTTTCTTTCTCTCCTCTTACACAGAGTCATAGGTGGTTTGAGAGGACCAGAAGTCCGTCACTCCTCTGCCATCGTTCAACTCTTGGACTTTTGCACTTACACTTAAGTACCTTGTTTGAGCATGAATGTACAGTTCATATTTGGAATTTTGAATTTAATTGTTTTGATACAGCATTATATTGACCAATGTTTTGTCCCAGGTCTTTGTTAGTACTAGTTCAATATGCAATTGTTCTATATGTGCAGTTTACAACGTTTTATTAAAATAAAAAGTAAAATGCAAAAAGAGGTTGTGATTTATTTGATTGAAAAATCTATGATTTAGCTCTGGACTTTCAAAGAACATTTTGCTGTGGTTTGTACTCTGTGCTTGTAGCCAGATTTTGTGAGGACTTTAAAACCGGTGAGGTCTATTTTATTGTCTTTCTCAGTAAAATAATAATTGTATTTAAAAAAAAGTAAACAGTCAGTCAATCAACTGTAAGGTACTGTAAAATAAAAAAACAGCCAGCCAGTCAGTTGACTGTAAAATACTGTAAAAATTATTAAAAAAACAAGTTCATACCGTATTTTTGACAGTACAAAACTGTCAATTTTAGTGACGGTAGATAAATGTTAATTTTACAGTAACATAATGGCAACCCTGCTGCCAGCTGATTACTGTGTAGAGTTCGCTCAGTTGGAGAAAAATATGTAATCTGTTGTCACCTTGACAAAATCTTCTTCTATTTTGCAGGCAGTACGAGAAATCGGCTCGTGCTATTCGGCTATAACCTTCGGAACTGGAAAATGTGCTTGGTGAGTACAAACTTGATCTGCGTGTTTAAAGTTAAGCAAACTGCTCCCTATCATGTCACAAGGGAAAATCCTGGGGCTAAATGGCGAGCGAGAAAATAGCCGGGAGGGGCGGAGCGTGTCAGGCTGTTTTTGCCCAGGTGACATCACGGCCGTGTCACAGGAAACACTGAGCTTCGTTCAGTTAGATGCCTCAGTTTGATTAAGTCAGGCCTCCGGGCTTCATGTAGGCCCTCTATTCCAAGCACATGGCATGAGGTCTCAACATTAGGCTGTCATGACTCTTAGGCAATCTATTGCTGGTTAACTCTCAATACTTTTTATGACTAAATCATACAGTCTAGATCACACACTGGGTAAATAAACACTGTTTTTCTTTTAATGAGGAGCATTTGGGGATTAGAACCCAACAAATTACAAACTATTGTAACAGTAATGTGCAGTAAGGGCTTAAAAAGAAAACAATGACTTTAAAACTATTGTAACAGAAATGTGCAGTTAGGGCTTAAAACGGCTCCACAGCAAACACCCTGAGTGATCTAACAACAAGAACAGGGCAATGAAACAGTTCCTTTGATGGAAATTTTGAATCAATTCAGTCAGTATAATAAATTCCCTGTCATACTTACATACTGTTCCTATGTTTGGATAATGTTCTAGGTTGGTTACTACAACCCAGGGTTGTCTCTTTTTCAAAAATCAAGTTTGGACGAATTTGACACAACACATTTTGTTCGAATGTCTGATGGGCTTCGAGACTGTATATTTTGAATTTGAACAGGTCGTCACAGTTTGAACATGAACTTTTCACCCAACATTCAAATTAATCTTCAAATTTCAAATAAATAGTGACAGAAAAATGGTACTTCAGAATAAACACTTTGCCAGAAATCTTCCACATTAGCGATAGGATGATAATTTGAATAATGACGGGTATAATCACGGGTTGAGCTGCTCAGGATTAATGAAGACATTCTGGGGCCTGTTCAAACTTTACCCTGAAACTACTTACATTTCTTTCTTCACGTACAGTGCCCTTTGTGTCTTTGGGTGTGTGTGTGTGTCTTTTGTTTGTTTGTTTGTTTGTGTACGAATATTTGTGTCCTTGTAGTCGGGGGGGGGGGGGGGGCTTGTGAGAAAAGGGTGCGTTTCCATTTGAGGGCTCATGATTGACGGCCAACTTTGACTTCCCTGTGCGCATGTTGTTGCTGGCACAAATCCATGGCGCCTTGTTCTCTAACAGAGAGTTGGCAGAGGTTCCACTTCACTGTGGCGCATAATTCATGCCATTGCACTGTTGCATCAGCAATAATCTCTTTAAAAGCAACAGAGACGGGGAAATGGATCAACGTTTCGTTCATCGAAATGTCTGTATCCAAACCTCCTCGTATCGCAGCCCACCTCCACGCTAAAAATCCATGGCTTTTTTTTTAATGGAACATGCATTCTCAAAATCTCTCTGTGATATGCTAATGAAACACTAATCCTCATCGCGTAGGTCTGTTTGCACATTTGTAGCGTTCAGAATCCAGTGATTCAATTGGATTCACTTTGAAGGAATATTAAATTAGATATGCAGTATCAATTCCTGAATTTATGACTTAAATGTAGGTTTTGTTTTTGCTAATACACCACAGTAATAGTGATGATCTTCACACAATGAATACTCCTAAATACCAACTCAGAAAAGAGCGCACACACGCACGCACACACGCTGTGGATTATATTAGGAACAGGAATATCACACATGCGGAAAACTAGGCTTTGTGTGCATATATATGTGTGCGTGAGCATGTGTGTGTGTGCAGGGGGTGAAGGCCAAATTAGCCAGGTTGTATAAGCAATTATTGGGGCACACTATGTACCTAAGCATCCTAATAGGTATGTAGAGGAGGCATTATTCAATTAGAGTGGCGGTTTGCTGTAGCGAGGAGCAGAGCAGTGGTGACAGCGCCGGTGTCTTCTCCTTATGAAACAACCTATTTAAGCTAAATCAACTCCCACTTAAGAGCTGCGGTAATAAGCACGCGGCGATGCTCGCCGGCCCGCAGGGGCCCATCCGTCATGCTGTAATACGGAATCAGAATGAGTGATAACACCTAGTCCTGTTACAGCGCCTTAGCTGCTGCCGCAGGAACAGCACGCACGCACACACGCACACACACATACACACACACACACACACACACACACACACACACACACATACACACGCAGACACACCTGCAGACACATACATGCACACATTGCATTACTGCTGGATGGCTCTGCTCATTTCCCTCTCCCACCCACCTCCTGCACCACCAACTTGCATATGCGGAAGGAAATTGTGTTTCTATGGATTTGCAAGTATGAGTCTCTCTCTCTCTGTCTTTAGTTTTTACTTTTTGCCATGCAAATGTGAGCACACTGTAGTGTGTGCTGGTCTTGTATGTGTGGGTGGTCAAATTATGTATTATTAATTACATTGTGTATAAATATTTACAATACTTTCATGTAATGATTATAATATTTTAATTCATTGATTAATCTTCAAAGTAAATTGTGAAAGAAGCTTTCAGAGACCAAGTTGACATCTTTAGACTGTTCTTAGACACTTCAAATCCCCCACATTTTCTTAATTTACAGTGATATAAGATACTGGAACCAGAAAACAGTTAGGGTTAGGGTTAAAATTGGGTACAAAAGGGTACAAATGGTACAAAAATTGTCGGTGATTAATCTTCTATTGATTGACAAATTAATGTCCTAATTGTTCCCAGGCCATATTGCAAAATCGGCACCATAATCAATCATGGTATATTTTAATTGATTGATATTTGCAATACTCAGCCAAGTCACAGGCCAGTCTGGGACAATCCATCTTCCGGTCATGGTATTTCAGTATCAGCCCAGAGAGATGCTCGACAACATTAACAGCAACCGGGCGACACCTTTCAGTACATTATGAGTAAATTCTGTCTCAACACTGTCCACACTCGAACAGAGAACTTCATCAGTCATACACAGCAGCCACTGTGGGAGTTTCAGGTGAGAGGAACCTGCTGCAGTCTGAGGCTACTGTACGTTCACACGTATCAAAACACATAACTGCAGCTACATTTATGCCTGCCATCCACACTACTCTGGAGTTTTGCAAGCGCCTATAACGGAGAAGTTTGGAAACGCTGGGGGGAGAGTTGTAGTATGAAAGGGGCAAAAACGGTTCTTATCAGTCATGACTCGGCAATTAGCAGTGATGCAAAACTTTGTAAACACTTACTGTCAGTAACAGTTACTTTTCATCCGTCTTACTTTTCACCATTGTTGTTTCTCATTTGTAGTATTTTTTGTGACTGAGCAACCAACTGTGGAGTAAACAATCTGCTTCCCGTTTACCCGTGGTGCTCACGTGCTCAGACCATGTAAACGGTCACGTTTTCCGGTGTGTTTCTCTAGACGATGATTAATACAGAGCTAAGACGCTCATGTGGAAGGAGATCGTTTTAGTTTTAAAACGACATTTTTAAAACCAAAACATATCAGTATGGATGTAGCCTGAGTGAACAGCCTAAAAGCTCCAACGTGTCATGAAGGTAATTAACTTTTACCTTGTTGTTCCTGATATGTTGAAATTCACACATGCCATTCCCACATCACAGGCCGTGATAACAGTTGTTTGTATAAAATACAGAGCAGTTATTCCATGAGAATTCAGTTCAGCCTTTGTAAATGCCTACGTAATCTGAAGCGATATCCCACAGATGAAAGATAATTTGGCTCGTCAATGCATTGAAGATCAGATAATTTATCAAATTCTCAATTGATAGATAGGACCTGATTTCCCTCAGAGTGTAGACTCATCAGCTGCACCAAAGTATTTAAAGTTTTAACTGTACATTTATTGCCTCTGCCCACCACAGGCCCATCTGCAGATAAAAGTTATTACAAAGAAGCTCCGCAACGAATACAAACAAACATGGAAAAGATGTGGGGTATTTTCCTGAGTTGAATTATGGATAGATGAATGAACAGATGAAAACAACAACAAAACATCTACAGAGTGATGAAAACAGAGGAGGGGAAAACATTCGATAAGCGGCATCCTCGAAATGTTTGAGAGGCCTGGTTTCTTGGGCATCCTCCTTTCCTTTTTTTTTATATCTTGTTTGTTTTTCTCCCCCATCTCTCTCTCTCTCTCTTTCTCTGTGGCTCATCAGTGTGGTTGTTCATCGGTAATGACTCCCAGTGTGGCAGGGCCCCTTTAAGGTTGAGGTCCCCCCCCACCCCACCCCTTCATCCTTCCCCCTCCTTCAGTCCCATCCGCTATGCATTATTCATGGATTTACAATCAAATGAGGGAACATCGGTTGGTAGCAGGAGACATGGTGCATGGCTCTTCCTCCCCAAAAGTCCCCTGAGGTGCCCCAGTCTGGTACCCACCATCACCCACTCCCCCTAACCCCCGCCCTGACCCAGCCCTCCACCTCCCTCTCACCCCACTTGACATGGTGACAGATTCTTTAAAAAAAAAAAAATAATTTTGATTGGGGTGGGGGTCCAGACACATTGACTCCATCTTGCCCTTCCCTGGGGTTGTTGGCAGTCACGCTGGTCAGTAGTGACCTCTGTTGCCCTTTGGGGTCCTCATCACTTCCTCTTCCTCTCCATGGGGATGCACCCAAAGTGTCTGGCACCTTCTTTTTGGACAGTGGCAAAGGAGGGGTAGGTTATGTCTGTGATAGGTTGTCTTTCCATTTGAAGGCTTTTTCACAATAGCTAACACTCTGACAAGCTGTTAAACTTAACGTAAAGATGTTATTTTGTCCAAACTGTTATTACCAAATCTTGGCCCTCATTTCCCTCAAATAAACTTAGTGCCTTGCAGCATTGGGCAACAGTTCATTTTGCAAGGGCGTCATCATCATCAGCATCATCATGTAAGGATGGAACAAGGAAAAAAGAAAAGAAACACACACACACACACACACACACACACACACACACACACACACACACACACACAAACACACACACACACACACACACACACACACACACACACACACACACACACCACCCCGTATGTTTTGAACTGAAGACACAGAAGGTAGATCAACTTGAGCAAAAAAGGAAAAGGAAAATCAGTGCTGGATTAAAAAAGGTCGGCAGTGAGAAAGGGAACCAGGGAGGGGGAGAGGGACGGGGAGAAAGAGTGCAGCGGGGTATAAAAGAGGGTAAGAGGAAACAAGCAGGTAGAATCAAACTGCACTGAAACTTTATTATACATGTTTTCATTGTTTCTCAGGAACAGGCTTGTTGCAACGATGATGTCAGACCAACTGCTATAGTCTCAGCTATTGGGCTTCCTCCCTTAATCACACACACATCATGGGAGATATTGTCTTCACCACCATTGCTGTCAGCTTATCCCAGCTATGATTCCTTGCTAAGGAGTTGTTGTTTTTTTTATAGTGGGAGCCAAATCCACAGAGGTCTCCTCATCTCCACAACAAACTGACCTGGTAATTTAATCTGGTGAAATGACTGAATTAAACAGTTGAAATCAGTGTTTTTCCACTGTTCTTCGGATGCAGGACGTCCCAGACGGGCTGGAGCTCCCACATTTGCTCACCTTGTACCAGATGTTCACAAGGTTCTATGTTGGGAGCAGAATAATCTGCAGGGTGCCTCATCTCCAAAACAGACCCAGTGATTTAAATCTGGTAAAAACACTGGATAAAACCATTTCATGTTAGAAATCAGTTTTTAAGGAACTGCTAGCCAAGATGTCGCTAACATTTGCTCAGCTTGTCTGATAGCTTAAGACCCAGATGTCTCATGTCTAAAACCCTTAATCCAGTTAAAAAAACAACTAAGATCTCAAAAAGTGTATCGCAAAAATGTGGCATAAAACCGGATGAAAAGTAAATTTTCACCACTGCTGGCAGATAATCACAATGCTGACGCATGTGCAGAGGAAATACGATGGCATTGACAGGCGACCAAATTACTTGATTAACTGTTTTCAAACAGATTTCTGAAGGTTTAAAACTTGCTGGAATCATTTGGGATAATGTACCCAACTCAACAAAATATATAACTTATTTCTTGTCATTTAAAAAAAATGCGTGAGTTAAGTTATTATCATACATATTATGCATTTAAGGCAAAGTTTACTTTTAAACGTCTAGTGTTTTTGACGTCGACCAGAATGTGCAAATGACTATTGCTGCTTCCCTTCCTTAGTTCCCAGCATTCATTCGTCAACGCCTGTGGCGCATTGAGAACTGTCAAGATTAGAGTATCGAAAGAGAGGGACTGAAAAGGAGAGAATTTCCATCAACGCGGTGCCTGTAGTAATAGTTGAATGAAGAGGAAGATTACAGATTAACATATTAAATGCCAAGATAGGCCCACCTGGTGTGTGACAGATCTTTCACACAGCGCAGCCAGTGGAAATGGAAATGTATCAGAACTAGGTCTCTTGTGAGTCATTTTATCCTGATCACTCTTGTACACTCGTTTTAATACTTCTTTTTTTGCGGGCTTTACATGTGAAGGATTAAATCCTGTAATCATGTCTGGTAATTGAAATTGCGGGCCTGCGATACTGTGAGTCGCTTGAAGCCACGTAGAGTCTCGCACAGTCACCTGTCTGTGGATCGGAGTTCTCTGCTCTCCTTCGCTGCCACTCTGAATAACCCCAAAACACTGCAGCCGGTGGCTTCTTCTCCTCGCCTGCCTATAAATATGCCATTATGGTTTCTCTCATTATCCTCATTATTGGGGTGGATGGAGCGGCGTCTGCGTCTATCACGGCCCTCTAATGTGGGTCTAATGGTTCTGACCTGTATGGGACACAGGTGGTCCCCAGAAAAGCCTTGATTGGGTCCATTTATTAAGCTGCTCCGGCGCCAGCGAAGGTCCAGTTAGTCATTTGTGTGTGAGGCAGGTTCCATTCCCCAGGAAGATGATGGGCTCAAGCCACCCCACACACACACTCTGCTCCCCCCCCCGAGTCTCACCCCTCAGCCCCAGCTTTGTTCTTTCCTAATGGCTCAATTAAATGGGTTAATTCGGAATGGGGACCCGCTTCAAATCTGTGATTATCACCTAGCCCCCTACTCTTCCACACCACCACCAGAACACGCACTCACTCTGCTATTACTCCATTGCTTTAACCCCCCCCCCCCCCCCCCCCCCCCCCCCCCCCCGCACACACACACATTAACTGCAAGCCCACATTTATTATTCATCGCAATCAAATAAGTGAGGTGGTTGAAGAAAGTTGCTTTTCTCTCTCTCTCACTTTCTTTTCTTGCCTCTCTCTCATTCTCTCTACCTCCATCCCCTCTGTGCGCCGCCGCTGCTCTTCTCCACTCGTCACCTTTCCTCTCCCAGGGAAGAATTGCCTTTATTGCGACAAACACTCTGTGGAGCCCTCGGCTCTCGGCAGCCCCAACCACTCATTGATGCAGGCAGGCAGGGAGGGAGGCAGCCAGGCAGCCAGGCAGCCCTCCCCGTCAGGAAAATGAGCAATTCTCTCATTGTAATAATGCGCCTCTGTCATCTTCCCATTATCGGCATGATAAAAGATGAAATATTCAGGGAGGCTGGCCTCCTAACCTGATCTGAGCGCGATATTGGGCCTGTGGAAAATGAGTTTTATCAGCTTTAATATACTCCTTGGCAGACTGACCCTTGAAATTAAACATTATTACAGAGCGGATATTTAAAAAACCGGGGCCACAAATTACATCAAAATGAAAATATTAAGGAACATTACGAATATATCAAGTGGCGCTTCTCTCCCTCTCTTCTTGCGCTCGCACGCCGGCTCTCCTCACACTGACACCCCCTTTCTCATCCCGCCTCACCCGCCCCACCATTTCACCCCCTCAGCCGCCTTCGATGAGCATGGTTGGGGATGCGGCAGGCGACGTTGTAAGTGTCACTGTTGTTCCGCGCGTGTGTGTGTGTGTGCTTGTGTGTTTGTGTCTGCAGTGGGCTGCCAGGGAAATAATAACAATGCTGCCTGTCCCACCAGCTTCATACGTCTGCATAAACTAATTAGACTTCGACGCTCTCATCACCTGCTTTATTGAGAATGGAGCGAAGAACAGTGTGGGACTTTAGTAGCATAGTGTGTCCCTACACTTGTGTGTCTGCACGTTTGACAGTCACCGTGGGCCTCCAATGCTCTATACGGTGAACGTCTTTTTGTGTGTTTAGTGTTGAGGGATATTTAGATACAAATATTTCCGGATACAATTTGTTCTCCTCTTGAAAATATTTGCAGGTGTTTCAGTTGCATGTTTTTGACAGGTAAAGGTGACTCTGGACTCATGTAGAGTAATTCTCAGGGAAAATAATGGAAAACCCAGTCGGAAGTGAATTCCTCTAATCACTTTAAAAGTAAAAATCCCCCCAAATCTATCTGTCCCCCCCAAAATGGAGAGAAAGTGATGTTGGTTCTGTGAAGTGTGTGGTGATTTGTCACTTTGTGATGGGGGATATGAGAAATGCAATAAAAGGCGGAGGAGAGATGTGATTTGAATAGATTTCAGAGGAAGTCGGTCCTTGGGGGAGTTGGATGAGTAAGCAGTGTCCCCGAGGACCGAATAAAAACTTTACTTTTGGTCACGGCACCCCCCTACCCCATACTGCTCCTTCGCTTATCGCCTCCATGTGTGAATGTGTGTACACATGGGTTTTATATTATGTGTGCGTGTGTGTGTGTGTGTGTGTGTGTGTTGGCATATGACCATGTATGTGTCTGACTTTCCTGTTTGTGTGTGTGTGTGTGTGTGTGTGTGTGTGTGTGTGTGTTTCCACTTGTGTATGTGTGTCCCACGCAAATGGAGCTCCCTCCTCTGCCCCTCGCCCTGAGGTTAAGGGAGGATACACACAGCTCCCTCTGCCAGGCTCAGATGAGTATTCACAGCAGCACGTCCCTCTCCCTTAACCCAGCACAGGGGAGCTTTGCATATTGAGGCTGTGTATGTATCTAACTGTGTGCGTGTGTGTGTGTGTGTGTGTGTGTGTGTGTGTGTTTGTGTGTGTGTGTGTGAGAGAGTGAGTGTGCACCAGCCTCTCGCCCCTGCCCAGAAGTGAACAGGGGGTCCAGTTGATTCCGTGCACATGCATTATTATTATTCCATCGGTGATTCAGCTGGCTTGGTTTGTGCCAATCTTGTATCGCTGCATGCATGCATCGGGCCGCAACTTGAATTGATGCATGCAACAGCTCACAATTTGCTGTGTGTACACTGTGTAAATGCTCAAAGCTCCCTTTGTCATCTGCAGGGGTTGATACCTTATGTCTGGAGCAGAGACGGAGACGGCAGTAAACACAGGTGAAGTGTCATGTCACCTCAGGAGTGTCCTGTCCGGTTTAACACGGCAAAAGCAAAGACATGGGACGGATGGGAAAGGGCAAAATAAGAGGCAAAAAAGGGGAAGAAGGCAAATGTAGAATAGAGGGAATAGACACCACAGGAGTTGGTTGCCAGGAGGGGAGGAAACAGCAGAGGGAAAATGGCTTTCTCCATCCCTTCCACCCTTCCACCCTCCCTCTTTTTTGCTCTCGCTCTTTCTCTCTCCCTTCTTTTCTCCCTCACCCTCTGCCACTTGATTCATTATGCTGATATACACAGTATTTGCTTCCTGAGTGAGCCCCCCTGCACTCCCACCCTCCTTGAATGCACACAGTGGCGAATGTACACACACACACACACACACACGCGCGCACATGCACACAGAGAAAGGGGTGCCATAAATATAGCAAACGACACAGCCTAGCAGCCGAGCAAGGTCAGCCGTGGCCCAGGATGACAGTGCCGTGGGCGCTGCACCGAGCTCTTGTTAGAAATGCACACAGATAGCTCATTAGGACGGGCCCCTGAGGCCCCCCAGACACACACGCGCACACAAACATATACAAACATTGATCCGTTTACGGTTTAATTGCAAAGTTACCCGTGTACGTGCTGCCGAAGATCATGGACCGCTCCTTGAAAGTATTCAGTCTGCTCCCCTCGTCAGATGTAGCTTTACTCCATGTGCGAAGATGTCTGCTGGTTTTCAGTGTGTGTTTATAATGCGTACCTGCAGTGTGTTTTTTTTTTGTGGGAATATCTTCAAGGTAAACATTTCACTCATGCATTTACACATTACATATAAATATGAGCAGTGCGGAGTGCAAACATGGCTCAGTGTCAAAGGAGAAGCACTTCTCTCAGTGTAAAAACTGTCATGTTTACATGAGCACAGGGGCAGCTTTGGAAAATATCACAAAGACACGCACACAAACACACACACACACACACACACACACACACACACACAATAGAGCTGTCTGTGTTCCGTTTCTTCTTCTACTTAACTGTGCGAAAGTAGACATCTTGTTTAAGAGTGACATTGGGGGGAAAAAAGCGAGAGAAAACCTCTCAGAGTGATGTACTCAAGTTCCACTGGATCAACAAAAGGTGCGGTAAAACTTTGCATGCACTTTAGGCTAAAAGTTTGAGTGTGTGTTGCGATGCGATGCTCTGCCAGCATGTACGTTGCTGTGTGTGTGTGCGTGTGTGTGTGTGTGTGTGTGTGTGTGTGTTAGTTAGGTGAAGGAGAGAGAGGGCAGGTGTGCATGTATAGGAGCGTGTGTGTGAACGTAGCAGAGGTACTTGGCTCATGCTCTGGACACGCCTGAGTGACTCTGTGAGTGTTGCCCTCCTCCCTCCTTCACGCCAGCCTCAGACACACACTGGGACACACACAACTAGTTTTTCACTCTCCTTTACCCCCCCCCCCACCCCACCCCATCTCAGTCTTTCTTTTCTCTCACAGATAATACAGTCAGTTTTTTTTTCTTCACTCAACTACAAAGCTATTGTAGCTGCAATATGTGTGTTGCTATCTTTCTATTATATGTCGAGTAATGGCTGCCCCTCTCTCTTTCTTTCTTTCTCTCTCTCCTTCTCCTGAAACAACCTTATTCATTTGCCAACAGTTGGGACAGTCGACTGTCCCTCCTGTTGGTGTTCTCTTCACGTCTACCTCGCTATATAAAATAGATGAACGTGCTGATGGTCCCCTTATGCCAACCTCCACCTCTGTGCACCCCATCCTTGGACCCCTCCTCTGCCCCCTCTCTGCCTCCTGCCCGGCCGGGGGTGGTGTCAGTCTGGCAGGCCTTGGGGCCCGTCAGGCGACCAGTGGGCTGTGACGGGCAGCAGCTCTGCGTCCCTTTCCCTGCAGTCTGGCGCCCGCTGGGGTCTCGTTCGGGAGCGCAGTCTGCCAAAGTGACCTCACTCCTACTGAGTGAGAAAATAAATATATATATATTTATATATACAGGCCGAGGTTCATGCCATTTTCCCTCTGCAAACTGGACAGCATTCAAAGAAATGAACCAGCGGTTAGTTGATACTGACATTAATGTTGGAATATTGTTCCAAAATGCTGACTCGTCTTGTGAAATAATTCAACTTATTACCTATATCGCTGTCTTAATTGATTTTCACTGTTTTAGGCTGAAATGAACATGATTGGGATTTGTCCTTTCAGAAAAAGGTTTCTTACAATGACGAACATTGTTCAAGCTTTTTGATTGTTATCCAGATTTATTCTGAAATGCCTACACACAGTAAACAGAATATTACTATAATATATTATATTATATATATATTATATATTTTATAATATATATATATATATATTTGCCTATACTGTATCAACAGAAACAATTTAATCAATCTGCAATTCTAAGAGAAGTGCATTTTCATTTTTTCTTATAAAATAATACATTTGATAACAATTTGAAGAATTTTGTATCAAATTTGGTCTTAAAATAGTCTTGTTTTCCCTGAATGGTTCCGCCAATGGATTAAGATAATTTCCTATTGTTATGGAAACAAATTTTTTAATATTTTGGGATTAAAAAGTAGTTGAATGTGAAGTATTGATTTTAGTGAGTTTTCTGATGCGTTTACAGAGGAATTATTTTGATCCACCAGTAATACACTGGATGATTGCTTTCTTCTGTCTTTTGGTTGAAATCTCAGTACACATTCTGGAAATCTAGTCTTGATCTATGAAACACGATTCGCAATCATCATCTGACGGAGACACTTCTGTGTTCATCTTAAATCTGAATACTTTCGAGGCAACATTCAGCTGCTCTTGCAGCAGATGATGAGGAGGTGTGTGTGTGTGTGTGTGTGTGTGTGTGTGTGTGCGCGCCAGAAACGATCCAGGTGCGTTACACAAACACTTTCCCTGCCACCATCTCTGGTGGCAAAAACACAACATCGCAGTCTCTCCTGTGACCGAGCGCTGAGCCGTGCCTGCTGAGGCGAACCTCCCCCTGCATCCCTGAGAGGGTGATGCAGCGAGGTGACACCGTTAGGGAGGAGAGCTCTGGGTGTGTGTCTTCGTGTGTTTGTGTGTGTGTGGCGGTTTATCTACATTAAATGTAACGTGCGCATCTGCCGAGGCGGGCGTGTGTTTTTCAAGAGTTGCGGTGACTTCACATCCAGTTCGAGCACCGTTTCCCGGTGTGCGTTCACAATACAGTTTTGCGCAAAGTTTTGCGTCCTACTGTACGTTTGCATCCGAAAGTGTGTTTGTGTGTTTACAGTGTAATGTACTGTGCTTTACTTTCAGCCCCTACCTCCCCCTCCCCTCCCAGCGCCCCGCCCTACCTCAGTCCCATGGAGATGCGTCGGGGTCAGGGAATATGGGGAGAGGAACACAGGGAGGCCGCACTCCACGACTTGAAAGGAATTCTAATGAACCAGCACAGTCGCAGTGCCTATTCCCACGACAACAGGCCCCAAACAAATAGCTGCATTTGAAGTCCCCTCGTTTTTATGACTTTGAAAATGCTTCGTGTGTGTGTGTGTGTGTGTGTGCGTGTGTGTGTGAGGTTGTTTTTGTTTTTGGGGTACAGTAAGTGTCTGTTTTGTGTGTGTGTGTGTGTCTGTGTGTGTGTGTGTGTGTGTGTGTACATGTGTGCTTGTTTGCACTAGTGTCTACCTCAACATTTCTTTCGACGAAATTGGCCTGGGAGCTGATCGACTTTTAATGTCTTCACTAGAGGATGTAATTATTGTCTTCTATGACGGGAGATGGACTTTTTTTTTATGTGTAATTACTCGACTCATATTTCTGTTTTTCTCTTCATGAAAAACACTGCATGTGTCACAAAGAGATGCAAAGTCTGCCACGCAGGTATGAGAGGCCAATTAGAGGGTTAATTTCAAAATGTATATTTACTGTCAAAATACTGATTTAATCCAAGAGGCAGGTAATCACTAAAACGTTTTGCTTTCTCAGTGCTGATCGTGATAATTTTTTCATAACCCTTGGTTTTACTCCTTTTCAATCTTAGATCCTTTCAGTTACAAACATTCACAGACCCAATTACGACTTCTAAGTGTGACGAGATATTTTCAAAAGATGATAAAAGAAAAAATATTGTCATGTTTTCCTGCTGGATTTACAAACGGTGCTGATTCATACAGACTATTAGAAGGATCTGAAAGCACCGTTGACTTTAATTTCATGGGGCGAAACGCAGTTTTCAATGCTGTGTTATGAATTTTGGTGGTGTGGCGCACATTTTTTGTTATCATTGGATCTGAGATTGAGACTTTAACTCATTCTGCTCTAAACCCTTCCTGCGTAGACAAAACTCAATTGTTTAGTAGAAGCAGGGGACTGTCTCTATTTTCTATTACCTCAGCATTTAACTCAGGAAAGGAGAATCCATTTTTTGCCATTCTAACATCAGTCTTAAACTCTGGAAACACTCGTATATCACGTGACATACCAAACCTTTTAAACACCTTGTGCAGCTGTTATCGTGCAGGACATTCACCCCTGCACTGCCCTTCTTTTAATTAACCCCTTTAAAAGAAAAGAAAAAACGAAAATGAAGAAATAGACGAGCGCGGTGGTGGCCAGTTAGGTGTCTGCATAAATATTAATATCCGAACCCCCCCCCGACTCCTCTACCCCGACCCCCTCTCTGCGTGTGTTTTTCTTTGACAACCTCAGGATGCATGTACAACGGCGCCTATGAACCGAGATGTCTTTTATTTCTCAGTCCAGTGCCTTTGCATCAACTGAGCGTGGCGTGGAGCGGGTGGCTGCCTGGCGTGGTTGGCTGCCCGCTCTGGCTGGCGGGGCCCCGGCTCGTCTGGCTGGCTGTGCCGCGCGTTGCTTCGCCTGCTCTGCGCAGACGGCGCAGTTGAGAATGTCACTCCACAAAAGCAGCATGAGTTGAGCTGTGTAAACAGTAAATAATAAACAAGTGCTCTAATACATTATTGAGAGAATCACTTTAGGCAACTGGGACAGCATGAAATGCATAACCCCCCCTACGCCCTCCCCTCCCCTCCCTCTCGCTCTCTGTCTCTTTTCAAACTTGCGCTCTTTATGTTTTGGATTGTCGCTGCTGCAGATAGGAAACAGCACTGAAGCGCTGTACTGTCATTTCCTATTTAAGTTTTTTTTTTACAATTTTTTTTTTTCTTAGAACTGCTTTGATCCGTTGACTTATTTTTTTTGGAGATGATGTGCAAATATTGCTTCTCTGATCAGTGTTTGACTTTTAAGGTTGCAAATAATGGTTATTGCCATTAATTATTAGCCTGCAGATTATTTATTTTAATCATTAAACTAATTGTTTAGTTAAGTAAATGTTAGAAAATCCTTTAAAAAAATGCCCATGACAAATTAGACTGGTTTTTAATTTTGTTTGACAAACGGTCATGAACTCTACAACTTACTAATATTATCATAAAGGAGAGAAAAGCAGATTTGAGAAGTCGATTCCAGCACTTTCTTGCCATTGTTGCTTGTTTGAGACTCAACATTGTTTTCCACTAATTTTCAGTCAGGCATTTCACTATTTGTTTCAGCATTTGTGCCTTTGTCACCCATATAACATGAAAAAAAAAGAATCAACTTATCATTTCCTTCATGTTTACAAGCTCTAAATTGCATAACAGACCCCCCCCCCATCTTAATAGTGAACTAACAGCAAACCTTAAAAAAAGCTAAAACCTCACATGTAAATTTTTCTCCCCCTCTACCAATAGCGTGTTTGCTTATATTGTGTGAACATAAAACAGCACTTGAATCTACCTGCTTTAGAGCATGTAGTAAATCGAATATCCTCCTCCAGTGGCTTATTGAGCAGAATAATTACATTGCACATATTGAATTCCACTAATGCTCCAAAGGTAGGTCTTATTTAATACCACTACTCCCTGAGGGTGCGGCGCATGATTTGGAGCACACATCTCTTCACTGTACCTAATGCTCCAGATAGAGTTGCACATAAAAAAAAAAGTGTCCCGAGTCGTTCCAACAGTAAACTTTGCGGAATTGGTCTGAAAGCTATACTTGGGAATAGAGTCATTATTTTTTGTGAATATTCCTGTGATGGTCTAAACCACAATGATTATTTTTGCCTTCAGCGTGTCGTATATTTTTATATGGTGACTCCTTTGCTGTTCATTTCGCAGACGTAAACCATTCATGCTTTTAAGGAAAAGATTATTAAGATGTTTATAAATTCCTGGTGATTATGTGCATTTATGTCAACAGATGCCACACTCAATGATTATGTGTAATATAAGTCTTAGGGTTATGGCTTCTACAAATCCTTGAATGAAATTAGAAGAGATTAGGGGTGGGGATGTCTAATTTTCATGAAGGAGCAATCACCATGTTTCGCTCAAGGGCTTTTAAATCATATCTATGGGTCGGGGCGGTAATACTCGCAAACGCCTGAAGATGGCAGCCAAAACCTAGTTAGCTGCCATGGCTCATTTTCTCAATATTACTTCATAGGTCAAATGTATCTTCTGTGGTCGACTCGCGTTTTACCTGCATGTGTTTTTGTATCACTTAAAATACAGCAGTCAAAGTAGAAAGAAGACTAATTTAAGCTTTGTTACCTTTTTAAGTGAGATGCATTCTCAGTGTTCCGCAACAAAAGGGAGGTTAAGCATGATGGATGACATTCAGAAAGCACAGTATAGTAGTTGCCACAATGAAAACGGGAGAAAGGAAAATTTGTATGATTGGGCAGAAAGTAAATTGAGGGCGTCTGCTGTTTTATCAACACTTTGGGGAGTGAAAGTGTAAAACCTGTGAGAGGGGGAACGGCTGAAAACATGAAAATGACTCAAGGTCTGTGTGCATTAAACAAAAAGGCAAAGTAGATATACTAATTTAAGTAAATAAAGTGTGAATTTGCCTTCAATTAAAAAAACAAAACAAACAAAAAAACCCCAGAAAAGAAATAGTGGCGACCAGGTAATTTGCTCTACATAGATTTTACCCTCTGTTGCAGTCTCACTTGTCTTAAGTTGAGTGTTGGCAAAGAACACCTCGGCAAACCGTTTTGTTTTTGCGCCACAGTCTGTGTGATGACAGTTCTCTGCATCAGGATCCGTCTTCCGCCGGCTGCTCATCCCTCCATTCTCAGCTGAGACAATGGAGAGGAGGGGAGGAAACAATGGGAGGTTTTGGGTGGACAAGTGAGGAGAAGAGGGGGTTGGGGGTATTCTGTATGGAATACACACACACACACACACACACACACACACACACACACGGGGAAGCACACATACACAGGCCAACACAGAGAAGAAGGAGGGTGGCGAGGAGGGAAAGGTCAAATAGGTCAGCGATCAGCCTCTCTTTATCTCTCTGTGTGTGTGTTGTGTGTGTGTGTGTGTGTGTGTGCGTCTTTTGGTGTGCATTTGCAGGATTGTATGTTCCCTTGGACATGCAGACACGCACACACACACACACACACACACACAGACACACACAGGCAGTCTGGGTCATGCCTGTCCCTTCACAGTCCACTACGCCATTATTGATGGCTTGAACTGATACCCCAACAATGAGTGTGTGCATTGTCATGTGTATTTATTTTTTTTTTTGTGTGCAAGTGTTTCACGTAGGCGTCTGGATGCATTTTGTGTGTGTATTTGTGTGTGTGTGTGTGTGTGTGTGTGTGAAGGTGTGTGTGTGTCTGTGTGTGTGTGTGTGTGTGTGTGTGTGTGTGTGTGTGTGTGTGTGAAGGTGTGTGTGTGTGAAGGTGTGAGCATGAGGGGATTAGTCAGTACAGATGTCAGGGAGTTCCAGGGTTTAGACTCCTCTCTTTATTTCTCTCTTTCTCTTTCCTTCCTCCTCTTCTCACTCACTCACGCACGCATGCACACACACACACACACACACACACACACACACACACACACACACACACACACACACACACACACACTCACACACACACAAAGCCTCTGTTGACACACCAACTGCTGGTATTTTGCACACATGCACACACAGGCACAATAGGAGCCGGGTGAGAAGCCGAGGAATGGGGCCCCAGCGGAGGGGGGGGGCCCTCCTGGTCCAAATCAATATATGAGAAGCCATGCAACTATAACAGAATCATTACTCTCATAGGGCTTAGGGGGGTACAATACACAATATGGTTTGTGTGAGTGTGTGAGAAAGTGTGTGTATGTGCTTTGACACCTGTTGTCTCCATACTGCTGGTGTCATTTTTTTTTCAAGCCAACTTTCTTTGATTTCATTAGTGTTGAGAGGGAGAGTATTTTGCATATTCGTCGCTGATTCTCCAGCATCTTGTAGTGTAGTGTCTCCACTCACAGAGCTGAATACAACAACGGCACACATCACAAGTACCCAGTGTCAGACATGTGCAGCACTGTTGGTTCAGTGTGCGAGGAACAACAAGCGACTGCTGCCTGAACCTGTGTCTAACAAGACTTTGTATTTTTTCTCACTAATCATGATTGCTGCCACAGTCTTCCCCTCCAGCCCACCTCTTTCTTCGCCCTCACACATCAATGACAGCCTCCTTTCATCTGCCCGTGTGCAGCCCCACAACCACAATGTATTTACAAGGCCCGAAATGAACAGAGCAATTATTATCAGTCATGCTAATTCTGCAGATAATGATCAAACGCCGAGTCCTGTTCTTCTCCTTCTCCTTCTCCCCTCTGCCTCTCCGCCTGCTCTGGGGAGCGAGCAACGGTGACAAACATCCCCTTTTATTATTTCATGGCCTGTTTAAAGATTTAGTGAGGCCCACAAACCACTACTTTTAATGACCAATTAACAGGAGCAAAGCTCTCGTCGGAGCGCCGCGGCCTCGTTCAGGATTTGCTAGAGTAAACAGTGGTGCGCCGTCAGTTGTGGTGGTGGTGGTGGTGGAGGTAGAGCGGGCGTATGTCTCGTTACTGGCTCACCGTTCAAACTTGCACACATACAAACAGCCATGCATGTACACAAACCACACACACACACACACACACACACACACGCTCACACACAAACCCCTCTGCTTCACTGCTTATTAAAACCTGGAGGAGCAGCAGTGCTAACCAAAACCTTGAGAGAGAGAGAGAGAGGGAGTCAGTCAGCAAGAGTCAGAGTGAAGAGTCCTGCTCCCACTGGGTATGTTTTTTCTTTTTTTTTCTGAGCTTTTTTTTTTTTTTTTTTGCAGAGGGAGGGGTTGAAATCTAAAATGATGCCTGCTGCAAAGTCGGCCTGGCTAAATCTGAATCGAGAGGCAGCGAAATGGCGTTGAAGAGAGAGTTAATGAGTAGAGCCTGGATCATTAGCATTGCTCAATAATGTAGCTGGGGGGTAGGACAGCACCACCCAAGGCCACAGGCTTTCTGAGCGGCTAATTTGGACCCGTCTTGTTTATGGGTGTAGCTTGCGAGCCCCTCAAGATGACTGTCAAGCTGCGGCTCGCTCCCCAAACTAAACAAACACATATGAATACACACTCCTTGATGAAATCCACAACATGCATGAGTGATCAAGCATACACCGAAAACACCACTGTAACTTCGCAGCAGTTGAGGGTTGAAGTATGAATATGACTGCTCAGACCTGCTCTGTGGCGCCGCCGCGCATGGTTTTTCCTTCAGAACGTCTTTTTACAATCTGTTTTAAATTTAGTACGAAGCGGAAACACAATACAGTTAGTATTAGTAAAGTTGATTTCTGATTATCGATTAAGTCATGATTCAGGCAAAGTTACCAGACAAGTCACTGGTTGCAGCGTCTCAAATGGGAATATCCTTTGATTTTCATTAAATTTACACTTCACAGACCAAATGGTTCATTAAGAAAATCAACGCTGAAACAGTTAGTCTCCTTATACCTGAGGAATGGAATCATCTAAACAAGAGTAAATTTAATCTTGTTTTTTTTTAGCTGACGCTTTTGTCCAAAGCGACTAACAATAACTGGTTTTGACTAGGCCTGTCACGATAACTGCTTTTTGTTGCATGATATATGGCCCAGAAATTATTAACAATTTTATTGTTATTTTAAGACCATTTTTTTGATACTGAATCCTGTGAGTTTGCAATATGGGCCTATTGGTCGTACACTATTTGTGTTGCTGCTGAGAGAAATGTTATCCAAAGCTTAGACTTGCGTTTAGACCACAGACAAAACAAACAATTTGAAGACACACTGCCTTCAGAAAAATACTAAGAACCTATTCTTTTGAATCTATTACTTTTGGTTTCATATCAGAAGTAGGCAGGCAGCATGACGGGCCTTGCCTTAGGGCCCACACTGGATTTTTAGCCACACTCTGACCGGGAATCAAACCTTCTGTACCAAAGTCAACGGTGTCACCCACTGTGTTATACCAGCTGCTGCTGTTTTTCAGTTGAGCATTGACAAAGATTACAAGGCCGATTTTATTTTCCCCCAGGTTTTCCTCTATTTATTGTTGATTTATTTCTTTCTTAATCATAACTATAACTTTTATCATACTCTATGTCCTTTAATAATCACTCTATCTCTGTGAATCACTACCATATATAATATATATAAATTAAAGTAAGTTTCTTTTTAACAAACGCCAATACAGAGATATTTTGTCACACTGACGTTCGTCCACTTTGCACCGTGGCTGCTCTTCTCTTTACTTAGTTCAAACAGATGGATCTAATAATCCTCTGCATGATATATCACCAAACCTTTTCCCAATTACAAATGCATGCTATGTTGTGTGCATATGCAAAACCGTATTTACATCCACCTCACTGTCTCTCCATCAGCATATTGTGGTGTACAGAAGAACACACATGGAGACGGGGCATTGTTTAGCAGGAGAAGTGTTAAACAACCTGGTTAATAAGACAGTGTGTTGATTGTATTTGTTTTCCATTTGTCTCTCATCGTTTGCATTGAAGACGCTCGGCGGTAATTAAGCCACTAAGTGAAAGTGAAATAGGCGAGTCATGGGGCGAGCTCCACAGCAGCATTATGAGATGAGAACAACAGAGGCAGAATGACAAGAGCTCGGTAGAACAAAGCGGTGGAATGGAAATCCCCCCCATCAGGAATATCCCATTGTAACACAGACAAAACTGGAAAAGACAAAAAGAGTCGGCGAAAAATAATACCACTATACTCGATTGATGCCAAAGTGCTTAGCGTGACATAATGAAAGCATTTGTTAGTGCACATGTTTATAAAAATTATACAACGTATAATAGCCAGGCATGTATAAACCTGTGTGGGAGTTTGCTATAAGGAAGAGAAGAAGGCACGGGTAAAGGTTTATGTAACTTATTATATAGTGATGCATTTGTTATGGTATGCCAGCGACCAGGTTGACTGTACACACACACACACACACACACACACACACACACACACAGTCTTCTCAAACTCTACTTTTGACCTCAGTGTTCTTCGAGATACGTTTGTTTCTCGCAGCCAATGGAACAAATGCACACAAACCTAAACACACATAAATGCCGATCACATATTCAGACAACCAAAAGTGTGAGTTCTGTCTGATGTTCAGTGGCATAAAACCAAGAAAAGCAGTGAATCCAGAATAAGTTATTCATTTTCTGTTTCCTAACTAATCTAAACAAAGCATGTCGTCATGTCAGCACTAATATGTCAAAACGTGCAACTTGCCACTTGCCACAAAATACAGTGTACGTACAGAAAAATCCATCTCCAACCGGGTCCCCTCCCGTCATCCCTCGCCTCACTTCTCTCAGGAGGTCCAAGAGAAGGACAAAGACCCTCTTTCAGGCTCTCTTGGATTCCCCCTCTTTAGTCTTCCTCCTTTCCCCTTTTCTCTCTCTTACCCAATGAACCCCAGCAACAAATCAATGGCCAGGGATAAACACAAATCCCCCATAGAGGTGACTTATAGAAAACAATTTGAACCTGCGGACCTCGCATAGGCAGCCTTGCACAGCCTTTTAACTGTATGGGTCTAACCTCAAACCTCCTCTGTCTGCCAGTCGATTGAAATTAGATTCCCAGGTAGATTCGAGGGGTGGGGTGGGGGGGTGCAGTGTCAGGAGCGGAGCGGTCCTACGCTAGAGGAATATGGGGATGTGTAAACACAGCCAGCGAATGTTAACGCGAAACAAATGCTGTGATGTTCCAAAGGAAAACAGCCCTTTGCGATGTTTTATTATCAAAGATTAAAGATATTGATGCTGCAATTGAAGCAGTCACTCCATGTTTTGATAAATGACTCTATAATTAATGAACACCTATGTAGAGGTGGTGTGTGTGTGTGTATTCGTGTGTTGAGGGAGTTCAATGTCATTATTGATCCTACTCTGGTTAATTTATCCTGTATTTGAAATGAGCAGAAGCATATGTAAAAATCCAGCACGCCGTATTACCTTACCTCCAACACCCAGCGACCTTGGGGCACTTAATGACCTACAAAATCAAATATGACACACAGGGTCTAATGACGGCGAGTTTGAAGAATACACAGAGATGAGACCTCGCCTTCCTCTGGGGGAGACCCAGGCGCAGGGCTTGCACCGGGGAACTGCGGGAGGCGGCGGGGGGAGTTAGGGGAGCTCGGGTGAAGAGGCTGCAGAGGAGGAGGAGGAGGAGGACGGGGTTGGTAAGACCAGGGCCTTGTGCTGAGTGGGCCCTCAGAGGGCTCCATGCCATATTTGCAGATCTAGTAAGGTGGGGGTGTTTTTACATTATCTCCTTCTTTATTCTGCTCAGCCCCCCCCCCCCCCCCCCCCCCCCCTTTCACTCTCTCTCTCTCTCCCAGTCTGTTTCCGTCTCTCTTCCACTCTGGTCATGCTAATTGCTCCCAAGGTCAGAGCGTCGGCTGCGCTCCTCTGAATGCCCCCCCCCCCCCAACTCCGGCTTTGAATGGCATGTTTTGATCAGACCTAATTTGATTGGTCGACGCTGTCTGGGCTGGATAGGGACAGCACTTTACAGCCCACTGCTTTTGATGTGTGTGGATGTGTGCATGCGTGTGCGTGTTAGGGTGATGCATGTCAGGTTATGAAGTATCCGTGGATGAGTGCATGAGAGTGTTACACGTCGGCAGGGAAGTGTTTTTTGAGGGGTGTCAGAGTGTGTAAAGGGGGTGTGTGTGCAAAGGGTGGTTTATGTCACGGGCAGGGGTGATTTTGTGTACTTGAGTGTCAAGAAGATTTTGATGTATTTTGATACACATATGGCAACTGTGTTGGGAAATATGGTCAGACATGGATTGAAATTCTGCCGCTCAAATAGTAATCCACACTGCCAGTATTTGACAAAACTCAAATTGCGTAGTGTGTGGTTTCAATGTAGGAAACTTGATAAAACATGTGAAGTACTCTTGATATGGCTTTCTTGGTGGAAGAATAGTTCACCACCCATTATTTAAATCATTGAATGAACGTATCTATTGTTTTCTCGATTAATAACTTAACCTTATTTGAAAACTTAACTTTTGATTTGTTTCTTTAATATCATTTTATATTAAATATTATTCATTAATATTATTTCTATTTTTGATATTTGACTTTGGGTTGTTGTTGTCTGATTGTCTTCCTATCCACCAGTTTTAGAACTTTTTTTGTTCTACATACAGACACATACAGTGGCGTCCAAATGAGATTTTATTTTCGAGGCATCGTTGTTTGAGGTGTTTGTGGGTTTGATTTGGCTCATTTTTGGTTGCTGAGTCTGTGACTCTACCGTCACGACACATTTTATCGCTGTTGTTACATTATTTTGAGTTTCATGGCTATCACGTAAAATTTGCGCTTAAATTAATTTCAAATATCCTTCATTCAAAAGACTGTAACTAGCAAATGTTTGCCATTTTTGCTCGATCAATGACATAAAAAACAAAAATAATTTTATTCTGTTGATTGATTATATGAGGACTGGACCAAAGGCCCTCTTCATACCTCACATCAACGTGCATCTTCGTGATCTGATCACTAGTGGACAGCACTAGTACAGTAGTTTGCAACTGACAACAGTGTGTATCTCCACATGCATCTCGAATGACCATCTTTGATTGGATCTCGCTTCCCTGCGTTAATGGCTAAACCCCCAAAACACGTACATAATTTCTGTTAGCCTTTGTTATTGTTTGTATCCCATGGGTGGCAGCAATGCACTTCTTGTGCCTGGTTTCCGGCCTTGAATCATGAGAAGAAGTCCAAAAAACTAAACAAAAAACAAGGCCTCAAAGACTAGGTTTTTTTCCTTGTCATGTTCCAGGTAAGCAAAATCTAAGATCCTCGATGCACCTCTAATAAATCCAATTGACTTTGTGGACAAAGCTTACACGATGTTTACATACTCAGCTCTGAATTGGGTGATTGGAGCTCAATGTGTCCTCAAAGGGTCTTGAGTGCACGCACACACACACACACACACACACACACCTGTCCCTGTTGCTGTCCACTTTTTAATGCCATGTATGAACAGAGCCAAAATGAGTTGACTGATGGTCCGATCTGAAATTAGAAAGTGACTTCACTCATAAAATCTACTTTGTTACTGTGTATTAAGTAGTATCCACATAAATGTCAGTACAAATTGAGTGTTGCCTGTGCTTTCCAGTGTCTTAAAATTAAAAAAAGTTTTTGTGATTCAAACCTGTCACTTCAATGTATAGCAAATGGCCTTTACTTCATTGCACCACTGTCCCGCCACTATCCTCTGGATGAGTGGAACTACAGTACGTCCCTCTCTGGAGTCCAGAAACGGCACCAAGCCCTCTCTGGGCCTCCCTATTTCCACTACAGTCAGATCCCCAGTGAGTGGTAGTGCACTAGGTACAGTAGGAAGTCCTCGGCAGGCAAACGGGCCATGTGTGTCTGCTGTCTGACAGCAGCGCTGATCCGGCCCCTATGAGTGAGATTGATAGGGCCTGTGATCAGGGACGCCGCGCTCCCTCCATCGCTGGCGAGATGGATCACATCACACTGCCGTCTCCTCCGCTTCCAGGATAAATGAACTGAGGGGGAATCTATCACTCGCCGTGAAGGAGAGCGAGAGGTAGAGAGAGATATAGAGGGAGGGACAGAATACCATACAGAGAGACTGAGGAGGATACAGAAGTTGGAAGGGAGGATAAAACGTAGAAAGTGAGAAAGGCAAGCTGGAAAAAAAAGACAGGAAAAAGTGAATCGTACTGAGGGAGAAAGTGCCTCGTGGAAGAGAATGAAAAAAGGAGGTATGACGGAGGCAGCTGTGGAGGCCTGCTGCTATGTCAGCCCCCTCCTTAGCCCCCAGTCCCCCTCACAGGTTAGGTGTTAGGGTGTGGGCTTTTTTGTGTTTGGCTGTCAGCCAGCTATTTGTCACAGTGAGCGATCTGATGCTCCGCTGAATCAATCACGCGGAAGCGCTGTGGGTTGCGTGTACTGTATACATGTGTCTGTGTGCGTCTGAACACGAAAACTGTGTTTGTGCGTATACATACATGAATACATGTGCATGGAGGTGCGAAGCCAAGAAAAGAAACACATTCCTCTCAACAGGAGGCCACACTGAACACACACTTCATCTCCCTCGCACCGGGCGGAGAATTGTGTTGTGGGTGTGACGGGTCTCTCTGCTCCAAACTCGATCTTTTTTTTTCTTTCTTTTTTTTTTAATCACAATTTCCAATGGTCACGATCATTACTCGGCCCCTAGACTCCCTCTGCTGTTGCTCATTTGGTCTGGAATAAATTAGACTTTGTCATGGCTGATTGGGAATAGGCACCTTATTGCATTAGGCCATGGCTTATTAGGCAAATGCTCTTAAGACAAGCCTTGCTTAACTGGGTGACAGCATCTCAATTAGGTTGTCTGTGAAATATGCCCAAGCTAATTGCCCACAAACACAAGCCCAAGAATTGAATTAGAAGCTATCCCATTTGGGTTTTATGGACATGTTTTGGTTTGAGTTGACAGGTGTCATGGAGCTCAAAGGGATTGTGTGTGCGAACCGATGATTGTAGTTATTTAGACCTTCCCTGCAATTTTATTTGTGTGTGCCTGCATATGTGCTTGTGCGTTTACAGCTCACTGACAGATTCTCCTTTTCCCGGATATTGTGCTCATGAGATGCCGCTCTTCTCCTTCCCTCAAAGAATGACAGCTTCAAAAACCTTTCCCCAGTGATTATAATTGACTGATTGGCGAGTCCTTAACTTCCTCTGCCTCCTCCAAAATCTCAACATACCTCTCAAGTGGCTCTAGGCTGTCTTTATGAGAGTCTGCTTGCGTACTTTATGATTGCCTGATGCGAAAATGGCAATGGTAGTACGGGAGGTAATTTGTCGGGACCCAACAAAGAAATGTTGTAACAATTAATCACGGGGTGAACACCGATGAACGTGGTAATTATGCTCATTAAGTGGCGAGCACAAGGGCAATTATCTAGCATCAGCTTGGGTTGTCACGGGCATGTCAGGACGAGATGTTGTACTAACTCGCCACTTTTAAAGGTTTATCCCCTTTCATCTAATATGGTCTGATGGGTAAGGAGGCGTATGTATGTGGCAGAATTGCCACAATAGGGTCACATGGTTGATATGCTGTTTAAAGTGCTGCACTGTGTCCTTGGATTCAACGCAGACCCAGAAAGCAGCCTGCTGCATGGAAGTGCAAATAAAATACACTCTGAATATGCAAATCAATGTCATTTGGTTCTCATACATCTCCAGAAGAGGCCCCCAGAATATGTTATCATAGAAATGTGACATAAAACGGTTATTTACTTTCTAAGGTAACCCCATCATACAAAACTGTATCTATTTATGTTTTTGGTCATTTATTAAATTGATGATCAAGGGATTAGCAATCAGGCAGACTCATTGTGAGGATGCAATATGCTATTTGGTGGATGTTTTATATCCACAGCACTTGTCACGGGTACATAATATGTAAGCACATGTAGGCCAATTTCTTAACAAATTCTTAATTAGTGTCAGAGCGGAGTTATGCTTGACAGGAATTAGTTACTATAATGTATCATCTGACCACATCTAAAAGGCCTAAAGTGTAGCTGTGCTGAATATTCACTTGACTGTAAGAAGTCAGGTTTTCATTCAAATGTGGCACAAATTTGAACTGGATTTGTAGAAAAATTTGTTGAAGAAAATGCAAATAAATGCACATTTCCAACTGTTATGCGACTATTACGATTTGAAATACACAAAGAAATAAACACCTGTTTTTGCTTATTCTCCAGTCAGATGCCATTTAAACCGTTGCAGAAGAAGATGCACAGTAAGATGATGTAATTGAGAGGGATAATCAAACCTCAAACTGGGGGAAAGCCATGAAATATTGGTTAATTTTTGGAACATTGCTTCTTCCTCAAACCACACAGATTTGATCAGTTGATGTTTGATGCAGATTCAGCTGCCACTATTTTTGATTGCTCCAGTGGAGCCAAAATTTCAGTGGATGTCTAAGTCACATGCTTTATTATGATTTAGTTGCAAATTCTGTTTGAATTGCACTTTGCCATATTTTCATTATTTTTTTTGTTTAATATCCAGACTTTTTTTCAGATTTCTGGTATGTCCTTTTAGGTTTCTTTTATTTACAAATTGAAGATGCGTGTAAAACAGGAGGATGGAAAAACATTTACAGGGAGGTACAAAAGCCACTGAATTGGGATTCAGGGTGAGCAGTTTGAGAGAGAGGTTCAGAACATTTTACACTTTCTGACCTCTGGACACCTGTCAGTGGTTGTCCTTGTTGGATTCTTGTCCATCCATCCAACCATTCATCCATCCATCCATTTTCTTCTCCTTATCTGAAACTAGTTTATGGTGGAAGACGGTTAGAGGGGGTTTTCCAGACATCCCCAGCAACTCTTTCCAGCTACTGTACTGCAGGATCCCAAAGCTGTCCCTGGCCAGATGGGGTATATAATCCCTCCAGTGAGTTCTGGGTCCACCCCTGGGGTATCCTCCCAGTTGACGTGCCTTGAAAACCTTCAAGAGGATGGCACCCTGGAGGCATTCTAATCAGATCCCTGAATCACATCATCTAGCTTTTTGCATTAGCTCTTCTCTGAGCTACCTCTGAAAGTCCAAATTCCTTCCTTACCTTACGTCAGAAGCTCATTTTGCCCGCTTGTATCCACAATCTCATTATTTTTGGTCACCACCCAGAGCTCATGTACATACAGTACATGTAGGTGAGGCTTGGAATGTAGATAGACAGACATAAATCAAAAGCTTCCTCTTCACCACAACAGTCAGATACAAATGTCTGCATTACTGCTGATGCTACACAGATCAACCTGTCTATCTCCTGCCCCATCCTCCCCTCACTCGTGAAGAAGACCACTAGGTTACCTTTACCCTTTTCCAGCACAGAACCACGGCCTCAGACTTGGACATGCAGCCTGTCAACCCGATCTCTTCAAACTTGGCTTCAAACTGCCCCAGTGCGCGCTGAAGGTCGTGGTCTGATAAAGCCAACAGAACCACATTATCTGCAAAGAGCAGGGACCCAATTTTGAGGCCCCCAATCTGCACACTCTCCTCACACTGGCTACGCTTTGGAGTCTCTGAATATCACAAACAGGATTGGTGACGAGGGGCAACCTTGGTGGAGTCCAACACCGCCTAGTAACGTGTTTGACTGTGTGCTGAGGAATTAAGACACACCTCTCACGTTGGTTTAACAAGAACCAAAGGTGGCTTGTAGCTACAAACCTCGTACAGCATACTCCTGCAGAGCCTCCCACGGGGTCCTCTTGGTGACACGGTCATACGTCTTCTCCAAATTTATAAAACATATGTGGACTGCCGCATGACCCCCTCAGCTCTCCGGCGACGGTTCGACAAATGGTTGTAGCCTGCGGTTTGTGTGGCCCGGTGATATGTGACTTATTTTGTTTCCCTTCCCAACCATAGACTGTATATAAACATGGACGTAGCTTCCGTGACGTCACCCATTGGTTTCTGCAGGCCGGTTTTGAAGCCCAAAGTGGGCGGTTCCGCAGCAGCTCAGTCGTCGCAATGTTGGCAGGGATCGACTCCTCCCTTACCCGGCTAATCCAAATATCGACATAAGGGTGGGTCAAATGCAGACCAGTCGCTGAAACGTCATAACCTACGTCGAAGCTCCCAGTTAGCTGAGGCTAAGGAGCTAAGCTAATAAGCTAGGCTAAGTGCGAGCTGGCTAGCCGCGGCACCGAGGCTGCACTACTGACTGCGGTAACGTGCGCTCCGGTACCAGTCGTCCCAGCCAACGTTACATGTGGTAAGTAACACTGGAACAACATTTGAAATAAATATTTGTTACTGAAATTATAAGTCTTAAAAATTACTTTTTTTAAATTTGTATTTGTATAATTAGTTTGCACCACTATATTTTGATTCTAATAAATTAAATTAAATAAACGTTAACTAAACAGAAGTTACATGTGATGGTTAGTGTTCTTCACATACAGTAAATGTTTTATTAACACTGGCTTGTAGTCTTAGTTATTATTGTCATTTACTTATTTATTTTTACCTTACCTGTACTGCTATAGACATTACTGTACCAGATTATCACTTTGAATATGACTGTAAGAAAGGCACTTTTATATTTGTTACAAGATGTTTATTACTTCCACCACATTGGTTGTTGTTCAGTTCACCTGTGATGCTTCCACTTGCTGCACAAAACAAACCAGTACCAGTGCTTGAATTTACAGTTATATAGTCTGTCTAAAAATAGAATATTAGAGACTGTCATCTATATTCTGAGATGTAGCTCTTTAGTTCCATTTTATCCTACAGATGTGACATAGCAGTATTGTCAACATACAAATGTGAGCTACACTCTTTAGTGGACTTCATATTGTTCATTATCTGAAGCATTTATCACACTCATTTATTAATTTTAATCCTAATGTGGACGTGGTGGTGAGTTTGTCCGTCGAGGTGTCCAGAGAGCTGCAGACCTTGGCGTGCTGCGTTTGGCTGGTGGACTGGGGTGGAAAAGTCTTCTTCCACTCTGTTTCCACTCCGTGAGGAAGCGCAACAGCTGACGTCCTCATCATCCACTGTGGTGACACCAACCTGAGGGAGATCAGTAGCATCAGGCTGGTCAACATGAAGACGACCTGCAGCAGACTCACCTCCAGCACCTTGTGAAGGGGACCTGTAACTGCTACAGTTGGCAGTGTCACTGCTATTGAATTTGGCCTTCAGGACACACTTTGTTAAGTCTAAACATGTCCCTGACTATCATGGACAATGTTAAGTTTATTTTATGTTCATCAATGTTGATAAAAAATACCAACTATAGCTACAACACTTATTACCTCTGCTCTTCTCCTCCCCTACAATCCCACACTGTATCCCCTTCTCCTGCCACCACATGGACTCTGCACCTCTGGGCTCATTCTGTGCTCAGCTGTTACTGCTTGGACAGGCCCAGATTGTATATTAAATGTGTTCTATAATTTTAATATTGTCCACCTTTTTGTGTTTTGTACCTTCACTAAAAATAAATCTGAGAGTTGATCTATAACTTCTGGTTCTGGCTTATAAATAATGTTTATATCATAACTATTTTTGTCTTTAATACTGAGTCTCGCTCTAGGCTAACCCCAGGCTAGCTGGATGAGAAGCGCTTTAGCGCGCTAAGCTAACAAGCAGCGACTGAGCGCAGACACCGACACCCGCTAATGACTGCAAACACAGAACAACACCATCTTTTAACTTACCGAAACAACAGGAGCGCAAGCTTCCTGGACTTCTCTGTTGGGACGACTGACCGGGGATTAATTCAGGTGACACCGAGCGCTGCCACCGGCTAGCTGCCAGCAGCTAGCTGCCACCGAGCGGCTAACAAACAGCGGCGTAACCTGTCAATCAAGTTTCCACACCCATAATTATGCAGGCTTTCAAACCTTAGTATAATATAAATGGGGGAGTTATAAAAAAAATTCACCCCCCCCCCCCCCCCAGTTGTAACGAAGGGGGGGTTCAGCCATTGGGACCAAAACCGTTTTTTGAACCAGGCTGTAAACATGTCATTTCTGCTCTAAAGTTGGGCATTTTAACATGGGGCTCTACGAGGATTTACTCGCTTTTGGAGCCAGCCTCAAGCGGGCATTTAGTGAACTGCAGTTTATAGCACTTCCGCATAGGCTTCATTTCTCAGCCTCAGTGTTGGCCCCTTGTTCCCAACTCAAGATGAGTTACCACCGGACCTGGAAGAAAAATATCACACACTGTTTTACACCTATATGAAACTCTTACCAATGCTTGTCTGATGCACATATACTTCCTGTCTGACTTACAGTGAAGGTGGCGTGCAAGCCCCAGTGAATCCTTAAATAAAAGGCTGAAACTTTAATCCTCACTCACAAATCTCAGCCTTGTAGATACAAAACCTGGAAATACCATTGGGCTAATTAAGGTGATTGGCTCTGTCTGCTCTGAAAGAAGGCCGGCCTGCCAATCAAATGTGGATGTTTCTACTGTAACAAACGCTGGCAACAGCTTTTCTTTCCGACTTGAAGCCGGAGGGAGGAATCAACCTGACAGTGGTGCGTGTGATTGGACAGAACTGCGCAGCCTGTAGCTGTCAATCGTCAAGTGAAGAGTTGAGTATTTCTGACCCTTTTCACAACACTGCACACCTCAGAAGCTGCCAGGCGTGAAAATAATAGATACGTATGATAAAGAGTCCCAGTGTAATTATCGAAACCTGCTGAAGACACCCAACCCTCCACTTTGTGAACACATAGCAGGTTCAGTTCTCTCCTGACATACTCTCTTCTCTATCTCTGGTTGGGGGGAAAAAAAGCATCTCTAGGTATCTATGCTCTCGAGGAGGGCATGGCAAGAGAAAGACAAATAGCGTGGGCTTTTTATCACCAAAGCCCTCCTGGAAACAGACAATAGCCACACAGGTCTTATTTTAGTCCCTGCCTTTCGTGGCTGCCAGCCTTCTCAAACTCCCTCTCTCCCTGTTCCCTTTTATTTTCTTATGTTTTACCCTGGGCACACTTCTCTCTCCCTCTCTTCCTCTTTCTTCCCTTCTCTCTCAATTGCAAGCCTATTTGGAGCATGTTTGTTTTCATGCTTTCTCCTCTCGTTCTCAATCTCTCCCACCCTCTCATTTTCTCTTGCCTTCCCCTCCTCCCTCCGTTCCCTCACAGTTTTTGTTTGCGTGTGTGCATGCGTGTGCGTGTGCGCTTGCCGTACATCCATCGATGGATGCGAGGCGTGTATAACCTCAGGTAAGCTCAATGAAGCAGCCTGACTAGCCAGTGTGGCTGTGGGAGGCTCTGGCTCATCTCTGCCTGCATCCCTGTAGCCTTAATCTGTGACAGACCATTTCATAATCACAGCCAAGGGGGCTTCTCTCTCTCTCTCTGTCTCTGTCTCTCGCTCCTCCTCCTCCTCCTCTTCCTGTGCTTCTCATATCCCTCTCTCTCTCCCTTCTTTTTTTCTCTCTCCCAAAGTGCAATAATTCACAGGCATGCACCCTCCCACAGGCAGATTAGCAGGCAGCGTGCTCGTCCTACATAATCGGAGCACAATGGAGCCCAAACGTGCCGCCGCCACAACCACGCCACGGGCCACAATGCATCTGCACTGTCCCCTCACACCAAATGACACGAGACAAAATGGACCCCATCTTGCACCCACCACCTGCGGTACAGGCAAGCCAGCAAGCGCCTAGTCCTTCTTCACTGGCCTAGTTGGATACATCGATGATAACCTGTACTGGGAAAAAAGTTAAATTCCCTCTCCAGAAAGATTTTGGAAACTCTCTCTTTGTTGAAGTGACTTATTATTTGACTGTTGAAAGCAGACCCCCCCCAAAAGAATCTCCTCCGAAAAAAGGGTCTTGTAATCAATATTTTCATTTCCTTACTTTCCTTTCATTTCTTTAATCTTCATAATTTAGACTATGTAGATGAGTTTATACATGTTTGTGTGGATGAGTGTGTTAAGAAACTGAAGTGAAAAGACAAAGAGAATCCTCATTCAGCTGCCTCCAAATATGGAAGTTCTTCAAATGATGAGAAAAGATTGTGGCATCCTTTCTTTGATCTTGATGTAACATGTGAAAATTCTCTAAGCACGTTCACTGCACAGTGTTCACCTCTAAATCGTTTCCGTGAGCCTAGTCGATTACAGTGTATGACATTAACATGTTGTAAAAAAGGAACAAGCATCTTAGATCCATTTTCATAGTCGGAATAATAGCTGAGCCGATTAGCAGCATTGTCGCAATCGGAAAGGCAAAACATCATTACCCTCCTCAATCTGTTTGAGTAATTAAACCATTTGGGAGAATCATCTCATGTGTTTGCTGATTCAGGCAGAAGAAGAAAATCTGCTGTTGAGCGCTGCAGCTATATGTAATGTTACATTTATGTATTAGCTTTAAAGGGCTTAAGTGTGAAGCTGTGCACAACTGCTCTGGTAACAGAATGTCAAATAGGATCCGTCGCTCCATTCCAATGCATTTCATATAATACTATAATGAAAGGAGAGGATTTATACCGCATTTGTATCAAGCTCCATCAGATTTAAAGCCAAAAATCCATTCTATATCCTCCAAGTTTTCCTCGAACATTTTCTGGGCGCTTAATTTAATTTTCTCTTAAAGTGCCAGGCGACTGCTGTTTCTTTGGTGTCAGGTGAATGAAATAATTTGCACATACTTTGCGCCTAAACTCTTAAAATCCAGAAGGCAATTGCACGCTTTGCTATATCACACAAATACACCAAATCTCCTTTCCCCCCATGTTACCGTGTTGTTGAAAACACGCTATTAGGCTCACTTTCAAAGCAGGGAGTTGGAATACCTGTTATTGTACAGATTTGATCTAGCTTCACCTATAAACCGGATCTGATATGTTACTTCTATAAAACCCATGCTCTATCTTTCTATTCACTCCTTTTCTGTACACTCTAATAGCAATATATGATACACATGAATGTGTCCCTCGGCTCGTCTCGCTCAAATGCTACAGGTTTCCTGAAGACTTGGCCCGTATGTAAAACACGGACACGTTCAGCCCTGTATAGCCCCCTCTTCTCCTCTTATCCCTTTCTATTTTGCCACCTCAGCACAAGCCCACACTGTGGTTATCCCTCACAAGTCAGGACAATATGAGTGACACAGGGTGGGTCGCTTCTGGAACATGGACGGCTGTACATAAGATATCTGATATTCTGCTTCTACCTGGGCTCACGGACAGCCCCAGAATGTGTTAGCGATTCGGCAAGCCTTATGGCCTGCCATACTGGAGCTTTTTTAACACATGCAGGTTTAAACACACAGGACTTCATTAAAAGCATCACTGCAAGATGATGCTTGCTATATAATATCCACATTCCCCCCGCCCCCCTTCCGCTTTGCAACTCCAAACAGGCTTGTTAATCCTCGCCTGTGTTTAGGAGGATGCTGAAATGCGCTGCCAGGTGAGCGCGCGCATAGTGTACAGACATACACGCACTTGTGTGAGCAAACCTGTACACATGTATTCCCATTCAAAAGCACATGCTTGCATTGCCTCATATATATGTCCAAGAACATATGAGGTCAGTCCCGTGGTTTAAACGTGATGTTTTTGTTCTGCTTCTCTTTTCTGTAAAGTATGTCCCATGAGCACCTCAAACACATTCCTAGAGATATATGTTTGAATGAATATAGGTTATAAAGGGGTTGGGGGTAACCAAGGCACTCACTGGAGAGAAAAAAAATGAAGTGAAACCTCCTCAGTGTACTGAGAACATGAAATAAAAGAGAAATATATAGTATAAAACAACTATATACAGGTCATAGGAATAGTTAATCCTGTAGGCTGGAGGGGCTTAACATTGGTAATGTTATGCAGTTGTTGTCTCACTTTTGGCTTTACTCCCCCCCCCACTCTCTCCATGTCAGTCTGCTGATTTATAGCTCTGTTTAAGCGAAGGCCACACGTCTCTCCCGACGCCGCTATTTGTTTCAACCCCCGCTTCATTTTTCCATTCTACATCCCCCCCCCCTCTGAAGGCAACCAGGAACCAACAAAAATTAACCCTTGGCTCTTATGCAAGAGCAAAGTGTGTTTTGTGGCTCTTCCCAGGTTGCGGCGGCTTCTGGGAACTTGACGGGTCCGCGTGGTGACTCCGCTGTTGTTCTGACAAAGCACCGAACAGGCCCAGCCCTCTGCTGTTTGTTGTTAGGAAGCGTTTCGAAGATGTAGAAAAATGACATGCCACAAGGATGCCATTAATAATGCTCACAGGCAAGGTTTTCTTGACGTGGGGAAAAATGGCCCGCGTCACAAGGCCCTTTTATCAGCCTAATTTCATAAGAGGATTTCATGTCTGAGCAGAGAAAAGTGGCTATTTTTCCTCTTCTTTTATCTTGTAAACAGCCATTACTTGGAGAGGTATACAGGCCTGCTCTGGCAGTAAGTGGATATGAGTTTCAAGACAAAACCATCCTTTTGTATCAGCCCCTCTCACAAATGCTTTGACATCATCGTGACATCAGGCAGGCTTACCTTTTTTCATGCACTTTGGTTCCACCTGCACCGTAATTCATTGCATTTTCTTGATGAGACTTTTTTTTCCACCCCTCCCCGTACTATTGGTATACTGAAAATTAGTTCGTATAGATTTTTTCCAGCAAGCTAAAGCAATTGTTTGACTAAATCAAAGAGGCAGCTTGAGCCACAATTATATATTGTGAATGTGATTGTGTAACCGTTGATTCTAAACGTCTCAGGCATTGAGAGGGATGTGTCTGACTGCTTTTGTGCACTGTGGCTGCTTTTCCTGCAACAGTGCAATATTGTGCCACATTTACACTTTTCTCCTCTTTACTCTGTCTGTGCCTTTTGTGGCAGTCTGGCATGGAGAAGGCTGTTGTTTACCCTAGTAAGCTGCCCATTGTCTCCAGTGGGAATTCCCTTTGGGAGAGAGCACCACGGGAACAAGGCTCGGCACCACGCGAAGAAGCTAACCGCAGAGGTGCAAGCACAGCACTGGTGGGGCTTCTGTGCCTCCGCTGGGATCTGGTGCCAGGGTTAAGATGTCCGTCCCCCGGGACTTGGAGCGACGGCAAAAGAGAGGGAACAAAAGGGGATGAGGGGGACAGACAAGGTGTGCAAGCGGAAGACAAACACGGTCGGCTGAGAATCTCAAGGATGAAAAAGAAAAACCCTCAGAGGTAGAAGTGATGTTTGAAAAGCAAATAAAGTTGAGAAAACAACCTTACATGAGTTACATGAGGTTTGGGCAAGAAGAGATGAATGGAAATGCTGCTTAAGTGGAGACGTGATATGGAAGAGGAGTAATTCTCTGAAGTATTCCACTTCCTCTCTAATCATTTCTAAAACGAGGCTTCCTGTAGCATGACCTAACACCTTGCTGCACCTCTGCACAACAGTCAGTGCTGGCCCGAGGCCCCGGCGCGCCCGGGGCCGGCGTGGAAGGCGTGCCCCAGCTCAGGTGGGGTGGTAATGGACGCGGGGCACTGACACTTTGGGTTAGTCTGCTGGCTAGATTCAACTTGACAGCAGCAGAGCTCGCAGGGCCCAGGAGACAGGTCAGGATGCTGAGGGCCTCGTAGTGAACCTAAAGCGCACAGGAACAGAACAGCACTGAGTCACATCTCAAGTCGAACACGATGAACCGTTGGTCAATCAGAGTCCTTCTCTATCCCTGTGCTGTTTTCTAACTATAACAACAGACAGCTGAGTAAAATGGACTTTTTCAAAAGGGTGTGAAATTGTTATGGACTACTTACACTATTGGCAGTCATTAAATCAAATTACCGTGTACCAGTCAGTTTCTGCTTTGCTTTTGTTTCTTCATTTCAGCTAAATGAGAATCACTTGGTTTTTGCAGATTTAATGGCTCTGCGTAGTTTGGGAATATGCTACCACTTCGGAAGAAATGCCGAAATGCCATTGGTTAGATAATGAAAGAGAGCGATGTAAAGTTCAGTGGCAGAGAGCCTAATGCCTTTTTAAGGTGAGCCATTTCAGCGAGCAACTGCATTTGTATACATCTGCGTATTTACCCGCAGAGGGAGGGAGGTGACCTTTCCATGTGGAGATGGTGTCTGCATGGAAACGCTGCTTGCTGCATCCTAATGGCCACCCAGGGCCACCTCGCCTCTGCGGCCTGCTCCTGATATTTGCCTAAATGCCTGGGTGAACGTTCCTTTTTTTTTTTCTTTCTCTTTTTCCGTTCCCCCTCCCAGAAATATTTACAGGGAATATGTGGTCAGCATTGGTGAGGCGAAAGGACGGAGAAGGTTGGAGTGAGGGTCAAAGGGGATGTGTAGTGTTAGACACACAGGGGGGTTCTCATAGTTTTAGGTTAATAGGGTATTAATTGGTGGCAAGTAGAATTTTTTTTTCACGTCTACCGGTTTTATTTTGAAATGAAAAAGAATTTTAGCAAAGGAAATGCAAGGGGGTTTTTCTTTGACTCTGAGCTGAAAGTATTTTATTCTATGAAGTTTTGGCTTGTGCTTCAGCTAACTAGATAGCAGTTCACAAACTGAAAAACACACTCAACGGTGTAAGACTGACACAGTATCATTAGTAATGCTGCTCTGAGTGAGGGTTAAGGCAGAGGTCTCTCAGTCAACATGGCTTCCTGCCTCCTGCTGCTCTGCGGATCATTAGGAAAATGAACGATTGGAGGGCTCCGTGTGTGTGTGAGTGTGTGAGCGTGTGTGTGTGTGTTATTTCTGTGCCACTGGGCTGCAGGCAGCCTGATTACTCTGCTCTGTCTCCTACTTACCTGCCGGCCCACTGACTTACCTTCAGCATACTAACTCCCTCCTGTTCCCTCCTCCCCTCTTAGAGACACACACACACACACACACACACACACTCCCACCCACCACACATATGGGAAGGAATCACAAATGCATTAATTTGTCTAGATTCATCTCTGCAAAACTTCTGAATGTATCACATCTTGACAGACGATTCTAGGCCAGTAAATCTATTCCTCGGGGTATCTTTGTACCTTTGGAGAAAAAATCCCTTTAGCCTGTAAAACCCCTCACTACCACCCGTTTCCTTCCTCCTCTGTTTTATGTGTGTATACCCAACTGTATACTCGGAGGCAAATGGCACACATGCATTTTTAAAAATGCATCAACGACTTGGGCAAAAAAAATTAGAGGATCAATGATTGATGTCAGGGGAACAAATCTGAGCAAAGGGGACTGGAGATTTCTAACTTATACCGAGGCGTTTGTGTGAGCCGCCCCCATTAACAGGCTGAGGAGATAATGTTGCTGGGTGGACACAGTGTGTGAGCGTGCGTGTGTGTGTGAGCGCATCTGTGCACGCTGTTTGCTTACGTCACACTACACACGTTTAGCCTGACAAAACGGGATGGAGGTAGAGTTTGACATTAAGCTTAGCCTACCATGGCTTTGGAAAACAATCAGCTTTGTTTTCCCTTAAAATGTAAAAAGTAGATACAGTATATGCATCTAAATGATTTACAAAAAAATAAAAATAGTTGGAATTTATGAGCAAAATCACAGCTGCTTTTTTCTTTTTGAGAAAAACACCAGTCGGGCACCAGCCTCAGAAGAAAGATGCAAGTTTGTAGTTTGCTAAAATGGCTAATTTATAAATTAAAAAATAAATATCTTGTAATTACAGTTTACAAATCCACGCTGCCCTTCTCTTATTAAAATTAAAGAATACAAAGGAAAGGATTTGTCTGTTTTTTATAATTTCCCACCGTGCTTTATTTTGCAACACAAACAAATTCACACTTTGCTGTTCACACATTAATTATGCAGTTAGAGAAAAAGCTGCTATGGTAGAAAGGAAGGAAGGTGAAAATGAGGAATACAGTTTTTTTGTGTGTGCGTGTGCTCCCGTGTTGAATATTCATATAAGATCAATTTTTGATGCTTTCGGGCGTTGTTTGTTCACGGGGCGGCTCAGCCACTTCCCATTTATGAAGCTGTTAGGTACCAGGAAATGGGTGAATCCATTTTGGTGAGAGGAGAAATGTGTCTCCGCTCCCAGGTAGACATATGTGAAGTGTCTGTGTCAGACTGTGAAAGATATTTAAAGTGTGGCTCGATCACCAGTCCAACTCCCAACCGGAAATTGCACCTAAATCTCACTTGAATTGATTTGTTTAATATGTCATTTAGTGCCACGGCGATGTTGATTAGCTCCGACAGTTGATGCAGTGCATGTCTGATGACCACTTTAGTAGCTCTTTGCAGTTACCTGTCATGATTTTTCTTGGAGCTCTGCACAGTTTGTTTCACCTCTCCAAGATGTTTGAGAGCACTTAAAGGTAATTATTGCCAAATGATGCTCTAATGAGGGGAACAACTGTCCTCAAGTCTTTTTGCGCTTGAGCCGGGCTTGCTCGCCGTGACGCCCCCTTTTTAAGGCTTCACGTTGTTTGCCCGTTTGACAATGTCAGACGTTCTATAGATGTTGCCTCAATCTGACGCATGCCATAATAATTGGCCGAGCGCGGGAGATGCAAATTGCCGAGGATTTATTAAAATGCACCTTAAAGGGGTTAGAAATGTCTGTTCGCAAGTCAAATTAGCATTTTGCCTCTCTTTGAGTCTTTCTTTTTTTTTTTGGGCAACCTCTCTTAAACTTCCTGTGCTCTCGGAAGAGGTCAGACGCAGCCCTTCATTTGTGGAAGAGGATTTTCGTCTTCTGTGGAAAATTGCAAGGCATTTAGAGCTATCGGAGAGGGTCAGGGACCTTTCCTTTAATTTCCCTTTATCTTCTCTACCATGCTGCACAACCCCAGGCACATTGCGGTGCTGATGTCTGGCCCGTCTCTTTGCATGCTGTTTAGTTGTGTACCTGCTCTTCCCTCTCAGTCAAACAGGATGGAATTTTTTCGCCAGAACTTGGCCCATGCCTCCTAGATGTCTGGGTCATTTTTCCACGCCTTTCAAAGCCATGTGAGCAAAACATGTTGCTGAATTCAAAATCACAAATCTTAGTATAAACTTTCGGATCTTGTGAAAATCATTTTTTGAGATTTGCCGGCGAGATTAACGTTGTGTTGACTGTGGTGATGGATTTGTTGGAAAAGCTTTCCTGCAGGTAAAGCTTTTGTGTTGCAGCCTCAACCTCCACAAGAATATTAATGACTTGGTCGATTGTTTCCATTCAACAAGCCGCATCCACGTGGCTGCGGTCTGTCTCCTCGGTGTCTTGAAAAGTCCCGGTTGCCATGGGAACACGCATTGTGTCACTGGTCAGCCATGAGAAACAGTTGCTTCGTATTGGTGACATAACGATGAGCACGGGAGGACAGGAATGTTCTCCAATATAGCTTTCAAAGAAAAAAGCGTTTGCACAAACATTTCCCCAGTAATCCGTAACCGAGACTCGCAAGCACGGGACTGGAACTAATGAAGACAACTATTCAATTATGAGCTCAATTAATGCAAGTGCCTGGAAGCGCAGGATCACAAATGAAGCAGGCAGCTAGCCTTAGATGTTATGAACCCAACTCAATCCCTTGGCTTAGCACTCATGCCTGTCTCCACTTTAAAATGGCTTCATGGGCTCATGAGAGGGACCTCAGAGTGTGCCTCAAATCTATGCTTTCGTCCACTTTGCAGGGCTAAGAGGACCTGAATTGACTTTGTCTCGATGTGGACCCTCAATCTCTTCTGAAGTATCACTCTGTTATTGCCATTCTCTCCCGAGGTTCATCTCTTGCTGCGCTACATTTGATCAAGCACGACAAAAAGTCCAAATTAACCCAATTTCCCTTAGTCCAGCTTTGATTCTTGCTTTGGCTCATATTGATTTCATACAACTTGTTATGTTCCGTTTCTTCTCTGCCTTGTTTTGGATGAATCCATGTTGTTTACAGTGTTCGATGACCCGCGGGGCGTCAAGATTATTCTTAACCCTCTTCCTCGCTGCGGTTTTGTGGTGTATCGATAGGTAGCCATGTTTGCTTATAATTAAGTTCCTACCACACCGCAGATGGGACTAAGTTCAGACCTATTGGTCCAATTAAACCGGACTTTCTTACTCAGGCACTACCTGCTTTGTTACATATATAAATGCATTAGTCTTGTGAAAGAGGTTACAGCAGCAAGGCGTTTACACCGGTTGATACACGATGCTTTTATCCTCATGATGCAAAGCAACTCTGAATTACCGCAGAGTATTACATCTCAACATAAAGCACCTTGTTGCCCAAAGGGAAATGTTCCGCGCTGATTAAAGATTAAAGACGGAAAAAAAAACCAAAAAAACATCTCTAATTATTTCCCTAGAAATAAAATAAAATGGTAAAGGCCACTGGGGAGTTGGGTCTAATTATTTCATTTATCTGTAAAAGGCCTCATGAGGATGTTTCCTGCCTTTCCTTTCATTCTTCCCCCTTCGCTTTCTTTTTTTTTTTTACACCTTCAGCTGTCTTCTGCTTATTGCATTATATTACACTTCTTTCTCTAGTTAATTTTTGCAGTAGATTCTTTTTAGGATAATAACCGATGCATTCACTGGACGACAAGACATTGGTGGTATTTAGTGAAAGTGACTGTGAGTAATTCAAACTAGTCCATAGTCCTCTGTGGCTCATTAGTTACATAGACCTTCGCTAAAGCCACTGGCAGGAGAAGGAGCCATTAACCCTCTCCGTGATCACACATTAAACACTATCGTGTGCACTCCAGTGTTTGTTATTTTTCTGACAGTAATGGGGAAACTGATCTGTAAATCAGTACCCCTGACCAAACTAACTGGTGATGGCTCAATATGACTCGTGGCCTGTTCTGTCCCAAGCTCTTTCTCTAATTAGACACGGGACATTTGAGATTGGTCGGTGCTATTGTTTTGGCCGTCCAACAATTTTAATGGTTAAATTACACTATAAATATTGGTACACATATCAGTTCCTTCAAAACTAACTTTTTGTCTAAACATACTCTCTTGTGTGATGTCCCTGCAAGTGTTATATAATTGAATCTTTTTAGTGTTAAAGTCTTCCAACATTGATTGTGCCCCTTGAAACACTTATTTAGCATAAAGTAACATAGCTGGCAGGCAGGCAGCTGTTGTGGCCACTGTTGTAAACACATTGCATGTTGCTACTCCTTGTGGTTGTTTGCACGCAGTGTCACAAATACATGTATTTAAATTATGTTTAGGAGAATATTCCTGTAAAGATTATCTGATTTATAGCCATATTTTTTCTGGTTCAATGTTTTTTGTTGAACCCCCCCACTGCTATCATTGGACTGATACCGATACTGACTGTTGGATCAGCCTTAACAATGACCAAGAATGGTGCTGCACACACACACAGCTCAGGGCCATGTGCGTGTAAGGAGCACCCAAAACAAGGTTTCGCTAGTGAGGTGACAGCGGCAGCTAAGCCTGTAAACAACGATGACAGTAATCATATGTGTTTGTGGTGCTATGCTTCATCACCTGTCCAGCACCGAGCCTTGTTAAAGGACAAATGACTCTTAATAAAGCATATTCTTTTCCCCTCATCTCTCCCGCTCTCCTCTCTGTCCCTCCTGTCAGGGTTCCTTTGCTCCCCCGCAGCCCTGCCCCCCACCTGAGGAGGCCAGGTTGCCCGGCAGTGGGGTGGTGGGATTGGCCGACTCCATGCTGAGATTGATTACCCCTCTAATCTTAGGACTGCCAGTGTGTCTCCAGGGCGAAAACTCCGGCGTGAATCCCCCCCACCGCACCCCCTCTGCACCAACTCCCACCCTTCTTCTGTCTCTGTACCTCCTCTCTCCCTCTTCCTCCATCCTCTTCATCCCTCTGTCCCTGTGCTGCCAGAGGCACTGAGGGACGACACTAAGTCACAGCTCCAGACAGGGCCACTGGCTCGCAGTGCCTGCCTTGTTCGCCATATGTCACGGAAAATGGGGCTCCCGTGGACTCTGCCATGGACTCGCAGGAAAAATATGACAAGGGGGGGTGTGCAGAGGGGACGAGGGCTTAGAGGCCGCCTGAGTTGGGCAATAGAGCAGCGCAGAAAAAGGCAGTCTGGCTTAGATTCCAAATCTTAAAAAAATAAAAAAAATCATGCTCTTGTAGGGTGTAAGAAAAAGTAAAACTATATATATACACTGTATATAGTGAGACCCATTGCTTTCTTTTGATATGCTCTGTGTGTCTCTTTGTTGTTTGCCGTCTTCACACATGACTCGCTCAAGGTTGCAGGTGATGACATGACACCCCTCCAGTGTGCATTATCGTGGCATCAAGGACACAAGATGCATGACAACTTGTAAAGGTGACAATTGGGCTTGGTGACGGTACGACCTGTCACCCAGACGCTGGTGAAATGAGCTATCTCGGTGGCACCGCAGCTCTCACTACATTTAGACGAGACTTCCACTACATCCGAGTGGTGACATTACCTCTCAGAATGTCACCAGTCTCGCAAAAAAGCCTTATTTATTTAGGACGAGAGGGGCGGAAGCAGAGTTCTGGGGACTGACGGAGCAATTAACGCTGTTGAACTTCTACAGTTGAAAAGTAGCAGAACAAATTGGGATACAATGAGGGATTTCCACTTGGATGTTATTTTGCCAAAACTCCTGTCTGAATAACACCAGTACCTTTTTGGTTTTAGCCGATTTTAAGCTTGCTAGTTGTTTTTTTTAAGTGAATTCCATGTTTGACTGTGGACATCTCACCTTTTCAGGTGACTAAAATGTGTCCTTCTCAGTTTGTTTATTCAACCATCCATTGACTCTAAAACCCATGGAGGATAAACATAGTCATCCAGCGCCTGATGGCTTCGGTGGCGACTGGCCCCTTTGATTCATAGACGTAGTAACCATGGACGGTGGGGGCTGGGTTACATGATGAGACGGCGTTGTTGTTTTGATGTGGTGTTTACATGTGTCTGCATGTATTTACCCCCAGGGGGTCAAACCCCCCATGCACAACCTTGCAGTGCTCTGTGTACACGTACGATAGATTTCGGGAAAGCAAGTGAGAAGCAATTTAAAAAAGTGGAAATACACTTAAATACTCTGTGTATTTTTTAACCTTTCAAGTATTATAATGGGGAAGTATAAAAGTTTTGATATTTCTCTCTTTCTCAGTCAAACTCACTGACTTTCAAGGTCAAACTTTGTTTACTGATTCCCCGGCACCTAAGCCATATTCCCGGCACACAGGATGAGTAATGTGTAAAGGCCGAGTTCATTTTGTACATATGTGCTTCCCCAATAGCACATGGAAAGGGCCAGACAAGCATCAGAAGGCTCTTTGAAGTCCTCTTTCAGGCCACCATGGATTGCCCACACACAAGTGCTCACAAACACACACTTGAGAAAGTCTTTGAGGGCACTGTTTTCTAATTCACCTCTGCACCTGTTTATACCTTCTCGCCATTCGTCCTTTTTTTCCATGTCTGAGTGAGTCCGAGTCATAGGGAGAAAAAAAAAAAGCAGGAGAAAAAGACAGAAAAACAGCGTGGGTGAATCTGAGCAGGGAAACATCCTCTGGGTCTTTTTCCTTTTTTAAAGAACTCCTCCAGATCTCATGTTTAATTTATGAAGGAGGGCTCAGGCGTGATACATCCTGGCATGACAGGCAGAGTCCATCTTTGTCAGGAGAAACGTGGATCGGACCGAACCAGGGGTGATATGCCAGTCCCCATCAGGGCCCCGGGGTGCCACAGACTGGTCAACAGCTGGGGGCGAAACCAACCCTTTCATTGGAACCAGAGCGTGGTTAATTAAACAAGTTCCCCTCGGTCAGAAAGCAGCTGGAGTTGGTTCACTCCGTGTGCCAGTCGGTGCCAGGCTGGCTGGAAGGCACACTCCACCACACAAAGGAGGAGGAAATGCGACAGTGTTTTTCAATGTAGGAATGTTCAGAACACAAGGAACACATGAGAGGATGTTGCTGTTTCAGATTGCGAGATTGTGAGTCTAAGTAGAGGAGTAGGATGTGCTTACTTTCGGCTCACCCACATCCAACCGTAAGCGTCAATCCGCAACCCACACCCTGAAACCCAACTCCGCAGCTTCATGTGCGAGCACGTGACGGACAAATTGAATTCGTTTTTTCGGCTCTCCACATCTGCATACTTACGGGGCAGACAAGCATGGCGACATACACACACTGGCGCAAACACTGCCACAAACAAACTCGAAACGCGGGGAAATCTTGTCAAGCTGAGCACCGAGCAAAGATTAGGTATCCCAGTCCGCCTCCACAGCCCGAGACGTGGTGTGGTCAAACCCGGGGCGATTACAGGGAGAAGGATGGAGTGGCAGTCGGGAGTTGACGGAGAGCGTGTGCGAGAGAAGGAGACGTATTCCGATTGCTAAATCGGTGGTAGGGTTGCAAACTGGGGGAGGGTATGAAATGGAGCGAGAGAGGAAGACAGGGGGGAAGCTGGGTATAAAATAGCCAATTTCATAGTACACATGTGGATTAAGTTCCCTCCTTTGAAAACGCTCTGGAATGCCCATGTACCAATTACGCCCCGGTGGTACAGGCTGGAGCTGTGGGGCCATGTTTTTGGATGTTCTTGCGCCTGTGTGTGCTCGGGCTTGCCAGATTGTCTGCGGGCAGCGTTTGTGCCTGCTTTGATTCGGTGCCAGCGAGGCCTCGCAGGCTCTTGGCATGCTGACACCTCCCCATCAATACCCTGGCACCGTGTGGTAGGGGGTATCAAAAATGACCCAATTAGAGGATGGCAATGTGTTCTGACAGGCACTACCTGCTCGGGTGTGTTTAGAACTGCCATCTTTCTCTCTTCCATCTGGCTTTTCTTTCTTTCTTTCACTGGTGTACATTCTCTACTCTCTCGTTCTGTGTCTCTCTGTCTCGGCCCCTTGCATTTTCTACCCCGTGTGCTGCTTACAGCGGGTGACAGTGGTAGAGATGTGAGTGGGTCTGCCTGCCTTGACACTCTCCCTTTGTACGATTCTTTCAGCTGTTTGCTACAAACACCCCGGCACTCCGCGAGTGTTCAGATACGAGGGGATTGGTTTTGACTAAGAACACTGTGATTAGAGCGCTCAGTGACAGAAACATTATCCACAGAGTTGGCTTGTCAGTGTTCATTGCCATGACTGACAAGTCTCTGGATCCCCCATTCTCTTTTTCTGTCCCTTTTTTTTTCTTTTTCTCGGCTGTTCTCCATCCCCCCGTGATATTCTTGATCTGTCTGTCTTTTCCACGTGTGGCTCCAGTTCAGTTGGAATCTCTGTCAGCGCGTGTCACCGGGAGTCTTGTGCGTTTGCAGAATGTCTGGAGGTCCTTTAAAAAGTCTCGCAAATATCTGAAGTCATTAGGTTCTCTGTAATTAGAACTTAACAGGGTATTTCAGTCTGGACATTGAACTAATCCTACTTGTTTTTTTGTTTTTTTTGTCTTTCTTCGTTTCTTGCTGGTCAACCTGACTCACTGTACACGTAGTTAGATTTTAAGAATTTCACTTGTGTTGCTGTCTCTCTTAACTGAAACTGTTACTCGAATAATCTAGTTTTAAACCTGTTCTTATTGAATAATTACAAAGACTGTCCTCATGTAAAAAAAATGAACCCATAACTCGTATGTGCAGCGGCTAACTGTGAACCATAGTTAAGCGAAAGAGGAAGTCATGGAATGTAGTATTACGAGTGATAAAGTCCACAGACGTTGTGGTTAGGCCTGTCACGATAACTGCTTTTTGTTGCACAATATATTGTCTCAGAATTTACTGCGATAAACAATATTATCGTAATTTTAATACCAAGTTCAAGTCCTACATGATTTGTGTTGCTGCTGAGAGAAATGTTATCCAAAGTTTAGACTTGCCTTTAGGCCTCAGGCCTCACACTTTCAGTTAAGTTCACCTGAAACTTCAGTTTCATAGGAACAGGCCTTTTTCAGCTGGATGAGTCTACAATTCAGACAAAACTTAGTTCAACAAGATGTTGTTCGTTCTATCTTTTAATTTCTGAAACAGTGAAACATTTAAACATGTAAATTTGAATAACAGATAAGATAACGGAAAATAAAGATGTACCAGAACTTTTGAACGACAGTGAAACTATCTACTGTAGTGTGGCAAACATCCACCTTCTCTCCAAACGTGCACGGAGAAGTGTTTGCACTTCTATGTCTGAAAAGAGATGTTAACATTAGAGTTATTGATCGATACCATTCTGCCACTTATTTCAGGAAACCTTAGCATTACAGATGCTCTTAGATTCACGCCCAGCAGATGTGAATTTCGTCCACATCTGTCAGCTCCCTCTGACATGTTGACACAGCGTGATGCAACAGGCACGCGGTGATTTAGAAGTTGTGTGGAATTTACTCTCGACTGGGATTTCTTTTTTTGTGTGGATATTGTTTAATGTTTAATAACGTGGAGACAGGAGAGTCAAGAACATGGAAAGATTCTGGAAGTTCACAGAGTAGAATATTTTTCTCATTTCCGATGCAGATTTACAACAGTGAGGTTTTCAGATAAGTTACTAAAATCCTTAGTATTTGTAGCATTTACAGGTTTTGCAGGGTAATAATTTTTCCTTTTCATCTTCAAAGTGGGACGAAAAGCCATATTGCTTTTTTCTTGCCATTCCTATTAGTTATATTTCCATTCCATCCATTCCTATTATTTTCACTTACATCCTGCATTACTCTTACTTCATTCACCTCCGATTAAATGCCTCACTTGCTCCATCTGAGAGTCGACCGCGGAGGTTTGGCATCTGATGCCCTCTGGCGTCATACTGGTCATGAGCTGAGCCCTCACAGGTCTCAACTGGCATGTCAGAGCAAGCTGCCAGCCGAGATGGGCATTTGGCGCCTGCTCCACTACCAGCTGGTCGAGGTTCTGTTGCCATTCTCAGTGCCATCAGGCTCATCTGTCAAAACTCCCACAGCAAACTCCTCCTCCTTCGACGTGTATTTAATGATAGTGTCACGCTGCAACTTTGAGTAAACATAAATCACCCATAGAAACCTTGATTTGAATTCCATCGGAGGGGAGAGAGACGAGCAGGGGTCCACAGGAAAAAAAATATAGTAGGGTTTTTATACTGTACAGTACATGACACACACACACACACACACACACACACACAAACACACACAGATTTGTTTAGGTATTTACATCTTAAAAATACAATTACTCTCACTGTCGTCCCAGGGCAGGATATATCACTGTACACAGAGGTCCGGTCACTGTGAATCCCGCTGCAAATGTACATGCACAATACATCTTCTCCACTTATTTTCTCGACCTTCCCCAGTTTCTCTGAGCTATTAACCTTTCCTGTAATATACTTGCTTGTGCACTGTGTTGTGTGTGCTTGCATGGCTGCTTCCCCTGCTGATTGATTGGCTAAGCAGGTTAAATGATCAAAAAAGCTTTTACGATTATAGGACAACTCTTCCTCTTGCGGCACCTGCTAAGCTGTTTGTTGCCAGGAGAAACGGACACTTCATCACGCCACCGTAAATGATTTCCCTGCTCCCTCACCCCGAGCTCCCTTTTTCCTCATTTCATTTTATAGAGGGGATATTTTTGCAGGGGACCTCACAATTTTTTTTAATTTTTTTTTAGTGGGAAAAAGCAGGGGATGCTAAAAAGGATGTGGTTCTGTGCCAGGACAATAGCTTATCTGAGAGCAACGGGGCCTCGGCTAATTTGTACGACTTGCCACATCCTTTTGCGGCGCAACAGCTGAGTGCTTTCAGAGAAAGACTGATTTGACTTTGGCCATTATCTTTTGATAGATAAGTGGTCTGCAGGTGCTTTTCTCAGCCCCCGGGGTGTGGTTTTGAAGATGGAGGACATGTTTTTACCCACTGACATTGATGCAATACAACCCAGAAGCAAGAGGTACTAATGTCTGTGTGGAGTCCACTCAATCCTGGAGCCTAGTGTCCTCTCCTTGCCCCGGCCAGAGCCTGCGGTGCCCTATAACCAAGGAGCGTGCCCACCAACCATGAGTCATTAAGGCCTGTGTTCAGACAGGGCTAGGGGTCATTTTGGTGGATAGTCTCAGGACGGAATCACAAATTAGAGGCAGTCCATCCAAACTGATTTCTCTTTGAGGAAAAAGAGAGTTTCTGTCGCAGAAATCCGAGGAGGAAGTCAATTTTATGCACATTTCAGTTCATTCAGCTTTGTTGATTATTCAAAGATTTCTTTAAATACATGGCAAAAGGTTTTGGCAAAATGCTCATATTACTCCGTTTGCAAGCCAAAGTGATTAAACCAGTTTTTTACTGTGCACAAACAAAACATTTTCTGTAGGAAAGTTTTGAATGACAAGAGTTCACGAATGTTGGAGGGAAAAAAAAATCACACTTTGCAATTAATTACAGTAAATCCTTTTAGTTTAGTTTTTTCTTTTTTTTAACCACATTTAAAAGCTTGAAACTTGACCATTAACCTCCAAATGGATTTGAAACACCACCCGTGTTCCCCTTTCCCTTCCTAAATACAACGTGCCACAAAAAGGACCGTGAAATGAAATGATGAGTTTTAAATGTCCCTTTTTTCAGGCAAACTCAATTAGCAACTTTTTTTTTTTTTTTTTTTTCTCTCTCTCCCCTTTTCGCAAAGAGCCCTACATTAGCACCAAGCCTAGTTATTATTTCCCGCCGGGAAATCTTTACAAATCATTTCTCTTTGCCTTTCCAATGCTTCCTCCCGTGTGCCACTATGTTCCAAAGTGGCCTCCAATTATGAAAGCATTAAAAAAGCTGGTGAAGGATTTAGGTACATTACACCACTCAATGACATTCTACTGGCCATTATGTTATTAGCGGAGTGCTATGTGTAAAAAGGGCCTTTAATTGAGAAAGTGTTGAGGAAAAAACATTTAAAACAGCCACTGTTCCCCTCACTCCCGCCCTCCTGCACTGGCAGCTGCGCTCACTGGGGGGAAAAAAAGCTTCTCATCTCTGTCCGTTTTGGCTAAAATCCCCGTTTCACAACGGGAATACTCGCAAAGTTTGCAAGTACGCACAAACACAGCCTCAAAAGAATATGTGTGTGCACATTTTCAATCAAAGAGGACCCTCAGAAATAAGAGGATTAACAGAATGGGCCCCACATGCTTAACATGCATGTGACGGCTGCGGCTGATTATGGTTTTTATTACTCGCCATTATTTTCTCGATCGATTGATTAATTCCTTTAGTCTGTAACACAACAGAACGTGTAAAATGCTCATGATCCAGAATCAGAATCAGAATCCAAGGTTTCATCTCCAGGTTGCTTATTTTGTCCAAACTACAAATACATAAACCAAAGATAGTTGAGTTGGCGTTACAGACGACAAATAAGTTTAGCAAATATTGAATTTGGGGAACCTGGGCGATTTTTCTTTAAGAAAAAATGACGTACGATCAATCAGTTTACAAAACTGTTGTTTCTTTTCACAGCCTTGTAATATATAATTTTTGTAATTGTTGAGGAATTTGTAGCCAAGATATCCAGAAGTGTAAAAAAAAAATTGCAGCCTACATATGAGCATGAAATCTTATCTAAAATTTAAATCTCCATCATTTGAAAAATAGTTTTTTAACTGAAAAGGAATGTGTTTCCTTTTTTCCTCCAAGTCCATCTTCCTCTAATTTGGCAGAGTAACAGATGGAGTTTGGGTTCAGTCCTGTGCTGCATCCACACACCCTGTGTGTCATCTGTCATTACATTCAGGTCATTGTTCGGGGCTCAGTGGCAGCGTGACTGAGTTGGCCGTAGCTTGACAACTGTCTCCGTTTCACACAGACAGGGAGAGGATGTGCAGACACACTCACGGGGCACAATCGCTGAGCTATTGTGTGGCCTAGTTCAAGTTTTCCCAGATTTAAGGGCTAAGACATTGTCCAGAAATATTGAAAAGAAAAAAAGATCACAAATAGACCAGAGTGTGTGGATACCACCAGTATCTGGCCAGGAACTGCTTGTTTGTTTGCCGCTGTCATGTATGTTTTTCTGCATGACATCTGTGATGTTTACTGTGTTACCTTAAAACGTTACAAACAGAGATTCCGTCGGGACAGCAGATGGTGTAGCATTGTGTTGTGTTGCACTATAAACCAGTTTTATTGTCTCCTGCAGGGGAGTATTTGTCTTTTCACTTACCAGAGACACAAAACCACCGTCGGCGCATGACAAATAACCCACAAGCGAACAGAATAAACACTGAAACCATGAAAGCATACTGCACAGTGTTATACAGTATGTTGTATGATGCCTGAAATGGAAAGACAGAATGACAGACAATCATCTGATCCCCTTTTTAATTTCAGCTTTCATTCAAGTGTGGGGTAAAAATGTAATATTTGTTTTTGTTTGATAACTTAAATGACCAGTTAAAATGCAGAACGTGCTGTCCACAAGTGCAGCAGGCAATTTTAAGTTGTTTTCCTTGTGCTCCAGTAGAGGATACTCTCGGAATTCACTGCACTGCTCCGTTGACCTGCCGGTAACTTGAGCTAATAAACAGATAATAGACGAGGACACTTGCGACCAAGTCTTTCTGATTGGCTGATCCCGACAATGAAGCGTCCGTGAAGCGATGTGTGGAAAAATGTTGTGTACAAATCACATGACCATCCACTGGTCACGCACGTGCAAACAGGAAGCAGATTGTCTGGTTTCCGGTTGGTTGCATAGTTGAGGAAAATACATCGAAACAAAAAAAAGGAAATGGCGAAAAATAAGACCAGGAATTTTTTTGCTTAGACCGAGGTTCAACTATTACTGAAAGTAAAGGGTTATCTGCGCTCTTGATTCACCGCTGGAAGTCGGAATTGAGACTGACGAGACATCATCAGGAAGTGACTGTGGGAGGCTATAGCGCCATTGTTTGTCCAAAAGTCCCAGTTTTTGCCCGTAAACCCCGGGAGATTTCAAATTAAAACAAGCGTCACTATTTTAGGGCCTTGAAAACTGGACTCATCCCAAAGACCAGTGTCCTTGCTTGACTTAACGTTTCAATTTTTTGTTCTGGATAAAAATAATTTCAAAGCATATATTACTACAGTCAAAAATATAAAATTATATTCCAATCAAAAAGTTTTGCTTGAAACTAGAGGTGTCTGTCATCCTGTTTGTTTCTTTTTTCAAAATATATTTTAATTAAGTTTGTACATTCAGCTTTGTACACACAAATTTTTAGATCTCAACGTTTATTTTTCTGCCTGCAATTTCTATTTTTGCAAGTTCACAAAAGCTTGCAAGAACAAGTAGGCTATCACGTACGACCATCTAATTCCAAGCACACTCTCAATGACAGTGGTGTAAACAAAATCCAGCACTCCCTTTCATTACTAATCGGTAGAAAAATAAACCGTCACTCCAGACAGATACTATCATCATCATCATCACTCTTACAGCATGTGAAACTATCTGACTGTTACAAGACTCCATCTGTACACCTTCTTTCATCCAACCACCCATCCAACCATCCTGTCCTCTGCCTGGACTCTCACAGTCGTTGATAGGACAGGTTTTTATTAATGCCTTGAGAGTTTAGAATTTTCAGATGCATGTCTCTGGCCTTGCTCGAGACCTGCGGGGGTCAGGGCTGCCACACAGGCTGTTCATTATGTGCGTATGCATAAATCTGTATGAGCTGGCCTGACGCCGCCAGTGTGTGCGGTCACGTCAGAGAGACTTGGATGTTGGCGTGTAATATTTCGTGCATCTGCGAGCTGATTGCTCTTATGTGCGTCTTTTACTTCCTGTAATCTGACACGTAGAGCAGATGATCAGCCTTCATCCTCAGAAGGTGCCGCGCTGCATCTTCCAGGGGTGTTCGCCAAATAACAAAAAGCCCCATGCTGCTGCTGCTGCTGTACAGAATGTTCACATACTTATGAGCATTACCTGGGGTGGCAGCATGTTTCAACTGCATGTTTTATATTTAAGTGAATTAAGTAAATCCTTTGAAATTTATTAATGATAACTATTGACCGGCAGTATTGACTAGAAGCTCAGGAGCCTGCATCCAATAATATCTGTTAACCTTGAGTCAAACCCACTGGAAGAAGCAGCAGAGGAAATAAAAAAACATGTTCACATGTTTGTTTTTTTAGTTTTTTTAAGTATTCAGTAAATTGGATGAAAAACCAGTTTTTTGAATCTTAATTTTAGCATCTTTGCATCGCCCTCGAACACAACCAGGCTGAACTAAACCACTGTAAACATGAAATGTGTGGACTCTCAGCTGCTGTCTTTCCTTTATCATCATTATATGTGTTTTTTTTTATTCTTTGTACCTTTAGCCAGCTGTAATTGACAGAAAATAACTGGCTGCTCCTTTTATAATTTTTCACACCTTCCCACACTCATACTAGCACCAATGGCTACATCCCCATTTCCTTTGTGTGTTTGTGTGAGCGCGGAGCTCAGCCTTTCACTGCTGGTTAGGGGGCTAACACCTCTTTCAGGTTAACTCTTTCTTTTTTTTCTTCCCCCCACCTCAAAAAAGAGAGCGAATAGCAGCATTTTGTGGTCCCTCCTCCCTCCATCCCTCCCTCCTACCGTCCCTTGCCTTTCCCCCCTCATCTGTCAATGAAAGACACAGTTTTGCCACAAGGCATTGTGTGTTTAGTGGTGGTGCCAGCAACTGCCATTTGGGTGCAGGGAGGCAAGGGGATCCACCCCCTTTGAACTGCTGCCAAGCCAGCCAGCTTGCACCTTCTTTAATAACTTCCCCTGAAGGCACTTCCTTCTTTTTCTCCCCCCCCCCCTCCTCCTCCTCCTCCTCCTCCTCTCCCTCTCTCTCTTTTCTTTTTTCCCCTTTCTCCCATTCACTCCCACCCTCCTGCTCCTTCTATTTTCTTTAAATGACTGCAGTTTTCACGGGTAAAGCTGTGAGGCTGATAAGAAAGGTAAGGTAGCTTTTAACTGACAGCCTGACATAAAATCTCTGTGGAAATAAATAAAAAAGAAAACACACACGCAAATGTGAGCGGAGGGTTAGGAGCATGTGTGCACTAACAGTCGGAGGCTAAACGGTTGTGCTTTCTATAAGATTTTTGTTTATTTTTGATAAACTTATTGGAAATCTGCTTAGCACGGCAATATGTTCTTTTGGTAATTCATCAAATTTTTTCGTTATTTCATTCTTTTCTCTTCTCTTTTCATTATTTGTAAAGAAAGTTTCTCAGCCATATTTTTACCATTTGATAAATAAAGCAAAGTTTAAGTCTTTTTATGTTCAGCCACAGATCTGGTGAAACTCATCCATGCTTTTATTTCCTCCTCCGTCTCGACTCTCGAGTCGCTGTATCTTTCCATATATCTGTCTCCATCTGAAATCAATCCACTGTCTACAGTTCTTTCAAAAATGCTTCAGCTCGGCGGCAACCCCCCCCCCCCCCCACCCTGTTCATAACACCCATGTTATAGCATGCCCATTTATTTTAAGATTGATTTTTAAAATTCTTTAAATTATGCCTAAGGCCAGACATGGGTGAGCCAAACTTTGATCCTCTGGTGGTGCGTTGCTGGCTCTTCCAAGGCCGGAGAGGGGGCCTTTACTGTCACTGCCCCTCAACTCTGGAACAATCTGCCATAGCAGATCAGACTCGCAGAGTCGGTTCCTACTTTTATTTCACCCAAAAGGTTTTTATTGTGTGATAGTTACACATTAGGGTTTTCTATGCTTTATCCCGGAAAAAAGATTAATTCTCTTATCTTAAACATGGCGTTAACAAAGCCTGGGACCCAGATGAATTCCGGGATCTCATTTAAATTTGCTCTGCCAGACTACGGTCTGGATCCCCTTCATTGGGAAGTGATTTCCCCCAGCAGAAAACTTTTTTTTTGCCGGTCCAATCACATCACGGAGGCGACTTTTGTAAACAACCAAGGGTGCTGCTGATGAACGAGCATTTGACTTAAAGTACCCGAACTAGACGTCACATGATTCGTCTGCGTCCGTTGGTATCGCCTCTTGGAAATCGAAAATGATCCGAGAGGTCCCAGACTAATACGTATTTATGTACTTATACGTGTATGAGTATTAATCTGGATACGCCAGGCTAGGTGTTATACAGTATGTTGTTCCTTTTTATTAGTAATCCACCATCTGACTTTTCAAAATCAAACCTACCAATTTAATACAAAAAATAAGGGCAGCATTACATTTCAATGTTGTTTATAAATATATATTTATTCATTTCTTATTTTGTATTTGTGAAAAATACAGTATGTGATATAAGATGAAGAACCTTTGTAATTAAGAGGCACACATTGGACTGGAAATGTGCACTTTAAGTACTTTTACTACTTTTTACGACGATAATAATTCTGATAACATTGTTGATGTATACAAACTGTCAGATCTGATTAAATTTTTTTTTACTTACAACTCACTTGTTGCCAAGGACAAAACATGCAGTTCTCTGCGAGTCCTCTGTCATTAGAACGTAAAAGCACCTCTACTGCGCATTTACATGTAGTCAGCTTGATGGGGGACACAGAGGTAAGGGGAAATTAAATCAACATTTCTTTTGCTCTACATAAATGTATTTCCTTTAGACCAAGTCCAATAGAGTTGTGTTGTGACGGCACCTAAACCATTTGACCTTTTAAGGACAGACAGTAAATGGTTTTCTAGCAGTAAAACACTCATGGCTTCCTCATCTGCAGCAGTTAAGTATTTACAGGAACTTTTAGTAAATTTTACCATAAGTACAAACATGAGACAGGGACAGACGGATAGCAGAAAAGCAAAAACACCAAAACGTGGGAGTTTTGTGCTGCTGTGTTGGTGATTCTCTCTCCCTCTCTCATGGCCTCTGTGGGCCTCTCAGGACAGTGCTAGCTCTCGCCATGAAGGCACTGTGTGAACTCCCGATCTGTCAGTTCCACTGTACAGCACCATGGCCCCGGGACAGACAAGCTAAAGTGGAGATGTAGGGAGAAAAAAAGGCAGAGGGACTTGGCTGAGAGCGCAGGAGGCAATAGGTGTCATATTAAGGGTGTGTAATACACTATGTCACCTCAATGGCGTATGGCCCATTAAGGCTATAACCTCATACACTGTGGCGTTTATTTTGTCACTAGGGATTATTTGGAACAAACGGGCATGCCAGGGCAGTGTGAGGTTGTTTTTGTGTTTGTGTGTTCTGTTTGTGAGTGTTTTCAATTTATTGTTTGTGTAGTGTGTGTGTGTGTGTTCTGTTTGTGAGTGTTTTCAATTTATTGTTTGTGTAGTGTGTGTGTGTGTGTGTGTGGGTTCACTGTGATGTACATTATCTTCAGGATATTTCTCTCCTTAAATCCATTGCCAACATTTTCCTTCTTTCTTTCTTTTCTTTTTTTTTTTTTACATGTGCCTCCATTGTGTGTGTTTGTGTGTGTGTCTCTGTGTGTTTGTGTGTGTGTGCATATGGTGCATATGGTGCATACTTTGCACACTGTGTCAGTGGCGATGTATTAGGAGGATGCTGCGTTGGGGCGGGGCAGGAAATGAGAATGTAAATACAGGCGTGACTCCCCCTCTCCCACTTCCACCCCACCCCACACCACCACCATCACTTCCTTGTGAGTCGTCATCGTCCTCCTCCTCCTCCTCCGATGTGAGGGTGATCCAGCTAGGGGGTGACCTTGCCCGGTGTAATTAAAGTGAAACACCTTGACTTGTCACCATCGCCTGAGACAGCTTAAATCTCCCTAATGTAAATGGAGGCTGCCGCTGACGTGCTGCTAGGCATAGCCGCGGAGAAGATACAAGCGCTGGTGATCCATCTCTGTACCAGTGCACACGCATGCACTCACACACATGCACTCACACACATGCACTCACACACATGCACTCACACACATGCACTCACACACATGCACTCACACACACACACACACACACACACACACACACACACTCACACACACACTGCACACTCCCTCTCCGCTGTCTCCATCTTTGCTTTTTCTCACTCTCCTCTCTTTCTGACACACACACAGACGCACACACGCACAAATGTACACGGCCTTTCTCTCCTTCTTTCTGTCTTTCACAAACCCCCTCTTTCATCTCTCCTCACACCCCACCCTTGGCACTCTGCAACCCCCAACCCATCTCGCTGTTCGGTGCCTTTATTTATTTTACATCCCAGGCAGCACACTATTTACTGTTGCAGCAGCAGCAGCAGCAGCAATGCCTCATGGGATAGCAGGAGTGTTGTGGTGGAAGGAGGCACGAACATGGTAGTCAAATTATCAATCGTATCAATAAGAAAACAATATAAATCATTTCACTCTTTTGCCATGATGATTCCTTGGAGAAAGTGTATTTAGAAGTGTGCTTCATGGCCTTTTTGGAGACTTCCCAGGGTACCAGATCAGGTTGATTGTTTGATCATGTTTTTTCCCCTCACACATGGGTCATATGTCCTGTCAGTGGGCGTGGATAGCGGTGTACAGCGATGGCAGTTAGCAGTGAAATTCTGTTGACTTTGCCCTTCAATTAAAGCTCTGTAATCCAAAAGTCTTGTTGACTCTTCCGTCCTTCCCCTCCATTGGAAGTCATGGCGACACGTCGCTGAAAGACAGCCTACTCAATTCCAGGCTCATTTGCAGTTTGGGGAACTGGAGACCGGCTGAAACGACAACATAAGCAAGACCGGGGGCTCCTGCCAAAAAAGCCCCCGCCCAGGTCTGAATGCCACAGTGGCATGTGAAAGAATTTCGAGGGTCCCCTGTGCCAACTTCACCAGTTGCTGGTTCCCTGTGCCAGGGCCTCCCCCACCTTCCGCCCCGTGCCCTGGCGGGGTAGCGGGCACCATGACAGGAGCCAGATGCCCATCATGTGTCTGCACAAGGCAGCATGCCCTCTCGCCCTGATCCCCGGGCAGAGCGGGCACTGTCCCGTACTCATTCCAGGAAAATGCCAAGGAATGTGGGTGGTGCCAGGCAGTGGATATGTCCCGGAGTACACACACACACACACACACACACACACACACACACACGTTGATGGGCTTTGAGGAGGCCCTGTTGTTTGCTCTGCAGTGCCAACTCAATAGGGAATTACCCTGGCTTGTGTCTCTGTTTTTCTTGCCCTCCAGTAATGCTTCTGCTGTCGGCATCCTCTCTCCTTTCATTGATTTTAATCAGCACCTGTAGACCAGCGCTGATGAATGGTAGAGTATTTACCGTCTGATTGCTTTACTTCTTCTACGGGATTGTACTTATCATACAGATATAAGATTCAAATGCGATCCACAAGGAGATGCTTTCCTGTGGAACTGGAATCAGATGATATAAGTTCATCCACGAAAGCAAATCTATATTTTTTCCCATCCTGGGGAGACTTGATGTTGCGAACTGCAAACAAAGACCGTTACCTGTCTGCATGCTGTGGCATCACAGACAAGTACAGGTTTAGACAGCAAGGCAACTGAGAGAGACAACAAACAAGCATGCTGCTATTGTGATGGACAGCCTCCACTGTGAGGTTCAGTATGTCAATGTGTTCAGTGTGTGATGTAGCAACTGCTCCAGCCGTGGGGGTCTGTAGGAAGAAAAAAAATGAAGAAAGCAAGAAAGAGAGAATGCGTGGGAGAGAGAGAACAAGAGAAAGAGAGAATGGGCAATGAGCTCAGGTGGGTCCGACATCTGCATTCACTTCCTGTCTTTTTCTGAAGGGAGGGGGGAGGAGGAGGGCGAGGGGAAAGGGGAAAGGGGGGCTTGGTGAAAACAAGAGCGAAATGAAGGCCTTTCTGGAGGCTACAAAGGAGCTGTGCACTGGAAAAGGGTTGGAGGAACCCTCAATGGGCCTGAAGAACATACGGACAAAACTTGGGAAGGAAGAGGACATGCCTTACAGTGGCACCGGGCCCCATGGTTGGTTCAAAGAGCCAGTCAGAAATACAGAAAGAGGAAAAGAGCGGGAGACAGAATGGAAATGATGGACCTACTGGGAAGTATAGTAGTCGTGTGTGTGATGGGCGGGGGGGAGGTGTTATGGGTATATATGCTGGGCAAAAAGGCCACCGAGTTTTCTCAGCTATTCATTTGAAAACAAACTGCGGCACAGGCGGGCACGGTCACATTGCATTTGGGTGTGGAGTGTATTTTGTCTTGGTTCTCCCCCCAGAAAACAAGAACCCCCCCCCGAAAAAAACAAAAAAAAACAGGTCCTTTGGTGCTCCCTGTGTGGCCCAATGCTAAAAGTCATGGTGAAGACGTGGAGAGACGGGGGTGAAAAGGGAAAGGGGGAGACATAAAGAGAGAGGTGGGGGAAACGAGCAAAACCAAATGAAGAGAGTTGGTAGGAAAGGAATTGAGAGTACACGGGGGAGAACACTAGAGATGATGTCATTTCAGATAATCGTGTATCAGACGTTTATCACAACATTATCTATCGCTTCAACTCCATTTTTATCTTCTAATATTCACTCATGTGCACATTTGCTGCCACTATATCTCTTAATTATTTTTATATTATCTCTTTAATATCTTATTTCGGGAATTTTATCAGAATAAGTGCAGAGATTTGCAGTTAGCCGGGGCTTTTCTTTTTGTTTGGACACGGCACACAAAGGGAGAAACCGAGTGACAGTGAGCTGTTTGTATGTCCTTGGGATGCCAGTGTCATTGTCGAGCCTTATCAGAATCGGGGGGGGGGGGGGGGGGGGATAAAAAGGGGACCAAAAAATGCATATGGCTTTAATAAAACTTTATCAGGAGTTACCTCAGCTCTGTTTCCCTCCTCCACACCTCCCCTGCCCCCCCTCCCTGCTACCCTCTGACACCCTGGCTCTGATATTTAAAAACCTCGGGGTACGCGGCTGACGGAATCGCGTTTAACTTCACCAATTTCTTATTGCCTGTCAGTCTCTCTAATTTGATCTGGCGTCGGACAGTTACCGTTTTGGACGGCGCAGTCACGGCACATATTGGCAGGGAGACTGGCAGCTAATAAAAACCGCAGCTTGGTATTTTACTCCCCTTTTTCTTTTTTATTTATAATATCTCAATATTGTTATTATGAATATATATGCATTTAAGCCTCACCTATCTCTCCCGGTGGCCTCTCGGTTAATAATGTGTTATTGATTTCCATACTGGACTGGCTATATATCTGTTTTAATTTCAAGGCCTTATCGCCCGCTCTGTGATTCATGTGAACCCCTCCTTTATTTCTACTTCTTTTTTCTTCTTTTTTTCTCTCCTTTTTTTTCTTCCTACAGGCATTATTATGTCTGTGTAGGAGTATAGGTAACATGCTTTTTACAGTCTGACTGGTTACTTTATGTGAGGAAAGGATACTCATTACAGGCCAGAGTCAGCCTTCATCTTTTCTCTGACAGATTCGTTCAAAGGGCTGTTTGGGCCAGGCAGTGTGGCTTAATTTGGATGCTGACAAATTAAAAGCGAAAGAATAGTTTTACCAAAGGCGGCCTGTTGTAATTTGATAAAAAGTCATTAATAGTTCATCCAGATTCTTCACTTGGTTTGCTCACTAGAGTAATCAATGCAGGGGACAACAGGGATGGCCTGTCTCTGAAAACTTTGGCCAGGCCCTGGCACTGCGTTGCCCCTCCACTCCCCTTGACCCACCTCCCACCAGCCGGGTGATAAAGGGGTGGAGAAGAGGAAAGGAGCGGCAGAGGCAGGGAAGACGAGGAGGGCTCGGCAAGAAGGAGGAATAAGCAGTGCATGTATATATGCGAAATATACGCGCCATCAGCAGAAAAGGGCCTGAGTCAGCCGTTTGCTGGGCTTTGCTGCATGCTAAAACACATAGAGGCAAAGCCCATTAAAAATGAATGCCCCGCGATAATCACATTCACACTTAAAATTTAATGTTGGTGCGCGGCGGCTGACAAAGAGAAGGGGGCATAGGACGCTGTCATTGTGACCGTGTCTTTTGCACTTTTCTTTTGCCTTCACTTGACCCCTGACGGTGCTTTCTGATTCAAGGGCTGCCAGGGGCAACTCTTGTAGTCTAATCGTTGCAATTAGCCTAAAGGACTACATGGACCACACTGACATCTTCAGAAAGGACAGAAGTCTGGTTGTAGATAAACCCACATAAAAATCCTACTCCACCCCATTTTTCCCCACCCTCTCCAGACCTTCCCTCATCTGTTTGTCATCCAGATGTTTTTGTTCTTCCCCCTTTAAAATATTTTTGAGGGCTATAATATTCATCTGAATTGAGGGAATGGATGAAGAACATTATATTATGGAAACATTATAAAGCCCTTTGAGTTAAATCTATGATTTTGGGCTACATGAATAAAACATCTCTCGACTTTTGTGACTATTTCTGTCCGCTTAGTCACTTTCTGAGGATTTAATGGACCTTTTTATTTAACATAAAAGGATATACCATGCACCCTGTAAATGCATTACTCGTAAAAAAAAGTGCAGTACAGATGTGTGTACTTGTAGCATGACTGTAGTCTTCCCCAGTGACAAACTTAACTCCTCATTGTATTCTGTTTACTTTCTGCTCCTCACTGTTCATCATAACCAAATCCATAAGTTAAAAAGAATTGACCCAGAAAAACCTGTACAACTCCGTCACCCACAAGCCAACATAAAAGCTTGCAGCAGCCCCTGGTGAAAGTGCATGGGGTCTTGGGGGCCCTCACGTGGGAGGCAGCAGAGACAATGGGCGGGTGGGTGGTTGCGGGAAGGATCGAGAGGACGAGGGTGGGGGCCTCCACTTCAATTCTCGCTCGAGTGGTGCTGAAGATGGCTGAGAAATGCACTTCCTTTTCAAAGAAGGCAAATTAATGTTCTTCTTGCCCAAACATAATATTGTCAGAGAGGTGCACAAAGGGAGCCTCTCACCAGTGTTTTCTTGTGCCTCTGTGTGCATTTACAGTATGTGTGTGTGCGTAAATGTGTGGCCATGATGGCCCCACTTAACCTACAATCCTAGGTCCATGAGCGAGTAGTAACCTCCTCCTGGTTCTCCTTCAAGGTCAGGCTGGAAAGACACTCTCCCATTCAATTTTACCTTCTTATTCAGGCTAGGGATATCTCTTTTAACCTTTCCCCCCTGCTTCTCCATCCTCCCATCAATTACCAAAATCCACGGGCATCTTCTTTTGACAATGGCTGGGCCCTTGGAAAGAGAGGAAAAGACAGAAAACAAGGATCACAACACACTGAGTGAATGACGAGAGAGACAATATAGGCAAGTCAGAAGTTGACTGGTTGACTGCAGCTCGTACTATTCATCTCCTCAGAATACAGGTTACTTGTTCCCCCCCCTCCGTTTGTCTTTCCTCGTTGTGAAATGTTTAAAATGTAATCTTCAGGCACAAAAAATCCAACAAAAACTGAAATACTTTTTTTTGTATATAATGTGATAAAGTTTTATACCAGATCATCCTTATATCATCCTCTAATACAAATTTTATTGAAATCACACATATGTTAAGATGAAAATTATGCAAAAGTCTTCTATTTTGAGACAACTAGACCAATAAAATGAATAGACAAGTGTCAAACACAGACGAAGGCAGTGCTACCTATAAGAGCAAAGTTGGGGTTTTTTTTCCTTCCTCTTTCTTATCTAGGTCACAATATGTGGAGCAATTTCAACAGATGGGCGGCAGAGTACTCCCCAGGCGAACAGAAGTTAGTTTTCTCTCTTTTCTTTCTCTTACTGTTGCCCCCGTGTCCCTCCTCTGCCATAAAGAATTCCATCATCGGTAGTCTGTTGCAGGCAAATATGAGCACACGTCACACATATATACATGCATGCATACATACACACACACACACACAAGCGTACTATGCACAAATAATAAATGTGTCAAAGTAGGTCAGGTATAATTCACTTTTCTTGCTTGATGGTAAAATGTTTAACCTGTGGTCATCAAATGACATGCAACAGTTTGTTGTAAACAAATCATAATTTTGCTGGTCCAAGAGATTATTTGGGAAGAAGGAAAATTAATTCTGGAAACTTTGGATGTGGTGAATTTAACTCACTCTTTTGTTTTGATTTTTGAATGGAAAGAGAGAAAAAACATTCAGGAATGAATTTGGAAATAAATAAAGAAAGACTCGAGGGAGAAGTAAGAATAGAAAGAAAAAACTATTTAGACAAAGTGAGAGCGAGATTGGCTACGAAATGGATGTTCTTGATGTTCTTACTCTCCTCCACAAACAAAGTATTTAAGTTACAAAAAAATGCACCTTGGTGGGATATTGTTCTGTGCAGAGAGGTAACTTTGAAAAAGCCACTCACATTCAAAAAGTTTTGCTCGCTTGCAGAAGAGTTTGTGTGTGTGTGTGTGTGTGTGAGTGTGTGTGTGTGTGTGTGTTTGCGTGTGCGTGCGCCTTAGGGACAGTGACACAGAAAGGGACAGTCAGAGGTGGCGTGTGGTGTGTGTGAGGGGGGTCCCATATAATCGAGCGCTCCACCTGTTTACACTTCTTTGCCCCCAGCATTCTTTAGCAGGCCCCCTTTTGGAGGGCCCTCGTTCCCGACAGCCAGCTAACTGCTCCTGGGGAGTCCTCTGCAGGGAGCGACAAAAACAGCTGAAGCCTCGGCGGGCTCGCTGAAAGGGCAAGGGGAGGCGAGGGCATGACGAATGGACGAGACGGAACACGAATAATGGCAATAAAAACTAAATGGAGGAAGAGAGCAAACAGAGACAACTTAAAAGTGAATCACCTCCAATCAAGCCTTTCTAATGAGGTCCGCTAATAATACAGAAAAGCAAAAGTGGGGGAAACCCCCCCAAAAAAAAGAAAAGCAGGAAGGGCTGGCGGCAAACAAGTAAAGGAATGAAACGAATGGGTGAATGTGTGTGGATGCTGTGTGTGTGTGTGTGTGTGTAGTGAATCACTTTATCTTTTTTTTTCTGCAACTGTACAATGACCTCTGTTTGGGGCTGGGATGAAGACAGTTGCGGGGCTGAGGATGGGGACGGGGGAGGAGGAGGAGGAGGAGGTGAAGGCAGAAGGGGTTGTTTGGGTAGTGGGAAGCTAACAGGCTAGACACCAGGCCTTTGTGTGCAAATTTCCCAGCAGCGCCTTACCAGTTAATTAAGGAGGTCAGTGAAAGAGGGAGAGAGAGAGGGATAGAGACAGATAAAGAGAGAGAGAGAGAGAGAGAGAGAGCGATGTGGAGGGTGGGGGCCGGCCCTAACGAGCTGTCCGCGACACATGAATGAGGGGTTTGTCCCAAACTAAGCAGTGAGAGGCCAAACAATGTCAGCGGCAATTAGTAACCAGTGGTGGGCAGCCAAGGGCCTGTTGACTGAGCAGGCAAAAGATGTGTGAGAGAGGGAGACCATACTCATGCAGACGTACACATACAGTTACAAATATGCAGGAATAAATAGGATGGAGCTAAGGAGGAGGTGGGTGGGTGGGTGGCAGCGGGGAGCAGTGGAACAGGGAGAGGCGGGTCATGTTGCCTTCACCTCTCCACACAGCGAGGCCTTGACCCCGCCTGCTGAGTGCTTTGAATCTACAATACTGGTTGAAGGTAACAAAGGCCATAGGTGTAGCAGTGTGATCTGTATGCTCAAGTTACACTGGATTCTGGTCGACAGAAGCTCTCAGCAAAATGCGGGAGTAAAGGCTGCTTTGCCTTTGAATTGATACTTTAACTTTACCGTGTAAGATTTGATAGTTTCACTACTCCTCTTCTTTTGAATTACCTCATTGGGAGGGCATAGAATTCTTTTTTTTCCTTCTTCTTTTCTTTCGGACAAGTCACTCCAGTCAGCTCTCCGGCGAGTCTGTTTTTGGCTCCTACCATTCTCCCCCCTTGTCTGGTACCGTTCTTGGCACAATGCGACGACTCCAGCCTTTGTTTCATTCTAATCTTGGAGGTGAAGTGGCCCTCTTGTACCCCAGGCTCTAATCGCTGGCAGAGACAGTGTTCTCTAGTGTTGCCGGGGCTGCGATGAAAAACCCGACGTCCCCACAAAGAGAAAGAAAACTGCTGCGTTCAGGCTTTGTGTGCAAATATAAAAGCGCACAAAAGCGGGAGCCTGAGATAGTGTCAGAGCTACAATGTTTTCACTCTCCAGCTCCAGATATGGATTATATATTTTTTTAAATATAGGGGTTATTTGTTGGCCACTTGTTGGGAGGGGCAGGTGGGTGGTGGTGGGGGGGGGGGGGGGGGGGGGGGGGGGGGGGGGGGGGGGGATCTGTGGCTGTGACAAAGTGGAGCCTGCAGATTGTGGGGCTGTGAAGAAACTAGGTTGGGGTGATGAGGAAAGGCGAGTGGGTTCACCGGCTGTTGGGCAAGATGGTCACAGAGAGGGCATGAGAAATGTGGGAGTTGTACTTTGTAATTGGCAAGTGGGTTTCTGAACTTGCTCTCAGGCTTTTTAATATTTTGTACAGTACATATATATCCTTATGAAATGATTCTGAGCAGGCATTTAAAGTTTTTTTTACTATGTATTATGAATCAGAAAAGATATATAATGAATGGCGTATTCATGCATTTACAGAGCTCATTTACACTAATTGTCCCATTCCATCCCTCGGATATCTCTGTAGGTATCGTTCTAAACCAATCTGTGATCTGTCCAATCAGCAGACAAATAAATCCATCCATATTCTCACTTCTGAAAATCCTGCATCCTGTGTACGGGGGGGGAAGATTCATCCGGATGAGTCCCTCCTGTCCTTCAGAGCAATCCATAATGCTGCTCAGCCAGTAATCAGGGCATATAGGGGCTGGGTGATCAGTGACAAAAGCTAGGCAGGGAGACATCAACCTGCTGGAGGAGAGTTGGGGAGACTGGGGGGGGCTGGCAGGATGAGAGCGGCGGTGGTGGAGGAGGAGGAGTAATCAGAATCCCATCCAGCACCAGTCTCCAGAAATTGCCATGCAGATTTAAAGCCTATAAAGGAGGATCCTTGGACTGTTCCTTCTCCCCGCTGCCACTCCAACGCAACACACAGACCTCCGCTCCCCTCCCGCCGCTCTCTCTCTCTGCAGTGCTAATTGGAGGCAGGTAGCCCCCCAGATGCGGGGCCCAGGTTACCGTAACCTTGGTGGTGAGATCGGCTGTTCGCCTTCATGCGGCCGGCTATTCATCAAAATGGTGAGGTGATGGTGGTGTGGGGGATGGCGGCAGAGGGGCAGAATATGCAGCAGGGGGAAATGAGAGTCCGAGACAGCTTCCCAAAAGGGTAACAAATCACCCTCCTTGCCCTAATCCACCAGAGGGGGAACTTGATGGACCAGTGGTCACAATATGGGGCTGCGGAATGTGGGCTCGTCTGGCATTTAAATAACAAGAATCAGTTGGTAACAAGCTCTCAGATGCTGTGGTGTTTTATACCATGGAATCATGAGGTGCTGCATACTCACTATAAATGTAAACAAACAGATATGTTTTTGATTTACTATATTAATTTGGCCCATCCTGTCCATAAACACTCCAAGGTAAACCTACGGACCGCTGCGGGAAAATGCAAATTGCCTTGCAAAGCTGCACAGCAGGGCTCTTATCAGCAATATCCCTCCGATCGATCGCTGCGGTCGCATTATCAATCATCCATCATCGCATTGATATCTCTGCAATACCTATAATCTCACCCGATCAGAGCCATTGATCAATACCGCAGCGCGATTGATTTCCCGTGCCAGTCGGATCGGATGACGTCTTGGATGACAGAGATGTGAAATGTTTGCAAATGAGCAGCACGAACAAACACATCTACAGTGTGTGCTAAAAATACGAGGACCCCAATTTTAAATAACGTGACGGTAAAAGTAGCAATCGGAGCTGAGCGGAATATATATTTTCTAAATTTGAAGCAAAGGGAATCCCGTTGCTGCTACAAAGAAATATTTCATGTGGCACATTACAATGTAATTACCCCTGATCTTGCGTTTGTGACGACGGGTTTCCTCCCCGTCGGAGAATACCGAGCCGGTGGCTTGTATTCAGCAGGGAAAACAGGCAGCCGCGGCACAGCGCCACTCACAATCTCCACTGCATAGGACCTTAATCATCCAGGCTCAGCGTGCATGTGCATATAGGGAGATTTGTATGTGAGCAGGTCGTGTGTCTGTGCGTGCGTGTCTTGCAGTGGGTGTTTTCCAATAAGTGTGTATACTTGTGAGCTTCTGTGCGAGTGTGTTCCTTCTGCTGCTGCTGCTGTGTGTGTGTGTGTGTGTGTGTGTAACAGAAAAAGAGAGAGAGGGGCAGAGAGAGATTGAGAGAGAAAATTCGTTCCTCCAATTCCCCTGTGAAGCTTTCTACACCAATTTCCAGCCACGGGCAATCACTCACTCAGCATACACATCTACATAGAAGCTGATGAGATCCTCCGTGGGCTCTACCATGTGACCGGAGCTCGTCATCTACTATATGTGCCTCCCCTTTGCGCTCCTGTTTCAATACCATAGTCACTGAGGGGAGGAGGGGGGAGGAGGAGGGGAGGCGATATGGATGATCTACATACACTTATGATACATAGGTAATCTCCGAGGGGCAAATCAAAGATACTCCCCGCTATGTTTCCCTTTGAATTCCAGAAGAATCCGTCATTTTTTTGCATGCCCATTAACGGTGGAGGTGATACGTCTTCCAGTTTTAGATGTCCTTGCACCTGGAATGCGGTGCTTTTGTATATCGCACCAACCGAATGACTGATACGGATGGACGTAGACTTAGGGCACGTAGATTAGAGCGTAGAAAGAGTGTCAGCCCTCGAGCCGCGATGTTAACATGAGCCCGTGTGCAGCCGAGACTTCATTAGTGTAATTGCCAGAATATTACCCATTGGCGTGGTCAGAATGTATGTAATATTAATACTTTGAATCTCCGTTCCTTATCGCGGCGGCCCGACCAACATCATTACATATTAATGGAAAACTTTTTGGCGGAGAGGCATTAACGTGACGCTCTATCTCTCTCTCTCTCTCTCACTCTCTCTCTCTCTCCTGTCACTAGTCTGCTTTTCATGTATAATAAAAACCATTTATGTCCACATGTGTTTTGTTGTGCATTCATATGTGCTGTAGCTGCCTTTGTCTCCAGGGAAAAATACTGTTTTGACTAAGAGAGGGAATTTCCTTTGAGTTGCACAACAGGGCTCCTCACCCCTCTCTCTCTCTCTCTCTATCTCTATCTTTGTCTCTCTCTCTCTCTCTCTCTGCTGATGTCAGCACATAGCCCACGATGGTGGTGCGACCATTACAATTGCTATTCAAAGAGTAGCCAGATGTGTAGGTGGAGGGCCAATACAGCTTTGTGAAATCATCTCGTTGGTGTTTACAATAGGTAACGGAATATTTGTTTTCGCACATTTTTGTGTTTGGCTCCATGGTGACCATAGACAATATTATAGTCAGCAATTAGCGTCACTTAGCATATGACTTTGCTAACATTTCTTTTATGCTTGAACGCTACACGTAGGTTAATTGAGTAGCACTTCCAGAGGTCCATGCTTTTCACAGGCGTCCCATAGCCTCTGGCTGCTTAGTTCAAACTCTGTCTTTACAGCTTTTAACCCGTCATGAACTTCAATAGAAATATGCTCGCTCAGAAATGTGTCAATACGCCATGGAAATCTACGTCGGTTTTAGTGTTTCAGGGCACACACCTGCTTTTTATTTAAAGACCACAACACACGGGATGGGTGTTAAAGGGATGCGCAGTCCTTCAGGCGTTAACAGCGTTGCTTTAACATTCAAACAGGCTTTAGGAAGGGGAGGCTGCAATAGCATATTCTATAGCATATATATATTTTTTCATTATTGATCTGACCTTCTGCTGCCCAGCTGCTGACTGTACGTCTGCATTTGCTTTCATAGACTTCTACGCTACTGTAGGCCACTGTACAAATACTGCATTATCTAAAGCTTCTAATTGTACTGTGAAAAATGGATGATTAAAAAAATAACTTAGTGTCAGTACCCATGATGCACTTTAGCATGTCAAGTATCAGTTTAACTTGCACATTATTAGTGCATGCGAACTGCAGTGCATGTCCTTATGACACCATTCACCCACCTGAACTAACAGCATATCAGTTTTTTGAGTAAGTGCCTGTTGGACGACAAGAACTGTTCTCTCCACAGAGTTTTTCCCCTCATGGCCGCTCGCCACTTGTCTCCCGCTCGCTGTTAATCAATGCTGGGGAGCAGGTAAACCATCACGGAGGATTTATCTCGGTTCTTAACACCACTTAGTGCCCAATGGATACCTGCACCATACCATGTCCTCCTCCCTGTACCTTCTTACATTTTCTCCTCGCTCACCTCCCCCCTCCCATTCCTCCCGCCTCCTCCGTACCAAGGGCCGTGATGGAAACACCTCTCCTGAGAGAGATGTGGAGGCGGAGGAGAATGGGCTGGAACGAGGGACAAAATAGGTTGAGAGGGTCGTTAGATAGTGAGCAAGCTAAAGGGGTCAGAACAATGTTGCTGACACGGTCGGAACTGTTGGCGCACATGAGAGGTAATTTTCGAGTGTGCGCGTGACCCCGCGCAGATCATAATAGTTGAAATGCACCTTAAAAGTATATGCCCCTTATTTATATTTTATAAAACACCAGCATCTCATGCCGGACTCTCGCTGTATAATGCATATAGGGGGACTCGCTTCAGGAGCACCAATTTCCCATGATGAATCTCTGGGGTTGATAGTGCATTAGGGTTAATACTGGTTAGTGAAGTCCTGGCCTGTGTACTTTGTTAATGACGCAGGGAAAAGCCACAAGAAATGCAGCCGTGCTTGTATATTCGCAGCACTGGAGGATTAACATGCTTCCCTACATGCACACAGAGGAGTTGGTCGCTGAACGAGTCCAGTGCTGAGTGATACATTTGAGAGCGAGAGCGAGTTTTAATTCGTTAGCAGCGGCGGACCTCCCTCGGAGGTTGTTTGTTTTGTTTACATCCTTATGCCTGTGCCTGCCCAGTTCACACACTCTTGTGTGTACGGGGCATGCTGTTGCTCGTATACATCCCTTGGACTTTTCAGGCAAATTTATGTTTAAGCCTACTTGTTTGTGTGTAGGATTGGGGAACACAAACAAACACACACATATACACACTTGGGGGGATGGAGGGAGACCTAGGATGGGGTGTGTATGTGTGTGTGTGTGTGTGGGGGGGGGGTGGGGGGGTGGGGGGGGTATTGGTGGTGGTGCAAGGCGGTGACAGAAATTGAGGGGGACGGGGTGGCAGCTGCAGGCTGCTCGGTGCACTGTCAGAGCGGAATGATTAATGAATGGCGGCCCCAGCTGAGCCTAACCTTTGGAGAACCGCACAGGACATCTGCAGAACTGTCAGCGCTCTGACAAGGACAGAGCTGAACAACCAATTATTTCGCCATCACTAAGGTGGGCTGTCAGCTTAATCCTAGCCATTCACTTAGGCAAGGACAGGCAAATTTCTCCTTTACATACACACACACACACACACTGAGCAGACCACGGCCCTGCATGGACACACACACACACACACACACACACACACACAAATACACAAGTGAACAAACAGGCAGGCACGGACAGGAACACATGCCCACGTGGACATGTGCTCAAAGCGGACTGGTACATTCACACAAACACGTACACACACACACACACACACACGCACACACACACACACGCACACACGCATATTCACACACAGGCACATGAGGTCCTGCACAAAATAGAGTTAACCCCTCCGCTGCCGGCGGTGGCGACCCCATACAGGTGACATATATTAAGGAAAGCAGGGAGAGCACGGGTGGAGGTTTAATGATGACAAAACAGTGCTGGTGGATGCTGGCTGGAGCCGTGAGCTGGACATGGGTGGGGCTGCAAACATGGGGAAGACGCTCTGTCTGGTACATGTCAGAAGTGAGGGAGGGAGGGAGGGAGGGAGGGAGGGGCGAATGGAGGGAGGGAAGAGGGGGAGCTCGAGAGGGAGGGGCGGATGCCCTCTTGTCTGCGTTATTTATTTACAGTACATTTTACATTGGGACACAGCAAAGAATTGCAATTACATTTTTAATGTGCACAACAAAATATTAACATCCGTGTCAAGTTACAATCAAAATGTTTTGATTTTTTCTGTATCTTCAGCTGGCGAGCACATGAAATTTGATGTGCATATGTGTGTATTTTTTAATCATCCCGTCTGGAAGAAAGTATTGATTGACTACATGAATTAGTATACAAAATGGATACTGTTGCATTGAGGAAGATTAAAAAAAGGGTATTTGAATAAAACATGATAGTGATGATGATGATGGTTGTGATACCTAATCATATCATATCAATAAAAAAATGGATGCAACCATCATCAAACAAACCTGTCAGTTTGAGAAGAAATCTCATTTCTACAGCTCGGAAATTTAGGACTCAAACTTTTTTTTTAGATAAAAAGGAGCAAACATAATTTATTTTCCGTTTTAAGTAATTAGATCCGATGTTGAACATTGTCCAGTCTTGTGTTTTTCCACTATGTCAAAACAGGAACTAATCCTTTAACTGTAATATAGGATTACTGGGTTTACTGTTACTATATTGATCAGCCAGAGGGACTTCAATAATACTGTGTTTGCATTTGCGTTCTTCATTTACTTTAAAGGACCCTTTCAGGATTTAGGGTTGAGGACCTCAGCCCTAAAACAATGGGCCTTTGATGGACTTGAGGTTGTTCTCACCTACCTCACTTGTGCCTGCCCTTTAGACATTCCATGTCAGTCCAAACCAAAATAACAGGTGTGAATGGTGTGACGCACCACGGTCCAGACCAACCAACTAAGATTGGTCTCAGTCCGGATCAAACTCAACCCTGGTTCGGTTCGTTTGGACACTTTTTTTTGACAATTGAACCAATTGCAGGAGGTTGAGACCACATTAAACAATAGAAGTAGCAGAAGAGAAGCAAAGTCTTAGGCGTAGCACCACACGGGGGAAGGAGGAGAACTGCTTGCAGTCTTCACCTTCGAAGAAAATGTTTTAACGAAAAGGATGATGATTTGAACCTAGTGTTGAGTGCTTTCACATTACATTCTGTAATGAGTACTGCGCCATGATATTACACGCTTCATTAACCTTCTGCTTTTAAACAAAAAGACTACCCAATTGATAAAACGCTAGCATCAGACACACACCTGTCTACAAACCAATCAATGTCAAGTATAGGTAGATGCAGCCCACGTCGGTGATGACAACACGACATATACATGTCATACAACAATCTGAAGTGCATTCCCTACATTGAAATGTGAAACCGGAACTAACAGGATAAACTGTAAATAATTTAACACAGACATGAACCTTAGTTTGAAACCTTGGTCCGGACTTTCAGGTATGAAAACGCACTTAGATTATAATTAAAGTAAGGGCTGGGGTCTGGCATTTAGTTGTGATGGTTCAGGGTAGGGTGAGGGCTATAGTGTGTGTGTCTGTGTGTGTGTGTGTGTGTGTGTGAGTGCGCGAGTGTGTGTGTTGGGTGCTGATGGTCAGTATGAGTGACTGGCTGGGATTTGATTGAGGTGTTTCTGATGCGATAAGGGGTCGAGCACGGCAACGAAGCATATTGACAGACTGCTGATGAAGCCAGAGAGAGAGAATCAATTAAGTGAAATCAATTAACTCAAAAATTGTCCCTCATCAGTGGCTAACCACGTGTGTGTGTGTGTGTGTGTGTGTGTGTGTGTGTGTGTGTGTTTTGGTTGTATTACACTCCATATGTCTGTCTGTATATCATACATTCACCTACAGCAGTTGGCAATGTTTTGGGCGGACCGACTTCCTGCTTGCAGACAATTAAAACATAAGGTCTCAAGTCAAGTCACTCAAATCCTAAATGCTGCCTGGCCTGTGTATATTCATGAGTGAGGCACCTATACGGCTCTGTTTGAACTGAGCAGCTCAACTCATTTGACCAGGAGAATCCTAATACCGGGTTTTTTTCTCGGTGTCATCTACAACTTCACTTCTAAGGGCAAACCTGTACCGTGAGTGTTTGAAATTTCAAAAGCAAGATTTCCTCCAGTGATACAGAGAAAACTGTGTTTACAGACAACTGTGAGTGAACTGAGGTCCCAATCCATATGTAGTTTTAGGAACTTGACACTCTTAACTCACGCACGCACGCACACACACACACACACACACACACTGTCAGAATGTATTCATTAGAAGCCGAGTCCTACTAACAGGGCTGTCTACTGTCCCAGACAAACTGCAGGAGGAGATGTCTGGCTGCTTGCTTTTAAACTGGGTTAGTGGACCAGAGAGGGAGAGAGAGAATGAGAGGGGAGAGAGGGATAGGTAGAGAGAGCATGAGGGAGAGGGAGGGAAAAGAGAGAGAGAGATAATCTGAAGTCTAAAACTGGGACGGGTACATGAGAAGAATTTTCTCATCAATTGCAGCGGTACTCCCCACTGTGTGTCCTTGTGTACTACATGTATATGACGATATGAGCACGCGTGTTTTTGAGAATACAATTCCACCTTTGGCTTGATCCGCGTACCATCTTGTGTCGTGAAATGTCTGTCAAGGAAAAAGTTTTTACGGTTGTCATTAAAAAAAAGAAAAAAGTTTTCATACTGTAACTCCACCGGCTTCCCTAAAGTGAACAGGATATTTGTCTTCTTGCTCCGCTCACTTCGTGTCTGCTGCCCTTGGTTGATTTAGGAGCCAAATGGCAGCACATTAACATGTGAGAATGATTGTGCAGCCTGGGGGTTGCAGCACGGCAAACTCACGGAGAGGAGTTTTTTTTGTTTGCTTTTTCATCAACCGCACATCTCTACATTTCTCATTCTTTGCACTGCGGACGAGAGTTAAGCATCAAAGGCAAGGACTACCTATCCTCGCCCTCAGATGCTCCCTCCGTCTCCTCTTGGCCTCTGGGTTCACGCTGCAATTTGCTCTCTCTCTTCTCCTGCTCCTCTCTCTCTATCTCTATCTCTCTCTCTCTCTTCTCCTCCTCCTGTTTCTCTCGCTCTGTCTCTGCCTTTCCCTCGTGCCATCTCTCTCCGGGCTTATGAATGAGGAGAGGGAGGTGACGAGGTCAAAGTGAATCTTCACGTCGCTGAAGATGATTATGTCTTAACCTGCCGTTATTCAAAGGAGCAGGCCCCGTGGCCATGAGCTGGCCTGCCTGCCACGCGCCGGCACTGGGAGGGCAACACCACGGCACCGCCCCGGTGCAGGAGAGAGAGAGAGAGAGAGAGAGAGAGAGAGATGGGGGGGGGTCACAATGGACTCCCAGGGTCACAATGCACAATGCCTCGCTATTTCATGTGACTCACTACTCTACAGATCCACTCATTGATGGATGCTTGTCGTTTCTCTAATGGCACCGCGCGTCCAATCACGGGGCCCCAAATTAATTATGGATGCCGGTGACATCACTGGGAGCAGACATTAGATCATGAAGTCGCACCAGAGGCTGATGAATGGGTCAGTCCGAGGTAGCTGAGGTAATGGAGAACAACACCTCAAGTCGTGTCGCGTGGCTCAAGGCTCCTCGTGCAGAGAGCCGTTGAGTCATCCCCCTTTATCCGTGTGCCGCCCGACTTTTCTTTTAAGCCTCAGACTTCATATTCAGCAGCCGCAGGCTCGAGCTATCTGTCTCTGCCTTTTTCAATTAGTTCTTCTTTTCAAGGCGTGACACACCATACACTTTAATACACTCCCCTAAAATGGACTCGAATCGCATGTGCACACATCCTGTCAATACCACGATGCACGCAGCCTGTGGACACGCGCGCGCCTCCACGAGCACACATTATGGCATTTAGCGTGGGTAACTAGGAAGTCAATGAGCACTTATCTGAAATCCACTGGCAACGCTAACAAGCCAGTGTGAGGTGTGAACACAGCTGTTTGAGTCACAACAAATCTAATACGCATTTCATCACTTCTTAAACAAGCCATCAGCAAGTCTAATGCGCTGGTGTGGGGAGCGGCACTCTGTGATACATGTGCCTTCAAAGCCGTTTCCTAAACATCAGCACTTAGCGCATCCTCCCCACACCTCGGCCGTCTCGCGTCTACTGTACGCTGTGCTGCTGATAAGTCAAATTTATCATTTTTCCATGGTTCAGATTTTAAAAAAAACTAACAGTGGCCTAATTGATAACACCAACAGCTGCCACGGTTTCCTGTCACCGGCAGCCTATCCGCGCGAAAATTACTTCTTAATCAGCGATTATCAAGCGGCATGTGCCAGAATTTTTCGAAAAAAGCCTTTTTATTTTTTTCTCGACTTGGAACAGGAAAACACGCTAGAGCCGTCAGTGTCGCTGCCGGTTGAACCAAGCGAGCCGTTGGGAATCACCCTGCGTGTCTGTCTCAGGGCTTAAGAGTTACTCTCTCATGACACCATACCATTTTAAACCTTATTTGGTTTGCAAAAGTGAAACTAAGCTCTTTCTGTGCAACTCTTTTTTTTCCCCCAAGTACAATTTTTGGATTGCATAGCTTGAGACGGAGATAAGGGGGGATATGGGGATAACTTCTGGCTACAGTGGACAGTGAATTTCAAGAGGGGGGTCACCAGGGGAAGGGCGGAGTGAGAGGAGGAGAGCGGAGGGAAGGAAAAGGGGGATGGAGGTGAGGAGCCCGGAAGGGGATGGGGGAGTAGGTGGTGGGGCTTTGGTCGGGGGCAGCGAGACACTCCGGAGAGTTGACAGAGCTTCAAAGGGAAGTTTTCTGCTTTGACTGACAGGCCCCTAGAGTGAAGGGGACCTGGTGGCAGGCAGTGTGCCTCGATCCCAGGATGCCCGGCGGTCTCCATGGTGCTCACCCCCCCCCCCCCCCCCCCCCACCCCCCCCCCCCCCCCCCCACCCCCCCTCCCCCCATCCCACCGTATTCATCAGAAAAATGATGGGGGGTCAAGATGTGTGGAAGGGCCGCAGTAGAATTTTGGCAGGTCTGGTGTTTGCCCTTGGACCAAGAGTGTGAAGGACACGAATGCGAATGAGGAAGGGCGGAGCTATAAATGGACATTCATGCGTTCATTCACGTGTTTTTCTGGTTGCTGTTAAGGTTTAGTCTCAAATTCAGCTTCTGCGTCAGAATGTTTTCAAAAGTCAGTGTCCAGATTGATCCAAAATAGTTTCCCATTATTTTCCATGTCGTATCAGATAAATTGACAAAGTCTTTCACTTGGTCTTTCATATATTGCGCAAAGGGGAAACCTTTGCCTCTCTCTCAGGAAGGCGAGCATAAATGTGCCTTTTGATAACCAAAGGCTTGTCACTGGGGCTGCACCTTTTTATATCTACAAAAATGTGCAAATTTGCACCTGTGGCGGTTTAAATGTGTGAACACTGCACTTGTTAAGTACACAACCCCCCCCCCCCCCATCATAGTATTTCTGAGAGTGCACCATAATCACTGTACAGTAAGTCTTTTTTGTCAGGGCCAAGATAAAAGATTGGCTTTGTTGCCGGTCCTGTACCTGCGCTGATAGACGAGATGGATGAGAGCAGTTTGAATGTGTGTCAGTAAACATTGTTAGGCCTGTTCAAACAGCAGTGCATTGATCACGCCTCTATTCATGATCAGCACGTCTCGTCCGGCACTGGATTAGTCAACACGCCGCACCGACCCATCTGTTTGCTCCACTGTAAAGTGAAGCCAATGTCACTGCCAAGAGCCTAATTACAATACGACACACTGTTGGGTGGGGAGGAACAATGTCCGTCGGAACGTTTTATTTCCTAAAGCACAGTATATTCACCTGTTTTTACCGCAAAATGAGGATACATTTTCTCTTTGAGGATTCACTATCATTATACTGTACGTGTGAATGTCGCATGGTAATGAATCTTTTCAGCATGCTATAACACATTCCTCGCACACATTTTTTTTATATAAAACTCTTCATAGTGAGTATCTACAATAACAAGTGTGACAGTGGAAAGCCCCAGATCCACTTATATCAAGTCGGTGCCACTAACAGCCTCTCATCTGGCTGTGCTCCTTAGAGGAAACAGACAGCGCAGGCCGGCTAGGCAGTGGCCACCGTGTACAAGCAGAGGGGAGAACGAGGGAGCGAGAGAGTATCACAGATGGAGAAAAAGAAAGGAGCAGGCGAGAGAAGCATCGGAGCGTGGAGGGCAGCTGCATTGTATCACCCAATTTTAGCCCATTACACTGAGTATGGGGCCTCTCTATTTCCCCCCCCCCCCCCCCCCCCCCCCCCCCCCCCCAACTTTTGCATGGTAATTATTTTCCAGCCCAAAGGTAGCTGCAGGCAACGTCAGCCACTGCGTCAGGGCCCACTGCATTAGCTGGCCATTGCATTATTTATTTGTGTGCGGGCAACCGGATGGATACCCCAAATCCGCAGGGACTCGGGGGGGGGGGGGGGGGGGGGGGGGGGTGCCTCTCAATGTCACCCCGTGCATTGTGGGAGGCAGTTGCAGCCGCTTGGACTTAGCTTTGGCAGTGAGTGGCTCAAGGGCAAAATGGTATTTTGGCGTCGGAGGACACATGCGTGGGAGTAGTAGTTAGGTGTGTAATGTATTCAGGAGTGGGTCAGAGGTTTAGTGACTGGCCCTCGCTTATGCAAGAGTCAACTGTAGAGGGTTCACTGGGACGCACCGGATGACCATCTGAAGGGTCCTATAGGACACCACTGAGTGCCAGTGTAGTAACGACTATAAATAGAGGGTTACAGAGTTCACACTGCCCTAAAGGCATTTTGTGTAGCTATAGGTGGTCATATGCAGTCAGTTACCCCTGGATATCATAGGTAAATAGACTTAATTTCAGCATATTGGCGCTGCTTTTACATTACGTCCCCCTCCCCCTCCCCTGTGTATCTATAAAGGGTTATTACACACAAGTACCAGTGGGTAGAGTTAGGTCACAGCATGTCAGAGGGAGACGGAGAGGGAGAGTAACACGGCTCAGTGGTCGTGACGTCTGGGAGGTAATACCCCGGCGTCTCCTGCTGTACAACAGCACGCATACGGACACACAGAGGCGCCGGCGCTCTGGTCTTTCGGACATGAACCCTCGGCCCCCACCCCCCACCCCTCCTGACCTGTCAGCCCTGGCCAATCGCATCGTGGCATCCGGAATGACAGCTAAAACACTGTCCCTGTCATGGCTCCTCAGTGTAGAAACACACACACATGCACGGAAAACACACGACATACACATGCCACTACATATCCGCTGCAGCGGCGGAGCAGCGTCAACATCAACATCAGCTCCCGCGGGCCCTTTGGATCTATCTCTTTGTCTCCCCCCCCGCTTGCAGCTTGACTGCACAAGACGCTCAGATGGCCTTGTGACATGACAGTGACATCGTACTGATGCTCCGGAGAGCTCCGGAGGAACCCCCCCCCCCCCTTCACTCAGTTGACCCTTTCAGGGAGAAGTTCCATGTCAGGAAGAGGATCCGATTTCTAGTTTGCAAGATTCACCTTTGAAGAGTTTTTGCCAGCGACACACAGAACACACTGTTTGTGAATAAGTTGGGTCTCAAAACAATCAAACTTGGTAACACTTTGTAAATGCATAGATAGACTTGTAATGAGAAAAAAAAAAACACAGGAGGGAAGACAGACAGAAAGAGAGAGCCGGTGATAGAGATAGTTAGACTTTGCCCTGGCACCCGGCGTTCCCCCTAATGGGAGCTGACACTGCTGAAGCGACCCGGATGGACGGAGGGGAAGGACCAGCGTATTGCAGGCGGCAGACCTCCCAATTATTTTTCTGGCTGATAAGTGCTGCTGCTTGTTCAAGGCTGCAGCATGGATGGAGGGATGGGATGGAGAGACAGAAATGGAAGGATGGGAGAAGACGAGGAGGAGGAACAGAGGGGATGTGGCTGGGGCTGGGCTGCATGGCTGACAGGTCTTGATGTGGCAGGATGGCTGGCTGTCACACACAACTTAAGACAGGGTTTCTCCCCAGGGCTTATACACACACAAACATACGCACACGCACACCTATACACATCATGCATCATGTAAGCATGTGGAAACGGACAACAATGTACACACACAAGTTTACAAACATGTCACAATGCACACAGACATACACACATATACTCAGTTTACACATCAGTGCATACTGTATGGACTGCTACGTGGACTTGTCATGCACACACACACACACGCACACATACAAACACACACGTACGTAACATGTAATTGTTGCGGCGTTACCTCTGTCACATGCTATTCACAAATATAGAGCTCGTCTCATCCAGACTGCCTGAGAAAATATTCAACAAAAAAACAAAAACACGCACACACACACACACACACACACACACACACACACACACACAAAACATTAGAATCTGTTTTTTCTGCTAGACAGAGTAACTCTTACTTTGTACTTAAGAGGCCTATCATTGATGTTATTAAGTTGATAATACAAACGATTTCAGCCTTTGAATTTTTTTTTTTAATTAAAACCAATATGCCCCACTGTCCACGCAATTGTGTCAGAACTGGAAAAATTGTAGGTTTTCTAAAAATGAAAATAGTGTTTACACCATATATTTCTATTCTGAACACACACAAGCACGCGTTTTATCACTTGGTTGTCTGTTTACCTGCAAAATATATGCTACAATATGCAACGTTAAAAGGTTTTGTGATTATAGGGACTTGTATATATATATTGCTGTGCTGATGATCATCAGCTGGATCGGTGCATTTCCAGTGTGTGACTTGTTGCGGATTGGAGGTGGCAGTTTCCAGGACTCGCTACAGGCTCCGATGCCTCTGCTTTCACACAAGAGAGGAGGCGTTGCCGGTGAAGAGCGAGCCAAACAAATAATCTATGTGTCTGAGCGTGAGTGTGTAGAAACCGCAGTGGCAGTCGCGTATGCTTGAAGGGCCCGGTGCTGCCACTTTTTTGCCAGTCTCTTTGAGAAGGAACAGAGCTGTAACAAGCATGAAGCAAAGACTGAGAGCATTGAGCCGTTATAGGAAAAAAAACAACTGTCATTTGCTCCTGGATGGCAGTCTCTGTGTGTGTGTGTGTGTGTGTGTGTGTGTGTGTGTGTGTGTTAGCAGGAAATGAGAGGGCATGCTTATGCTTATATTCCAAATTAGTTAATGAGTGTGAAAAAAATTGAACATGACGTTCGAGGACGGTTCTCTCCAAAACACGGCTTTTCAGAAGTAATGACACCCTCGTGAAATAATTGCGTCCTTCAGATCAGAGATACTTCACACGAGGCGAACTGTTGCATCCATCACGTCAGGCCAAAATCACGCAACAGCAGTTCCTTAGTGTCAGCGCTTGTCTAAACAGCCGCGGCATGCGCGTCGTGACAGCCTATAATTTGCCCCGCGTTAGCTTAAATGAACGCCATAATAAGGGTTATCCAATCCGCGCTGTGTCATAATCTGGAGCGGAGTGGCTGCATTACACCGGTGTCGTCGCTGTGCTTTTAACGCCTCGGCGATCACGGCTGCCGCTCCCAACGTGGCCCACAGCCAGAGCAGACCGAGTGGCGTCAGGGGAGACGAGTCGTCTGTTTGATTTCATATCGGCCGATAAAACCCATCACTGTCAACAACTACTCTCGTAGATTTCTCTTTTATGCTTTTTTTTTTATTCCACCTCCTTTTTTTTCCACAGTACAGAAAAAAAAGCAAGAAAGTGTATCCTCCTCAATTCTTTTTACAGCTCCTACTGCGTCTTTATTGCAGCTCCTTTCATTATCATTTCTGATGTTCCCTGTGCGTTGCCCAAGAGGAATTCTTCCTTTGCCTCGCTGTGGTGCAGCTTCAGCAACTTTGCATCGCTCCTGGAGTGGCTAGGGGTTAAATAAGTATCATTCAGAGACGCTCTGACAGGTACGGCCACATTGAGGAGCGAATCTCAGCCCCGTTGGGTTTTAAAAACTCACTAACCACCGCACTAACCTGCCAACTTTACCTATTGTATAGCCCCTTGTATTTCTATGTAAAAAAAACCCACTCTGGGATACTTGGTTTGCACAGTTCGGAGGTGCTCCTATAGTGAGGCAGCCTTTGTGTGTGGCTATTCTCAAGTGGGAGTCGCTTCTTTTGCTTTAATTACAGTAAGTACAGCAGACCCCCCAGGCTTGTTTAAACAGATCAACCGGCAGAAGAAAGAAAGAAAATGCTAATTAGTCCCGTAATGTTGCTGACCATGCGAGTTCCTTAGCACTGCTGAGTTTTATTGACATAAGAAGGACAATGGGAATCTGTATTCAAATGACTCGTTGCTGCCCTCGTGTTCGGGTGCAGCTGCTGCTGCTGCTGCTGCACGCCGGCCGCGATCTGCCACATGTTTTTATTTTCATAGTTCGACAGAGTTAAATTAGACATGAGGACGTGAGCGAGTCGATATGTGTTCGTGTCTACTGTGCGTGTTTTATTTCATGCCTAAGTGTGTCGAAGCCTGCGGGATCTCAGTATTAGCTCCGCTGTTTTACATGTGCGAATATTGTGTGTTTGCGTCTGTGTGTGAATGCCGGTGTCAACTTCCCCCATCCTCAACTTTCGGCGCAATGCAGAGCGCTTCTAATGCATTCCATGTTCCTGAGCCGAGAAACCGCATGTTTGTGTGTGTGTGTGTGTGTGTGTGTGTGCGTGTGCGTGAGAGTGTGTGGGGGAGAGAGAGAGAGAGAGTTAGATTCAGGATCAATACTATTGACCTGTTTACCTTGGTGCCGAGCATACGGGCCAGCTCTCGGGTTTACCACTTGAAACATTAAAACCAGACTATTAGTAATACTTTGGTTCTTCTCTTCACTGATTGGGCGACCTGCACCGGGGCAGTCCACCTAACAAACACGCAGAGAGAGAGGGGAGGGAGGGAGGAAGGGGGGCGGGGGTATAAGAGGTGGAGGGGAAAAAAAGGGGGTTAAAGAGAGAGGGAGAGAGACCCTGAATCTAATCCTCTTGACTTAAAGCCATCGGGTTTTGCCCACGTCTTGCCTCTAAACCTGACGTGGTCACTCAACCCTATCGAGCTGCAGGGCATTGTGGTCTGTCCGTCTCCTCCGCGCTCACCCCCTTTCCACCCTCAGGCGCTTTTGTGCTCTCAGCTCCCCCCCCCCTTCTCATCCTCCTCCACACCACAACAGAATTTCTTTAAATGCTTAATTTTTCCCCCCTTTGGCTTCCTCTTTGCAAGCGCCCTCTCACTTGTTTGTCCATCGATTTTTCATCCCTCTCCAGCCACTGCGCCCCCGTCCGCCTCCTCCCTCTCTTCCTCTCGTCCCACCCCCCAGCTCTCCGTCTGCATCTCCCTAGTCTCTTCCGCTCTCCTCTGTTGTTGATGCAAACTGATTTATTTATTTATTTTAAGCTTGTTGCCCAGGTAATTTGCAGCAGGTAATGACTTTCAGTGAATCTACTTTGCGCTCTTTGAATCCCCCCCCGCCCTCCCCCACCCCCCCCCCCCCCCCCCCCCCCCCCCCCGACCTTTGCATCATCCAGGCCCATCTCCCTGCACACCCCCCTTTGTCCCATTTGCTCTCTCACCTTTTTTTCCTCCCCATTTTCCTGTTTCACCATCTCAGTGTCTCTCCTCCTCTTCCTCATTTCTGCTCTCTGCCAGTGTATTTTTAATTCCCCTAGATATTGGTGGTGTGTGTGTGTGTGTGTGTGTGTGTGTGTGTGTGTGAGTCTGAAGCCTACCTGAGGTGGTGATTGACACCTGGCCCTCTGCTGTGGAGGCCTCTCAGTCACTCACCCTCTCTCCCTCTTTCCCTCCCCTTCTACAGCCATCGTTTTTGTGTCCGTTGGGGCATTAGAAGAACAGCACAAGTCTCTGGGTGTCAAGGAGGAGGGAGAGAAAGTACAGGAGAGGAGAGGGGAAGTAAAAAAGAGCCTGATTGAGGATGCTAAGTGTCTGTGTGTAAGAGTGTGAAACCTCAAATCATGCAAACACACTTATACTTCTATCTTCATGAGGACCTAGTCAATTTTCCTAACCCCAACAACCTATAACCTAACTCAAACCATAACCCTAAATCCAGGTATAAACACTCAAACAGCCTTTTCGAATGTGCGTCAGAAAGTGCGGACTGCTTAAAATGTCCTCACTTTCCCCAAATGGCCTCACTCTGTAAGGTCTGCCAGTCAAACTGGTCCTCACAAAGATAGAAGTACACACACACACACACACACACACACACAGACCCGCACATGAACACACACACACACACACACACACACACACACACACACACACACACACACACACTTCAAATTCTACACTCCTCTATCTCTTTTTTTCTCTCTTTTTCCATCTTTCCTTGTCAATCCTCCCATCTTCTCCTCCACCATGGCATTGCCACATTAGTATTCATGGGGGGGGGGTCTCATTTTGGGGGTTGAGGAGTGGGGTGGGGGGTAAATAAGGCTTCTGGCTGTTCCCCCAGCCAGCTGGCATACTGTGGCTGGCTGTGGAGCTGGACTGGACACTTACAGAAACAAGGAGTAGGTGCTGGGAAGAAAGACGGACTCGGGCAAGAAGTACATGGAAATGATCCAGAATGTTTAACCTCCATATGCTGTTTACCTTACTTCACTCTGCCTCACCGTACAGTACAGTGATGAAAGGGGCCACTGTCAAACCCTCCCGATTCCACACACAAGATTATCCCTTAAATGAACGCTTTTAGAAAATACCTGCAGGATAGTTCTCACATCTTATTATTTGAAGGACAATAAAGCAGATAGATTAAAATTGCACAGTGTGAACATTTTTTGTTTTTTACAGCTCACTCAGTCAGCATACAGGGTTTTCCTGCCACTTCCCATTAAAGCAGACTTGAACCTTGGGTCCTTGCAGTGATGCTCAAGTCAGGAAAGAATTTTAAATATTAAGCCTGTATCTAAGAAGAAGCAGCATTAAAAAACACAGTTCTGTATTGTGTAAAGTTTAAGAAAAAGTGCAGTGTCCTAATGAATGAGGTTCTTTGGCTGGTGAGTGTGATGGACAGGTGTCAGTGTGGAAACCAGCTGCCTTGTCCCTCCAGGAGGGGACAGTAGAGAGCAGGGAGACCCTTTCCAACTCCCCTGTATCCAGGAGGAGGAGGAACATGAACAGAACAATATCCACCAAGATTCAAGTGAAGAGTTTAGTGTAGAGCAGAGGAATAGAAGACAGAGATGAAAGGCTTTAAAAAATAAATAAAATAATGACATTAAAAAAAATGAAATCCCATAAATTCTAAATGATGTGTCCAAATTTCGAAAAGGACACATGGCACTTGTTCACCAAGTGGTCATGCATAGACACACACACCCTGGACACACTGTGGATGCACTCATACACAATCTAGTACTTCCTTCTGGCATAATCCAGAGGTCAGGGCAGAATTCATCTCCCTTAATCATGTAGATGAACATGACCTTGGCCGGCCTTGGCACTCGGTCACATCAGCACTCTTATCCGGCCTTGCTTTGCATCTCTGATTGTGTTAAATCATGTTTCCCTATCATCAGCAGACCCTGGATGGACAGCATCCTTCTCTAAGCACATCCAGAAAAAGGATAATTGCCAGGACCTTTAAAAGCCTTTCAAAGAGAAACGGGAGAAATCAACATAATTTGGATGAAGGAGAATATCGGAGACATAAAGTAAAGTATGCCAGGCAATATTGGGAGTGGGGAGGGAAAAAGATGCAAGCGTTTTAAATCGGTGGGTCCTTGGCATTATTATGATGATGCGTTTGCCCATGCAGAGTGGGCCGGCCCATTGGAGGGCCCCTAAATGAAGAGGATGACCTATAACAAGCCATCTCTTTGTTCATTAGCCATGTGGTGCTTATCTACAATAACACTGCTGAGGAGGTTGTGAGGCTATAATCAACGATGCACTACAGGTGGAAACATGAACACATTTTGCTCAGGGTGCTGGACTTCCACCCTCTTAGCCTTTACTACCCCCTTAAACTCCCCAAAGGCCCATTAAATTTCTTCCAAGCGCTTATGTGCAAAATATCAAGTAAACGTTCAACTTAGCTGCTAAAACTGAAAGTGTTAAAGAAGCAAGATAGAGTGCACTTATATATATATATATATATATATGTGTGTGTGTTCCACCCCAGTTTCATAATGACACCATTTTTTATACAACTTTGCTGCTGTCGTTCACTCTCTCTTGCTCACACACACACACACACACACACACACACACACACACACACACACACACACACACACAAAATACACAATACAATAAAAATACCCTGATAACATAGTTTAAAACTTTGATCTGCACCAAAATTGAATTGGTTGTTCTCAGGCCCTCCACCAAATGTGGTTGAGCACTTTTTGCAGTTTTGAGTGTAGCTTAGGTACAGAAGGTCAAGGTTAGATTCCCTGTCAGGACAGGCCCTTAATGCTACCTGCCTACCTCTGATATGTATCAAACATGTGATGATGTCAGTCGCTTTGGACAAAAGCGTCAGCAAAATTAATGTAATGTAAGGCAATGTAATGTAAAAAATCAACAAGACGCGTGTGAAACCATAACCTCCTTGGCGGAGGTAATAAGTCCCTGGATATTATCGGCAATGCATTATTTGTCCAAAGTTGACCAGCGCACGCAAACATCAGGATAAATCTTACGGAGTCTCTGAGTCTCTCCAAAAAATAACAAAACTCCCCCTCTGCATTTGGTGTTTTGAGAAAGAAAAACAAAACATATTGCTGACAATAGAACAACAGTGTGAATCTAATGCCATCGCTGAGTGGTTATATAGAATTTTGAAATAACAGTTTGCAAATGAGCAAATTCAAAAGTATCGGCGGTATCTCCAGTTTGAGCGAGTACAGGCCAAATCCAAGCACTGATATGAGGTGAGGTTAATAGATGAATACAGAAGAGAGAGGGGGAGAGCAGACACAGAACATGGTCGATAGTGTCAAAAGCGGATGACAGATCTAAAAGAATGAATATTGATCTTTAGGGGGCCTTTACTCAGGCGAGCAGTGGGAGGTCAGCCTTTGTAATTAGACCAGTAGAGGTCCAATGCTGGTCCGGGGATGAGACTGGTGCTGGAGGAGAAGGGTGGGGCTATGGGGAGGATGTTGGATACAAGGTTGTTCTTGTACCTTAGACGTGGACAGCGTATATAACAAATGGTGCTAAAGTTTCCGTCACATTTTGCAATAACTTTGCCCCAACAATATTTTAATCATTTGATTTGAGTTTTGCTTTTAGAATTCCTTATACCCCCCACCCCTGTGTACTTTTATCAGGAACAGTGCACTGTTCATCCCTGGTAAACTGTAAAAAAAAAACGACCATACATATATTTCTTTTTATACATCAAAATTTGTGCTGTGCCAGTGGGTTTGTGGCAGGAGTTGAAGTGGTAAATGTGGGATCAGTAAGACATGGATAAGGTGCTGTTTACTGGAGCGGGCTGGCGGTGGATTAGAGTCCGTACAACCCCGGGGCCACAGACACAGCTCAAACAGGGTCCCGCTTCATGACGGCAGTTAACTTTTGCTCTGTGTATCTCTCTCTATATGTCTATAATAGGGTAAATACACACTTCAGTCTAAGGAAGTGTGTGTGTGTGTGTGTGTGGTGCATAGAATCACGCCTTCTGACACACGGATGAGCATAGCTACACTGACACATTCTCATGTACACAAAAATTAGCACACTCACAAAGACACGAGCCCATATGCAGTCTTGCACTCACCCGCAGACAGACAGACGACACACACACACACACACCCTGTCTCTTTATCTGTCTGGCTGTGGATAAATGCAGGCAGCGCAGACTGAGTGTGGCTGTAATCCGTGTATCATTGGCTTTATCCACTGCAGTAGCACTGCTGATTTAGTGCCCCACAGCCTTGGTAATGGGCCCCTGACACACACACACACACACACACACACACACACACACAGCGCACCATGTAGCACGGTTTGCCCCACATGCCATTGTCCTCTCAAAGACGTCACCACTCACTGATTGACCCTCAGATCAGACACACATATGCGCACACTCCCATGCACGCATGTTTATGTAAAGACGTAGAAACGAACGAGCACGGACGCAGTCACAAGCCGTTGCATGAGCTCGCACACTCACACCCACAAGCTGGCAGACACAAACATCGGCAGCAGTGTGGTTGTCACCGCCCAGGGACGTCTCATGGTAAGGTGAACTCAGTGTGAACCTGCTCCAAACATAAATAACATCTTTCTCTCATCTCTCCCTAGCCCCCCCAGCCTCCTTTTTCCTAGCCTCACTCTTTTTCCTCTCTTTTCTTTTTCTTAAGTCCCTCCCTGTTCCTCCTTTCCACTTTCCCTCAATCTTTTTTATGGAAGCGGCAATGCACAAAGTATGAGCATTAACACAAAGGAAAGTTACACATTCTTGGGCTCGCAGTATGCCCACACGCAGACATCGTCTCGGAAACACCCGAGGTCGCGCACATGGCGACTTTATGCCAACATTGCCACAGTCGCATCAAAGTGATCTTCAAAAGATTTCATCTTTAATCAGACGATGTCTTTGTTTCGACAGTCCTTGCCTGGTTGTTTTTACAACGGTATATTCACTAACCTCTAAGTGATGCGCCCAGGAACACAATCAGCCAAGCACAATGCAACATCTATCACTAATAGCCTACCACCTCTCCATGTTTATATTTATTTATATCAGAGGATTCATAACTTCCCCTCTCTTCATTGCGGCCCGTATTCCGGTCCCCTCGCTAGTACTTCCTTGTAACACACAAGGCGTTTATTGATAGGCCATTCCCATTAGTGCTGTTTACCTGTCAGGGCTCGCTGCACTAATGAGAGAGCTTTGGGAAGGAAAAATGAGTTGGGACAGTTAACCACTAATGGATGTTTACAGCCTCCCTAGATACTATTGTGTTGGCCGCCACCTCTGCTGGTACCACTATCGCTAGCCCCGGCTAATTGGTACAGCGCTGAAGAGCCAGTCTGGGCCTATTTGATTATCATGGGATTAAGGTGGGTGGAGAGAGCAAGGTACAGTGAGGAGCCAGATAAGTAGGGGGAGGACTGGCGTTAGAGAGTGGGGGTAGCAGTTGGGGTCGCGGGCCTAATCGATATATCCCGAGATCAGGGGCTTTGTAGCGGCTGAGTGCAGACATTGGAGTGGGAGCGAGATGGGGGTTTAAAGGGGGTATGTTTGAGGGTCATAACATCAGCCCGACGTCAAAAGGTTCTCTTCGAGCACTATTAGTGCTGGTGGTGAAGGGTAATTGTGCCATTAGAGCTGTAAGTGATACTAAATTGTGCAGGTATGGTAAAGGAACTACTGCGTACAGTTAGCTGGCAAGTCATCTAATGTAAATCTCCAATCAGGCATCTTAATAGCGGAGGTATCCTTGAGAAAAGCACCCATAATTGTTTCAGTGTGACAGATGACCATAAAATATCGTGGTCCGACGAAAGCAACTTGGCTTGAGTAATTCGATTTGGGCGCTGCGCGGCAGCAGACAGATTTCATTCATTTTATTTGCAGCGTTTCTTTGCCTTTTAGATATTTTTTTTTTGGAAACAGTGTTGAGCCTGGGAGGACAGTTTCCTAACGACATCCGAGAAACCCTGCTATAAAAGTGTGTGCAGAGGAGACTTGCACTGAGAATATGCATTGTATATTGCTCTGGGAAGATCAATTTCTGCTTTTATTAGATTATTACAGAAAACTTTTAAGTGCCGGATTATCCGTAGAAGGTTTTATCTGTTAATCGAATGCCTGGGCTCATAAACTCTCTCTTCTTTTCCTCCTCGGTGTCCTTCTTCCTGTTGTCCTGTGCAGGCTACTTTATGTTTTTATGATGCCTGTCTCAACACTGTGCTCAGCTTAAACAACAAGCGAATGTTGTTTCCCTGACATACAGAAGTTCTTGGTGTCAATTTGTAATCCACATTTTCTACTGAATGGATTCATTCTTCTTGTCCATTGTTGAATGAAGGGGTTAAAGAGAGAGTGGAGCAAAGATCCCAACCTTCTTTCTCTAATTCACTTGTTGTCTTGCTCGTTGTCTCAATTGCTTATCAGCTCTATTTCTTCACTAATTAAAACCACACATGAAACAAGGGAATTCTAGACAGACAAGTGCAGACACACACACACACACACACACACACACACACACACACACACACACACACACTGAAAGACAGAGAGATAGAGATAGTTGGAGCTACAATTACCAGGCAGGCCTCTAGTGTCTCATTGGGTGTCTATTAAGAGGGGGGCCTGGCTCATTGTAATGATGGCAGGGTTTAATTACTTCCACCCGGCGCCTGTTGTAAAACATGCTGATAAATGAGCCAACAGGACGGCACATCATTATTTTTCTATAGTGCCAGGCAGCTTTTACATGATTATGAGAGTGGGAGGGGAGGTTCCCATACCTGCATGAAACCGAGAGCTCTCGCCACAGCACGATGGAATGGAAAAGGAACGTATGTGGAGATGTCTGCGACTTCTCTCCGTTTGTCAGCGCGTGCCTGCCTGTGTGCAGGCAGGGGGAGTTGACATATTTGATGGACCCGCAGATGCCGAATCAAAACTCAATAAGGAGCAGTTCCACCATGCCATGCTGGTGCAATGACATCTGGCCACCCACGAGATAGATATATATTCATAGGGCACAATGGGCATCGCTGTTCACTGAGCACAGGACTACCACTGGTGCACTAATTCTACTCAGAAACAAGTATGCACACACTCTGCATCTCACAAACAAAATATACATATTCATAGTCATTAATTTCAACACATTTTTTCGAAGGGGAGAGTTGGGGGGTGCACGTGTGGACCCCCTCTGATTAATTGTGTTCCCCCTCCACCATTATTAAATCGCTGAGGCAAATATCCCCCTTACAATAAATCCCTCTCGGTCCATGATTAATCAAAAGGCACACAAACCTAAGACCGGTGGTGGGCAGGTAGAGTTACAGTCCTAAATCATCTTTATTGCACCACGAGCAGGTTTGTGCATGTGCTCTGGGTCCAGTGCCACAGTGAAGTGGAGTGTATGCTTGGCTGCTGGTCAGGCACCTCAGGGTCACACACTCACACTCACACACACACACACACACACACACACACACACACACTAACGCTTGTTGACCTCTGTGTCATTGATTTGCCAACCCGGCCAGGGCATAAAGGTGAACAAGATGGCAGCGGAATGGACTCTGGAGAGGCCCAGTGATTAAAGGGACTTGGTGACAAGTTTACCCGTCATCCCACAAAACTAAAGGGTTTATGAAGCCATTTTATTCATTTATGTGGTGGGGGGGTTGAACAAAAAATGTTTAACCTTGCCCTCCTTAGCTTGTAACATCAATTGGCATCTACTCCAATTAGGGGTAGGTCATACCGTGATAATAGTGGGTTACATAATTAGAGTGGGGTACCTTCCATTTCATTACTGCCACATGGAGACTTTGCGGGGGAGCAGTGACACGGAGCAGAGAGGGAGAATCTACAAGACCCTGTTTTCTGAAAACCCCAATTAACCTAAATGATTAGCTGTAGCCATGTAGCACACCTCACTAGCTTGACATTTCTCAACCAAGCTAATATCAGCACAGCGACATCATCCTGTCCCGTTGTACTGCATCGCTGTCCTTTTACCGGGAGGTCTCTCTTGTCTTATTGACCGAAGATGACAATGTTTGGTGTATCAAAGCCTCGTTATTTTCAGGTCGCGCAAAAGTGCTGATGCCAATTTGGTGGTTGCATAATGAGTTTTACGTGTATTTGATTAATAGCGTGCAGGGCGGCGTCACAGCAACAGAGTCTACTGTGGCGCGTGGTTTAACTTCACCTTATGTTAAATACTAATTGATTCTAATGCATTTTTAATCAGGCACTAATTGGCGATTACACTTTTAAAACATGCCCTGTTGCCGCTCCGGCAGAATCACGGGGTTGTTGACTGTGAAGATGGAGTTTAAAGGGCATGGTCTTCTTCGCATCCACAACTAAATGTCACAGTTGTCTGTTAATGTGTCAACCGAATCAAACATGCACAGTGGTCGAGAGGTGCTAAGTGACAGGTGACCTTGGTGGCGTGATGGAAGACTGGGCTGGTGTTTGAAGCCCTCTGATCTTGGAGTGGGAAACCATGTCTAGTCCTGTCTCGAGACGTATGCCCAACCAATTAAACATGAAATGGCAGTGACACTCGCACCCCCACTTATCAAAACAGTCTTTAAGTGTGTTCATGAATTCAAATGAAATGTCCGTCTGTGCTTGAAATGTACAGGCAGGGACGTGTGGAAGTCAGTCCACTATGTGTATCTAAGTCAACGTTTATTATGTTTGTTGAAGAGGTCACACAATATTTCTATTGCAGGTATTACCCATTTCACACATATGACACACAGAAAAAAATAAATCTACCACAACCTCTTTTGCTAGTCTCACCTTGTCAGGTGTTCATAATGCCCCCCCACCCAAAATTTCATACCTATTCTTATATTATTTTCTATTCTTCCCTTTCCCCCTAGTTACCTCATGTTGGACAGTTTCCCCCATTGGATGACTCACAGAGGGCCCAGACCTGGGTTGGATCGTCTGGAAGGCATCTGACCTCCCACACACGCACCTGCCCCCCTCCCTACATATATTACTGGGCCCCACAGTGTTCCATAATGTTCTGAGTAGTCAAGCATATAAATAAAGGTGAAGCAAAATGACTGCCTCTGTCTTGACAGAAGTGCTGAACCACAAAGAACACCTTGAAGGGCATGTTAACTGTCAATAGAGTTCTGTGTAAGCCCCCTTCAATTAACATAAAACTAAACAGCTCCCCAGTTAGCCGCTGTGTAACCCTGGCGCTGTCTCCCCCTCACCCATTCGCTATTTTACCCCCCGCCAGTGTTGGATTCTGTCATGCAGTCTGGACGCCGAGGAGGCAGTAAACAACATCTCGCCATGTACTCGCACAGAGGTGGTTACAAACGCGCATACGCATAATGATTCTCTACACACACACACACACACACACACGCGCACATACATTCACACACAAGAAATGCAAACACACACTAGTGAATCTTCCGCACAGCGCTCGCAAATTACAAATCCAAAGAGGACGCGCTCACATTTTGCACCGACACACACACACAAGCACATTTTGAAAAATCCCATTTACTGTGATGCTACGTGACTGAACATCGCTAGCGTAGCGTAGCTGGCCCCTCTCTCCCAGGCCGATGGTAATGCTACACGAGATTTGTGATGCAGCGGGGAGATGCATATGGAAGGCCTGCACTCAGATCTCCCCGGTCATGCACCCCATTAGGTCCTGCTGTTGCTGCTGTTGATATCAAAGCTGAAGTAAACTGCTCAGCAGTCGGCTGTATGCCGAAGCACAGAGACAGGTTGGTGATCGCACTATATGCTATTGTGAGTACAGGCCTGTCTACAACATCTTGTAATTAGGATGTGTGTGGAGGCCACAGGGAGGAAACTTAAGGTTCACGACCAACAAGGCAGTGCTCTGCTGGAAGATCAGTCTAATTTGGGGTCTGCAGTGTACCGTCTACCGTCGCTGTGTACGTACAGCGCGCGACATACCGGGTGATTTTAAACTAATGGTGCATTCCTTATTGGATTTAAACGATAGTGAAGTATTTCATCATGCAGATCCTCAGACTTAAGTAGAATCAAAACCAATCTGAAGAGGATAATTTGCCCTAAAGACAAACAGAATGATGAAAATGCCCAGAATGAATGGAGTGAAGGATCCAACCCTCTATGCGTTGAATAGCCCCTAATGTGTTTGGGTTTTGAGATAACACGCAGTAAATACCCACATTCTTCGGCTCAATCCAACGGCAGCTTTCACATTTGCTTCCCGTCACTGGTGATTCCTGGGGAGGCGTTATTTGTGCAGTACACAACAGTGCTGCTCTGTCGTAATTGTCTGGGTTATGCAAAGGGCCACTCATCTTTTATTCCCCTGCCAACACACATGCATATTCGTGGAGGTGAAACTAACACGCTTAGTTCTTGTTTTTCCTGCTCCGCCATTCTTCGGGGAGACTTAGTTCTGGTGTGCATTTCCTCCCTTTTCGCCCGCAGCAATGTGCCTGTGTCTCTGGGAGAGGGATGGCATCAGCTAGCATCAGATGGCATCAATTCAAACCATGGCTCCTTTTCTGTGAGTGCTCCTGTTCAGCAAAGTAGATTGCCGGGGGAGGTTGCTATCCACCTTCCTCCTTTTATTTAGTCTTCCTTTTCTTTAAATCCATTCCTTACCCCCACCCTGTGTCTACGCCTCATCCCTGCACTAACAACGTTGTGTTTGCCTCACTCATGGACGGCCGATGAGCTGTTTTTCTCTTCGGCAAACTTGGCTGCTTGTCTTAGAAATACAGAGAAGTACGGTTGGATGAAATGTAAGAAAAGAAAGCACAGAAGTCTGCGTTGAAAACAACCCTCTGAAACCTGATCAAAGTAGAGAAGTGAAAGGGAGATGTGAAAGAGGATAGCAAAGGAAGATATTATTCACCACTGTCGAAAGACACCGAGAGGTGTCTGTGCGCGACAAAAGGTCGCTCATCCTATTGCCAACCCAGCCTTATCCCTTTAGTGTAGCATGCTGGTTTTAGGTTCGCGGAGAGACTACAGCGTGAAATTCTGCTAAGCATGGTTGGGAGCTGCGGAACATGGAACACGGATGAGCCGGGATTAGGGAGGCCCAAAGCCCTCCCTTCATCTGTGCCTTGTAGGGCGTCCGTGATCTGGATGGTGCTCAGTGGGTGACACATGCCTGTCAATGTCCAGCGGCCGCACACACAACGACTCGCGGTCTCGTACGCGGCGGCGTGGCCACGCGCCATCTCCACAAATCCCCCACTCTCCCACAGTGCCGCTGATCTATGCGCCTCGCCATCCGCCGAGCATCCCGCGGGGGCCCGAGTGCTGTCCTCATTAAGCTCCCTCCTCGTCCTCTCCTGTTTTTGTCCTGTCCTCCTGTCCTTAATGCCAGCCAAACTTGCGCATGCTTTTCATCTGCAGTCAATACCTATTGAGCTGTTCATGAAAGGGAAATGACAGCTAGTTCATAACTTCCAAGGCTGATCGATAAGTACCTGCACTGGCTCAACTCATCCCTGAATCTCTCATCTCCTCAAGAACTCCTACCCCGGATTCATCTTGTCAAGCACAGCGCATACCTGATTGTAAAGAAAACCATAACTTATGTGGATGTTTACACTTTACGAGAAGCTGCATAATATGTTCTTATAATTATTATAAACGATACACTGAGTGCTTTAGTACAAAAGAGGCCGTTATTTATGTTTGACCTTTTAGCAAGCGATACACAAGTGGCTATTGCACAGGTGTTTCTGGAGAAGATTTTAATCAAATTAATGAAGTAAAGCATCTGCACACTTTGATTTACACGGTGTAAATTTGTACTTGGATTTCAATGTGTCTGCGGACACATTTATAGATATAACGCATTTGCGGGTGATATGCGTTTGTCTGGTTCATTTATTAAATTTTGTATCTCTGAGTGTAAAAGAAATGAGGAACAACTGCACTTTCCGTGTGGACTCATCAGGTGAACTCAGGTGAAGTCTTTAATCCTGTAAATGCACGGAGAGACTTGAAGGGAAGATACAGATGAAGGGGAGGCGGTTAAAAGGGATTTTTTAAAGTATTGAGTCAAAAAACTGTGATATTGATTCTGAGCTACTCAATTTAAGTAAGCTCAAACTAATATTATGTGCAAGTGGACATTGTGTGCGACAGCATTTGTAGGTGCACATAGTTATTAACCATCTATATTTTCCATGTGTGTCAGTGTGTATTACCGGCTTTGTGTGTGACCGTATCTCTGCATCTCAAGAGGTGCAGTACGGTCACAGCGGAGCCCGAAGCTCTCGAAAACAAATGCATTTGTCCCCCGAGTCCAACGACGACGCCTTTGTGGGCCGAACGGAGACGGCTCACGGCCCGGAGCTGAGGAGAGGAAGAAAAACGGAGATGAGGCGGGGGAATAAATGATGAATATCTTTGCTTGGCTTTTTTTCAAACATGAGGTAGCCGTTTCCTCGTGGAGCCCGAAACGCTGAACTTTGTCCAGGTCCAGTTTGCGACCAGCCAACAGGCAGCTGTGGCTCCGACTCTTTGCTCTGTATTTCTCCCTCTCTCTCCCTCTCTGATGCTTTCTCCCTCGACCTCCCGTTCAAAGCAAAGTTGGCTCCTTATTTATGTGCAAATTTGCTCTTAGGCCCTACGAGGGTGGCGCGCATGCTGAATCTCTCCTTTCTGGGCTTTAGCAGATTATCCTGCTGCTCCCTTTGGTCCCCGTCGCCCTAAGCCCAGCTGCCCCGACCTTTTGTCATTGAGACTTTCTCTTCTCGCCTTGGTGTCTTTCTTTACCTCTCTCCCCCTCCCTCCCCTCTCCGCCATCCCTCTGTGTAACCCCCCCCACCCAACTCCCCCATGCAGCAAGGTCTGAACTCTCCGAGCCTGCTCTAGACGCCACAGCCATCCCCCTCCGCCTCATCCGCCTCCTTCCCCCTCCTCCTCAATCTTGTCCCTTGCCTCTCCTCTGTCTCCTGCCTCCCTCCTTCACTCCCTCTCAAAGGGCCATTATATCGCTCTCTTCATGGACAAAGGACCCTGGAGAGACGGAGGGAGGGAGGGAGGGAGAGAGAGAGAGAGAGTAGGAACATGGCTGGTGCTTTGCTACTCTCTCGTTCCTAATCGATGAAAGTGGCCCACGTGGAGCTCTGAAGGCTAATCGATACTCTTTTTCTCCCTTCTTTTTTTTTTCTCCCCTATCTTTTATTTTTTTCTTGACTGTCTTTTTGTTGCTGACTCTGACAAAACGCGATAGCAGAGCAGAATAAGTGAAAGGGGGATGGGGAGGGTGGGAGGATGTGTTTGGAGGGGACACCCCCTGATCACTTCTCTCCAGGGGGTTCCAGATGATTGGTCTATGTGTGTGTTTCTGTGAATGTGCGTGTCAGCCTGTGCAGAACAACTTTGTGTGTGTGTGTGTGTGTGCGTGTGTAGGGTTGATTGGTTTGAACAGCGGTTGCTTGGAATGAGCGAAGGCAAAAAAACAATTACAAAAAAACCACAAGTGACCTCCGACAACCCCATCTGTATCCCTAAACCGGTCTCCCATCCCATCCCACTCGCCTGACACATTTGCCCCCTTTTTTTCCCTCCTCGCCGTTGCCTCCCTGCCAGTTAAGGTTGCTGAGCAAACAGAAGGCGAAGAGTTGACTCTTTCTCTGCCTCAGCTCGCCGTATGGGCACATGGAAGGATTTGGGAAGCCTCAGCCTGTTAAGCCACTTCATTGTATTCTTCTCCATCTTCCCTCTCTCACCTCTCCCCTCTCTTTGTCTTTTCGATGTTCTCACACTGTCTGCGTATGGCGTTCTGTCTAGTCCACATAAATATAAAAGCAGTGTCATCATCGAAAGACTAAAAATGTATTTAACACAAAAAAGTGGATTCGTTTTTACAGTTTTAACCGTGCTGAGACAGGGAAGACAGAGATATGGATGCTAAAACATATTCTGTACAAAAAAAATTCTAGTTACAATGTTAAATTCACAACAATGAACAAAAAAGTGCCTTGTTTGAGTGCATCATTCTGTAACGAGGCTATTTAGGCTGAAAAATCCAACAAAATGAAGTAAGACAGTTTTTTTGTCTTTTACTCAAAGACATTTTGTAGTAAACTTGTTTCAATTAACCAGTGACATTTCCAATTTTAAAATGCTCCCTTTTCTATAAAGAATGTAGAAATATTCGGAATAGACACATGGGTTTGTGTGTTAACAGTTTTAGCAGTTTGAAAAAAATATTATGTCTTGGTTGTGTAACTTTATCTCCTCATAGACACGTGGACTCACGCACACACTTCTACACACACTGTTACACACAAGCTCAGTACTGACAGTTTGCCTTCAGACTGACTTAAATAAAACATAGTTGATGCAAGACAATAGGCTTGATCCATCAATTTTTGTAATAATTTGTAAAACATTGATTGATGTTATAAAATAATTGTCCTACACATTCATTTTTGTCTGCACCTTATCTATTTGTAAGACACCATAAACAATATTCTTGAATAAATTGGATGATTTAATTCCAAATCAAATCCGGTAAAATATGCTTAGACAGGGGAAACTTAGACTCAGTGTAGCTATCTATCTATCACACACACACACACACACACACACACACACACACTCATCACATATACAACGCTGCACCTCGAGGACCCTGTGCCTCCCTCCTCCGTCGCTTCACACACCTGTCTAACTGGATATTTTAACAGCTTCTTCCTCTTCCCTATCACCCTCCCCAATGCCAGCAGAGAGAAACAATTACGCTCAACTCTGCCAGTGAAATGACAACGCGACATCCTCTTTACTTTACACCACCCGACTGTTAAACCGTGTGTGGTAATTACCTTTCTGCAGCATCTTCACAGTCACTTTATTAGGCTCCTAACAAGGCTTTTTAAAATATAAATAACAGCCAATGAAATGGCAATTAACCTTTCAAATAGGTATAAATGAGTGTCCAGGAGACAAGGGTATTGACAGGGACTGTCAGAGCGAGGGATGGAGAGAAAAAGAAGGAGAGGTGGGGGGAAAAAGGGGGGGGGGGGGACAGGGAATGGACGGAGATGATGCAGCCCATATAGGCAAACTGCTCCCACGGGCCATTGTTTGTTGTGTCTGTGCTGGACCATTGTTTCGGTCCCTATTAACCTCTTGGCCCTCTGTGTGAGAGCGGGAAAGGATGGGCGGATTCAAAATGACAGACAGTGGCCTAGTGACATGGGAGGTGAGGAGTGGTTTTAACAGGAGCTTAGGGGCAATGGGGACCCCCGCCGTCTGGAACATGAGAGAGAGGGAGAGAGTGTGTCTCTGTGTGTTAGGTTGGTGGGGGGGGGGGGGGGGGGTTATGTCCAGCTGACCAGGAGGGGGAGGAGTTGGCCAGCCCAAGAGTGTTCTGGGTAATGTGATCTCTGATGTCTGTTAACCTTACACAGTGCTGACGGGAGTCTGCTGTACAACTTTACACTTGAACTTGGTTCACGTGACAAATGAATCTGCAAATTGGTGCAAACGACCAACATGGTTCGAGGTCTGTGGTGTATTGTGACTGCACTATACAATTGTACGCGACTGAGACATCTCAGCCAGTATTCCGTAAATTGCACTCAAATTAGGTGAATTTGAACATTTAATCTATCTATATTCTATATTCAACACCAGCATTCAGTGCCACTGCAGGAAGTAGTAAGGGGGATAGAATGGGTTCGGAGGTCTGCTTGGTGGGTGTGTTTTGTGTCTTGAATTTAATGCAGGGAACCATCAGAGTGTGTTTGAGTTGTCTAACCTAAACCATACCCTAACCATAGATTTCTTGTGTGGCCATAACAGTGATCTCTGCAGAACGTAAACCATACTGTAGTTTCCATTTGCGGATACTGTAAGTGAGCAAAATGTAAGCAAATGTTTTTATTGAATGTATTCAGGGCTTTTGTAGAGTTGATTAATGTCATCATTCTTGTCTGGCAGTAGGATTGCGATTCTGTGTTTGTATTGATAGAATATTGTAGCATTGCTAATTTTGTCCTTATATTTTGATAAGGACTTTAATAGATTCAAAACTTTCAGTTTTGAATCAAGGATATAGTTTGGTCTATGCTGTGCATATTTTACAGCCTGCTCAGATGAGCCTGTGATTTTAGGATATATAAATAAACTTCACTTGATTCTCAGACAAGCAGCCGAAGCCGTCTGTGGATGTTCTCAAAGGATCTTGTTGAGACCAAAACAGGAGGAAATAAAATAGAAAATAGATATAATACAATGCAGCATGATGCCGTGCAGCACCAGTTCTGGTCAAAGGACTGACGACATCAGCTTGGATATTACTGAAAGTTCTGTCTGGTAACCATGAGAAACTTGTCCAAACTTAGTAAGCAAGATCCCCTCTCACTTTTCTATCCACAGTGACAAGATCAGATGGCTTTGGTCCCTCACTAAACCACCGCTCCTTCTTGAATATATGTGGTGCGGCATGAGTCAGTGTGTCACAGAGAAAAGTTGGGAGAAGCCAGGAAAAGCCTGTGTTGCTTTTCATGCACAATTTCCTGCATATGAAAGAACACAATCTCTCCCTCCTTATGTGTCCAAGTATTGCGGGCTTGAGAGTACAGGAGGTCCAGCCCTTGAGAGCCTTACCTGCGCTCCAGTCGGGAGTGAAACGACAACTCTTTGCCACACATTGAGAGCCAGTGGGAAGGCGGAGTTAGAGGAAGGTAGTCCTAAAAAGGATGAACCGTGGGATTTAGAGTCATGTGGGTGTAGGGCAGCATGCCAGATATTCTAGCTGAAAGTCCTGCGGATCAGATAAAGCTGTCAAGCAGGGCAGTGAGATGAGAGAGCCATGGGGAGAGGGGAGCTTGGAGATGGAGGCCAGGCAGGGAAGCTCAGCGGATAGCAGAGACGGAGAGCTTAGGCTGAGGATCAGGGTTGTTTTACAGGAAACTGTCAAAGGTAAAGAGGGAAAGGGAGCTGAGATCGCATGTGACTGGAGAATTAATGAGTTGGAGAAATGGAAAGTTTAACACAAAATAATTCCCACAAAGATCGGATTAAGAAAGTGGGTTTTGGTGTAATTAATATTGTGAACGGTGTTCTTCAGTGGCACAGAGACAACTGCTGGGGGAAAAGACAAGACGGGTGCACTTCCTGAAGTCAGCTACCGCTTTACACCAATTGTGTAACAAGACATGAAGGTTCAGGCAGTGAGAGTCTCCGACCAGACTCAACAAGATATATGAGCAGTGTTTAACGTGTCGTGTGTCGGGGGCCTCACTCGTCCGGGGATAGTTGTGTTAAATTACGCAGAAGGAGGTAGCGGGACCCTGTCAGGACGTGGCGTGGCGTTGTGCGGAGTGCAGCGGATGGACATGGCACTGGGTTGTGCCCCCCGGAGTGCCCTGTCAGGCCTCATGACCGCATTGTGCACACACAGACACACACACACACACGCACACACACACACACACACACACACACACACACAGACACACACACACACACGCACACACGCACACACACACACACACACACACACACACACACACAAACACACACACACACACGCACACGATGGACTCTAATTCCTTCCACATTAACCTCTCAAGTGGAGCACACTTAGAACTATAGAGCTCCCATTTCTGTTTTCTGCACTTTTATTATATTCACTACTGTCCATCCTTGATGGTACTGAAAAGAAAGTAAAATGAGTAGTAAAATGTTATCAAATTCCGAGTGTTCGACATTAGACCCTTTGTGAGTAAACAGAGGTGAGTGTGGAGATTAACAGATTCAAGTTTTCTTAAATTTTAGTGCTGGTTTTTTTCTTTACTGTTATGTTTCACATATATATATATATATATACTCATATATAATATACTGCTTTATTCCAACTGCTGGTAGATTTTAACTGCCCACACATGACAACAGACTTTTAGACGGGTGAAGTCTGAACAGGTTCAGAAGGCACTGATAAACCCCATGTCTTACATACTGAAGGTAGCTCAATGACACGCTCTATTCTAACAAGTGATTGACACTCCACCAGACGGATGTGTTGTATACATATACATAAGATGTCCATTGACAAATCGAAGCAAAATATACTCTTGTCTTTGATCAAACCAGAATCATGACTCCACCTTCGGCCTGACGCTCTTCTTATCTGTGCTGATCTACTCATTAAACCAACAATAAGCACTAACGTGCACTAACAGTGTGAGCTCTCTTAACGTAGAGCGGGTGTCTTCTTATCGTTTATCTGTGAGCAAACGCATCCATCAAGCTGACAAAACCCAGGGTTTGGATCAAATCTGGTTCAACTGAGACCAGTTTGGTTGATACTTTTATTTAGCCTATTTTTGTGTCTATTTCCAACCAACCAGTGCCTCAGCACGACATGGCGGGCTGCCCCCTGCACAAAGCTCACACTTGCTCACACTCGGTTCATGTCATGTCAACACTTAACAGTTGGCGGATGATTAGCAATACTTTTTTTTATTTGAAGAGGCTATATGAATTCCTCATTTGGTTATTGTTTGTTTCCCAGATTTCCTGGCAACAATGTTTGGACATACAATGAGGTTTGGCTGCTTCACACTAGCACAGAGCTGTTTTCTGTGGACGATAAGTGACCCACAGAATCAACCAGTCCACTTAAACAGACAGGAGTTCTGGAAAATGTGTGGAAAAATGGGTCTGGAGTCAGACCTGTTCACACCAACAGGGACATTTCCGGAACACTCTGTGGCGTCCGGGTAAAGCACGCAGGAGGCAGGGCATGATAATGATAATGCTGCTGCAGGAAGCAGAGTTTTGGTTCACAGTCATCAACACGTCCACTCACTCGCCGTGAATTTCCTGGAGATTTTCTTGCTGTATTTTCACGTGGGCTGACTCTGACCCTTTCAGGTAATCTTTACTTGGGAAGATTTCAGGAAAAAGTCCGTACTAGATAGGATGCTGTTGGGTATTGCAGCTGCATCTTGTAAATATGCCCATGAATTAGATTTAAAAATGTTTTGCAGACTGTGTTTGGTGTGCACGCAAAACTCATTAAGACTGCTCTAAGCAGAGTTTACAAATCCCCTTATGTTTTTGAAATAATGGACTCCACAGAAAGCGCTATCACACTGTATTGAGACATCTAATATGTGCATGTCCTTGTTCTCTTTCTCTTCTCCTCTGTCTCTATCCTGTGTCTTTTGTCTGCCTCAAGGTGCCACAGAATGTCACTCAGCCCTCAGTCTGATGCCCCATTGTGCCATGTGGCGCCGAAACCTTAACGTGAGAAGTTGGTGCCTAGGTGATAGACGTTCATTTGACCTGTAGCTTTTGGATTGTCGCATGTACAGTCTTCGTCTGGCCCGTGTGCAAAATTACCGTTGAACGAGGTGTTTTGGGGGGGAAACTGCATGAAGACGGAAAGTAGGGTTCGGAGCCAATCGCATTTTGGCATTCAGCATATTCTGCGTCACTTCAGGGCGTACAAATCAGATTAATAAATGCTTAATTATTTTAAAAGGAAATTCCTCTGGCTTTAATTGAATATTAATCATCTCTTATCGTTGTCTTTTAGTCACACTTAATTACCATGCTTTTTTTCCGCTTTCTGCCTCCCATTTCGTTTTGTGTTCAGGGATGTGCGTGGATAAAGCGGTTAGTGTTCTGCAACACAGCCTTTATTTCTAATCTAATCTTTTATACATCCATCTACGTTTTATTCATTCGAAACCCTGTTTTTCAGTGGACTGGTAAGACATCGGATGCATGTTTCTTGCAATACTACACGCTAAAGCATTTTTAAACACAAACAGGACAGCAGCATGAAATACGTTCCCACTTGTGAATGAACACACTGGATGCTGGGAGAATGCTGCCTGTGTAAAAGTGTGTAAAAGTATTGTGTGTCCTTTATGATTTGTTGGAGGAACAGTACCACAAGGTGTCATATATATATTTAAAAAAAAAACATTTCTTGTTAACGTAGTTTCACACAGCGGGGTTCGCTTCTCACCCCCACTTCCCGTCCATTACCTGTAGCTATTCGGAGAGATGGACATTTTTGCCAACCTATCACATGCGGAGGCTGAGGCGTTTGTCCCCAGGGCACTGACTGACCACACGGACGAAGCTTCACCGTGTCCAACCCGAATAGCCCTTGACGTGTCGCGCCGGCGCCCAGAGAGTATAATTCAACCTGATTGGCTAGCTCTGCTGGAAGGCATGATTCCAGCCTGTCCAGCACTGTACATCACTGGGGCCCAGGGGCATCGTGGGCAGAGGGGTGTGTGTGTGTGTGTGTGTGTGTGTGGGGGGGGGGGGGGGTGCTTTATCCTGGTCCAGTTAACACCGGTGATTTAGATGAAGGAAAAGCCTATTGGATGAAAAACAATTAGTGTGAATTCTTTAGGGGTGGCAAATCCTACCATTCTAGCAACAGTTGGCATCATTTAGTGATTTTTTCTCTTTCGAGTGTTAGTCACCTGGCCACATTTTATGTTCTTTCACACAGCTTCATTCCTGTTACATGCTCATATATGCACATGTGCAAACGGTGTGCACCCTAGCATGTGCTCCTCTTTTGTTTCTTGATTGTGACACAAAGTGCTATGGGCCAAAACAAGGGGAGCGCAAGAGATGCTTAACTGATTCTGTCTCTCTCAGTGCCCCTGGATGCCCTGCAGGGCCAGAAATAGACGGGCCTGGGAGACTTTGCCATGTGCCCCCACATGACCAGACCACTCCCTCGGCGCTGCTGATGTTATTGTGCTATATGTTTGCTCACGTTCTCCAATGTTCGAGCTCCAGTGAAACTCTTCTCGAGCAGTGAACCAGGAATCCTGTTCGCCGACGGTCGAATTATTATTGTGTTTTGCTCTCATTGTATTACTCTTATCAAATTGGGTATTGTCTCGGGTGCACACTGTTTAGTATGTAACCCGACAAATATAAGCAGGGTAATATTCATCAGAGTGAAGAATTATTTGTTTTAGCTTTTATTCTTCCTTTTTTCTTTTTGAATGTCATGAAACCTCCACCGCCTCTGACATCAGCGGTGAGAGAGGGGCTGGCATCGAGCACAGCGTGAGAGTGATTAATGCACAGCCTTTCTCCTACCACATCCCGGCATGATGCGTCCTCTGGTAGGTGATGCCAGCTGGTTCTCCTTCGTTCCTGCAGCGTGTAGGAGTAGCAGCAGCAGCAAATTACAACGTCTACAAATGAACCATGCCGCCCTCCTTTCCTTTACCATATCATCATCTAGGTGAAGGGGGGGTGGTCTCACTGGTTATGGTGGTGAGGGGAGATGTAGAGCGTGGCCGATTATCCCCTAATTAACGCTGATACCTCCCCCATGGACAATGTCCCATCTCATCAGTGGGCTGCCCGAGTCTTAATGTTAGGTGCTAACTGCCTCGCTCGCATATGTCAGTCCTCGTTAAGGGACTGTGCTGCGCGGTAATGTCCTCCCGTTTAATGGCTTGTAAAAAGATGGTTAACACTCACTATTTGGCTCCCCTCCTTCCCCCCCTCCTCTCGCCCGCCGCAGCGAGATGACAGATACGGTGTGATCAAGCACTCTTCGGTGCAAGTTAATTGCAGGCGGAGGTTTGGGGTTTTTTTTAGAAGTGAGGGGAGCTGTATGGCGAACTGTTGAATCAGTCAAAGCCTCAATTTGGTCACGGGTGACACGTCGGTGTTAGTGTAACCCGGACCGCCACGGGCTAAATTGATATTTGTGCCGAGAAATGACTGGTTGTCCATTAGTAAATTATTCATGAGACCATACTGCTTCGTTAATGTAAGTACGACTTCACCGCAGCTATTGTGTTTTCATTAACAATAACCAGTGACACACGAGTGCAAATAGACGAATCATCATCAGCAACTAACCTAATTTTGAACAATTAAAGGTTTTCATTCACAACATTCCTCCTGCATTTATTAATCAATTACCACGTCTTAGAAATCTATTAAGTTTGTGTCTTCACTATAGACAACAGTAAGAATTCCCTGTGATGTCGAGCAGTGCCTCTTTCTCTCTCTCTGCATCTCCTCACTCACCCTCACACTATGCCTCTCTCACCATCTTTGCATTTGTGTTGGATTATGAAAAAAGCAAACACGATTATTTTTGATTTCCCGTTTGCCTGAGCAGTACATTTGGCCCACCCCTCTCTCCCCGACCCTCTTGATTGAGGGCTAATGAAAAAGCTGTCCTGAGCGCCGCTCCCTCCCTGTATCCATTAAGAATAATTAGACGGGAACAATTTTGATGCCTGTAACCTCGGCGAATGTGGCTAATGGTGTTATAAATTGCTCCTTGTCCTGGGCCCAGCAAGCATTGCCGGGCGGCGGCGGGGGCAAGACGCTTAATTCAAAAGCACTCTGTCAACATCACTGATTTGTGTGGTTAATGAGAGCGTTTAAAACAACAGACGCAGCTCATGCATCCTAATGTTGATGGCAGGAGCAGGTTCGATAAAAAGGCTTGTCCACCATAATTAGCCGCGACAAACGCCCAGGATTAAGAGACAGGGGTCCGGACATACTTCGCCCTCTTAAAATGAGCCCCACTTTCCCCCACTCTCCCCCTGACACTCTTTGACGGACTCTCTCTTTAACGCCATGACTTCATTTTTCTATTATCTGTCTCTTTCAGTCTGACAACTTCAGTGCCATCTTTTATAATTTATGGTGGCTTTTATTTCTTTCCCCTCCCGCCTATATGGTTCTGACGAATAGTTTGTCTGTATCTGTAGCAACGTATCCTGAAGTATTGGCAGGCAAAACAAACCCTTGTCCTCATGGTTAAACCAATTAACACAAGGTTAAGTTTGTGGAATGATCTCGGTTTGTTTAAGTCTGGGGAACAAAAACGACTTTGTTAGGTCGTCACAAAAGCAACTTGGCTTAGAGTAAGTACGTCCTTAGAGGTAAGAGGACCTTTCTCATCAGGGTTACAATGACAAACACGCAGTCAAGGTTTCACAATGGACATGGTTAAAAGAAACACTCTTGTGTATCAGTTTTCAAACAGGACAATCATCGCTTTCCCGCGTCAGTGTCTTGTCGATCCATCCATCCATGACTTTTTCGCTCTATTTACTACGTCACCCGACTTCCTCCTTTGCTCCTGTCATCGTTTTTTCTGCCCCTAGATGTCGTATGACAATGACAGGTGCGGGTTGTAATAAGCTGCTTGCACAGATGAACTATGGAGTGGTTATTTGGAGGACTGTTGACCGAAATGCGAGTTTAAGAGTACTTGCTGTAGCAAGGACGGGTGGGTGGGAGGCGTTCAGACCTTACCACCAGTAATCTCCCATTCTCTGCCCCTGAGGAGTCAACCTATTTCTTCACTCCAACTTTTTCCTCACTCTCTCTAGTGAACCGCTCTGTCGGTTCGCCTCCACTTGTCCAGTTTCTATATATATTCTCCTTTCTCACTTCCCGTCCCATGTGTCCTGCACATTTCTATAGCATAACCCTTTGCTGTTTTTTTTCTCTACCCCACAGGCTGGGGATTTAACAGCGTAACAGTGAAAGGGTCAGTGGGCTGTACGCCTGCGGGTGAAAGGCCTCAGGCTAAGAGCAGGGAGAGACATAAACTTTATCAAAGGCTGAAAGCTGCCCCCTTTGTACTGAATTGAAGAAAAGGAATGACATTCATAGACAGGCACATGAAGAAAGTGCATGTGTCCAGTTCGATTTTTAAAATTAGTCGAGAGAAAATTGAGAAAGGAGAGGCAGATGCAGAGAATTGACTCTAAGAATCAAGGGGTTTCATTGCAATGGACCTGAAGCGGTATAAAACGGTTCAAACAAGGGCAACTTCTATCCTTGCCAGTGCCGTGTGGTAAGGAGCCTCTAATATGTTGTAATAAGCTCCTTTCTGCAGATGGGTCTTCCACGGGACTGTCTCTAAGTCTCTATAATGGATGGAGAAGGAGAGAGTGACAAAACCAGGCCCACTTTGAAACGTGTTCAATTCCCCTGTAAATGCATGCTGACAAGATTAATTGAGCATTGCAAATGGTAACCTCCGTGACCCAGACTTGAAAAAAAAAAGAAAGAAAAAGACACGGACGCACAAGCACACAGATACATACAGATGCTGGTGTTGACACACATGTACATATGTACACAAACACACAAACACACACACACAAACACACACAAACACACACATATACATAAAACACATACATATTGGGCCTCATGCAAGAACATGTTCGTATTCTAATCCTAAATTTCTCCTACACCTGTTCGTACTGTGAGTTCATACGAACAGGCCGCGTCAGATTTATCAAACTCTTGTGTTTTTGAGCGAGCGTGTATGCGGATCGCAAATTAGCATAATCAACGCCCCAAAAATACCATATAAGGTTTGCTTCATGCCCCATGTCCGGAAGAGTTCATTCATGAAAATAACATTAAGGAGAAAATAAGAAGTTCACGAGATCAAAGATTTAAGTTCTGTTTTCAGATATCCAGAAATGAAAGTCTATATTTCAGCATGAGTTAAGTGAAGGTCTAAAGCAGAGATATTAACACTGAGTCAACTGCGAGTCACACTGTCACTGAAATAAGTTGAAATGCACCGATATGAAAATGACTTTTTAAAAAACAGCAAGGTGATCGATGACTGCAGGGAGGTCAAGGTGAAGTCTATGTCACTGATATGGATGAAAACAATACGTAAAGTAACAGGTGATGTTGCACAGGCAAGTTTTCCACTGGTACCAGATCAGTAGACCTTCATTCATTGTAATATTATACAATATGCAGCTAAAATTATTTGACGTGTCTTCTCTGGCATTTGCAGCAGCTAATCACCAGCTGTGTTAAGGCACATCCACTCACAACACCAACTGTGCACTGTACCACGGCACGTGTGCGCATATGACATTTGTTGTATGAACCCTCCTGTTTGTCTGCGGGTTGAATAGAGCAAATTTATATAAAGTTTTAGGTATCTATCTCCAAATAGTTAGCTTGGCAACAATTAACAACTGACATATCTAGCCAGCAACTCTGTGTGCCCCTGTGCAACACGCATACCAACTACCAAAAATGGGCGCTCCCCTGGACGCACATCTCTATGTTTAACAGGTACATGAGTACATGTACTATTATAATATATTTATAACCGCTGAATTAACCAGAATGATTGTCACATAACGAGTTGAAAAGTATATATTTTTGTATCCCCTTTAAAAAATGTTTTTAATATAATTGCTTCAAAGTGATGAAAAATGAAATGACTCATGAGTCGAAAAACTTGGTTTGAATAACAGCAAATTTAAGTGACTCCTCGACAGGTCTGGACCACTCGTAAATTCTGTTCATATTTTAAAGAAATCATAAAATAATTGGTGTATTCGGGAAGTTCTCCTTATTCACTCGTACGCACGGTTTAAGAACAAATCTGTTTGTGCGAAGGGTTCTTGCACAAACACGCTTATTCGCACACATCCGCAAGAATGCACACCAGCGTTCTAGCACGCACACACACACACACACACACACACACACACGTAACACCCCTGCTGGCCTCCTCAACCTACTTCAACGTGTCTTGCCCAACACAAATGACTTGATGGGCAGTTAAATGCAGAGGTCGGGGGTTAAATGAACATCGTTGTTTATGAGGATGCAGTGTGAATCCATTTGCATTCTAATATTCCCTCTATTCTAAAAGACACACATATGCAAACACACACACACACACACACACACACATGCAGGGCCTGTTATGGGCAAAAAGGGAGGGTGTGAGAGGAGGGGAGATGACTGGTGGACGGCTTGTTTTAAAATCCCATTATCAAGTTATTTATGGAATTCATGGCCCGACAACCTCCGTGACCTTGTTTTGTTAAACATGAACCAGACACGATTCGAGCACGTGCTGCTGCCTATTAGCTTTTGTTTTCAATAGTCTTAAAATGTCAGCAACTTCAATCACCCTTTGGGCAGCTTTCCACTTGCGTGTTTTGGCCCCCATCAAATGGACACATGGTACACACAGTCTCACACATTTAGATGCACAATTTCACTGAAACGCAGACAAACAACTTACACAAGCAAATTTCAAAATGCATGCAAAAAGACACAACTTTCCCAAAACCAAGGCATCCAGACTGGGGCCGCAACTAACGATTATTTTGTAAGCGATTAATATGTTGATTATTTTTCTCGATTAATCGACTAATCAGTTTGGTTCATAAAATTTCATAAAATCGTGAAAAATGTTGATCGTGTTTCTCAAACCCCAAGATGATGTTTTGTTTTGTCCACACACCAAAGATATTTAGTTTACTGTAATGGAGGAGCAAAGAACCAGTAAATATTCACTTTTAAGAAGCTGAAATCAGATCATTTTGAACCGATTAATCAATTATCAAATTAGGTGCCGATTCGTTTAGTAGTCAATTACTAATCGATTAATCAATTAACTGTTGCAGCTCTAATCCAGACAGATATATGGTCCCATCCAAGACCAGACCGGACACAATTAATCCTTGTCTATATTCACGTTTGTTTGGAATTTAACCTGAGGACGGACAGACACCCCAGGAGGAAATCCATGCAAATCCGAACAAACTTTTTTACCCCAATGCAACTGTTCAATCGTGGACGGCCCGTTTGTTTCCCTTCAGCTATTGGCTCCAGACGTCAGACGACCGCCATTCATTCTCATTACATGTGAACAAACTGAAGAATTATGCAAAAAGGATTTCTGTTCCTGTGTCGTGTGAGAGTTTGAGGTGGGAGGTGCGGTGCAAGATGAAGTGGCTGTTGGTTCGTAAGGTTGTAGGCAAACATCACTTTAAAAGGTGTTAAAGTGTTTGAAGAGTTGATCAAAACCTTCTTTTTTATATGATTGTGACTGAGCAATCGCACCAATTAATTTTTTCCCTCACACCTGAGCTCCTCTCCTCCACGCTCAGAAACAAAATGTGCAAAAACCCTCTTACACAGAATTTGGAAATGCCAGTGAAAGCTTAGTCTCGGAAAGAGATTCTTTGTTGTTTCCGAACTTGCAATTTCAGTTTGTACATTTGTATTCATACCAAACTTTATGAAAATCAGCAAGAAAATCCATAGAGAGCAGCAGAAGAAACAAATAAATTACATGAAAGAGTTACGGGAAACACCGGATTATTCATGATCGCGTGGCTCATCCTTCTAATCTGTGAGGAACATGCTAGGCTCTCAGTAGTGACTCTTCATCGTCTCTTTCAACTAAAAAGCCAAAGCTGTTTTAATTTTCGTGAGCTCGCCGCCACCTCCGGTCCTTCGCTCCCCGGGTTGCCCCCGTATTTAATGACACCATTCAACGTGTGTGAATATATCGTGGTCGTGCCCGTTTCAGTGAGGAACACAGGAGATCCAGAGATCAGCTCTACAGTGCTCTTCCATTATTTGCCCACAAAAGTCTCGGCAGCGCCACTGGCAAAGAGCAAGTATTTGAAGAGGGCAAAAAGTGGGATCGAGCCACAGACTGCCCCTGTGTGTCGTACATTATTCAACAAGGCCCCGGCTGTGAGGCATGGAAGATTAAATCCCCCTCATAGTAACATACGCCAGCCGAAAGACTTTAACACTAGTGTGGGTCAGTGCCACCAGGCAAAAACAGACTAAAACAACAACAGTTAAGCAGCTCGAGTGTACTTCGTGGTACTTTTTCTATCCCTTTGAGAAGATCAAGCCTTACGCTGATTAACATTTAGAGATCAAATGTAGCAACTGTAGGTCTGCCACAGGCCAACCCCCACTGCTCAGTGTCAATCCATTATATATCGGCTGAGAGATATAGTTAATGGTCTGAGATTTGAATACATTATCTCTGGGCTTGCGTGGGGGCTGCAAAGCTCGCCACTGAACAAATGTAGGAATGTCGATCTTAGTTGTTTTTCCCCCCACGATCTCTCTGAGACTTTATTTTTTCAGTAAAAACAAAAACCTCAAGTTTATTCAAATACCACATAGGTGTCACATTAAAGAACTGATTCAACAAATAGGGCTGAAATATTTCTTTGACGGGCTGAGAAGATGCATGGTCTGCAAACAAAGCAAGAGAAATTGATTTTCAAACACTCGAACAATGTTGAACAATTCTCTAGAAATTCTAGAGATATTCATTCAAGTCTGTAATGCTATAATGTAGATAAATTGTACCCTAGTTCCTGGGTATAGGTCCTGCGGGGGGAAATGCGGCATAGGCGAATATAATAAAGCCAGCAATAAAAGTTTAGGCAGTGGTTCTAAACGTGTTAAAATATATGAGAACTTAAACGTTGTTTATAAAGAATGAAGTGACGGTGCCTCATGTCTCTCGATCAATTCCTTTCTCCGGAATGCTACTGATACAAATCTAAATATTGTATTACTATATTAAAAGTTCCACCTTATATCATTCTTATGTTTTTGGAAACAGCTTTCACCCAGTACGTTCTTTTCTGCTGTCGTGGGTTTTCTTAAACGCTGAAATATGACGGATAAATATTTGATTAATAAATGGATTCAACAGGCAAACATCTCCGGACGTGACATTTTGTTGACTGAATTTTCGCCGTGTTGACGGCGGGAGCAACACAGTCGGCAAATCACCAAAAGTCCATTCATTTCCCTAAGAGCCGAGTGACGGGGTAACTCAAGTACTCCGGGTCGTCGGCTGTTGAGAGATGATCAGATTTTGTGGCGCTTCCTTGTGTCTCTATCGTTGGTCCTTTGTTTTTGCTTCTCGACCAATATTTCTGCGTTTTTAAGACTTTAAGATAAAATTTTAAGGAACGTGTCCTCTACAGAGACATTGTTTTAGAGATGTTTTTTACAGTAAGTGCAACCTAATTAGAACTTGATCATTTGCTTTGTTAACTCAAAAAGTAGTTTCACGTCATCCTTGTAGCCTAAAGTATTTCTTATCAGTCAATCACTTTTAAGTTAACTCTTGAGAATAGTATATCCATCCGTTCCTCTTTTTTATCCAGCTGCAAAGTTATTTTCTGATCATGCCTCTGGATTAGACATTACAGGTTAATATTGCAGGTGCTTACATTGTTCATCCCACTTCTTATTGAAGCTGCCAACACACAAGTGGCAGATACACATGATGTGATTCCTGTCATCCTCTATTGAGATTGATGCTTTTAAACGTGGAAAAGTCCCCGCGAGTATCCTGCTCCAAAGTGTACAGTCTCGATCAAATGTGTAATGCACAGTTAAACCTGAACATGCACCGACGTGTGGGTGCAGCTTCAGGAGCCCTGGGATGTGGTGCAGGTGGTTGTCAGCGCCCCAGGAAAGAGTCATTTTTTAACTGAGGCGCGGCTGCCAAAATAACTTGGGCAACTGCTCCGCAATTGGGTAACTGTTCCTCAGAGAGGAATGAGGGCAAGAAAAAAAAATCTTGCTATGATACCATCTGATACTGTATATGTCATGCTATTAGAATTATTGTTCTGTCTTTTGCTACTTAACTACTTTATTTGTTACTACTGAACGTATTGCTTTTAAAGGAACTTCCTTGCAAAAGTTTTTCTAACGATTGTATTTGAGTGACCTGGTGTGACGGGGAAAATCTTGGATCTGGATTCTTGAAATGAAAAGGCAAGAGAAAAAAGTTCAGGAGGAACATTGAGCCGTAGGATATACAATGAACCAAGACCAGACCGAACCAACACACCTCATGTACAGTACTCTTGTCTTCTTAATTTTAAGTAATTCACGGTGATTTTAATGAGTAACCTTTTCATAAGACAGGGCCGCTAATAAGTCTTTGCTAAGTCCTAAATTTGGTCAAAAGTGTATTTCAGACAATATAATAAGAATATATAATTTAAATATAAAAACAATGGTTTTAAAGATACATTTACCGAAAAGAATATGTGGCGCAATGATGATAAATTCGGCTACAAAGTGGAAACATTGCCCTATAACCCTGCTGACACGGAATGGTTATGCTTTATGAGAGTTGGGGGGAAAAAAAAGACACAACCACATTTACTGTCTGCATGTACTTTTGCGGGAAAATTTACTTGAAGACTAAGTACAAATATTTGTGCAGATTTCTTCCATAACTGGCTTCTTTGGGGGGCTTTTTTTTTAAACTTTTAGTTCAAGCGGTTTAGTTTTTGTTCAGTGGCTTTTATCAAACATTCCTGTGTACTGTACCAGTTCTTCTTCCAGCGGAATCGGGACATCAGAACTGGTTTCTTGTTCATCCCTGAAGGGTGCAAGTGTGGTCTGTGGGGCCTCTTGGGCAAAGAGCCTGCTCCTCCCCCTCCAAACCTTTCATTCATTACCTCTGCCGGAAGAGAGAGAGTGTGTGTGTGTGTGTGTGCCAGGGGTGGCAGCACTCCCCAGTGTAGTGTTGGCCCCAGGCAGCACAAGGTAACATCAAACGATTCTTCTCTTTATGATTTATTTATTTATTTTACCGACTCTGTGCGCGTGTGTGTGTGTGTGTGTGTGTGTGTGTGCTTGCGCGGGCATTTGCGTGTGTGTGTGTTTGTAGGAGAGAGAAAAAAGAGTGTGTGAGTTCCTACATGCCGGTTTGTTTAATTCTGTCCTCAGACGCCACCCCCAGTTGCAAGAGCGTCCTCCCGGTGGCAAGCAGAAGAGTTAAGGGAGAGCGGGGTGTGGGGGGGGGAGTCCTGTAAGTCCCAACTATGGAACCCCCAGCAGTCGCTGTGCTCCAGCCTCCACCGTGTTCGTAGAACATGGGCACCTCCCTCGTCTTCCGCAGCTACTGTCCCAGAGCAGGCAGATACAGGGGAACACATACAACTGAGGAAGGGAGATGTTTATTGCCACTGTCACTTCGGATGAGTGTGATTTTCCAAGACTGCGCCCCGGGAACGCTTCACGTATGAAACCCCCACTGGTGGAGATGAACATACAGAAGTCACTGAACAAAGGCAGATGGGACGTGCAATCCTCAAATCACTTGAGTTTCTCTGTTGTACTGGTGGTTTTGCACTTACTCCAGCTTAACATTCAAAATGATGGGTTTGATTCATATTCATAACCAATACAGAAAAATCAAGTTGGATTAGAAGAATGACACTTGACAGAATCATTATTTTGGCAGTCTAGACGCCGACACTGCACCTTTTTCAGCGGTTATGACTCGCATTGAACTTCCGGCCAAGAACGTCTTTGCCATCTCTTCCACAAATGCCATCCATCTCCATTCAGGCAGCGATCTTAAATCGTTCAGTTGGCCATTGAGATTAAAAGAGGGACTGGAGTCAAAGATATAAAAGGGTGAAACCACTGCAACATTGTCACTGGTCTCCGCGGTGCTTTGTTGTGTTGCGTGTTATGTTTCCCGCTTCGGACGCGTTGGTTTACAGCACGTTCGTGACGTCGAGCATGATTCACTGCAGGATAAAAAAACAGAACTCCTCTCTCCTGGTAATGGGAAAGGAGTCAATCTGCTTCTTTAGCGGCGGGTTTACCCACGTTCAAAAACAAAACCTGCACGCAAACAAGGTATTAGTTTACTTAGTCTGTCTTGTGCAACAGACTAGTTTTCCCTTCTTTGATTAGTGTAGCCCCCCGAGCATTCCCTCTTGTGCGTCCCGGCTTCTCGACAACTCAGGTAGCCTCGAGACAATCAGGGCTCCTACCTACTTTACCTGTGATGAATCGCATTACTGTCGGACCGAGCGCCGGCCAAGCCCCTTGCTGAAAAATCGGCCAGCTGAAACAGGCGGACGGCAAAGCCGCGTGGCAGAGCACTTCGTCCCGACACCGCCCGCCCCCACCCCTTCTCTACCGCCAAATGAATTTCCAGCCCGCTCCTCAATAAAGTGCATTAGGCACAGAGAGTCATTAGTACAAATGTGGTACAGGTACATCTGCAAGGAGGCTGCGCGCATGTGTGTGTGTGTGTGGAAGGGGTGGGGGCCATGGTGGAGGATGCTTATCACTCTCCTGCCCGTTGTTTGGCGTGCCCACCTAATCCTTTTCTACACACGCAAACACACACACACACACACACCTAGTCTGTGAGTCTGCACCACCCCCCCCCCTTCTCCTCTGCCTCCCTCCCACCATTCCTGTGGAGAAGACAGGGTGCCCCCCTGCCCCTTGTTCTCTCCTGCTGCGATGGGGAAGTGCATCCTCATTTAATAATGTATCAGAGAGAAGACAGAGAAAGAGAGGGGGAGAGAGAGAGCTCTGACCCAGACGAATGCAGCCTCTCCATTATTTAGCATTTACAGACACCTTCCAGCTCATTTCTGACTCAATATTTAATATAGCAGTAGGATTGGAGGGGGGGGGGGGCTTCTCTAATACTCACACCCACTTGATTTTTCACTGTTAAGTTTGTATTTTGGCCTAATGAAAAAAGGAAGGTGCATAGAGACACTGTATGTGTGATATGTACTGAGTGATGTCCTCAAATCACAAACACCCCCCCCCCCAATACACACACACACACACACTTTATTCCTGCCGGATTGTGTGCGAACAAACAGATGATGTGTTCATATGAATTGGTTGGGGTTGGGGTTGGGGTGGGGGGGTCGGGTCTGGCAGCATGTTCGCATGTGTGATCGTGCAAGTGGAGGGTGGTGATGGTGGCTGTAGTTGTACGCCTCAACGGAAAATAATTAGCTCTGGTTTGTCAGCGTGGCCTGCTTGGACCATTGGCATCACACCCTCCGACACCACTCTCCCTTTTGTCTGTCACAGAAATATCTGTACAACACCTCAGGGTCAAAGGTCAGACTAAACCATCCAAACAGAGACAGGAAGCAACTCTGGGACTGTCCACAAACTGTACGTGGGGTTGCATCACATTCTCTGATCCTCTTTGGCTGATGTGTGACGGGATTGGAAGGTTAACATTACGACAACAAACTGTTTCAAGTGCAAATGAGAGTGCAACAGAAAAAATTAAAAATGATGTTTACACTTGCATGACATGAATCTAACATTAAAAAAAAGAAGACATGTGCTGTGACACCTAATATACAGACTTTGAATTTACCATGGACCCTATTTAAACTGTACATTACATTTGAGTTTAAATTCTAATAGATAAAGATAAAAAAACATTTATTCAGCAGCTATTCATAATTGAAATATTAATTTTGCATTGCAGTTGAAACCTCTTCATTGAAAAGAAATAAATGATATGCATTACATTCAACATGACAATCTTTATTATACTGTAATCAATAGCAAAAATAATCACTGCCGTTGTTTATGCCTCGCCAACAGTCAGTTACTAATATATTCATTTGTTAGGAAACTGAGATAGTACGCAGCACAAACAAATCAATGAGAGGTGTGTGTGTGTGTGTGTGTGTGTGTGTGCGTGCGTGTGCGTGCGTGCCTGTACGTGTATGAGAGCTTTTGTGCCACTGTTTTAAAAATGCTGCGAGGTGGTTAACAGGTCGGGAGACAACATCACCTACACCGGCAAATACAGAAATAAGGAAAAATTTGCACCTTTTCTGGGAGTTGTTTTGGGTGTGTTTTACAGTGGGTCCAATTCACATGAAATATTTATCACACTTTCAACTGACATTTCGTAGAAAGTAATGAATCCTCGATGAACTGCAAAGAAAAAAGTGTTTGCCTGCGTCTGTTCCCCTGCCTGTCCAGAGGTGTGTATGCGTTCATGAGACTATGTGTAAGCATCTGAGAATGCATGTAATGTGCACCCATACCCTGCATATGCTGTATATTAATGTGCATGTTTAAGTTATGGCTCACGTGCACATACTGTACTGTCTATCTGGGCTTTAATCACAGCCCAGTGTGACGCACTGGGCAGCAGCCGGCTCAAGACCGATGGTCTTTTAACCCGGCAGATATGTCATGCTTGTGTATCATTAGTTGTGGGCGAAGGAGAAGGAAGGACGTGTAGAAAGAACACAGGCTCTTTATATGCAAATACTTGGCCCTGGTGTGTCAGGGCTCACCTCTGTCCCTGCGACAGCAGAAGGAGCAGGGAAACGGAGAGAGTGATGCAGAGAAAGAAAGAGAGAGAGAGAGGGAGGTTTGTTCTCTGGTCTGCCAGTGGATTCCTATGGGGAAACCGGTAGCCAATGTAAATAATGCTCAGGCACCATCCAGGAGGAAGGTAGATGCAAATTATGCTCAGTCTTGTGTATATATACGTGCCGGGTTGTGTCTTGTTAAATCACTTGGTCGGTCAGTCTCTCCCTCCATCTCCTCAACCCATTTCTGTCTACTCTCTCACGTTTTCCTTTCAACTTCCCCTGCCATACCCCCCCCCCCCCCCCCGACACCCCCCCCCCCCCTTTTTTTTTCTTTTTCTTTTTCTCTCCGCCTTTCCAACGGTTTATACTATCGTACAACTTCCCCTGTCAGTTGCGAGATGGCACAACGGCGAAATGCTGCGCTTACAGTATCAAGTTATTTGGCTTTGTGAAAAAGCACCTCAGCCGGCGGCGTCATTTTTCAGGTTGTGTGCAAACCACATTGGCAGGGGTGATATAAATTAACTTGATAAATGCTGTCGGACCAACTCTTCTCTTACAGCTCCCTGGGTTCCCCTGTTCCTGGAAAGAGATATAATGTGCCTTCATGGCACAGTTTCCTTTCAACGTGGTGTGTGTGTGTGTGTGTGTGTGTGTGTTTTCCTCTTTCTGTCAGAAGAATTCCCCCCAGCACAGACAAATAGTGCTGCTTCATAAATTGACAACACTGATGGCTGTCATCAGAGACGGCAAACAAAGAACAACAAAGAAGAAGAAGAAGAAAAAAAAGATAGCATTAAAAAATTAAGGCAGCCTACAGCAATGCATGGCCACACTGTGTTTATTTGTGTGTGTCTATGTGTGTGTGTGTTTGTGTGTTTGGTGGGAATTTATGACTTCAGTGCGTTAGTGCTTGGCTTTTCCCCTGCTCCCGACAATACTGTTGCCGGCGGAGTCAAAGCTCTTAGTGTGGACCCACTAATTATTTAATGCACTGCCTCATTTGTTAACATTGTTTCCACGTTGACTGAGCTGTACAGTAACCCACCGGAGCTTTCTGTTCTTCTTACCACACTGTGTTAATGCCTCTCTTTAGCCGTCTTCCTATCTGTCATTCACACAGACACACACTGTCTGTTGCAGTGCTCTACAGTGTAAATAAGAAAACATTTAAACACCTCGTTTGCACACAGCTCTGCATCTGTATGCATGTCATCTGAAAGCGTATTCATTCATTGCTATAGCAACCTCCTTGATTTCATTTAGAATAAAAAAAAATACTTTTGTAGTGGGATTTGGACTGACCGTGTGCACTTTGTGTCACAGGAATTGGCATAAAGAGTTATTAGCTACGAGGATATTTCATTCATTCACTTGTTTGATGATGTTCATAGTCAAGCTGTTTGATTGTGTAATTAAATATAAACTTGTTCAGCCAGTTTAACACATTGTGAATTTTAATAATGTTAGGTTAAATTATTAATCAAAGTTAAATAAATGTGGCAGCGCACATTAATATTACATTCATACACATTATGTTATTTGTATATATCCTTGGACATATTGATCATAAGATTTCAACATAAATAATGTGGTTTAACCACCTATCCTAATCAGTTTGATATGCAAATGTCTTTTTCCCTTCATTATTGCCACTCATTGGACAGCCTTAAAAATAGAGGTTGCTTCCCTGTTTCATCCCTTTCCAAATTTGTCCATTTCTTGTCCCGATATTGCTCCGGGTGCATATTCCACGAAACCAGGTGCGAAAAAATCTCCCATGGTTGCAACGGCGTCTGTGACACTAAACAAAACTGTGTTGAAACGAGGCATATATCTGAAAAGAATGAAAAAAAAAAAAGTTTTGCTTTGTTTTTATTTGTATAACTTTTTTTGTCCCGTGAAAGGCGAGTTGTGTCAAAAGGGTAGTCGAGTGAATTAAATGGAGGCAGTTTGCGGGACGAGAAGCCGCGATGAACCAAACCACCCAAACACCTGGTGCTGAAAATACTGTGTTTCAGAAACCGGTACACTGTCATGTGCTCATGTGCCTTTGCTGTGTTTGTGTGGGTGAGGAGGATCTAACACACTCACATTAGGGGATGCGACTGCAGCTCAGTATTAGTTTCAGTAGGTTACACAAGGACATCTCAGCTCAGGATGCCAAGTGAGAGAAGAGTCGCACTCATTCATTATCTCCCCAAAAAATGTCCGCTGCAATTTTGGAGAATTCGGTGACCTTCCAGTCTGCTTGACCGAATTTCTTTAAACTATTCCGTTTCACCTAAGTGTGTTGCCCATTTTCTATTTTTATGTTCAGTCCTCCCTCTCTTCCTCACTTTGTACTTCTTCCACACTCTTACTGCATTTGTCCTGGAAGCACAGGAAGCACACACACACACACACACACACACACACGCACTCGCCGCACACATGAATGTATTGAGCACAGGGAAAGAAAATCCATCCTAACAAAAAATGGAGCGGATGAAACGGACACAACTGCTGACAGAATTGTGAATCTGACACAGAAAATGGGAGCACGCCGCGACCAACCACCCCTTTACCTCTCTCTTTTTTTCCCCCCAGTCAGTGCCCACCACCTCCACCATTTCTCTTTTTCCCATGGAATCCATTTCACATAATTAAAGACACTCAAATGAAATGGACCCTCAGGAAAAGTGGCTTTCAGCAAGGAGGAGGTTGTGGAGGAGGAGGCGGATAAGAGGCAGAGAGCTGGGAGTGGGGCACTGGTTCTTCAACAAGCGCCCCTTGTCGTTACCTTCCTCCCTCCTTCCCCTTCTCGTTGGGGGCCTTCCCTGAAGGGAGGCGGAGTGGCTCTGGCCCCAGTACGGATCAATATCATCTCCGTTATTAATATCAAAAGCGCATTACTTTGTTTTGCGTCTGGCAGCAGGCCAAGGCAGCTCGAGGGCCCTGTCCCGACCGACGGCCGTTTCCTTCCTTCCTCTCCACCCCACCCGCGCTGGCCATTTACTGGGACCATAATTTACTTTGGTGAGTTTTTAGGGTATTGTTTTGTCAGGGCCAATCAGGGCTGAGTAACAAATGATCTCGGTGGAGTGGCGGTGTCCTGGCCCCAGCCACTCCTCCTTTCCCGCTCCGTAAGTGACACACGTGGCCAAATTCATTTTTTGAAAGTTTCACGTCAATTGCTTTTGTCCTTGACTCCGGGAAGAACGGAGGAAGAGGGAGGGGTGAGGAAGAAATGAAGAGGGGGGGGCTGCCAGGGTTAAACTGGACAGAGTGTGCCATTCACTCCCCCACCCGCCCCTCCCGACTCTCCCACCGAGGATGAGGTAACAACACAAACAAGCTTCCCCGCAGCCAGAATTAGACATGACGGTATCCCTAATTGGCCCATTGAATTAAAAGGGCCACGGTGGAGCTCACAGCGAGAAACAAAAAATATTGACCACTTAAAGGAAGAGAGGGAGAATTGATTTTCAAGATGACAGCAAGTGTTTACCTCATACCGCGGAGCTCGCTCTGTCTGGAGGGTAAAGACTCGTGCACTGTTCGGCTTGATAGCTCAACCACTGTTCTTGTTGTTTCTCAGTTCACATGGTGCAAATCTCCAGTTCCTCACAACACTGTCATGTGAGATTTTTTTTAAAGATTTTCAAGTCTTAAGCAATTCTTCATTTTATACATTGTATATTTATACATTTCATTATATGTTTTTTAAATTTTGTATATACAGTATATTATTTTTACTCGTGGAATTATTTTCCCCTATCTTGGCGTAGCAAGACTGATATCTTAAAAAGGTATTAGTCTGGCACCTCTCATTTTTCGATTTCCAAGAGGCTTTACCAACGGACACAGACGAATCATGTGACGTCCGTTTAGCGACGCAGAAATGTTAAGAGACTCGAGCCGAGAGGAGTTGTCTGTGATGACGATTCCACAATGTCTGTGAACTTGTGTTGCCGTTTTGTGGGAGAAATTTGAAGCTTTCGGATACTTTTAGTCAAATGCTCGTCCATCAGCTGCAGCCTTGGTTGTTTGCAAAAATCACTTCCGTCCACGTGGCGTTATTAACCCCGCCCATTATCAGATAAACGATTGTGATTGGACCGGCAAGTTTTCTGCTGTGGTAAATTTTTATCTGCTCCCAGAATTCGTCTGGGTCCCAGGCTACTTTTCCCCAAGCCATATAAATCTAGTTTAAACTTTGATACACTTTTTTTTTCATCTACATTAAACAATCTTTCATAGAACAATTTTCTGAAGTGATGGTAAACAATATTCTATGCGTCCAAACAGAAAAACTGAAATCCTAGATTACAGATCTTGCTTGTGACATGATCCAAAGAGTAATCTCACATTTCAGTCTGGAGATCACGCCGCCTTCTCTCATGTTGCTTATTCACACAAATTCCCAGAGAAAAGTGAAGAGTGGGACTGAAAGAGAGAAAAAGGACCGATCGTGGATGTGTTTTTGTTTTTAAGCTGCCCGGTCCTCCGCTGTACCCTCGGTCTTTCTCATGTCATGTGCCACTAATGAATGCTCAGGAGTCCTCTTTGTCTCCTGCGCTGGTGCACATTTTAACCACCAACCCCCCCCCCCCCTTGGTCACCTTCCACACTCAGACTGACATAAATGCAATACAAAGGGCTGATAAGAGGTCTTAGCCTGACAATAACCTATTAATATTTCACTGATGATAAAATATTAATTCGGGCCTGTTTGTTTTTTGTTCTTTCGTTGGACTGTTGTTGTTATGTTCTGTTGTCACATGCCTGTGTATGACAAATTGATTTCATCTCCAATACCATTTCACATCATTATTTTTGGGGTTGAAAGATAAAAAGGTGTACATGTGCATGTGTGTTTGCACTTGCACAAGTGTTTATGCAAATTCGAACCTAAAGAGGAAGACAGCAGATGTACTTGACTATAGTGTCTGTGTGTATTTGTACTCATTTATTCCAGCAGATTTAATTGTACATGTTTGTGCATGTGCATATGCTCATCTGTCCCTCTCTGGAAGTGTACTCCAGTGAATATGTGTGAGAGTCGGTGATGCTGGGCCATTGTCTGGCATCTGCCGAATTGTGACATCTCCTCCCAACCATTTGGCCTCTGACAGTACACGCTCACAGCTTGCTTCTCGCTCCATATTGATGTCTCGCACCGGGAGGCTGCTTCGGGGGTGCCATGGTAGAGGGTGCTAATTTATGCTTCTTTCAGTGCACCCAACACCAGGCACCGCAAACATCGCAGCATGGGTAAACACTCAGGTGCACTTCCTCACTCTCCGACCAAAGTGCAAACGGCAATCTGCAGAATTAGAGAGCGACACGAGCGAAGGGAAAAAAAAAAACACAAGCCACCTAGGTCGGTGTGAGATGGCCAGAGGCTATTTGACGTCTTGGGCTAGAAAGTGGCGAGGGGTGGATGTCGGAGCTAGCACACAAAAAAAACACAGTAAGTAATTTATCTCTGCCCCACCTCGAGCAGCACAACGCTGCCTAGATGGCTCCATCAGGGATCCAGAAATACTTTGAAGCTATAAAGATGTTTCCTACAAAAGATGTCTGCAAGACATCCCTGATTGGGATGTGAGCTGAAACTGAATAGTTAAATTTGACAGTTCTAAAGAAAAATATGTTGTTTTTTTGTGCTTTTAAACACAAACAGCAAGCATACGCTGCTGTTTTTATTTTTATGGAATGCAACATTTATCTAGTGAAGTGAGGTGGAGAGGTGAGAGCGGCAGGTGGAGCAGACGGCAGGTGGTTTGCTGCCATGCCATGTTCCACTGTCTGACATGAGAGTAACGTGTCAATCAATGGCTTCCTCCCTGCCTCTCCTGTGGGGCCTTGTGCTATTGATTTCAGAGTGTGTTGGAGTGCCAGGGGGTCTTTGCAGCCACGATGAAGAATTCGCAACAGGCGGAAAAAAGATCTTCGGAACGCCGCACACCGTATGAGCCGTTTACCTATCAATGAAATAATGATGAAAGAATTACTGTTGTAGTTACAAACTATCAAACGCAAAATCCCTCCAATTAAAGATGTTAACGCAGGTAAAAAAGGTGTCAGAGAAGATGCCCACTAACGTGTGAGGAATTCAATTCATCCCTTTTACGATGGTTAGTCAAACCTCTCTTTTGCGTGAGAGCTCTGAAACCATCTTTAAAATACGGCTGCACCTTTGTAATAGTTCAAAAAGGCCCACTGGTTCCCATTAACCCTCTGAGGACGAATCATTAACAACTCATTAAATCATATCTCCTTCCGTATCAGCGAGCCCTCTCTACTGGCAACAAATGGGCAAGGTAATAAATCTCATCCTCAAACGGTCTCAAATCGTATTTGCCGTGGCTTCTGTTTTTTTATTTTTTTTTTCATCAAGGACAGGCATTGATTAGAGGGAATAATACTGGTCCTTTATTCCTTTCATTATTCATATATAGCCTCTTGAATCTGGAGCGAAAAGATACAATAAAGACGAGAGTCTTGTGCAGTTGACGCGAAAGTCGTCTTTATTACGAGTCGCTCCAGTTCTCTCTCCCCCTGCCTGTCTCTCTTGTACTATAGGTGGCGAAGACACAATTAAGTTATTCTAAAGAAGTGGTTTGGAAAAAAAAAAAAAAGTCATCAAGGGCCATTTCTTGTTGCATTATTAATTCAAATTTGTATTGCAAACTCTTTATGTTTCACCTTGTAGCACAAAAATGACAGCCTTTGTTGTTCCCCGGAATTCGAGAGCCGCGCTCCCGTTTCAAGGTGTCACTTTCATAACCGCCATCACTTGCCGTCGGATGTGCAGTGCGCGTGGTGATCCTTCTGTTTGAATCAGTCATGTGTCACAAAGTGTGGCGTTTGCATAATTAGCATACTGTGGACGCTGTAATCACCGTGGTTTGTCCGCTCGCCCGATCTGAAGTTAACGAGAATTTGGAGCAATGAGGCAAAGTGAGGTCACCCGTATTGTTATGCAGTGGCCAGGCTTCATCTCTTTTACTTTTATCTCTCCGAGTCTCTTTTTCTTTTTTTCTCCTCCCCTTTACTCCTCTCTCTCTACTTCCACTACCGCCTCCCTCCCTCTCTGTCTCGCCTCCTCCCTCCCCTCCTCTGCGCGGCGGGGGGAAGATGTATGCCGGTGCCCAGGTGGAGAGGGGGAGAAATCAATAGTGAGGCTGTTTGAAGTTTTCTGAAAGACTTCCCAGGGAAGACGCTCTTGTCAGGGTGATAGATAAAGCTCGCGCCTCAGTCAGCCCCGGCAAGAGGCGGCCAGAGGAGAGGAGAGCGCCTCACCTTTTTAAGTGGGGCCCTAATAATAAAACAGCATGAATAAAACATCCTGGCTGAACCACGCGCTGCATTAGTGCTGCCGTCCCGTTATAAATGATACCGGTGGCCCTGGCGCCATTTGGGTAAAAGCCCACAGCACCACTTTAAAAGAGGGCCGTGCACAGGGAAGGGGATATAGATTGATATGTGTGTTCATCACTTATTTATTTATATGTTATGGGGCTCAAGGAAGAATGAGCAGGGAATTAGTAAGTTTTAGTGTTTGCGGGGTGACTTATTGTTACTTCATTGTGTGCGGAGTGTGATCAGCAGCGCAAGGTCTTTTGCTCCATTCCCATAACTGCACATCACTGCTGCTGCGTTTTTGGCCTGCCGTCCACACCGCTCCGATGTTTCCGAGGACCTGAAGCGGAGAAATTTGGAAACGCTGCTCGCCCCGTTTTCGTTCGAAAAGTCCGGGGCTGCTTGGTAGTCATGGGCAGCGCCAGGATTTTTTCACTGCTGTTGCTTAGTAGTTGCTATATACGTCATAGTCACCCTACGCAAGGTTTGTTTTCAGAAAACTCTTGGTGTTGCTTAGGTGTTGCTACGTCAAATCTTGGTGTTGCTGTAGCAAGCTACCCCCTGGCGCCGCCCACGGACGGTCAAGGACGGAGGCATTTGGAAACGAAGACGCAGTCACCCGCATTCGCTTCCTGAGACAAACACTTGTTCCACCTCATTTCGGCCCAAGAAAAGAAATCCCTGCTCTTACTTTTCATTATTGTTTTTTTTTTTTAGTCTGTAGTATTTTCTGTAAGTAAGCGACCCTGTGTAATAGGCCGCTTCCTGTTTACACCGGCACACAAATCTTGAATGGTCACGTGTTATACTTTTACAGATGTGTTAGTCTGGATGGGATTTAAAACTAATGGTTAGCAAAACTATGGTCTGCACGGAGGTCGTTTTTGTTTTTAACTTAATATAATAAAAAAAATAATAAGGTATCCATATGGATGTAGCCTTTATCTTTGCATGTAATCCTTCCTGCCTATTGCTCAAGGCATGCCACAGTTAGAGAAAGAACTGTCACAAAAACGTTTACGTTTTTCACCCAGTGTCCTGGCTTCTTGCTCCTGACCATATTTCTGTTGCCCTGTCTCTATAGTTATGTCAAAAGCCCGAAGGCCATAAACGTTGGCATTCTTAACACCCTGAACTGAGCACGTCTGCTCTCGTGACTTGTTCATCCTGCAGGTAACTCTTTTTAGGGCCACGAGAGCGAATCCAGTCTTCTGCAAAGTGTGATAACTCAATGTTCATCGTACACAGCGGCTGACAAGGTCATTTCCCTCCCATCTCACAGTTTAGCCTTTTCATCGCAACAATGCCAATTCCATGGCAGCAACAGCAAAAAGAACATGACAGGGCCTCACAAATTCATCACTCATCGGCAGCGTACAGTCCGTAGCTCTCAGCTGAGTGCAGGGGCCAGGAGGCTATTGGAGCCTCAGGGGGACATAAATCTCCCAGCACTGCTGCCCTGACCTCGTTTGTTCGGCCCTGACCGCTTCTTACTCAGGGCTTGTGGTGGAAGGGCGTGCGGTGCTACAGCCACGGGGTCCTGGACCGTGCAGAGCTCCCTGAGCCCAAGGGTAAGCAGGATCAAGTGGCCTGTCGCAGGGGTCAACAGCTTTCAATAGCCTCGTCGGCTCCGAGGTCAAACCCGTGACCCCGGTTGCAGCCGGACACTTCAGAAGGGGAGCCAGAGAGAGAGGTCAAAGCCTTCTCCACCTCCGCTTTCACCTTCGCTTCCTCTGGCCACACAGATGTCAGAGGGCCCGGTCCTGGCGAAAGGTCAGAAGTCGCAGTGCATTAGGGGGGTCTTCTTTAATGTGTTGGATCGGGCCATGATGAGCTGCTATCAGAGCTCTAGGAGGCTTTTATCGATGCAGTCGCCAGTGCTGGTGCAGGAGTTTTCGTGAATCTGCTGAGGGGTTAGTTGAATCCTCATTGGCGCCGAGCCACAGGGTCTTATTCGTGTGGCTCGAGTGCTTAACATTGTCAATAAAGTTCTGTTGAATCCAGATTATGTCTGTGGGGTAAACCTGCCCTTTAGCCAGTGTTAAAGACTTTGATTCTCTCTATGTTAATTGCTCCTTTGTTCCTTGAATATATCATCCCCGAAAACTTAAATTTGACAATGCAGACGCGGCCGACTGACATCGAGGCGACTCTGTTGTCAATCAGCTGTTTGCAAACGGAGAATGCCGGGGGGGGGGGGGGGCGGACGAACATTTAAGGAACATTGTGACTTTGAGGCACGTAAAAAACAAAACACAAAACATTTGCAGAATGTTTGGCGAACACGTTGAGCGCGCAGCTGGAAGGTTTGGGCGTTTTGTTGCGTGCTGAGGGGAAGATGTGTGCCTAAATCTGACAGCACCCCACTGAGCCAATCACAGAGCTGGGGGTCTCCTTATTTGTTTAGCAGCCACCAGATAAATAACAACATTCTGAACTAAAACACTCCCCGCGTCTCCCTCTGTCTCTTGGCATCTTCCCCAGCTCTGATCTCCCGTTCATCCACCCCCCCCCCCCCCCCGCCTCCTCCGCTTGCTTTGTCTCTTTTTCTGCACCTTGACAGTTATTTGTATATTTGTTGCTCTCTATGTCTACCTGTCTGCAGCTATCAGACAGCCAGAGGCTAGCCGTTCCTTCCTCCTCCATGAATTGTAATATCTCCGCCTCGCCCGTCTCTCCGACTCGCTCGTTTTTGTATCGCAACCACACATCAGCGGAAATTGGTGGTTTTCAGGAATTAGAAAAAAAATGTGCAGAGTTCTTAACGTTTGCGTTCAAAGATGTCAAAAAGCAGGATTTGAGTGCAGTGCCATGCTCATTTTTCTTCTCCGTCTCTTTTAGTTTCCCATTCTCCCGACGAGGTGACAGAGCTTGAAAGACACAACACATATCTGGGATACAGACTCATCAAACGCCCCCCAGTTTTATCCTGATTTCCTTGGTATGAACAAACCGAGTTGTAATATTCAACTTTGTCAAACATTGAATCATAAAGATTTATTGTTTCCGTGCTTAAAGGATTATTCCGGCCAGAGAGGATGATAAGCCTGTCTCCAGGTGTGTCCTATTTGCCTTCTCAAAATTCCTGTGGCTACTCGATGTTACCAGATGAATAGTTTTCATACAACTTCATTGGTTTCTAAATGAACTCTTGTTCCTGTTCAAATACGTTTTAAATATATTTCAATTAATACATGCAGAAAACACAGTGGTTATAACAGAGAAGAAGAAAAACAGTCTGATTTTTAAATGAAATGATGTTTAAAGTCATAACATGACTTTCGCAGCAGGTTTTGACCTTCGTTTTTTTTGAATGCGTGAAGTCCCACATTAGACAGCACTTCTCAAACACTGGTGTACAGTGCTAAATGACCCCAGCAGGTGATGTTGCTGGAGCAAAGTCATGCAAGGTAAATGTGTCAAAGCACAAAACAAGATACCGCACAACACAACACAACACAAAACCAGAACAACAAAAGTACACGCAGTGTGTGCATGAGATCATCAGCAGCACCCCGTTGATTGCCATTAAGGCCCCTCACTCCAGAGGAGCTGGTGTGCCCCGTCGCGGGAATTTATGGACACATTAGAGCCCCTCCTATAGACCGCCGGATACATCACGGTGAAAAGTGTGACAGTAAAGTGTTTTCGCATGTTGCTCCTCACTGCTGGACAACAGAAGCAGTCAGTGAGCTGTTGGATTAATAGTTTTTTTTCTAATTGGATGGATCGTTGTTTTTTAGTGAAATTTAATGCCAACATGACGATAATCCTGTCGACAACAAACTGTCTGAAACTCTTCAGGCGGATGGGAAACAGTATTTTGTGCATGGCCAAATGTCATACAGACGGACAGCTTCACAAATTTTGATTTGGTTTGTCCGGAGAGAATTTGTTGCAGGTCCCGTGTTTTTCCCAATGTTTCCACGCGGCTGTTTATTGCAGATTGCCACTTGTAATTCGAGTCCTGTTTGAATGAGAGCTTGACAGGGGATACCTCCAGGTTCTGTAATTAAATTTGCAGATGAAATATTGGAACGCCAGTGAGAGCAGAGGCCGAAACCCGGGGAGCTCGAAATGAAAGTGCTGAGCGGCGCACTTTGCCGGTGCCTCCCCTCGCATGGGCTTAATGTTGCTTGCCCCCGACAGACGGAGCCCGGCTGAAGCAGTGTGGGGTGCGAGAGAGTGGCAGGGGCCAGGTGATGGAAGTCCGTGGAAATTTATGAAGTTATTGATTGACTCGTTTTGGCCATCACTAACCCGTCGCCCATCACGCGAGGAAAAGGGGAGAAAGGCAATAAAGAATGTTTTTTTGAACGGGTCCTTTCTCAGTTTTTTTCTGCCCGCTCTTCCAAATATTAATATCCTAATTTTTAATTTTTAATCCAGACAGAGCGGTAAAATAAATGCCTCTGTCCGGCAGGCCATGGTAAATAATTAAAATTGAAAATTGATTGTTTGCACCAGAGCCGGGATTTATGGGATAGGGGTTCCACTGCAGCCCCGGGGGACCCACTCCCACGTCTGCACACACCGGCCTCGTTCCCGTGTGCTAAGCATTTTTTCACATTATTCTCCACCTAATATGCTAAGGAGAGTGGGGAGGGGGGGATGGAAAAGAAGACGGTGGGAGGGAGAGGAGCAGCGGAGGTGTGCTTTGTTAGATGACTACCATGGTATTTTTTTTTTTTCACAGAAATCAATGGATTGGACCCCCCCCCCCCCCCCCCTCTCTTCCACACAGCTCTAATATTTATCTCAATGTCCTGTCAATAAATATAACAAGGTTAGTTTTATAACGGTTTACCCGGGGAATTCGATCCCAGGGAAGTTATATTTGTTATGCCCGATTAAAAACAGGCAATCGATTGTGGGTGAAAGTACCACATAACCCCCCGCACCCTCCTTCCCTTTCTGCCCCTCCCAACACATCTCAAAACCCCTCTCTTCCTACCCTGTACCATTTCTCTACCTGCCCTCGTTGGCAACAGGCAATATGTAACGCACTTAGAGCACAAAGACACACCTCCTGTCTGCGCGGTTACAAAGCGCAGGAAATGTCTTCGCCTTCCCGACTGCGGTGGCCCGCCATGACAGGCCCACCTGACTAATGAACACCGGGAAAACAAATAATGGCCCCCGCGTAAAATTAATGAGGGAGGAAATGCGCCTCGCCTAACGTTCGTTTTTTATACCGCTGTCCGGCTTTGCAGCATGTATGTGGGTGTTCGCCGTGATGATAATTCACTTCATGTAGCCTTGCACACCGAGATGAATCTATGTTGTCACCTGTGGCTCATGCATTCATTGGTGCATTTTTTCCAACGTGGCAATGCTTGTGCAAGGTTCGCCGCACCGTGTCCATTTCATCATAGTCTGAATTGTGGTGTTATCAGACAATAACTTTATTTTGTATCATAAATCTGTGTAAAACTAAACTATGCAGTTTTATATAATCTCCTTCCCATAGAATAAGAAGCGTTACATTGACGTCCATTGCCAGGCCCTGGTTAGCTGGTAGTGCTTCTTTGTCTTTTTTTTTTTTTTTCTTACTTTTTGGAGATTCAGAGTTCAGCACTTTGAATTTTATTGTCCTTCAACTGTGGCACCTCGCCGTGTTGCTCTCTAAGCACTGCGCTGACAAAAATTCAAATTTTTTCATCTCTCGCTCGCTACTTGCTGGCAGAGAACAGTGAGATAACCTCTGTGGTTCTACCTTAATAATTAAAACACAGTGGTATGAAGTAGAGTGCTGCTCCTTTATTTATGAGAGACGCATGCACTGTGAAGTGATTGTGTTGAAACCAGGCGAGCCCTTGATCCCTGACATAAGGGTTTTATATTTTCAGGGCATATTTGAATATCAATGCTGAGACATGATCACCCCACTAGCACAGCCCAGCCACACACCCTCCCTGTCACCCCCACCACACATACACGCACACACACACACACACACACCATACACTCACCCACATGCATACAAACACACAACCAGCAGGACTTTAGATGAACAAGGGGCAGAGGAATGAATGATCAAACACACATCAGTCATCTGTCAGAAACGCACACCTCTGTGCGTGTTCATACCTTCATTTATGTTATAACACAAATGCATGCTTCTCTACAAAGACCCATACAGTAAAAGGGTCAGTTCACCAATTTGACAAACAAAATATACTGTATATATTTTTTCTTTTCTTACTTTCTTATCCAAGTGATGTCTGGCTTTAAATAAATTACATTGGAACAGCTTCTGCAAAAATGTCCATTGTGGAGGCATCTCTTACTTCCCCCAACCTGAACAAATGAAAACTGTCTGAATTTGCATCTGTAATTTCCAGCTTTTTTCTGTGTGAGCAACTAAATGAATTTACCTTAATATACCTCTCAAGAGCAGACGTCTCCAAGTGCTTCATATAAAAAAAGAGAAGCAAATTTAAACAAACAAGCAAATCAAATTAAACAAAAGCAAGTCCAAACAAATGGGTCTTGAGATGCTTTTTAAAAGTGTCAACAGTGTCTGCAGAGGTCTATTCAGACGTGTGAGAGCCACAACCTCAAGAGCATCTTGTGCCTCCTTTTGTGTAAGTGATTGTTTATATACCCGCATACATAACCTGAGAATGTAGTTGGTCCCTATGTACAGTACGCAGGTAAACCATCTCTCTTCCCCATTTTCCCCACCACTACCAGTGAAGAAAGTAACCGTCCATTGTGGTTAAGAGGCACTATAGTTCACTTCCGATGTAATCCTGCATCTTGTTGTAATTCTCCCATGCAAAATCACAGAGTGCGCTAATACACAAAGACCAAGAGCCTCTTCCTCCATTGCCACCACCATCATTGCCACCAATACCACCAGAAAAGGGAGAGCGCGGAGGAAATCAATTACTCGTAGGGCGGGCCGTGGACGAGAGCCCATACATCCACTAGGCAAATTATTTAGGAGCAGGAGCGGCATGACGTGGGAGGATGTGGCCTTGCCGGGTTCCCCCATCTACTGCAGCTCAAAACTCTAATCCCTCAAGGCGACATGGCCCCATCTCCTCACATTACCGTGCCGATACACTTCTCAATCCTGCCGGCCTGCTGACTCGTTACATCCGCATTAGCTTCCCCTCCCTGAGCCCGCTGCCAAATTGCCCCGATCAGAAGCGCAGGAGAAAACAAGACCTATTCAGGAGCATGCTGCACACACACCCATGCATGAGCGTGCTCCCTGACACACATGCACGCACATACACACGATATGTGATTATTAAGCATTGTGCATTTGGCCAGTCGGAAGCTGCAGAGATTTCATGATCCAAATATAAAATGAAGAGAGGGGAAGAGTGTCAGGGTGTGTGTGTTTGTGTTGCACATGCACAGTATGTGTCTTTTTTTAATGTGGGAGTGATATTGTTACGTGTAAAAATATGGAGAGAGAAAACAGTCACCTCTGTCGACACACCTGCCCAGTGCATGCACTTGCATGCACACGCACACATGCACACACGCGCACGCACACGCACACACTCCCCTCCCTCTTTCAGTGCCACAAGGCCACCGCTATCACAGCATTATGGTTATGAACAACTTCTTTTCGAGAGACGCTCGCTGGCGAACTTTCTCTTAAGGTGGGAAATGAAAACGATATGACATCACATCGACAAGGTTAGTTATTGAGGTCAAACTGATGCATCTGTTTGTAAGACAATACATCAACGTCTCTGATGGCCAATATCTTTTTTTCTGTTTTAAACAATTTGTAAAAAAACAAAAGAATTATGCAAAAAAAAAATACGGTCAAATAATGTCTCCATCCATCATGTCAGAATTAGATGACAGTGACCTGCTGATATCAACTTTTACTAAAAGTCTTTGGAAAGCCTGCACTTTTACCTCACTATACTAAATGTGAAATGATGTCACTTTTTCTACAACTGAAGAAATCTCTCTCTCTCTCTCTCTCTCTACCGTTTTAGAAGGAAATTATCACGTTTTTCTTTTCTCTTTTGTCTTTAAGTGGATTGAGTTTCCATGTGTACACTGTTCTCTGCTACTGTGTGTTCTGTTGCAAAGTATTGTGATGAGCTGAAGGATAGTTTGTCTTTCTCCACAAGCGTGATTGATTCTGTGTTCTTGAAAGGTTTCACATGGATTAAACATGAACCATGTTCTCTGGGCTACACATTAATTCAATTTGCCTGTTTCAATTTTCCCTTCTAAAGCAATTAAATTCTTTGTTTTATGCTGTGAACTGACAGTGGTTAAACACCACAGAATAACTGATTTCAATGATTAGGATCATGAAGGAGGAAATGTGTATGTACAGTCCTTTAGTTATTCACAATGTCAGGTACATAGGAAGTGTTTCATTCATGAAATGATGCCATCCTTCCTGTGACTTATCATTGAGCTGTTCATCTTTCACCTCAAATATTCTCCTTGATGCTTCTGAGCTCTTGCCATATACATTGACTCAAGCAAAGAAAGGGAAGCGTTCTCTCTGCTCATCGCAGCGTAGGGGGGTGGAGAACCAGAAGGATGTGCGGAGGAATCCGAAGGCCTGGTTGGGGTCTCGGGTCATTAAATATCCATGGTGAGGAGGAGCGCTCAACACTCCCAGACTTTCAGCAGCATCACACACACACACACACACACACACACACACACTGGATCATCCCGGATTCTGAACCACACCATCCGGTTCCTGTCTTGTGCACTCCTCCCCCAGTTTTCCTCACCTTCCCCCTTTTCCCTGCTGTCTCACACACACACACACACACACACACACACACATACACATATTGTTTACAACCTCTAGAGACTCCACCCACCATGGCATGAATGTACACAGCCACACACGCACACACACACACACGCTCCTGCACAACCATAGAATCATACCTCAGCCAAACTCCCTGCACACACTCACATCCAGGTCTGAATTGTCCCCACTAACTACCTGAGAGAAGACACAGGGCTTACCCTGACACACTCACAAACACACGCACGCACACACACACACACACACACGCACGCACACACACACACACACACGCACAACCTCACACTCTCCACCACACAGAAATGTTCTCCCATCGCAGGACCCCCTATGTGATTCTATTAATAGCTAATACACACCACCATTAGCATGCATGGAAACCTCCCCTGCACTATTAATAGGACGTGTCCAAATCACTGCTGTCGCATTAGCGGCTAACCGCTACAGCATGGGGAGTTTAAGTGTTGCTAACCGAGCGTTCCTGGTTTATTATGCCTTGTGTGAATAATAAAATACGCCTCTCTCTCTCTCTCTCTCTCTCTCTCTCTCCCCGTCACCTCTCTATTTCTCCAACTCTCTCCCTCTCTTTCTAGCTCTCTCTCCTCTCCCTGCCACACACTCTCGCTCCGTCACGGCACCTCTACATACATGGGTGAACTTGGCACAGCACTATGTTTGAACACCGAGTCGCTCGCCCCGTCGCTCGAGCTTATGTCGGTCACATTTCTACCTCTTTCTCTCCCCGATGCTGCACGGCCTTCCTTTTTATTCACATTTGAGAGTGACATATACGGCATGCCAAAGAATCCGTGTGCGACTTGTCAAATTCATATCAGCCGTGTTATAACTGCCACCAACATGGATGATGATGGTAAAGGCAAAGGATTGAAGGCTTTTGTTTATAGCTTTTGTTGTTTTAAAAAAACAACTAATAGGAATATAGAAGTAAAGTTTATAAAAAACATGATACACGATAAGTATTTTCTCAACATCCTCCACTTAGTTATCATTACTCTTTTATTGTGAGGACAATAAATTCAATGTTTCAGCCATTTTTAATTTTTTTTTAAAACAATGTGCAGGTTGTAGCTTCTCAAATTTGCTTATTTGCTCGCATCTGCTCACAAACTGAATTTTGGACTGGTGATCAGACAAAACACAGAGTTTGGCGACATCACCGTGGGCTCTGGATGTTTTAGAATGGGCATTTTGTAGTATTTTGAAAACAAAATGAAATGAGAGAGTTTCTAACAATTAATATTCTGTTTATTATTATCCTGATTTAGATTATTATTATTTAAATTTATGGCCAGCTGACAAAAGCTAATGGAATGATAACAACACAGTCATAAATAATGTTACATACTGTGCAATTTGGGAAAATAACGTTACAAACTATGTCATAACACGTTACAGTACATTATGCTTGTGTCTACACCTCATCTAGAAACTCTTTCAGAGCCCCCCCCCTTGTTCTTCTCCTCTAACTAGGTTTCCCTTCCCTCCCTCTCATCCACCACTCCACCACCTTTCCCCCACTCCTCCTCTCTTCATGTGTTCCCTCTCTCCTTCCATCTTTTTCCCTCCCTCATCTCGTGCAGAGGACGTCCCCCGGGGACGGCGTTTTCATGTAACGAGCCAACAGGCGGAGAACAAGAGGCGAGGAGTCTTAAATATCCTGCTAAACTATGTGCTTTTGCCTCTCTGCTTCTCTGTCGCTCTCTACCTTCCTCGGTTGCTCTCATTACCTTTTGTTTCACCGGGAGGCTGTTAGCTCTGCACATTCTTTGTCACCTCCTTCACACTTTGCTTTTTTGTTTCGTGAAAGTCTGTCTAGAAATTCTTTTTGTTTGTTTGTTTGTTTGTTTGGTATTTGAAATCACGGGGAAGTCGCGTTTGTGCTGTTCACATACGGAAATTTACAAACGGCCGATGTAAATGCGATTTTAGTGCACATTTTGGAATAATTGGGTGGGGGATTGCACACTGCCACATACAGTAGAGCAACACTTAATACTTCCTGTGCTAGGGCTATATGTCTGAACAAAGTGTTCTTCAAATCTCCTCGTCTGAGAATGAATTGATCTCTCGAGTTCACACTACTTCATATTTAACTGGAGAAAATACAAGTTCTGTGTCCTCCACCAGGCTGTACATTTCAGAAAGACGGAGAGAGTCGTGTTCTAGGGTCCAACAAACCCTTTCCCATCATTCCCCACTTCTCCATATTCCAGGGTCATGATTGTTAATGGACCAGGGACCAGTCCTTCATCCCAGCCTCCTTGGATTCGCCATTAGCCTATCATGAGGTCAAGACCTATGGGCAAGACCCAAAACAGCGGTGGCCCATTATTTCTCAAGGAAATTGATTATTGATTGGGAACAACAACAGAACTGATTGAGGGTGGAGGGAAAAAGGCAGAAAGGGGGGAGAGAACGAGCAGCAGAGAGACGGGGGCTCAATAAAGAAGGATTGAAGCATGTCACACAGCAGGCATATTGGCCGGACAGGAATCGAAACAGTGAGGGGCCACACTTTACCCACAATCCTACTGGAACTGTCAGATTGCTCTCTTCTTTCTGTCCTTTGTCCATATATTTCCTTTCTTTTTTTTTCTCATTTTGTATCTAGTTTTTCTTCCCTTTCCTTTTTTTCCTCTCTCTCTCTTTATCCTCATTATCCTTCCCTCACTACATTATTCTCTAAATGGTCTCTACAGCACCTAAGTTCATATGTTAGTGTATCTGCAGTATACATAATTGCATCTCCTTGAGTGTTTTGTGTGCATTGCATGTCGGTGTGTGTGGGTGCTGTTCCTGCAAATGTACTGTATGTGTGTGTGTGTGTGTGTGTGTGTGTGTGTGTGTGTGTGTGTGCGTGCGCGTGCGTGCGCCTGTGCGTGTGTGTGAGGTCCAAGTTCCTGCAGTGTTGACAGGTCTCTTGCATGTCCTGGCCACTCTCAACAAACCAAGGTTGGGTTTAATCTTATAATGGCTGAGAGAAGGCCTCCTTAAAGCAAATCACAATGCATTGACCACGAGACTCATACATTATTCAGAGTTCCTTTTTTTCATATCACAGCAACGCTCACAAACACAAACTCCACAACACACGGGCTCATTTGCGCTAATGTTTCTGTGTAAAGTGCACACACACAAACACACACACAAACACACACACACACACACGCAGACACACACACACACACACGCAGACACACAAACTTACTGCAAGCTCTCTACAGGCCCTGCCACCGCTCACACAGAATTTTGTTGTAATTGAAATAATTGATACGTATCTCTGTTTTGATTGAATTAGCAAACTTGAGCTAATTCAGGTATCCCTTAAGGTCAAAACTGCATTCTCAAGAACTATCAATTTGGTTGTGTTGAATTTATTTTCATACTAAAATGTACCATGTATATATGCTAGGAAATATTTCATAAAAATGTTCTCTTAATGTAAAATATGTTTAGATTGACGACATCCTGTAGGTGGACAAAAGAAATTTGGGAAGAAAGGTTATGTTGTGTGTGCGTGTGTGTGGGTGTGTGTGTGTGTGTGTGTGTGTGTCTCCTGCTGAAATGCTTTCCATTACCCTACTATAGTGTCCGATACACCAATTAAAGCCACATTAAATATTCATTAACAGAGCTATTAGTAAAATAATCTGATGGACTGGAACAATGAGGAGAGAGGAAAGACACTAAATGATTCTGGAATCAAAGGTATTTAATTGTATTTGGTCTCTTCAATACGAATTAACATCACCATTCACCAATCACAAAGGCCTGTCTCAGAAACTCTTCAGAAAAACCCCCCCACAGTCAAACAGTATCATTTTTCAGCAGCTGTGTAATATTTAAGCTTTATTTCAGACGCTTTGTAAAAGTAAAAACGACAAATTACAAAACAATAAACACATTAATGAAATTATAAATCACAGTTTACAAGTTAATAGCAATAGAATAAATAATATTGGAAATTCAGTTTTTCCAAAATAAAATGCAGTATTAGAAAGTCTGATGTTGTGGTCGCTAGCTTCACTCGCATGTGTGCCACTGACATGGCATGAAAATAATGATAGGTTAAAATACACATTCACAAAACAATTTGCACTGACAAACAAACACACACACACACACACACATACTGGCCCATGCAGTCACAGTAGGGCTTGTATACTTAGCCCCTGTGTGTCCTGCCTCCCCCTAATTGGCTCTTTTGCAGCAGGGCCACTGCCACTGAGACACAGGGTGTGCCTCTCTCTTCCATCTGTACATCCATCCGTCCGTCTGTTCCTCTTCTTCCTCACCTCCACCCTTTGCCCCCTCACCCTCGCCGTCGCCTGCCCACCTCCTTTCAGAGGGCCTTGGTGTGTGCTGTGTCCCTCATCACCTTCCCCCGCCAGCAGTATAATACAAAAAAAAAGAGAAAAGAAATGAAAAATTTAAATTGGTGTATTTGTGAAGGCTTTTGCAGCTGTTTGAATTCAGTGAGCTCGCTGCGAGTCAAGGTGTTTCCCTTTAATGACGACAACGCCAGAAGAGCTTGCAGTGGAATCTGAAATAAATCACGTAGGAATATTACATTTTAATGCTCAATGTGACACTTCATTTTTGGCAGCCGTCTGACTGGGGGACACAATGACGCCTTCTCTTCAGTGGCTCTTGAGTTCAATGTGTTTAAACTTAGTATAACATAGTAAAACAATTATCTAAATTATCAAAATCACTGAAAATTAACTTAATGTGATGTCATCTGTTTTTTTTTTCCTTTTTTCCCCCTTTCATTCTTACATTTTTGAGATGGGTGAGATCCCTATGTCTGCTAACATGCAGGGACGTGGTACTAACCTTTCATGCTGATATAAAAGTTTGACATTTATACTTGTGATATTGATCAATGTAAACAGTATTATTCATGGTAAAGATTGGGCATTTTAAGAGGGAATTTAATTAATGGCTTGTAAAAAAATCGAATTAATTTTTATATTGTGATGCATCATGATGACCAGAGGTCATAGTTCAGGCACTTTTGTATTTAGCTATTTATTAGCTTATTGGGGCAGCAGCAGGACGTGCAAATTAAATGAGATTTTTTTTTTCAGTGTTGAGCCAGAGCCGTTGTTTGTGAGTGTGTATCGTGAACTGCACAAGAAGACAGTTGGATTCAGTTTGGGACTGTTTGGAACATTGTCTCGTTTCAACAGACAGCTTAGCTGTATTCGGCCTGAGGGGACACTTATAAACACATGAATATGCCCCGACCCAGACACAAAGGGATGACACCATACATAAACACACACTGACACACATGCACACACAAAGTATGAAAGTGCACACTGACACACACACACACATACAGATATGTGTGGAGAGACAGACGCAAACAAAGACAGTGTGGACATAAGCAAGATTGCACAAGGTGTTTGATGCATGCATAAATACACTCATGCATGCATGGACACACGCACACACACGCACACACACACACACACACACACACACACACACACACACACACAGGCCCATACTCATACTCACCTTAATTGGCCCACCAAGCATCACTTAAGAAGCCTTTGAGAGAGAGAGAGTGTGTGAGATAGACAAGGAGGGTTCAGAGATACAGACAGAAAAAGGAAAGAGATGGAGTCTTGGAGAGGAGGAGATCGGGGAGAGGGAAGGGAGGGAGGGCAGAAGAACCAAGGAGGGGAGAGAAAGAAAGCTTCCTGTGTATTTCTGAGGGTAATTACAGATGCAGATTTGCGTTGCCACTTGCAACATGGCTGAATTCATTTCCATCTTCGCTCTGCCCTTCCCCAGTGTCCCTGGGGAGGTACAGACAGAACTGTGTGAGTGTGTGTGTGTGTGTGTGTGTGTGTGTGTGTGTGTGTGTGTCTGAGTGTTGAAGGAGGCAAATCTGGGAATCTGCATAACAAGCTAGGAAATGAAGGAGGAGAAGGGAAGACGAGTATGAAAAGGAGGAATATGGTGTTCTGAAGAGAGGAGAGCCTCTGTGTGTGTGTGTGTGTGTGTGTGTGTGTGTGTGTGTGTGTGTGTGTTCGTGTTCGAGGGGTCATCTATGACAGCCAATGAATGATAAAAGTCACGTCAATGCTTGCATTTGATTTGAAAGAACAAACTGGACATTCTTGGAATATTGTAAATACACAGAAAGGTGTCATTTTCTTAAAGGAAAACATTTAAAACCTTTCAGAATTTAAATATGTTTAAATAATTGTCATATTAATCAAATCTCATGTCAAGTTTTTAAAAAAATTGTTGCCACAGATCAGCAGTTATTTATAATATACCTTGTGTTCTTCACTTCAGCTTCGACCCCTAAACTCAGTGGAAGTGATTAGGTCTGCAGATAACGGCACAAGAAGTGTGCACACTTACAATTTGGTTTGTTTTAAACTATAGCAGTACAGTAGGGGTTCCACATAGTTTAATCAATCACAGGGAAATATTTGAAAGTCAATTTAATCCATTCCCATGTGATTGATAGCTCAACAAAAATACCTGAATTGCATTCCTGCTGCAAACCCCGCCCACCTGCAGTCACTTGCAGATTAAAGCAGAAAGTAAAAAAATAAAATAATAATTTGGCTTCTAGTCTAAAATATTGGATTTTCCCAGTTTGTATTTTCCCCTTTCTTCCCATCACCTCTTTTATATTTTAAGCTATAATTAGCGACGGGTGATTTAGAGATACTTTGTCCTCATTGGGTTCAATACCTGCTCCTCCCTCTGGATACAAACCAATTCCTACAATGTTGTCGCCGTTAACATTTAAAGCATGAAGCTGCAGGAACCTGACTCGCTCTGCGCACTTTCCATTTTGAGCGAGCGCAGGTGTTTGATGCCACGGCCAAACCCCTGTGGTGTGTTTACCTCAGACTTCAGTCCTTCAGTCAGCACAAGATTGATGGAGAGCCACACACTCCCTCCGTACACTGGTGTTTGTGTAGTGGCGCTGAATGGCCACCAGGGGCTTCCTGATCACACACAGTGTGTGTGTGTGTGTGTGTGTGTGTGTGTGTGTGTGTGTGTGTAAAAGAATGAGAGAGAGAGGGGGGGGGGGGGGAGCAAGGGAAAGAGGGACAGAGCAGTGAAAGACAGGAGACCAAGGCATAGAAATAGGTTGCAAATGTGCATGTCAGTAAAAACAGATGCATTTCTTGTTAAAACTTTACAGTATTCATTGTGTGTGTGTGTGTGTGTGTGTGTGGTCACTGTTCATCTGAAAAGCCCCTTTGTTTTGCTGATTTTATGTCCCTGTGTTTGTTTTTGGTCACAGTTTCTATAGAGAGAAGTTAAGTCTATCACTGAATCTGTCTTAGCTTTTCATCCCTTTGAGCAGTGTTCACACACACACACACACACACACACACGCATCCTTTCCTGTAAGACCACCTGGCTTCCCGCTGCCAGTGCGCCAGCCAGCGCGGCAGCCAGAGACTTGGTCCGATTAATTATTTTCCTGCTAATTGAATGTAGGGGGACTCTGCAGGGATGGGTCATTAAACTGATGCAGCGTATGTTTGTCTCCACTGTTTATCTATGCGCAGCTAAAAAAGACACATCAGACACACCGCACACGGGCACAGACACACACGGACGGATACACGTATACTACAGTGTGTGTGTGTGCTTACAAACAAAAATGATGTTTTCAGCACACACGGATCCACAGCCTCTGTTTGTCTCTCACAGGCATGAATACACATTTCTACAATGAGTAGTGCACATAGTAATTATATAAAATACGCAGTGAAAAGTGGCCTTCATAATTTCCCAGAGCACGAGCGTACGTTGGTGAAATTGCTCAACAACCAGTCTCCAGTCCAACTTCGTTAAAATGCTGATGATTGTCACATCTGACACTGGAACTAATGAAAGTGTGAATCGTCTCCTTGATAAATCCCCCAAATTAGGCGGAAACACTATTGTGCGTGGTCTTGGTGTGATGTGCTCAGGGAGCTTGTACAGTCAACTTACTGCATGTATGAAATTACAAAGTTAGACTTGACAATTAAACATTCTATTATTTCTCTGTCAAATAATTGTGGGTGTTGCATCTGCTCTCGCCCTCTGGTAAAGAAGTGACGTCAACACAAACACTGCAAGATTTGTACAGACACGCACACTCGCAGACCACGTGCTGAGGCCTTATGGAGGTCTTATTAATAGAGTGTATATGGGGTGTAATTAATGCAAAGCACTTTAGGTGTGACAAGCAAGCTCTTGGTCTCGGCATTAAGCCTACATTGTTTCAGTGCTAATGAGAGGGCTCTCAGGGGAAGTGGCTCTATTCGTCTTGTCTTCTCCTCCGTCTTTGTCTTTATCACCTCCCTCGTGTTATTGGCGTCATGTAATCCTTGATACTGTAACTCTGTAATGATATGCCGTCCTGGAGACGTCAGAGTGTGATGTTGATGCACTCGTGAGGACCGGTCGTTTTGTGGGGGCGGGGGGGGGGGGAGAAAAGCTGGACAGAAATAGACAGATAAATCAATAATCAAAATAATTGCCAGTTGTAGTGGCAGTTTTAGTGTACCCTAATGTAGTGTACTAATCTGGATCCCCATATTCCTGAATTACAGAGTCTATAAAATATTCATCCCTCTTGTCAGTTTTCATTTTTCACCGTCTACAACATTGAATAGTAGTGAATTCAGTGGGGCTTTTTTAACAACAGGAAACTAGCCTCTTGTGGAACAGGTGTCTGCCTCTGTATCAATTGCAAATATAAAATACAAAAAAAAATACAATGAAATATTTTTTTCATTTAAACTCTTGTGCAGCCAACTGGTTTTAGAAACCACAAAAGTAGGTAAGTGGAGATCACGTGTGTGTTACAGTTTGGTGGATCAGTCAAAATTACATCTTAAAAAATGAAGAAAAACTCTGTTGAAAGGTGACTGTAAAGAATAAATCAGAGGATGGACACGTGAAAAATTGAGGCCGCTGAATATCGATGGATCGCACTTGAACCCAAACGTGTAAAAGAAATATTGCGCATCAATATAGCATATAAGTGGCAAATTAAATTAAAAAGCTGTTAGTACGGAGAGGGGTTTGCCACTGTAGTGTAGATTATCTGAAACTCTATTGGATGAACGCCATTCTTCCTGAGGTATTCCCTCAGTTTGTGTTTTGGACTGACGTGTGCTGCATGTCAGTCCAAAATATTCCATAGGGGTCGAGTTGGGTTGAGATCTGGTGACTGCAAAAGGTCACAGTATATGATTCACATAATTTTCCATATACGCTTTACTACAAACATATTAGACCAAAACATATTTGAGTTGCACCCCTCGGATCCAGTGGAATTCAAACATCAGCATCAACAGCGAGTCGTGCCTTGCTTTTGTGCCTCTGTCCTCAGCGGCAAGTCAACGCCATTCCGATGCATTTGTACTTAGTGGCCTGAGCAGGCTATTCAGCCCCATATATGAGGCCCATTGTTGGCTGGTGAAGGCTGACGGTCGACACAGAGGCCCATTTCCCCCCACATGCCTGCACACACATAATGGCCATTTCACAGCTCGTCTGGGGGTAATGGAGCCTGGCTGGGCCCGCCGAGATGGATCACCCCCCAGATGGGGCAGAAATGGGTGATCTAGCCGGATTTGACGAAGCCATGAGGGGCTTTTTATAAAAGGAGTTGTGACTGAAGTTAGACATCCAAAACGTCCAACCTTTCTTGTAGGTCAGGCTTTTGGTGTGAGTTATTAAGGGGCCGGGCGGAGGCTCGGGGACGAGATGTATTTTTTCTTTAGTCTGATTGTTACATGGTTTTGGTTTTTTGATATAAGTGTAAGTGTGGCAAACTTTTGCGTTTCTCCATCCCCGGGCACCTGTACAGGGATGTGCAGATTGGACAACGGAAAATGTGAAACTAAACTGACATGGACCTGAAGCAATCACTCTAATCACCCAGCCCCAGGCCCACAAAATTACCTGAATCCCCCCGCCGAACTCAACGTGGCCAAAACACAACATGACTGTGCTGGTATTTCGACTGGACCTTTGAGGCGAGCGGAGGGCTGACGTTATAAATGGTGTGTGGTGAATAATGTCAATACTCTGTGATTGGACTGAGCCTGCTGAGTTGCTAAAGGTCAGGGAGGAGCACACTGCTGATTGTTTTCCAAAGACAGCCCATTGAAGTTTGTCTGATAGGGGTCATTTAGTTGAAGATGCGCTCGGAGGCTAAGTTATCAGTCTGTGTCATCGACGCTCCCTCCTCTAACTGTGCCGTTTACTTGAGAATGACTGGATTTTTTCGCTCAAGCCTTGTGCTGAAGTCATGCCTTCAACCTTTCTGGGATTTGTAATTATCGAATTAATGTAAATTATCACCGGTATTTAATAGCAAATTATTATGGTGGCCTTTAACTGTCACTGACAGGTGTAAAGGCCATCACTCACACTGCTGTGTCTGATACCGTTCTCTCATATTGATGGATTAATGCCACATAGGCAATGATATCTCGCACTGATGTGTCAATACTACATAACTTTGCAGATGAGGAGCTCTGTCATGGGAAGACGTAAAACTATCTAGTTGTAAGGTACAATCCCAAAATATAAAACTTGTATAGCTGTTGTTGTCACCAGCCTTTGTAGAGTTTGTCCATCATGTTTCCTTTAAACATTTAGCACAAGGTTGTTTTTTCCTTCCAAAACTGAATATATAAGTAGGCGTCCTTATATATATTAAGCCACAGAAATGTTTATGTTTTTCGCAACAAACCCAGGGAATGCATGAACTGCATGTAATGAATGCAGTATATTAATTAAAGAAAGTTGACTGAGGTTCCACAAATTTTTACTTGAGCAAAAGTCACACAGAGATATTAAAGAAATAAAGAGGAAAATATTTTTTTTGTTAAAAAATACTTATGATTAAAAACACATCTGCTACAAGTACAACTGTACATTCATTTAATATAAAAAAAGGGAGTGAACAGAAACTTCATGAAATTATCTTCATTTTAGAGTTGCAGCTGGACATTATGCCACCTCGATATATATTAAAACCAAGAGAGCCCCCAACCTCCCTTATCGTTTAGTGAAAACAAATTATTACACAATAAAGGGTCCATTTCTTCTCTTACAACCTTTAAAGATGCTTTAATCTCAACCGTCTGAATGTCTGTTATAACACATACGCCATTCTGAACACTTGTATAGGTGTATTATCGTCTGCTAACCCAGGGCTTTTAGGTCTAATTTCTCTAACGATGTTTCTTTTGTGGTATATCTGTGAAACGTGATCAAAAAAACAACAACACAATATGCAAATGTGGATATTTACTGCCCCATCCACCCACATCATTTGGAAGCTCGCCCGTGTCTGTGCGCAAGGTGTGTGCATTTGTGCTCACGACCCCCCTCGTCTCGGTGCCTCTTCAAAGGCATCGAGTGGTGCCCTTTGTGGCCCCCGCTCCCTCGCTTTTCACTCTCCCTCCTTTTGTCTTAGCGTTTCATATTTAATAGAGCCGGCTCGGAAACAGAGCGGGGAGAGGTACCTGAGGCTGAGGGTGAAGGCCTACTGATGCCCGGGTGAAGTGTCTCCTCTCTCTCCGTCTCCCTCTCTCTCTCTCTCTCTCTCTCTCTCTCTCTCTCTCTCTCTCTCTCCACCGTGATCCTTTCAAGAGAATCTAAGAGAAGCAGATCAAAGGGATCCACAATGATGTCCCCCCTATTCTGTCGGGACGGTGCGGTCGCTGAGACTCTTTCTCGCACATACACGCGCACACGCACACACACATTTGCCCACTTCCAAACAGGTGTCTTGACTGATAAGTGATACGCATATGGGGAGGCAAAGAGAGATTGAACTAAAAATTTAGGAGCTCTCCAGAATTGAGTGCATGTCCTCCCCTTTGCCTTCATCTCTGATCTCCCTCCTTCTACATGGCATCCACTTTCAAGCCCACTCCCTCACGCTCTCATAGCGCTTTTACTCGTGGCATATAGTTGAATCGAAGGCACTTATTCCCTCGGTTCAGTTCATTTTGGAGGCAGGAGCATCTCGACTGAGCTCCGGAAATAAAAGGCAGCCTCCCCCATTTCTCCCCCACGATCTACCCTCTCTTACAGTGAGGTGATGAGAGCCCATCGGCGCCTGTCAAACTATCTGGCTGATTTTATAGCTCTGTTTCAATCACCTGCCTTGTAAAGAGGAGGAACACATGTTCCCTATTGATCATCAATCAATGATCAATTAAGCAAGCCATTTGTCCAATTAGAGCAATGGGTCTATCCGGACCGTGGCTTATTTAGCTGTTTGATTGGAAGAGAGCGGAGGGGATGGATATGCTTGCATAATTGATCAGCACCAGGTCTTTAAACACTTATCTCATCCAAGTAAGATAGTGAGGCCACTCAGGATGCTCTGGAGGTAATCGGCTACCTGCAATGGACCATCCAGGAATTGAATGCATCTTTTATGAGACTTATTGTAAATCATTTTGAGGGAACGTGTGTTTGTTAATGAGCTAATAGACAAACATCTGGATCATCTCTTCAGAGATTTACCATAAGTTATCCTTACCCAGTATTAAATCATAATGGCAGCAACATTATGTCACGTAGTTACCTAACTTTGGGCTGATGTATACAATCTCACATTATGTCTTTGTTGTGGTCATGCGTTTCAGCCGTTTGTAGACAATCTCGTAAATTTACAAAGTGCCCATGGCCTGACGACAAGGTGAGACTGAAAGTGAGGGTCAGCGATGCTTTGGATTCACCAGCGGTAGTCGAGCCGCGACTGATAAGACTTAATTAGGTAATGAATGTGGGTGACTGTGTCATTGTTCCTAGAAGTCTGTGTTTCTACCTGTCCAGACTAAAAAGCCACCCCAGAGTTTTCAACCTGAAGCGGCTTTCAGACAGGTACTGAAGTCTGGACATCACAGACTCAATTTTCCAAACATTTGTCAAAGTACAAGTCTAAAACTTCTGTCGAGAATCTCATCAGTGAATTTCCAAAGTGCCCCCCAAAAAGAAAGTATGTACATGTCCATGTGACAAAGCCCTTATAGGAATTTAAATATTCTAATAGAGCAAGGGAAGGACATTAAATGGGTCAACAAACTCTCAGACTGTGACTGCAAAGACCACTGTTGGCTCCCAGATTCATACCAGTTGCCAACATGTCACTTGTTGCTCAAGCTAGAGGCCTTTGACTTCATCCTCTTCCGTGTTCATTTTCTTATCATGTGTGAAACCACCGCAAACCACGTCATTGGTTTTGAATGTGCCATTGGTCTGATCTTCATGGTTCTTGAGATGCAGTGGACAACCAAAAGTTTTTGTTTGGGGACCTTGGTGCGTGTGAACATTTGGTCAAAAGGGTGTGCTGGACTCCTCTAGTCCCTGACGTGCTCTTCTACAGTTCTCACTACAGAGGGGGCGCTGTCTAACCACCTTCACCCAACACCTCGAACCTCAAACCCTCTGAACCCTCCTCCTCCTCCTCCTCCTCTTGCCACTTCTTTCTGTAGAGAGATTGTTTATTTGGGTCAAATAGTCAGATATCTCAGTGAAAAGAAGAGGGGGCGTCTTCCACCCCGGCCATCCCTTTTTCCAAAATCCTCACCCTCCTTCTCTTTCTTTTCCACTTTTCTCCACCCCCGGCCCCTCCATTTTGGTTTTCAGCCATTTAACCAGTCAGCAACAATCAGAGCTGACAGAGCGACGGGAAACAATCGAGGCGGGGTCACCGGAGGGGTGACCTAAGAGGGCTGGGGGTAGGGATCGAAGGGAGGCCCAGGCGAAACCGCCACCCCAGCGCAGTGTCCCGCCTGGCTCTTTGTTGCAGTCGGCCAGTGAGAAACGGGGACACTTAAGCTCTCCCCTGCATCCACCTCTCGCCAACAACCCCTCCGCTCTCCTTTCCCGTCCGATCACCTTCTCATTTGCTCCCCTCACACTCTTTTCTTGTCTGTGACTGACGGGCCACTTTTCCTCCCATCTTTTCCGTCTTCCCTTTCTGTCCGACAAAGTCTGTGACTGCGTGACACTTGGAGCTCTGATTGACAGGGGGCATGGAGGTGTTTGTGTGCACAGGAGGGGGGCAAAGTGACTGCGTGTCTCTGGTGTGCATGTCTGTCTGGACGCTGGGGGGGGGGGGGTTCTGGGACTGAAGAGACTGCGAGAGGGAGGAGGGTTGATGGTAGGATGGGTGAGTCAAGGGGTGGAAGTATGAGCGTGCATAGGGAGGAGGAGGAGGAGGGTGGGGGAAATGTGTTCATCCACTCATTCTCTAACCCCTCTCCGTGACAGTTTGGAGGTTTCACACTTAGCTGCATCTGTGTTTGTCTGTCTGCGCGCCTCAACCAGGTTCCCACGTGAAAGTGCGCTCTCACTGTCCTCGGGCGCTCATGTGACCGTTGAGCATCCCAGCAGTCAGAACCAGAGCTGACACGGAGACATGCACAGAGACTGACAGCTGGGCCCAGGTCTGCAGACGCAGGGCACCTCCGAGGAGACTCCCTCTGGTTCCCATGCTAGTGGCCCACTGGGCAGCCTCGTGAGTTTTGTTTACGTGTGTCTGGACGCCTAATTACACTCCATTTCTTTTTGTGGCCTTAGTCTAATCAAAACATTTATAGTATTTTTTTCTTAAAGAAATAAAGAAAGAAATATATTTCAATTATTAAATATTTAATTATTATGTAATTATTTAAATGCGTAGAGAATATATAGCAGATGCATCAGGCAAAGCTGAAACTGTATTAACACATTTCTTAAGTTAACACTTTTTTGCGACACAGATTATTAGCATGATGTCATACTGTAACTGTAGTAATTTCTGGCAATTTGTTAAATAAATCACAGTCAGTCTGTGCGTATTATTGCTTTATCTACTTGAAAATGTCAAACCCGGTTGGCTTCATTCGCTCCAAATATCAAACTAATACACTGATATGCATAATTAGAGGTCCTTGGCAGGCAATTAAAACAGTATCCCTTGTTCTCACTGGGCTCATCACAAATGTATGATAATTTAATAATTTTGCCACTGGTGTCATATATGGATGATTGATTAGGAGATGGAGAGACAGGGGAGAGAGAGATTGGTGGGGGCAAGGCGAAAGGAGGCAGAGGGGGAGGGAAGGTGGGAGGGACGTGAAGGGAGAGCAAGGGATGAATTAGTGACGGGATGGAGGGAGAATGAGGGAGGGGGAAGAAGGGGGCGGGGGCACATTCCTGGGTGATTCAGCATGGTAGATCGGCATAAGGGTGGGACAGTGAGTGGATGGACAGAGGGTGGGATGTATGGATGGAGGGGGACGGAGGAGGGGTGGCAGGGCTCCCCTCTAGCAAGTGTGGCGACAGGGACAGATGGCGTCCCTTGGCGGACAGAGTGAGTCCCAGTTTTCACCTGCGGCCCCATGGGAAAAATCCGCCTTCCTCACACATGCGGCCGTACGTGAGGCCCTGGAATGCTCGTGCAACACTGCAGCGGGATGAAGGATGTGCTTTGAGGAGGGGGTTTGGAGGGAAGGATCTAGGCGGGAGGGAGGGAGGGGAGGGGAGGAAAGCAGAGAAGCGGGTCAGGGAAACGGCGATATAGGATAATTGAGAAAACTTGAAGGAAGGAAATAGAGTGGGAGAAACATGGAGGATTAGAAGACTGTGGAAAGTTGAAAATGAAGGAAGGTATGAAAGGAGGCAGTAAAAGAAAAATCAATAAGCACAATGTTTGAAGAAAGGAAAGCAGCAGGGAAGCCTTCACACTGCGAAAACTATTTGACAGATACTTTCCGACAGACAGCGCAACACCCAGGCAGATGCTTCTCGTTCTCTCTCCCTTTCTCTTCCTTTCCTTCCTCCCCTCCTCGCCCGTCAACTCCTTTCTCCCCGCCTTGTTGTCTTTCCCCCTCCTCGCCCCATCTCTCCCTCTCCCTCACTGCCTGACTGTTGGGTGATACAGATGGTGCTTTTGAGGGGCTGTGAATGGGGTCAGGCTGGGTCGGGAGTGGAGGGGGGCGCGCAGGGAGGACCAGACAATAATGTAACGATTCGGCCGGCCCCCCGGACCAGCAGGGCCACGGAGGAGAGTGAAAGTAAACAATGGTCCGTCGCTGAGGGGGTAAGTGGGAGGGGAGCAAGAGAGGGGAAAGGGGTGTGCAGGGGAGGTCAGTCTCCCAGGGTCTTGACGCAGGCCGTTGTCGGGAGGGAGGTGAAATGTGTGCGTGTGCATGGGTGTGTGTGCGCACACAGGCTGGCTACAGAGGGGCGCGGGGGTCACAAGGTAGCAGTGCTCCAGTGTTGGCATGTGGTCCGTGTTTGCACGTCCGTGTTTTGGAAACTCATTAATGCACCAGCCCTTCAGTCTGCCGCTCTTTGTTGTCTGTGCGTCTCGTCTCAACATATTTTCCTAAATTTCAAATTTCCCTGGACGTAGTATTGTAGAAGTTACAAAATACATGACAACACAAAGAGAGAGAAGGCTCCCGCACATAAAAAACCTGGAAAATTTTGGATTCTAGTGACAGGAAATCTACAACGACAAAAGTACTCTCAGGAGATGGAATAGTTGCGTGTCCTTGCAATAGCTTGAATGAAGGAGCTGGGTGTTAGGGAATTGTGGCTCTGCATCGAGAGCAGTAGTTGACATATTGCCCTTCCGTAATGCTTCAAGGGCAGTGGCAGTTTTAGTGTCCTGTCAGCATATTTCCTGCTTATGCATGTTTCAAATTTTTTGTATTCAATACGACTGTGTTGTTGAAAGGGAAATGTATAATTCCAAAGATAAGGACACAAAAATGGATGTGGAGCGATGAATAACAAATTAAATTTAGACTGTTTGTAAGATTTCAAATGTATGAATTATTAGTTGCACCCCCAAAATATAATTCTATATTCTATATATATTTTTAGCATACATTTCCCTGGCAGGTTGGGACACTAAAAAGATATCGCCCATATTCAAGGCGTCATACTCGAGATAAAATCTTCCTTATTACGTAGTTTCATTCACTCTTCAGTGAGTGTTTTTGCTCATCAGTTTCAGATTATAGTTCCACAGGCCGTGGTGGACTGTGTAGGTGACCATCTGTGCACTGGCAGCTTGTGCTGCAGTACAAATGAAGGGGATAGCAGAGTGTGACAGTTGACACATGGCTAAGCAGGCCTAAAGATGCCCCATTGATCCAATTGACTGGAGGGGCAGGAATCAATGCCAGTGATCAGCAGGCCCCCAAAGTCCAATCATTTGCACAATGACTTCACTTTACCAGCTCAACAGATGTTGGCCTTTTTAGCGCGCCACCGATGCCGCTGATTTGTCCTCAGTGCAACTACACTGAACATAATATCTTATCTATGCTTTGTTTTATTCCAAGCTCAACGTTTTGTTTTTTTAGTGGAGATACCTAAAGGAAATTAAAAAATAGCTGATAGGTCAAAATTGTTATTTCGCCTTAAATTGGTACGTAAGCTGAAAACGTTGTAACTAGTCTGAAGTGCAGGTTTTAACAAACACATACCTCAATTTGCACATGCCCATTGTTCCTTTCATTCAACAACAACAAGGGAAATATGCCTGATTCTCTGCACTGGACTTGCAGAAGCAATGGGCTACTTGCACAACCATTTCCGGGTTCTACTTAGTACTGCTCAACGTTTTCCGGTTCCGGTTCAATAATGGCGATGTATCATTAATTGATCGGTAACAAAGTGTCAGCTGCCGACCTTCGTGTGAGAGCAGACACAGAAATGATCCCGACGAATGTTTACCAGCCGCCGTCTCCTCAGTTCGAGACACGTCGGAAACCCATGAAAACTTAGTACGCCATTAAATTTCGATGACGCCGAACAAAGTGGGACACAGCAATTCTCTGAGTTCTTCTTCATCTGTTTTGAAAATGTCCCGTTTTGGACATTTTTTGCATACACTCCTGACAAAACTCTGAATAAAGTAGTGAGTAAACACAGTAACGGTAAACAGACCGGAATCAGACGAGCAGCAGCTCTGAATAGAAGAAGCCTATTGCATGTAGTCCATTAGGAATTTACAACTTGGCATTGCTCCAATTCAACAGCATGTAAAAGCCTCTTTCAGTTTTGCTAGACCACCTTAGAATCCACAATTCTAAAATAACTACGAATTTACACGTAATTAGTCGCTGTTGTTTTCGTTTTTCACGCCAGGACAATAATATCACGACCACGATTGCTCCGAATGTTCTTCTCAGGTATGATGTCGACTATTGCCACCTACTGGCCTGGCATGCACGTTTGAGTGCTTGTATGTACAGCGACACTTTGACACACACACACACACACACACACACACACACACACACACACACACACACACACTAACGTTATTCCAACTTGAAACGCACTGAAACACTGAAGCCCCTCTTGCTTCTCTCATTTACTTTCGTACATTTTCAGAGATGAGAGCAGGCTGAGGGGGTCGAGTCCCTCACCACCTTTAATCCAGGCCAAGGGTGCCTTGATGTGCTGATCGGAAGCCTGCATTGTCTGAGGGATGCGCTGACTTGTCTGCATTTGTGTGTGTGTGTGTGTGCGTGCGTGCGTGTGTGTGTGTGTGTGTGTGGTCTGACTTGAAAATGACTACAATTATTAGACCACCAGTTGTATTTTCAACTCGTCCTTGTATTGTAAAAAAAATGTTGTGTTATCTTAACCTGTATCTCTTTCACATGTGCATGATAAAGCGTGGAAACTGGCTGTGCAGCGGTGGCACTGACATGAATGTGAACACTTCAAAGTGTAAGTTAGAGATACAATGCGATTATTATTGGTGCAAAATTTCAATATGTTGTTAAATTTAAAAAATGTTTTATTTCACAGAGGTCATTAACTCCCAGCAGTGTCCATCTCTTTGTCATCTTGTATTGGGAATAGTAGATAACAACCTGTTTATGAATATACAGTAAGGTGCAGGCCACTAACAATCTCTTGTTAGTCTTTACACATTTTTTTAATACTTTTCAAATATGAAAGACTGATATATTTCTCAATAACTGAACAAAAAACTGCATCTGACCTGCTGTAATGACAAATTTTAACCACAAATTCTTTTAAGAAAATTAATTTCACACTCCTGTCTTGAGGATGAACTCTCGACGCAAAAAACAAATCCAACACAATTAAACATTTCTTTCTAAACTTGCCATCCACTGCTTCGCCTCTGCGACTCTCGAAACTGACTCTGGAGAACAGTACTTTCCTCCCTAAGAGGTGTAATCTTTGTATCAGCAGGGCCCAGATATGTGCATGAATATTGCAGGAGGGCGGCTGCATTGCAGCTGAGGCAGCAACAGAAACTGTGCACACGCAGATAATCTCGGGAGGAAATAACAAGGGGTACTCTCCACCACCTGGTGAAACAACTGGATGAAAGCCATCACCATAGCTACTTCTGGATGCACCCGAGTCAGGAACAGTTCCTTCTCTACAAAATATCTAAATCAAAATTAGCGGCATTTTTGGTAATACTCTGTCTTGAATAGTGCTCATGTCCAAAGTCTTCTTACTTTTTGGATTCTAAACCAACACTGTATACCAGTAAAAATGACCTTGTTCTGTAGACTCTTGAAACGATGAATGACCAATGATTTGACCTTTTAAGCAACTTGAAACATAATGGCTTTTTGAACACTGAAAGTACATAACCCGATTAAAAAGTGTAAGTTAATAATGTCCTTCAGTGCTGAATGGCCCAGATGTGGGCGAGTATTCAGAGGGGCCATGGGGAAAAAGCGTAGGACATTGTGAGAGTGGTGACTGAACGCTCTCCATCAAGGAATTTAGTTGTGGATGTTGCTATTATGTGTTCTGCGATTTGTTGCTGTCCCCACTTGGCAAAGGTTGATGAAAAGAAAAATGTCAAGTTTTTTCTTCTGTCGCAGCAAAGTTTTCTTTCTTTTTTTCCCCCCCTGTGGCATACAGCTGAGAGTGACCTTTTTCCTGTCTCACACCTTGTGAAAACAAAAGTATGTGCCCCTCAGAGCCGACTGGCTTCTTAAACCAGAGGTTTAAAACACGTCCCTGGGAGAACAGGATCATAAAGAATCTAGTTATCTTAATCAGTTTAGCAAATGCTTAAAACATGAGAGAAGATGCCAAGAAAGCCACATCAAATTAGGGAAAATACTGTATTTCTAAGAAGCATTTTGAGACCAAATAAAGGATGGAAGCCATCTTTGACTAAGCGACTTCTGGGGCTCACAGTACAGTAGCAGAAGCGTTCTGCATTTTTTCTCTGCCAGGTGCCAGGCCAGTCGTATGAAACCTGGGAGGGTTGCCCCGCTGGCCATTGCTGCCTGAATCCTGTGTAGCTGTCCGACATGAAGCATTGGCTAAAGACCGCAGAGACCCCACATCTGAAGCAGCCCATTTTCGCTCGCCATAAGAAAAGCTCAGCAGTTATGTCATATCAGAGGCTGGAAGGTCGGCCTTTCGTGAAAGGCTGATGTAACTGCAGTCCAAATAGAATTCAGCAAAAAAAAGCACGTAACTGCACCATGTCACTTCTTTACCTTTGGTTTCAAATAGAAAGATATATGGTGTTAATTGATAGCTGATGTGACATATTTTAGATTTTAACAGAGCTAAGCTAGCTTTTCCCCCTCGTTTCCAGTCTTTGTGCTAAGCTAATCGAAGATGTACTGTTTCAAATTTAATGTACAGACATGAGAGCGGTAAAATTCCATCTAACTGGCTCTAAGAAAGCAAATAAATACTGTTGATTTACTCCATCAATAAAAACTATAACAAAGTTGATTTCTAATTAGCAAGTGCCAGATCTGTGTTTAATGTAAACAGTGCAACGTACAAAAAAATGATAGTAAAAGTGTTGGCTTGGCTATGTAACATCTAGCACATAAGTTGAATATAGACATTTGGATTTACTGACGAGATTTCATGCTCATTTCTTCTTTTTTGAATTCACACCACCACTGTGTTGACTACTGCATGCTGTTTGTTTGGGTTTTTTGTGCAGGGTAGAATATGTGCCACAGTTCTGTGCAAAGATCAATACTTCAGACTTGCTTCACGATCTTTGGACCATGACCTCGACCCCAAAATCTACACTTCCATTGTCCCGTGTTGAACCGGGTGAGAGCGAGCTGTGTGCCCGCATACTTGTGTCGACGAGTGACAAGTTTTTATCTGCTGTTTGCTTGTCGGGAGAGAAAAGGCAAACATCTCTGTGTTTAAGTCAGCGCGAGTTTCTGTTACAAACGGCTCGACAGCTCCGTCTTTGCCAAAGCTCACATGCAACATGTGGATGGGGCTAAAAAGGGAGAAGCGATGGCCCGTCGCAGCACAGTGTATCCTTAGTCATCCCCTGGTTGAATCCCTGTGCTTTTATTATAAGTGTGACTGGCAGCCAAGAGAGCCTTGTGAACACCCGGGCTCCGTCAACGGGATGTACGGTTCACCATCCTGGTCTTTGCAAAGCTTTGCCCGGCAACAAGGCAAGGGCGAAATGACGGCGCGTGAGAACTCTGTGGACTGACGCTTCGCCTCTCCACTGCGCCGCAGAGGCTCGTCGAGAGAGTGTCAGCAGTGACGTGCATATGTAAAGGTGGCGATATTGCGTCTCATTATACAGCCTGTGATTGTGTACGGGTGTGTATTACAGGCGATGTCTGCGCCTACGATAGTTGGAGCATGTTTGAGCTGCGTTACACATGTGGGGGATGTGAGAAGGTGGAGGTACAGAAGATAGACACGTGGGAGAGAGAGAGAGAGAGAGAGAGAGAGTGTGAGAGAGGGACGCGACAGTGAGAGGGGAAGTTGGTCTAGGTTTATAATGGGGCACAGCAGACACCAGGCCCTGGCCCTAATTGATCTCTGGGTAGTGGAGAGGGCCCAGCCTCGGGGGCCACTAGAGGGGTCATTAGGATGCAAATATAACGGTGTGTACCTCAAGCACACGCTACACAGACACACTGGTAAAGGAGGGAGTGATGGAAAGAAAAGGATCAGTAGAAACAGAACAACGGAGTCTGCCCCTATTTATCATTCAGCGTGTGATCTTTTTGTCCCCCTTATTGTCTATTACTTGCTGTATAATATATTGTGAGGTCTTTTTATTTATTTTCCATCTTTTGTCCCATCTAAATATACTGCGGCCTCGACCAGATCTCACTTGGAGATTCTAGCTCTCTCTGAACCAACCTCAATATATTTTATTAAAATAATACGGGGTCCTAGGTCCTAATGGGAATTTCCGATAAGGCATTACCAATGGATATTCTACTGCTGCGTATCGCAACGGTCTTGTTGCATTTTATCTTGTTGAGATAGTATCAAGAAAACTTTTATGGAGTTGTATGTACTCGATTCCTGTCAAACAACCGACATACAAATGTTGTCACATATGTTCTATGCCCCCTAAGAGAACTGCCAAGAGTTTCCAGCAATGTTTACTCACAGGTGTCCAGAGATGCTGCATGTCGCATTTGGGATAATGTCATTATTTTTGTTATACTGGGATAAAAATGAAAAGTGAAATCATGCAGGTGATGGAGAATTATAGTATTAATACATTCAGAAGTCAAACTTTTTCTTTTTAACACATACCTACTTTTTTATTTTAAAAGTTTTTGCACTGGCAACTTGATTGTTGGGGTTGGAGTTGGAAATTGAAATTTTGGAACAGTGGTTCGGAAACGAAGGTGGTAAAATGATAAATATGAATTTACAAAGCACATTTCTTTGTCATTCATGCTCATCCTGTTTATACAAAAAAAAAAGCCTTCCACTAAAGCAGAGCTGGACCTCTGCCCTCCTCTGGATGCCTGCTGGTTATTCAAACGCCGGTGTCCTGCCCCTTGTGCACACGTCTCTCATTATTTGTCTTTTTCATGTCTCCATGTTTTTTAAGACAAAAGCTGAGGATATCCGTGGCAGGGGTTGGGGGCTGGGGGCCAGCGAGAGCGGGGATCGTTGTTGTGTGGTTTTTGTTTTTTTCATTCTCCCCCTAATTGACGTGAACAGTTCTTTTGACCCTAATTAGTGCTCTGTAATCTCTCATTTGCATATCACAAAGGCAACGGCATTTGCATATTTGTAAACGAGATGGGCTCTGCATCTGCATGCGTTCCCTTGTTTTTCCTCCCTTTCTTCTGTGGCCCTTGCCTGTCTCTCTCTCTCTCCCTCTCTCTCTCTCACTCTTATTCACAATCCCCCACTCTCTTTCTCTCTGGCTTGGGTACAGTGCCAGGAAGTGGCAGCAGCGACAGGGCAACATGCAGACAGGGACAAGAGGCCGGCACTGGTTGCCCAGCACACGCCCTGGCACAGGGCACTGACAAGGAGAAAGAGTGGAAGGGCGTTTGGGAGAGGTTGTTTTTTTTCGGGTGGAGGGGAAATTAGAGAGAGCAAAAGAGAAACATGAGGACAGGATAGTGAGAAACCTCATTGAGTTTTTTGGCAGACCGATGACGGGGGAGACCGGGGGAGATGAGGTGACGACTGATGGGGATGAAGGGGTGAGAAATTGCGGGACAGAGAGGAGGAATTAGGAGAAGAAGGAAGGATGGGAGGCACCAATGAAAATCACTGGCTTTGGCATTTGTCCTCTGCCCACCGCTGTTTGTTGATGGTGAAGCTGCTTTAATTTCTTAATGTCTTTATCAAGTTAACACAGATTTGCCCACCCCCCCCTTTTCTCATCTGTTATCTCTTATTCACTTCTTCCTCTCAAAGAAAAATAGTTGCAACCAAACAACAAACAAGCAAAAGAAGATCTCAATGTCATCATCCTCATTTGCCCTCACTCTATATCTCTCTCTCTTCCCTTTTGAAAAATAAGTGCGTTACTCAAAGGAGTCTTTTCTCTTGTAGCTGTTTGTTTTACAACACTCATTATTGGTAATCACTACCACTTAGTGCCAGCTGTAAGTCACCATTGACGGCTTGGAAAACGGCCATATCAAATTGGCCATTTGTCTTTTGCTTTTCTCCGTTAATTTCCCCCAATAAATTCATCGCTTGTCCCAGGATGCTCCCTGTCGCACAAGGTCGCTGGGTCTAACAAAATGTTTGCATCCCGAGTCGATGTCGTCATGGAGTTGTCCAGACATCCACTGAAGTGCGGAACATTTTTCCCTGAACTTTTCCGGAGGGGCTTCGAGAACGCAAATGTCCGCAAATGTTGCTACGGACATTGGAACTTTTCCTGCCAACCCCCATGTGAAATTTCCAGAAAATGTCAGAGGGAGCCCATGTGAGAATACAGCAGGACAATCTCTGGAGTGTTGATGACCCAGAGAGCCCAGATGCCACAGAATGGGATCTTTTCCTGTTGGTGTTCAGCCTCGTTTGGCCCAAACGGAAATCTTGAAATTTTGCCAAATGTTTTTCACTGAGATCCTTCCAGGATCAGCCAGTGTTATTCGACAATTTCCTCTAGTAATACCTGCATGATTTCAACTCCCCATATGACCCATCCCAGCAGACTTTTTTGCGGCCTTAATAGAGGCTGACATCGATGTGCCCACAGGTGTACTGGGATCCAATTCTCTCTCTCCCTCCCTCTTCCTCTGACCGCCCTCCTCCTCCCCTTGTCAGTCCTGACCCGAGCGACGCAGCGCTCTATTACTATGGTAATGGGGGCTAATTGAATGGCCGAGGTGTAATGGAGAAGACAACACAGCCTACATTATGATAAGGAGCCTAGACAATAGCCCCACGTCCAGGGTCGCCACTCACCAATAAGGTGGGCTTAAAGGGGGATAGATGTCCTTCTTGCCCACTCCCCCCCCCCCCCCCCCCAATCCTCTTCATCTCCGTCATCTGTGCTTGTGCCGCCTCTCATTCTCTCCCACCCTCTCTTTTACTCCTGATGATCCTGCACGGGCAAGGCTTTGAATCCTAACCCCGGCGCTTATCATTCAGGATATTCATGGAGTTGTTTTTGCAAGGGTCAAGGTGTAGGCACAAATCTAGTGTGTAGGTTGGTACTGTATGTTGGAGATCTGTGTTTCGGCTTCATCTCGCGGTGGGCAGGGTAGTGGATATCCGCCTCGGCGGGTACGATGAAAAATGTAACGGGGACGAATCGTTGTTTTCCACCACCCCCCCCTGCCCCCGTGATGCAGAGTTGCCGGTGAAGAGAGCGGGCTATTCATTTGCTCGAGTCCTCCTAATGTATTCAACGGGGGAACGGTACTCTGTCAAACGTAAAAGCGATGGGGTCCGCTTGTGTATCCTCTTTTGCATACGTGGTGAGATCATCTCCTGATTGCAGTGTTTTGGGACAATGCGGTTCTCGACGCAGCGCTCTCCCCAGTTTGATCGCTTTAAATATTGGCGTTGGAATATAAACGTGAAACATGCCATCGACGAAAGCGTTGAAGTAAGCAGCCGCATACTGCAGGGGAGGAATGGAAGAGACTTTAAAAAGAATATTGTTGCAAACTTTCACTTCTGAAATGATGTAGAAAACAATTAGATCACCACCAACACTGGAACATTAGATTGGATTTGTTGCAGGTCGAACATCTCAGGAAGAGCTGCAGTTCAGAAAAGAAAGCAGCTTGATGATCATCTTGGTTCTTAAAGAGTTCCCATTATGGCCTCCTCTAGCAAAAGGAGAAAAATTCGGTATTTCACAACAAGGAGCTCGCTTCTTTGAGGTGGACTCAGATTCACTCGCTAAATAACATTAAAGACGGAACGTGGAGGGGAGAAAGTGCAGCTTCCTTTGATTTTGTTTATGATCCGGAAATTGCATCGCCTTTGCAATTAGCCCGGTGGTGTGTGTGTGTGTGTGTCTTTGTGTATTAATGCGCACTTTAACAGATAAAAGAAGAAAGTGAGAGATCAAAGAATAGGCTGCTCAAGTGTTCTGATTGTTGTTAGACCCAGCGGATACTGATTAGTCTCCTTTGTTTGTCAGATTACAAGCTTGACCAACACCTCCTTCACCATCTTGGGTTATGTAACTCACGCACATACTTAATTATATATATATAATATATAATATAACTCATTCTGATCGTGTCTGAGATCAGCCTGTGTCATATCCACACCACCCCTCCTCTCAGGGCTGAACTTAACACTGTAAAGTCACAATGATGAGAGTAAAATGTAATTAATCAAATTGTATTATTAAAAAGCTAAACAAGGTGAATGAGTGGAGGTCTGATGGACCACCAAGAAAGTTCTGACATTCCTTGTTTTGAACACTATTGTTAGAAGATCAGAGGTCACCAGGGGTCAGATGAATACGACTTTAGTTTCACAACTAAAAACTGTGCTCACACACAAAAGCTGTTTTCAGTTATGTCCGCAAAATTCCATCCGGACATTTTCCCGGAGTTTTTCACTCACACATATGACGAACGCAGCAGGAGATCGTCCGAGTCGGACACGTACGCGCCAGCAGGAACATTTCCGAAACATTCTGTGGCGTCTGGGTAGAGCGAGCGGGAGGCAGGACGTAATGATAGTCCTGCTGCTCATAGCAGAGTTTTTGTTTACAGTCATCAAAACGCCGACTCGCTCGATGTGAATCCTCCAGAGAGTTTCCTGCTGTATTCTTACATGGAATCCCTTGTACGCGTTCCAGAGATTTTACACGGGGGGCTGGCAGGAAAAGTTCTGTAAAATGACGGAGCAACATTTGCGTTATGGAGAAGTTCAGGAAAACGTCTGAACCTCAGTGCATGTCTGAGAGCAGCTCAAGTAATAAATACGCATACGCTTGTTTTGTAAAGCCACACACTCTGGTTCTGTTCCTTACATCCCAGTCTTTGTGGAACTGCGCGCCCTTTTTTACACCTACATTCTGCCACAAATGTAGTGAAAAAAATTCAATGAAACGTCAATTTTCAAATCAACACTTGTGCTCCTGCATTCATTGGACCTGTCAGTGAGAAGAGCGGCAGTGACAAGGGCACGTTTCTCGAGACACCAGAGCAGCTGTCATAACACACAACCGTTGCACGCTGCTTCACCTGTTTACAGAACCCGTGTCGATTCATCACACTCATCTATGAATCCATCATGACGGTGATATTTCATTCATCATTATTAAATGTCTGAAAAAGATTATCAATCATTTGTCATCAGCACTCATGTTGGAACAGACTGTTGGCTACATCACAGAAGGTGAAATCAAATGTTAGACTAACAGCTCAAATGTAAATAGAAACGAATGGTTGAGTTGACTTTACAAATTAAAAGTAATAACACAAGCAAAGCTCCTAAACCAATGTTTTACAATAAGATTATGTCTCATATTTAATCCCCACATCGTTGCACTTGCACCTGGCTCCAGGTGTATGGACGTTCCTGCAGGTTTCTTTAGTAAATACCAGGTTATGTGTGGAGAAATTGCATCTGCACTGTTTTTGTAATTTCACGTAGTTTCTACAAAATTGTTTTTACTGTGGAAACACATTGATTTTCTCGTTTTCATCTCCACGTTTGGGTTACTTAATGAACTGCAGACTCCCTCGCCTCTTAAATTCTAACACCCGAGAAACTTCAACGGTCGATTTTGTCTAACACATTTGTGTCTTTAAAAAATGAATGGTGGGTGCACTGTGTTGGTGGTCACCAAAGTCAGACACTTCAACTTTCAAGTCGATAATTATGATTGTAAAAATGTATTACTAATCAAACTAGCGATTGTAAATGAATACACGTTTTTTTAATTTTTTATCAACAAATATTTCCTCACCATGCGGTAGTTGTCGGTTGTGTGTGCGCACCGGAAAATAATCCGGGTTTTCGGCGCAGCCCTGGCGCTGTAAATCAAAAAAATTAAAAATAAATGGTGTGGACCACACAACACAACACCCTGAGTGCAGTTTGCAAACATCACTCGTCAACACCTTAAGAGACGTGCTAGCGGGTGGCGCTGCAACTCTGCGGTTTTGGACTATAGTGCGTCGGACTCCCATACAGGAGGTCGCGGGTTCGCGGCCCCGGCCAGAGCAGTAACGTCACGACAACAACATGAGAAACGAGCTCCTTCCATAACCGCTTACTGGCCCTTTTACAGTAAAAATGTACGTCAATATCAATAGTAAAATGTCCCTGTGAATTGATGAACTTCCTTGGACTGTATTTGTCTTGCGGCAATGAGTGCTTTCTTACAGGTGACCCCCAAAACATTTCCCCTCACTGACTGAACCACCGCTGTTTACTCCGAGTCCTCTTCATCCCGACCTGCACCTCGTCTCCCTCCCTCCCTCCCTCTCTCCTCACCCCCCTTCGCCTTCAGCCAGTGTGCCTCTCACCTTTAGCCACCCTCTGCACTTTTTTTGATGTGAAACTCCCAAACCTGAGAGGGCCCGGCGGCCATGCATAAAACATGCCACGCCGCGCTCTCGCTGTTTTTCAGGGGGCTAGCCGTGTTTTCCTTTAGCATTTATACAAAGTGCTCTCTCCTTTGACTTTTCAAACCCGCGGAATAACTTTCAGTAGTTTGGCTTTTTGAGCTTTGAAAGGGTCCAAGGTGAGCGAGAGGAGGGGAAAGACAGATCATGACAGAGAGGTGGACTGAGGGTGCATTTTCTTCAGAAAACAGACCCCCCCCCCAACCCACACACACACACACACACACACACTAGATGTGGTTCGAACCCCCCTGCTTCATGTCAGCAGCAGGGTCAAGCGGGCTGCACTTCCCAATCGCTGCACTACTCCAGTGAGCAGAGCATCAGTGAGGAAAAACAGAGAAACAGAGAAAAAAGGGACCGAAAGAGTGAAGGCAAAGAGAGAGAGAGAGGGCGACGTGGAGGGAAGATGAGGAATGGAAAGAAGAGGGGGAGCCGGGAAGCCATTTGAAACCGCTCTCCTTCACTCTGCACCTCCTCCTTGTCTTCATCGGGTTGTTGCTGTGTGTTCCACCCCTGCTGAGGGCCCACTTGCGCCCCCCTGCCTCAACCCCATATTGGATCTCAGTGGGCATTTTGTGCTTTTAAATGAATAGGCAAATGAGAAACAGGTTCCAATCGAAGGAGAGTGAGGGCGTTTAGGGGAAGACGAGGGGGAAACAAGTAGCAGGGGAGCGGAGGCAATTGGGTCTCTGGGCGGAAACACAACCCCCCGCCCAACACTCCACGCACACACATGTACAACATGCACACACACGCACATGCAGGCACACACCCAAATGTCAGTGGTGGCAGAGCCATAGGGAAGGCACCTCATTTCAATATGGCCTCCTGCTGGGTGCCCCTGATGCAGCGACCAGGAGACCCCTGCTCAGAGACCCACTGATCTGTGATAAAAGCTGCCCCTGCGTCTTCATCATCCTCTTCCATCTTCAAAATCCAATTTCAACTCCTCCAAATTGCTTATTGGTCTTTTTTTGTTGTTGTTGTTGCTTTCGGCACATTGCACCTTCATGTTCTACGACATGTTTGTTTGAGGTCACATCCTGCCTGAGATGTGCGTCTTTAAATCCACCTGTAAAAAAAATAATTCCACTTTATCATAACTTTTGATAGTTTTGCTTATTCCTGTTCTTGGTTGAAATAGAACATATTCTCACCAAGTTAATTGCTTAGCATGGGGAAAAAAAGGCTGAATAATATGTTCAGTTAGATACTCAGGCATATTTATATGCTGTAATAATACAGAATTAACCTTTGACATTGTCAGCAGGGCTTAATGTTATTATCATCAGCTGATACAGGTTGGCCATTTGTCACAGGGTTAATCAATGTATGTGGGGAAAAAATGCAAGTTACTTTAGACAAAAGACCATGAATCAGCACAAATAATTATTTTCATTATTGATGCAAATGTCCATCACAGATTCCCAGATGACCTCTTCTTGTCTTGTTTTGTCTGGCCAGCTGTCCAGAACCCAAAGATATTTACTTTATAATGATATGAAACTGTATCATTACATTTGAGAACCTACAATCATGCTGGGAATGTTTAGAATTTTTTTCTCGGAAAATTACTGAAACGGTTAACTGTTTATCAAAACATTTGTAATGTTGTCGATCAACTAATTAATTGAAAAACAAATCTTTTCAGCTTATTTACAGTAGTTAAATAAGTAAGTAAGTACAAGTAATAAAATCAGACACTAGGTGTGTGAATCAAAAAGACATAAACACCTACGTGCATTGCATATTGTGCAGTTTTTGTTTCTGGGAAGACAGGATAGTGAGGCCATAACCAATGAATTAAAAAAATAACTATTTGATATATAGCTTGTTGCAACAAGTGGAGAAAGGGAGAACATCCAATATGACTTAAGGTGTCTGTTAACCTTGATCTTCGTTTTAACTCAGTCTCGATCTTTGAGCTTGATCTTTAATGATTCATTTAAAAAGAAATGGTGTCACTCGTTGGTGGATAACTCTTTGTATTGAGTGCTTACAGTATATTAAAAGCCGATTTTCAGAAGCACCAAAGCTAATGTGCAAGAGATCAAATAAATATGGACACAAATGAGCAATTATGAACAGTACGAACATATGAACAACATTAGAAAATAAGGAAATAATGAAATAAAGGACAGGAAGACACAAAGGTTGGAGCAGCAAGGTGAGCCATGGTGGTTTGGTAGAGCCAGTACAGGGGTCTCCAATAAGGTATGCTGAAATATTAATCCTTTCCCCTCCTGCAGCTGGAATGTGACACACACTCTCATACACACACACACACACACACACACACAAGTAGCTCCCACTGGCTCCCGCACCAAGCCTGCAGAGGGCCCTGAAATATTAATGCACAAAGTAAATTAAAGCTGCAACAAAAAGAGATGGGGTTTTCTCTTTCTTTTCCTGTATATCTGACTGTCTATACTTTATGACTGGGTAAGGGGGTGGCAGTCAGTGCAAGGGAATGGGTGGATGAATGGATGTGGGGGGCGGGGGGGGGGGCACCAGTCTAATGACTGGAGGCGTAGAGAGTTTACAACTGTCACAAGTTGGACAGTGTCAATGAGCCGGACGAGTTCAGAAGGGAAGTTGATAAGTGAGGCACACGAGGAAGAGAGTGAACACGTGAAGATAATTGTGAGAAGCAAGGAAACACTCGGAGGTGAAAGAGAAAAGAAAGTTGAGGAGAGAAGTCAAAAACAGGGCACAAGTCAGAGCCTCGTTGTAAAAGGGTCTGGGGTCGTGTGTGTCGGTGTTAAGGAGGAGAATGATTTGACCTTCCCAGAGGTACATAAACACACACGTACACACACACACACACACACACATCTGACATGGTCGGCCATGACACAATACATACACACCTGTTCTGACACATACATCTAGACACACTCATCATTTTTCAAGCAAACCTTTTTCTGTCACTCAAACACACACACACACACACACACACACACACACACACACACACACACACACACACACACACACACACTGACAAGTGTGATCTTTGTGTATATTTCCATATCTGCTTGGTTGTACAGTATCAGCTAATCTAAATTACAAGAAGTTCAAAACTTCAAACATGTTCACGGAGCACAAAGACTCACCCTAAAATCCTAAAATTGCCACCTGATCAAACACTTGCATATAGACATTTCATACCTTCCATAAATCTTTTCTCTGCCCCATTCTTTCTCTCTCTCTCTCTCTCTCTCTCTGTCTCTCTCTCTCTCTCTCTCTCTCTCACACACACACACACACACACACACACACACACACACACACGCTGAGTAGCGGCAGCAAAGACTTTATCTCCACCATCAATTTCCGCTCTCTGCATATGGCTGGAGCTGCTTATGCATGTGCCGTGGAGCTGTACTTTATCAAAGGGCCCGTCCTGGGCTTGGGGCCATGCATTATTAAACACAAGCACCACACACACAACCTCACACACTCACACACACTAACTAGGAAAGGGCTTGTGTTGCAAGGCCTGGCCAGACAGGTACACACACACACACACACACACACACACACACACTGCAGTATTTGCCAACATCGTAGACCTGGTGATAGAGGGCAGACACCACTGGAGCTCGTTCAGAAATTCAGTCAGACACACAGAAGTTATCACACACTCAGATACGCAAATATGTACATACAGTTTAATATGAATTCCGGCTGCGCAGGAGGCACACAGCGCCATCATGGAGGGGCATTTGTTTAAGTAATGTGCATTTCTGATGCACCAACATCCTGGACCTAGTTCAGCTTTGTCATGTTCTGCTCAATTACCTTGATTTGACAGTTATAGTTGATATATTATATATGTATATATATACACATACAAGTTATTCTAACCGATTGAACTACTGTTAAACAGTATACAAAATAGTTAGAATTAGCCTCACCATGACCAGTTTAACATTATGAACGAAAAATCCACATATTAATATGTAGTGGTATTTTACAATCCCATGAGGTAGTTGCGTGAATGTGTCTGTGGAAGGGACATTTTACCATTGTGACCGTGTGATTGGGACAAGTGAGATGTTTGTCATTTATCATTTATGACATATCCGCCCATACCAGTATGTATTGCTCTTCGAGTCAAAGCGGTGCTGAAGCTCCGTACAGTTCGGACCCCCTCGCCTGCTGTACCTTCGAGCAGCAACTGTGAGCGAAGCTTGTGATGAAACATGACACAAATCTTTTACTAAAAGAGAGGACTTGGCTGCTTTTGTGTCACAAAACCTTTTATACATCTTTTAAAAATATATACATAAAAACACAAAGAAGTGACTACACACACAAACACACACACCCTTTCAGTCTCTGTGCTGAGGCGGGCTGCTCACCAGGGTGATAATGTCGCTCTGCAGAGAGTGGATTTGACATGAAGTGTGCCTCGAGTGTTCAGATTTTTTAAAACATTTACCTTCCAGTCTCTGCTCTGAAATTAAAAGAAAAAAGAGAGAATCCTATGTTCCAAAACACAGTAAGATTTGTCAAATGGTGAAGTCTTGACAGGTATGGCACACACGTGCCACGTGAAAGTGCTTCTTGGCCGATGAAATGCAAATTGCGCGGTGGAAACTCTCTGGACTCTTTGGACGTGCCCCGGCCTCTGCCTTCAGATTAAATGGCTGATGATTTTTTTTTTTTTCGCTAATGGCAGAAAAAGTAAACGAGAAACCAAGGCTGTGCTCGCCATTACTGCGCGCTTGCATCAGCCATTTATTACACCCATTAGCACTGTGATGAAGTGTGATATGTGCCTCTTTCTCTCACAGGTGTGAGAGTCAGCCAAGGTAACCAGCTGCTGGGTCGCCCTCTCGCTCACCTCTCTCACCCGCTCTGTCTGAAAGAAACTGGAACACTTACAGCGTTAGTGGCAGGAAGTACCACAGGTGTGTGTGAGTGTGTGTGTGTGTGTGTGTGTGTGTGTGTGTGTGTGTGTGTGTGTGTGTGTGTGTGCATGTTTGTGTGTGTGTGTGTGTGTGTGTGTGTGTGTGTGTGTGGTGATAGCATACCCAGCCTCACCCAAACACTGACATGCCTAGCAGGTGTGTAAGGAGACTCTTGTGATCTTGGATACCTTTCAAAGTTTGATGCGCTGTGATTGGACTTTGATTTATCGCTCGAGTGGTGGATCAGTTGGAAGAGAGGCTGCTTTGCAACCAGCCCAGCCGAAGAAAGAATTCCAACAAAGAGGCAGGCATGCTCTTTGAAATACCACGCATGAAAGGAAAATTCCCCTCTTCCCCACCTGGACCATATATTTTTTTCGGCAGTCAAAAATAACATTATACTTACCAAACGTTATTGCTGTGAACGTACTACTTTTTCCTATAACCTTCTTGCTTCAACACTGTGCATCCTGACTAATGCCACTAATTTGTTTGTATTCTTATTCACTTTTTTTTGTTTAGATTTACAAATCCAAAATGGAGGAAGTTGTTACTGTAGGCAGTTAACTGAGATCATGTCTGGATAGGCTCACTGGCATCAGCTGTTTCTTTCTTTGGCTGCTTGTCCCGTCAAATTCATACAGGCCTATAGCCTCATATCAGCCTCTTTCCCCCGCAGGAACTATACCCAGGAACCACCGCGCTTCATCATGGGCATGCAGAAGAGAAGCTACGATAGATGGACCGACGACGAGGTGCAGGCTCTGCTGAGCATTTTCGCAGCGAACGATATCCAGCGGGGCTTCAAAATAAAAAAGTGTACGCCATACGTCATCGGCCTGATTTGCATAAGCTTCCCCGGACTTCAGGCTGCGGTGGAAACTCAGACAGCAATGGGCCACAGGATCCTTTAAGTTCCTGGAAGAGTAGCTTGAGAGAGATTAGTTCTCCCACCAGAATCTCAGATTCTACCTCAAAGAGCAGAGAGCTTCTCTTGGAAAACTACCAGTCTAACTATTTGTTATAAATTGTTCTTTGGAGCAAGTGTCTCTCACTGAGCATGAACCTGTGCTCATTTGATTGATTTTCGTTGTATTGTAGAACCACATCAGTGATTAACAGAAGCTAACAGGACGGATGAAAATAAGAAACTGAAAATAAGAGACGGAACATTATTTCTATCATTGTCATGTTTGAAAGGTCAGTTTAAAACCTCGAACATGGTGTGGGCCGAGATAGAGAAGAAAATAAATTTGTGTGTGTGGCTGTTTTTTGAGGTGCACCTTCTCTCTGACCTGCGGAGACGAAAGCCACTTGACTCCTGTCACAGACGCATCTTCCCTGCGCCCCGTGTGTTGTTGTCTGACACTACAAAGGCGTTTGGATTGCATTAATATTTAGGACATTGCTAGCAGCTTATTGGGCGGAAGTGTTGGGTATACTGATGAGCTCATATTGTCAGAATTCAACTCTGACCCCCAACAGCACAGACACGAGCGAGGGGCGGTTGCCGTGTTGCAGGGGCGTGGAGGGCCATCAAGGTGACCGCAGCGCAGGGGGAGCAGCGGATGACCGCTGTGTTCTCCACCCTGCATGTCTGTCACGCCTCTGACCACTGCTGAGACCGTAGCCTTTGCAAATGAGGAGCACGGAGGCGATGGGCGAAAATGCATGAGCGTGTGATGGGAATATGTGAAGTGGAGGAGTGCAGACATGGAGGAGCGCACAGCAGCCTCCAAACAGGTCATGTATATTCAAGAAGTGAGCTGACCGTGCTGGCTCCTAAACCCTTCCATGCTCAAGAATGAGTTGTGGGCATTTTGTCGTGTCCCACCACAACAGGAACACGGAGAAGGACTCGCCGCAGGTCGTGACCCAAACTTGAGATCAGTGTCGGCCACTGCAAAGTCGAAGAGAGCAGGGACCAGGAGCAGTCGACAGGAATCACTTGCGTTCGTTTATCGAGCCCCGTCTCCTGCGCAGTGATGAACTGCTTCGGATGGTTCGAGTTGAGCGCATCAGGCGCAAGGTTCGCAGAGGTTGGGAAATTTGGCATTCGTTCATTGTTTGTAGCTGTTGGGCATGGGGCTGGACTGCTCGGATGCGTCGGTGACCTGTGGCATCATGTAATGTGTTTGACAAGCATTTCCACCCTGCAAGGCCCAGCGTGGTGTGCGATTGCCAGCTCCGGCTCATCCCTTTCTGGGTTTGATGCTGGCTGAGTTTCCTCTCCGGATCGCCGGCCAAATTTTCTCCAGAAGCTCTCGGCGCTTTGAATAATGTAATCGGACGGGTAATTACCCTGAGCATTTGCACTGCCTTGAATGTAGAAAGATGTTTTTTTTCTTTTTCTACAAATGCACATAGTGTTTTTGATAGTTTTTTGTGTTTTTTTGATAGTTTCCAAGGTGTCTCTCAGAAGCCACAGCTCACGGGTGACAAGCTGGATGAGCAGTCGAGCACATTCTGTCTGCCTCATTGCACTCGCGCCCGGCCGCAACATGCTTGCTTACCCCAACAAAATGAAAAATCAATACATGTCTCCCATCTCCCCCGTCTTTTGCAGGACAATTCACCCTGACACCGTGATCTCTCGGTGAGAGTGATATTATTTCCACTAGGTTGAGCAAGAGGCAGGAGACACATTTTTCAATAGGCAAGCAGGACACCTCTGAAGGCACCTCGCTGCCAATGGCCAATAAAGTCAAGTGCAGGCCATTGAACAAATACATATTTGTGGCAGGTTTAGGGTCTTTAAAGTTGTAGATAAAAATAAAGGATTTTTTTTATAAAACACACAATAACACATTACACTGACGCTTTTCTCCCTTTTGTTGAAAGAACAAGGATAAATTCTGGTCACATTTAAAAAGGAATTAGACCTATTCGTTAAGGGTGATTCTAGTCAGAGATTTTCTTTAAGCAATACTGAAATTCCCCTTTTTCATTCCTAAATGCATTAACATAAAATGAAAGCAAACAAACTCTAGTGGGCTCCCGTCAGGCCTCTGTTGCATTGCCTCTCATTTCCCCAACTCCGAGCCAGGGACACAGACTTCCTGCCGAGGCGTCGCGCTTTGAGCTCCCCTCAAACATGGCCATGTTTTAATGTATTACAATACACTCTGTCAGCACATTTCAAAAATTATGGGCTAGATTAAACGGCAACTTTGACCCACCTGTCAGAAGATACAAGCTTTTTTGCTGAGAGAGATTAATGCTTTGCTCTAACATTTTCTCCTGAACCCCCCAGAATGTTAATCAGAGCCCAAGAGCAGCGGTAGGGAGATTGGTCATTAGGCGAGGTGGAACGCATTGATTTTTAATTTTGACATGCAAATTTGTTTGCCACCCTATTTGTACAGTAAGCTGACCTGCCTGCCTTCTTCTCAGCACTTCTCAGCATTGCGGGAGACGTTGTTTCCAAGTGAGTGATTAGTTTACTTTCCTGGCAAGTTGTGTGAAGGTGGTCCAGTGGGTTGTACTTTTTCTTTCACAAAAAAAGAAAAGAAAGATTTAAAACTTGACAGAGCTTGACTCCGTACCACCAAAAACTTATTTAAAAAGTAACCAAACTTAAATAAATTTGCTTAGAAAATGACTACCCTTTGTTTAAAACAAGGTAAGAATCAAAGGTTACGGGTATTAGCGGGTGTGTTTGTGTGATGACTTGAAAAAAGATAAAATTCTAAATATTTTCATTTGTTTTGTGACATTAATGTCACAAAACCAGCCAAACAAATTCACGTTGTGTTGAAACTACATTTTTGCATTTTGATTCAACGTTTAGCCCGGGATTCACATTTTCAAAAAAAAAAGAAGTCCCCATGAACAACAAACCGTTTGAGTTTTGTCAGAGTTTTGTCTGACAGATGAGCGAGACCACAGAGGAAGTCATCAGGTCACAAACCTAACCTTACACCTCAACAGGTCATCCCTTGCCTTCAGTACTCCTCGAAACATGTGGACAGCAATCGATGCAGGCTGAGGAGGTGGCCATGTTTCTGACCTCTAATCCCCACCTCCTTAACAAGACTGAGAAGTGGGCCTGGAGGCAGGCAGGGATCAGGCCCCTCCAGAGGAGAGCACCAGTGAGAGGAATAAACAAGAGCACAGAGGGAGGGAAACGCACAGCGTTATCAGCGTGGAGGGGATGGAGAGGCGGCGTAAAGGGATGTTATATGGATCAGAACGGGTTATACCCGAGGCTCAGCTCCAATTGATCCGTTCACCTTCCCTCACACCTCTGGCACCGCTGCCACTGTCTCTGCGAAACACCTGCTCTGTGCAAGTTTTGTCTTTGACTTTCCTCAACACTGACCTCCTCATCTACATCTGTTTGACTGACCTGTGTCACTCCCACTGTTGGAGGATTACCTTCAGGGTTGTGAGGGCACTGATTTCTATAGGTTCCTCCTTTAACTACTACCACTCCTGAAGCCTTCTCACTTCAGGCCGCCCCCCCCACCGTGAGCCTCGCTCCTCTGCATGGCTCCGGACCAGTCGGGGCTGCGCCGCCTGCCACTGTGATCTCTGCTGAGAGGCACGTTAGCCCTGCCAGGGAGACGATAACTCACACAACCTGCACTCTGTCAAAAGGGGGTGTCACAAATTTAACCCAGCGCGCAAGGGTGCCCGTGGCACTGTCAGGCGGAATTAGAAAAAATTAAGACATCCATCCCAGAGACATCCAGCAGGAAGACAGACACGGGGGAAAGGCACCAGTAGATTGACATATTTGCCACATACTCATTTGAGCGTGTTCATGGGAGCACGAGCGGTGTCAGCGGCAGCACTTTCTCACCTCGGTGACAGTGAGGGGGGGAAAAAAAAGGGGCGCAGGATCAGTGCAGTGGAAGGCGCAGCGTGGCGGAGTGGAATTAGCTATGATAATATGATGACAGTAATTGAGCTTGTCATAATTGCTCAATCACGGGAGTCTTTCCCCGGGGTCTGAGAGGCAACTGTACAAGGAGCTGTACAAGTCTTCATCACAGGGGTGTGATATATCAGTCAAGTCACTTACAGTAGGACACTGTGATCATGTGTGTTACCAGGTCAGGAAAGACAAACCATCACTTCAGCTTATGATCTACATCTGGACTAATGACTGATTACGTTTTTTTTTATTCATTTGTTCTAATGTACTCGATAATTAATAAGTTGCGAATTGAATGTGCTCTGAGTACCTGTGAAAAATGAATTACAAGTGGAAAGTTGTGAAATGAATTTTTTTTTTCTTTTTCCGTGTGTTGATTGACTTGATATCAACCAGGGGGCCACAAACGAGCACATCACAATGCGCCAAGCTCTCACTGTCCCTCGGAGACAAAGACAAAAGAAGAGGGAGGGAGGGAGATGTTGGGACAGAGGGGTGGCGGCGATGGGACCACCTCACGGCAGAATTTACAGTCTGATTTTCTCCACGAGAATCTGGACCAAAAACCCCCTCACCACGAACGAGAGGACGGAGAGAGGAAAGAAGGGGGAAAAAAAGAGGGAAATTGGAAAAAACAGCTGAGGGTGTAAATAATTCATGCAGACAATATGACTTTTTTATGTAAATTCAGTGCATTAACCCTCTATTATAATGATGGACGACAGATACGGGTGATGTTTCCTTGGTAAGAGCTAATGGATGACCATCATAAATTCACTGCACATTTTATTGTGTTGCTGGGAAAATTGTGCCTGCAGGCAACGTTGTTTACTTTAATGTCGGAGAGGAAGAGAAAAATTCTGCCGTCTTCAAAAGGAGTGCGGGGAAAAGAGAATGGGGAGTGAAAAAAAATAATGGGGCCCACACAGAGCGCCTTGTTCCGTACCTTCTGCCATGTTTGGAGCAAGCGATGCCCCGACCGCCTCGCTGTGTGTTCTTCCCCCTGCCTCACCCCTCTGCCTCGCCGCCTCCTCTTCTTCCTCCCCTCCAGTGCTGTCTTCCTCGGAGAACAGCGGGGTCTAGTCGCATTAGCGGCGCCGCACTCCTCCACAGCGCGCCGATTACAGATTACTCACTTTTGCCACTGCTGCTCGACTTGAAATTTGGGGAGGTAAAGGGACGTCATTTTTCATCGCTTGTCTTCTGCGAGCAACGTGATACTCGCTGGGCAGCGTTGTGTGTTGCGCACAGAGTGCCACAGACGACGTCGGTTCTCACGTAGGAGAGTGCTTTGTGAGCACTGAGCCATTAAGGATAGAGTTTCCGCGGATCAAAATGCATAATTGATTTGTTTAAAATCGAGACACTTGGTGGTGTTTAACTCTGACTTTGAAGCAATAAGCCAGCAGCCGACAAACTTTCTCTTGCTACTTCAGTCGTTCACTATTGATGAAAGCGGGAGAGATGCACAGGCCTGATCAACGGCTGGTTAGTCAGTCTATCATTCCCCTCTCTGCCCTGTAGGCTGCCCCCAGGCCCTGCTCAAATCAACAGCCCGCCCTCCCTCTCTCTCCGTTTCTCACTCTCTCTTTTCCCTCCCTCCATTCCCCCCCCTACTCGGTCCCTCCTCCCTCGTCTCCCTCTCCTCCAAACCTTCCTTCCATCTCTGATTTATCTTGTAATATTGGCTCCCTAATTAACTCTCGAACCGTGTGTCTCATGTGTCTTGTTTTGGGTGGATTTTAGCATACTAACCCCCCAACCTCCCAATCCTCCTCTCCTTTCCCCGACTCTGTTCAATAGAGTATAGGTTTGCTGGGAGCAAATGATTAACAACCAAAGGGAAAGTCTAACATACACTTGATCGTCTTGGTTTAGCTCTCAAGAAGGCATAGATCCACTGGATTTTCTTTTTAAAAAACGTGAAAACAAGTGACAGAAAATGTATTTCTTCTCCTATTTGTAGTTGCACCTTAGTAGTCAACAAGGCATGTTCTCCTGCACATTATACGCCCTCAAATCATACGTAATTGATATTACATTTATGCACAACGTGTTTAATTGTGGTAAAGATTGAGAAGGAAAAAAAGATCAGTAACACACACACACACACACACACACTCACGGTTTATACACATTCTGGGGCTGCTGATATAGAGCAGCAGCAGATGGTGCGAGCCAGCTGTTTCGTTCCGAGCTGGCAGTGGGCACACATGGAGACAGTAAAAGACACACTCACGTATGGAAACGCACACGCACGCACGTGCACCCACATCTGGGTCCCCGCTGCTCACCAGGCTTCCAGCTGGATCTTCATGGGGTCACTCGCTCACCTTCCCCAAGGACATCAAACTACACCCGTTCACAGCGAGACCACCTCTGCCACCCTGGCACCGCAGCGCGGGGTCACACACACCTGCCTCGCCGTCCGAGCTGCCAACCGTGGCTGATTGGCCAGAACCTGCAGCGGGGGGAAAATGCTGCTTATACACACACACACACACACACACACACACACACACACGCCGCGACACAAAGCTAAATGGGCCAGCTAAGTGGTTACAGCGTAAGTCATATATGTTGCCCTGGATAAAGGCGCCTTGCTAAACACATGATGATAATTACCCACCCAGCGGCCGGGTGCCATGTGCCATAATAGGTCTCGCCTCAGCATCGGGTCCTCGGAGACTTTACCCACCCGCACATTGCTAATTTCTCAATTTGTCCGCCACATTTCCTCCTCTCATTCTACCGCGCTTAACCTTTTCGGCTGATGTATACCTTCCCAACCCCTTTCGTCAAATCTGGGGCGAAGTGATGCGAACTAATGATTCGCTTTCCACCACCGAGTCATCCTGTAGCTTCCGATGAACAAACAACTGCTCAAATCTCACCGGGGGATTTGATTAATAATACCATGTGCATAAGGAATTGACAAAGTGAATGAATAATATGCTTTGTTCAAACGGCGAACGAGCCTTGCAAGGTATTTAATAGGTTCTGTTTGTGCTTGGAAGTTCCATCCTGTGCCTCTGGCAAAGCAGACACGTTGTACAGTGTCGGACCACTTTGCCGAGCCCGGCAAGTGTCTGGGGAGCCTGTCTCCATTGCAATCGCTGGAGGAAAACCAAAGCTTGGCGTCTTTTCCCCCTCTTGTTTGCGGGCACTTGGAGGGTGTTTATCTAGAAAAGAATAACAACTTGTTTTATTCATGTTGGGCATGGAAGACACCATGCCCTCCTGAGAGCAGGGGCTGATGGGTATTGACGGTAGAGGGATAGTCGCTTTTTTATTGTGGCATACTCGAACGTGTGTGTGTGACTGCGTGTGTGTGCATGCGCAGGTGCTTCATAGAAATGATATAGACATAAACTCAGGTATTGTGTTTGCTCAGTTGCGCTCTGCTCTTGAAGTCTTCTTCTTTGCGAATGGCAACATAGAAGTTGAATGAGATTTTCACATCATCCAAATATATACTACTATTTGCCCCATGAAAGAAAACAGGACAACAAGTGTTGACAAGAAGAAACTCTGTTAATGGTATTTCATAATTTTATCACAGCTAGGCAGTAGATTTGAACGGAAGCTTTTGAAGTTGTTGGCTGTTTTTGCAATCGATTATATATTAAAACTTTACACCTGAGACTTTTTACTCATATTTTGAATGAACTAAGTGGGAATAACACGACACTGTAAACATGGACCACTATTGTGCACTTACAATATGCAAAACCTCATGTCACTAATTTAGTAATTTCCTTTTCAGTTAATGGGTATTCCAGGACTTGTAATGGAATAGTCATCATTGTGTCTTTCCCACTGAAAATATATATTTTCCCATGTGGCTATCGCTGCTTTACATTAGAGCCGTGTGTGTGTGAGAGAGTATGTTGCGAAACCTGACGATAAACATTTTAAAGCGCAGGACGTCGGCCTGTTATTGCAAAGCCTCCCCTCGTGGTGTGAGCGGTGTTTAATCTGCAGCAATTAAAATATTAATCATCTTTCTGTTAATTAAGCTGGTTAAGTGCTAGTTGTGGTTTTATTAGTGCCGCCATTTGGTGGTCTAAGTGACAATCCTAATGGGGCCACTCTGAGAAAAAAGATGGTAATTGGGTTTGGCAATTCCATTTCCACCACCGACCATCCTCTCACCCGCCCGCTAGCCCATCAATAATTTATCTAATTACCGATATTGTGGCATGAGTCACTCTCAATTGAGGAGACAAACATGATTATTTAATAATAATAATGCTTCCAAACATATGCAACGTCTCCTGGCCTTCCTCACTTCCCCCTCAATTTTTAATGACTTGTTAACACAATGGGCGAGAGGGACCTCAAACAGCACAACAAAAGAAGTCCATCAGTGACCTTTAGCATCTAAATACCAGGAGCAGGATTAGAATAGCACAAGTTGCAAAATACAAAAACTGTCTTTGTGAAGGTGTGTGTGTGTGTGTGTGTGTGTGTCTATTGACTCTGCTTTACTGATAAATAGATGCTGGAATAGGACAGCTTTGGTAATCTTTCATAAGAGGTCTTCAAGATTCACAACTGCAACAAAGGGGGTTGTGTTGGAGGTAGTGGTGGTGGTGGTGGGGGTATCTGAATACTATCCACATCCCATAATGATCTCAATAATAACCCTGACAACACTCACGGACATAAAAATAGTGTGTGATACGGTGATATGAGCGCGTGTGTATGTGTTGTGTTGCCTTGGATTATGAGCAGCAGTAAAACACAGAGAAACTCAGTGAATATGCTGGAGGTAAATGACGTCCCACAGGGCTAATATTCACCTCGCCATAATAACTCTGCCACTGTCAAAAGCCAGCTAGCTGTGCGGTGTGCTGCTGTGCTATGTGTGTGTGTGTGTGTGTGTGAGCACATGATGTGAAAAGTAGCTCCCTCTCTCTCTCCCTTCGCCCCCTCTGCATCGCGAGCGGAATGCAACTTCCCTTGTTCTTTTCTCTCTCTCTCTCTCTCTCTCTCTCTCTCTCTCTCTCTCTCTGTCTCCCGGTGGCAAGCTCGACAACTCGGAACTGCACCTCAGTAGTCGAGTGAGGAGCGCAGAAGGAAGAAGTCATTCATCCAGTGTGTGTCAACCACGAGTTGACTATAGGAGAATGAGCAGGGAAGCAAAGCGATGTCTATTTCTGTCTCGGATGAGTGCGAATGGTCAGGGAGGAGAGCACAGACTGCCCAGTGAGGGAGACACTGGGCCGTATTGTGAGCTCCGGGGGCTGTAGGGAGCAGTGATCGGAAGGATGGATCTGTTGTATACGTGTCTCTTTGTGTGTGTGTGTGTGTTGGAGTGTGCGCACAGGGGCATGCTTGCATGTCTCTCTGCAGCCAAAATGCAATGAATGGCACTCATTAGCCTCATGTTAGCCTTGCTAGCTGCCGTGCCCCGCGGCAATGAGGTCACACACAAGGTCATGACTTGATTACATGGTAACACACTTGCTGACATTGGTGTGTAAGTAACACATACTCCCTCTTACATACAGTTGCAATACTCCTGACGGGGCAAAAAATCAATAAATATATATATATATATATATATAATGTTTTTGGTTTTTAAACCTTGCTGCACAATTGGCTCATTCTCTTGTGATTTTTTTTAACACTTTTTTATTATTTGTTTTATCATTGCTCAAAAAATACATGAATCTATTTTCAACTGGTACTTTTTAAAAGTTTGTTTTATTAACATATGCATTAAAACATAACACATACGCACAATACAGTTCTCAGTCCTTATGTTCACCCAAAGAAGACACACAAAAATAGCTGCTAAAACGACACATCCCTTTTTCCCGCATGAGCGTTCCTCCGTCTTCCGTCTTTAATTTACAGATGTGGGTATAAAGGGAGAAAGAGCCGCAGGACACAATGTGCTCTCTGTCATCAACATCGATTTTTGTTCCTGTTGTATTCCGTGTTATTATTTCACAGCTACTCTCTTCCACACGCTTTGCCTTTAATATAAAGAACCAGCTTTTACACACACACCGTTCAAACTGTGTAGGATTTGAATCCATTTGCTCTGTTGATAGCTCACGGATGTTGACGGCGTTCAGTGTATTGATCCATCCAACAGTTTCATCCAGCCGGAAATAGCTCAAGAACATTGGTCAGAAACTCTCAGCTGATATTCATGGTCCGCAGAGGATGGTTTCTGTCGACCCCTGACCTCTCTTTCTGTGGCCAAAACTTCCGCTTGCACTTCAGGAATATGTATTGATATTGACTCGGCACATGCCCCAGCGGGTGATCCCTTTTCAGCGCGAGCTCTCCTCGAGCATCACTCATACGATTAACTCGAGTGCATAAAAATAACCAACAAAAGTTGGCTTTCATTCTTTGGCAGGTTAATGTATATTCTTACAGATTCCAGATTTCCAGCACTACTGTCATGAGGGCATCATGGCAGCCCTCCTCTCCCCTCTTGTGTCATTGTTTGTTTTCCCCTGTGTGTATCTTGCACGTTTCCCCCCTGCTCTGTGCCTGTGTCGGTCTGTGTGGTGGTGGGCGTGGCTTCTCCCTGCAGGTGGCGACACGTGGAGATCATCACTAATCATTCCCCACAGTATAAGAAGACCGGCCTGAGATCCACTCGTCGCCAGATCGTTCAGTCAGCAAGAGCGGTACCTTTGTTGTGCTCCTGGCTCCCGTTATCGCTGTGATATCAACCGTGTCCTTAGCTTGTGTAGCTAACCACTGCTTGCGCTCTTGTGTTGTAGTTTACCCTCGTTGCTTGCTTCAGCCATTCCGCCTGCCTGCCTGCCTGCTTATGGCCTGCCTGCACTGTGTTTGGATTTGTTTGTTCCTTCGGAGGACGCCAGTTCCACGTGGAGGAAAGCCACGTATTGGATTGGGACTCCGAATCACTGGGCACGCTCTGGAGAGCTCACCACCATCCACCACTCACCACTGGGACCCTGGACACGCCACCCCACCCCCGTGCACCGTGCACTGTATATGTATATATCATATTACACATTAAATCGCGTCATATCTGATCCCGTGTTGTGTCTTGCATTTGGGTCCAGTTCCACCGTGTATCGTTCACAACAACTACATTTTCAAGTTTCTGATTTTGGTTGAAACATTAACTGTGATGGTTATTACAATAGTTTAATTATATTCTCACAACAATTACTCACAGGGAAACTACAGCACACGACTGACCTTATAGGTAAGTTATAACACTCCATGGCAGGGTGCTGCGACGATTCAGAATTTTACACATTTTTGGCAAATGTGTGTAACAGTTAACCGCGGCAGATGACCTCAGCTAGGACGGGGGCCGTGTGCTGGCAAGTTGTTGAACCTGCTCCGAATGTGTTAGAGATCTTAGTGAGTTATCCAGGGTGTTGATGAAATTAAAATGAGTGAAAATCCGATTTGGACATTTAACGAAAAAGTACTGTGTGTGCGCGCTTTGCTACGCGCGAGAGAGAGAGTGTGTGTATGTGTGTGTGTTTAGGCCTTAACCCTAAGCCCTCTGACTCGAGACTGTCGGAGGAACAGAGCCGAGGCTTTCTACCTGAAATTAGTCTCTGTGGGAAGACGAGAGGCCTCATCTCTTTGAGCCAGTTGGCCCGGCCCACAGCTGCCCAGCCACTGTCACACTGAGAAGCAACTGTCATTGAAAAGGAGACATTAATTGCCCTGGTGCGATGGCAAGACGCTCACTATAGCCGTGCTCAGGTGCACCTTTGCTGCTGCCTTGCAAATGAGATGCAGAGTGTTGGCTGCAGTACCTCCTTCCCGCGGATAATTGACCCTGGGGATCCGCCTCGCAGTCCACCCACCCTCCCTCTCTCCTTGCGTACCTCCTCCTCTTTCTCCGTCTCCTCCTCTGCTCCCCCCCCTCTGTTACCTCCAAGACGGCGCGGGACAGCTCCTGATTGGTTGGTAGTCAGCAGGATGGGGTTGGCCCGTTGACCCCGCAGCCTCCCCTTCCCTTTCCCTTCTTCAGCGCTTCTCCCTTTCTCTTCCCGTCTCCAGCTCCTTCACAGGGGCGTTTCACGTAGCGATGTTGCCAGTGGAGACGAGCGGAGCGGCAGCTTCCGGACCCGGCTACGGCCCCCCGACCACTACCGCAACCTCTGTGGGAGGTGCATGAACCCCCCTCCCCCTGTTTTTTTCCTCAGTTTTTTTTTATTTAAGCGCCCCACCCCACACACCCGCTGCTTAGTCATGTTGTTTTTGTTGTCGCAGCTCCAAGTTTTAATGAGGTGAGACTGCTTGTACGCTACTGTGCTGCTGGCTTGGCAACAGCAGGCAGTGCTGTTTATTTACATCTGAGGTCCATGCCGCTCAACTTCCATCGACCCATGCGTTGGTCAATTGCATGCGAGCGCATGGAAAACAAAGACCCACCTGTATACCTGCGCACAGTGCTGCTGGTCACCTTTCCAACGACCCACACACATTTGCTTCGACTCTCACATTGCTTGCTCTCTCTTTGAGCAGCCTTCCCCCTTCCTTCACACGTCTTTCTTTTCTACTCCTCTAACCTCTGACTGGCTGTTTGCCCTGTCCTCCTCTCAGTTTAGTCTCACCCTGTCTCTCGTATGCACTCTGTTTTGTTTTTTTATAGCATGGCAACAACAGTTAGTGCGAAAAACACACGCCCGGTGTAAGCCAAGAAGCCCGCGGCTCAGATGGAAGCCCCCTGAGCATAATATGCAAGGTGTGGCAGAGAATGACACTGTTAATCTTGAAGGATTACTTTCTCATGGAGCAATTTGTCACTGCAGAAGTCTATGCTCCTCGCTCATATACTCTGTGCATATCCTCTTGTACCCGCTTGTTTGTTTGCTGCTGCTGATGTGCTTGTGTGCACTTGCTATTGTGTGGGTGTTAAAATGGTGAATTACCAATCTAGTGTAATTGAATAGTGGGCCATCTGCTCGGATGTTTATCGCTTCTTTTTTTTGGTGGGGGGGGGGGGATTTTTATTCATTGCTTGTATATTTTTTTCACATTTGTGATTTCATCTTAATGTGAGCATATGTGTGTTTGGGTGTTTGCACGTGTGCGTTTCATCTGTAGCCTTTAACTGGCTGGAAGCCCCCTCTTTGGTGGAGAGGCCAGCCGTGGCAGCGGAGCGGAGCGCTTAGTGCATTTCATGCTTAATTCTGTGTCAATTAGTTGACTGCTACCTTCCCTCCAGCGAAAGAGCACCGAGAGAAACACAAGCCCACAGAAATCCTCTGGCTTTGACAGGCGCAGTGTTCAATCATTTATCCCGAGGCCCGGGGCCACGGAGCACTGTCAACAAACATTCCATTGAAATCATATCAAGCCTCCTCTGTTCACTCGTTTCTGTGCTGTCTGCTCTGCATCCCCCTGCCTCTTTATCTCCCGCGTTCTTCACCCTCCGCTTCCTCTCTCTCGCGCGATGTGCTTTTTACCCACCTTTCGCTGTTATTCCTCTCTTCCTCTTCACCCCTCGCCCTCTGGGGTTTCTCGATCTCTGTAGCAGGGGTGTTAGTTCTTCCTCTAAGCCGATCTGCCTCTGTGTCCCTCCCAGGACTTGGCGGCAGAGTGATCATTTGTTAAGCAGTTTGCTTCCCCCCTCCTCCCCACCACCACCACCCACTTGGCATGCGGTCAATTTGTGGTCATATCTTAAGATGAGCACCAGGATATCACACAAAAATAATATATTTCAACTTGACTTTGTTTCAGAGGGTATCTCAACAAGACGGATGCATCTGAAAACATAACCATCAATGACCACATTATATGAGCTGCCGCATTGTGCATACAAACACCTTTTTGACTCATATCTTTCACACGTTAAGTTTCAAACCTATGCCCATGTCTTGGGCAAATGCTGTTGCTCTCAGTATAGGTTGAAGTTGAAAGGAGCCTTTGATCACAGCATGTGGCCGGATTGAAGATCTGCGATCTAACAAATATTGAAAGCAGAGGTTTTCATGTACTGGGCCGCTCTTTGGTTTAACTCCGGAGCTTGACTCTCACTTTGGGGAGATTTTTAAAATTTTAGACAAACAATTAAAGTGCACGGGACGGAGATTTCACATCCGTGTACCATTTGAAAGAAAAAATAGAAATCAGGCTATTCGGAATACATCAGCCAATTAGCTTCACTGCCTCCGTCTCTCCCCGGTATTTGCTTTTGGCCCACTGGAACTCTGGGAAATATGCTGATGCGGGATATTTTGCAGGTAAAGTGGACAGAGGCCAAATCTGAGATTTTTCCTCGGCTTCCTCTGCTCTGGGCTACAAACACTGATGCAGAGCGAGAGACGGCAAGAGAAAAAGGAGAAGCATCTTCCACTCCCTCCCCTCCCCTCCCCTGAGCCCTCATCCCGAGAGAAACTCATCTCACCTGGGTATATCCGCTGTGGAGAGTAATAAATAAATGTATTGGGTTAATTATTAAAGACAGCCTAAATGAAGATAGATGCTATCCTCTGAAGGCTTGGTGGTTTTAAAGGGCCGAGCTTCACGCAGATGTTTTTGTGATTCCTGTTTGTTTGCCCCACTGGTGGTCAGGAGGAATATACCGCTAGTCCTCATATCTTTATTCTGTTATTTCAGACCTTTCCCTGTTTCTCTCTGTTTATTTGCTGGCCCTATTTTGTTCTTCATTTTCAAACAAATGGAAAGATACTGACAGAGGAGTACACGTAATCACAAACAGGACAGTGTGCACGCACAAAAAACAACACTTATTCCACCTTCCAGAACGCCTCAAACATGTTTATGAAATTAACCGTGACGACATGACAACTCTAATAAAATGGATCAAAGGGCTTAATTGAATCAGGTCTTATTCAATTCAGACTTCAGGCCTTGGAAGAGAATTTTTTGGTGGGTGCACTCTCTTACTCAGCACAACGCGAGCCACCCACCGTGAAAAAACTGCAGCACCGTTCTGCAACAATCGCCACAATTTCAAAAGTTTTCGGGGGAGATTATTCAAGAGATATTATTTGCCCTGTTTGTAATCATCAAACAAAATATGCGTTGTTTTTTTTTTTCATTCTCTCTTTTGCACATGCCAAACAGCCTCAACCCTCCTCTGGCTGTTCAGGTTTACCTCCCCCAAGTTCGAGTGCCTCTGACGTGACAACCAGAAATCCAGAAGACAACAACAGGGCCCTCGTATCAGTCCCTGGACAAAGCCAAATTAATATTTAAAGATCATTACTAATGCCCTGAAGTAAAACACAGAGACTAGGTAATTAATTGATTGAGCTGGGTGGTCCGCAGAGAGTTTAGACCGGATGAGTGTTGTTTATCTCCGTTGTTATTGAAGTATATTTGATTGCTCTGAGCAAATGATTTCCTATTGAATGTAAAGAAGGGGGACATGCTGCTGTATGTTTGACCTGTAAGGCATATGCAGCGAGTTCATATTCTCGGAGTGATGGCATCAGTTGGGGATTAATTGTCCCCTGTGCTTTCCCTCAGTGCGTGCGTGTGTAGTGTAAATTCGCAACGCCACTAATCTATTGTACCGCACACTTAATATTGGAGCTCAGTGGATTCTGCAGACCTGTTTTCACAGGCTCGTATAACAAGTGGATGGATTTCCACTGCCGATAATCGCAGATGCACTTGGCAAGACAATAAGTTGTGTCCTACATCATTTGGCCCACTTCCTATATCAACCGTCGGGTGTGAATAGAGTGTCAACAGAGCGCTAATTGTTCTTCGGCATTTTGATTTATCACAGGCGCAAGCCAAGGGAGAACAGAGGATGATTTTGCATTTGGCAGGCTGTCCACCGTTCCCCAGCAGCATGCCACTGCTGCTGCTTCCTGGTGAAAAGCCTAAATTCAGTGATTCAGTACCTTGGATAGAGCTGCCTGCTCTGTCCACAGGCTGCTTCGCTCTGTTCCAATTCCATATCATATACAAATACTCTATAGCGCACACTGTGTACTTGGCCTGAAACTGAGTGCGTTTATCCCGGTGTCGTATTTTACTTGAATAATTCAGTTTTATGGGCCTTTTTGCATCTGCTGCTCCACATTTCACACGCAGACATTGTGCTCTTTTAATCCACAAGATTTATCTGATGAAGTTTGGATGCTTTGCAGGTTGATATTTTCTCCATGCAAAACGTATAAAAACTAATGAAGTAGTACACATCGTAGGTTTTTCAAAGACGCGGCCGTCTAATGATGAATATAGTTCAGCACCAACACTCCACAAGGCCATTCTTCATAATGACAACTTTTACTTTTGAAGCGTATTTTTGCTGCAGAAGTTTTAGAGGATCTATTTGGAGAATTTTTCAAGAAATTGAATGTTGAGATGTTGGTTTAAATATATCTTTGTTTCCTAATTTGACTTTTTTTCTTTCTTTACCACATGTTGGATTGTGCAACATCATCCATCAACATTACAGCGCAAAACATAAACTATTTTAAGATGTTATCAATCCCGGCATTTTAGAATATGCCCCGTTTTAGCATTTTTTCCATTTCAAATGTTGACATACTTCAACACTTAATTAGCATTTAGCGCATGATATTGACATAGGGTATGTGTGAAGGATTTTTTGTCTTCTTTTTTTTTTGGACTGCCGCTTTGACGCAATGTAAATGTGGGAAGCGTCATGCGCAACACACATAAATAACATTTTGGGCAGAACGTGTGAATAAACTTTTCCTGAGTTGCCCCAAATGTCCTTGGTTTAGAACACATGAAAAGATGTCCTTTCTTTTTTTCTCTCTCTCTTTCTCCCTCTCTCTCTTTTGAAAGCATTTTTTGGGGAGAGAGGAGCATTCAAGAACCACCGGGTTTTTCGCAAGTTTTTGGAGATGCCTGTCATGAATGAACATGGCGGTCTGTTCCGGTGCCAGCTGGCAGAGAAAGCCTAACACGTCCCAGAGTTGAGCGAGGGGCCAGCTGGATGCCCGCCGAGAGCTTTAACACACTCCTCGCCATTGCTGCAGACTCCATCAGCCCGTCCTGTTAACTGACACAACACAACACTAATTGTGCATTAATCAGTGGGTTTAGTTACTCGATCCCATGAGCCTGTGATGCATTTCAGTGGTTGTGAAACAGAAGTCGGATATTTGGGTTTCACTACTCCGTGGCTCCCGGGAGTCCCGATTTTGGCTGGCTGTCTGGCATGTGGTTAGTTAGCCGGTTCATCTTTTGGTTCAGTATTTAAAGCAAAGACTTATTCTTGGTTTGCATTTTAAAATCATACATTTTATTTCCATGAACATCAAGGTGACAGATGAATGCTGGTATTATTTGGATATTATTGACATACTTCGTTCCAGGCCTAAGGTCCTCACTGCACCATGTTGAGCAGCTCCATTACTCTGCATATTGTCCTGCTCCAAGATTATCTTTACATCAATGAGTGATATAATATAATGTAGAAAGTATCAAATCCTTATCGCTCAGTGGAGACATTATTCCTTTGAGAAATTGATTGAAATTATCAGGATTTATCATAGTATAGAAGATATAGAGTTGAAGACTGGATGTGATGCAGTTGAAATCATTTAGCTTTTTTTTTTTCTTCTTCTTTTTTTTCTGCTCTTCTTTACTCACCTGAAACACAGCTGTGACCCTACACAGCCAGTCATGGCTGTGCGATGAAGAGAAGGTATATACTGTGAGAAAATGTTCATTACACAAACGTTACCGACTGGTTCTGTGCTTTGCTCATTTTTCTGCTTGAGGCAGTAATCAATCATCGAGTCATTTATCTCACACTGGTGCCGGGTTCCTTTTATCAACTGCCAGACTCCCTCAGCTGCGCAGTATTACTGACTACAGGTTTCGTTGGCTCACTTAGCAGAAATTGCCACCTGATAAAAAAAGTCAGGTTCCCATGCCTCTCTGCGTTACGTTGTTGTTATGAACAGTTTTGTGCTACTGAACGGGGACGTGGTGTGTTTGAGATGTAACCGTTCAGTCATTGTTTAAATGTAATTAAAATCACTTGACAGATTCACTCTTTAATCATGCCATGTGCAATATCTTTATGTCGTTATGTAGGGCAATGGCCACATTCCTCTGCCATAATCGTTCGGAGGAATAAACATCAAGAAACAAAAAACAAATTCTGAATTTAACCTCTGGCAGATATGGTTTTGCCATAATCCCCTCCTTTTGCATTTCTTGGCCTCTTGTGATTTGATCCATCCCAGATGCAGCACGTCTGGCCTTCTTCTTCTGTGGGTCAAAGCTGACTGTGTCCGTGGTGCTGAAGCACTAAGAAGTGTGCCTCTGTCTGTGTGTGTGAGTGTGTGTGTGTGTGTGTGTGTGTGTGTGTGTGTGTGTGCGTGTGTGTGTGTGTGTTGAAGGGGGAGTTGGAGTGTGGGTGCGTGCAGATGGTTCACAAGCCAACCTTTCAATTAGGCCCGGAGTATAAATATCCGTGGCTGATTGGAATGTGGCGGCTGCTGGCACAAAAGGCCCGGCTTGGCCGGGCTCCAGGACCCTGTCGCTCACTCACTCTCTCTCAGTCACGCTGGAAGCCGCCCAAGGTTACTTTGTCAATGGACGCAATGATTTCTAACTCCCTGTGTCTGCCACGACCACTTTCCCTTTTCTTTTTCTTTTTTCTATCCCTGTTTCCATCCTTCCTGCGCCTGTCTCCCGACAGCTCCATGGCAAACTTTACATTTGAAAGAGGCCTTGGGTTGAACCCAGTTGGGGGTTTGATGTCCCTTCTTTCCCCTCCGTACGTTTTATGCCTCATCTGGATTTTGAAAATTCCCATTGCAAAAGGTGTCATCTGTTATTTTCTCCTTAAAAATAAGAAATTCCCCAATGTGATTTTTTTTTGTATATACTCATATATTTCCACCCATGGTGAGCGTTTGGGTTCCAGTCCAGCTCCTAATCTTATTTAGCTAATGCTGCAGGTGAATAGTCCCTGCAGTACGCCTGGGGAGACCCTGTATATCCTTCACAGATTACGGGGGGATGAGCTCCCAGACAACTTATCCCTCCGTCCCGAAAACCTGTCACCGTAAGCTGTCTGAGAAATTATCCACACGCCCAGACACACGGTGGTGAGGGTATGAAATGACAAAGCAGAAATGTTTTTGGAGAAGGGGACGTTATCACTTTCACCGAACCATTTCGAATGTTGTAGTAGTGCACCGCCTACAAATAGGATTGGAATTACTGGTGTTACAAGGCAGAAAGCTGCTGTCGTTCTTCTCCCTATTTGACTGTTGATATTTTGAGTTTGGGAACTTTTTTTTCGGGTTAGTCGGGGTTATAATGTCTGCAGCAGAAATGTCCTCTGCTGCTACATGTAAAGATTCCTCCTGTTGTCTTCACAGCTCCTCAAATCAACAGAGTCATGCCCCTCCAATAATATAATATGTCCTTTGTTAAGAAACCATACCCTCTTCTTTTCCATCACTTCACCCCTCCCCCAGCCCCCCACCCAACCCCTCTGTGTGACCCACCTACCCAAGCTGTGTCAGGGAAGCACCCCCCCCCCCAGTCTCTTATGCATCCCTCTAGAATCAGGAGAGATTAAAAATTAGGGGATTAGATTCCCCTCCTCACCCTGTAATCCAACAAAACAATGCTTTCTAATGTCGAGCGCTCCAGAAGCGTGGGTAAGTCCTCCGTGTCAGTTATTCCTTATGGAAGGGTTCCCTCGGAAAAGACGCGCACTTCGCATTCTGTCTCCGACCACCTCCTCCGTCCCAACCCCCTTTCTTTATGATCCGGGGCCGTAATGAGGCAACATGGGAGATGGGGCCTAATATCTGCTAATAGGGTCAGTGGAATAAACTGTTTTATAGGGGTCACTGTTGGCACAAGGACAAAGGGATTGCTAAATGCTCGTCTCCTCCGGTGCCAGTTGTAACTATGATTTTTTTTTCTTCTTTTTTTTTTTTTACAACAACAATAATAATGGCAGTTATAATGACTCTGATAACACTGAGGAGTCCCGGTGATGTAAGACACCGGCAGGCTACTGAATTAGGGCCCTGTTTTAAATATGTCAGTGCCACGCTCGGGCTGGAGCTATAGCTGGCCATGGGATGCCCTCCTTTAATTTCATCGCTCTGTCACCTTTTATTAAAACCCATTTGTCTCAGAGAGAGCGAGAGAGAGAGAGAGAGAGAGAGAGAGAGAGAGAGAGAGAGAGAGAGAGAGAGAGAGAGGGAGACAACGAGAAGAAAGTAGTGAGGGTGGGGGGCAGACGCAGATGGAGAGTGAGAGAGGGGGAAATGAGAGATATAAGCAGAGAGAAAGAGATGTAAAGACAAAGAAGGGTGACTTACCCGAGGTGCCAGATAACAGAAATTGCTGTTTTGAGGAGGGGCAAGTGTTGTGGGTGGTGTTGATTGTGGGCGTGGGGGGGGGGGGGTGGGGGGGGGGGGGGGGGGGGGGGGGGGGGGGGGGGGGGGGGGGGGGGGGGGGGGGGGTTGCCATCACCTTTGGGAGTGGGTCTTATAGGTGGAAGACAGGGTTGGTAAGGAGGAATGGGAGGGTCCGAGGGGCTCAGCAGGAGTGATTAATGATGAATCTGGGGTATAGTGGGCCGGTGGGACTAACCATCCCCGTCTCCGTCTCCATCCTGCCTCCCCCAAAACCCTTTCCCAATCCGCAGCCCTCGCACCCCACCTTCATGCCCATTTGTATCTGTCTTGGGAGGGGCCTACGAGGACCCACTGATGTGCCCCCTCATTTTCTTGAAGATGAAAATGAGAAACGCGTCCAGACATGTGTCATTTCCAAATCCAGCTCTTCAGATTTATTTTGGACGGCTACTGTTTATTAATGTCATTGACTCCAGACTAATTATTCTTCCGCACGTCTCAAAAGAAGGAATTCCTTCAGATCTCAACAATGTGTTCACTGACACTCACCGGTGACTCACCGTACTCGGCGTCAAATTAACACATTTTGATGTTACCCCTTTTGAAATCCTAACAGGATTATGTCCAAACTCCTGTCTTTCATTTTGAAGGTTTGAGTAAATCATGGGCCAAAAGAAACTCGTGAGGCGCTCGCATTTATTTGTTTTCACAAGGGACTAGGCTGGGGTTTCTGCCAGAGAGCTTATGTGCGCGCGTGCGCGCGTGCGTGCGTGCGTGTGCATGTGTTTATGTGTCCGACAGAGAGTGTGGCAGCCACACTTTCCTCACTCCGTCAGATAGCTTTGACTTGGCGCCCCGCTCTGAAATGGCATCAAAGTGGCTCACCGCCACATTTCCACCCCGTCCTGTGGTCCCTCGCTCCCTGTCATCTGCCTCTAAGCCCACGCACCCCAGTACCTACAATCAAAAAGAAATTAAATGATTCATTCTATCTTCCCGCCTTCTTCACAAAGTGAAAACATGAAAAATAAAAGACAGGAAGAGGCTTTTAAAAACACTCGTACAATGCGTTTTATGTTCTTCTCTGTTCCCCTCGTTTCTCCTCTTTCTAACTGAATAGTACATGATGGCACTTGACAGAGAAGAGGAGGAGGAGAAAGCAGAAGGAGCAAGAGAGAGAGAGAGAGAGGGGGAATAAAATCAAGTGTGACAACATATGAATTTCAAATTTCCGAGGAGACATCAAAGTGCGCCATCCGGGGTGTCTCTTCGACAAGGACACTTTCTGATTTTTAATTCCGTTCCCTGATTGTATCGCCAAGGCCTTAACGAATAAACGGAGGAGCAATGCCAGTGAGTGGCATCAGGCGGCGAAAGATAGAGCAGGGAGGGAGGGTAAGGGGAGATGTGGGGGGGGTAAGGGGGGCACCACAGAGGAAAGAGAGTAAGTGAGATCAGAGGGGGTTAGACGAGATAGATAGAGGAGGAGGAGGAGGTAGGAGAGAAGAAAGAAGTGCCTCATCCAAACACAGGCGGCCGGGCCCTTTGTTGTCGAAGCGATCATAGCTCCTCTTTCATCAGACAGAGCGATGGAGGAGAGAGACAGTGAGAGTGATCCAGTCCCCTTTCCGCTGGGGTGACAGGGACATGCGTGGATGGAGGGCAACTTTTTCCACCCTTTGCACATATCGAAATCAGGGCTCCTCTTCCAAGGACTCATCGTGTTGTGCAGACTCTGAGAAAAAAAATGCTCACAAGTATAGCGGGGGGTGCGTGTTAAACAGTGTGCCTACGCTAACACGTCTGTTTGCATTCAGTCGTGTCAACACAAAACTGTCGCGTGTCGCTAATCGCTGGTTATGGTCACTCTTCCTCTTTTGCTTTCCAGTTCACGGCCGCAGCGGTCTAATTGCCTGGGAGGTTCTCAGCAGGAAGTGTGGCAGGCCTCTGGCATTCCCTCCCTTGGCAAAGCCCTCCGCCAGCACTGCCGCGGTGCCAGCTCACCCAGCATCCACGCGAGGGGTCTCATAACCCACAAGAAACCCCCATGATGGGCACTCCCCACCGGGCCTCTTTGGAAACGGATGGGAGAACCCCAGGAAAGCGGCAGAAAGATGGGAAAGGTCATATTAGTATTTGCATCTGGTGCTCTCCCTCTCTCTCTCTCACACACACACACACACACACACACACACACACACACACACACACACACTCACACACAACGACGATCCCTACCTCATCCAGAGTTGAAGGGTCCTTAAGCAAGACACTGAACCCCTAACTGTGCCTGATGCTGTGTCATCGGTGTGTGAATGTGTTTGTGAATGGATGAATTTGTCATACGTTGTCAAGCACTTTATGGTGGTGGGAGGAACTAGAAAAGGGCCATATGAATTGCAGTCCATTTACCATGAGAGAAAAATGTGCCAATATTAAAATCAAATCATGTTCTCAAGCAAGAACACAGAGGGGGTAAATGTCAAACGCCTCTAACGAATGAGCAGGATCAGTTTTCCTTCCTTTAAAGAGGGAACAAAAACAGTTTAACTGGTGCCATCAATCTCAGCGACGATGACGTTACAGGCCTGAGATTTAAGGCTGTTGCACTGAGTGTGGATCTCTGCGCCCTCTGAGCTGCACCATGCAGAGTGGAGGCGGGTTTTATAGCCATGTGAGCATCACCTATCCACACACACACACACACACACACACACACACACACACACACACACACACACACACAAACACACGTTATCTGTCACAACACTAGGATGTGTTCTATAAAACGAATTGTTGCAAAGGAGGCAACGTAGATGAGACATAAACCTTTTCAAAGCCAAAGTATAACCATCCGTAGATTTTTTATTAAAAAATGACAATGTGGCGACGAGTAATTTTGGCCTATTCGCTTTTCAACTGATTAAGAAATAACAAGGCTGAACGTCTTCAGGGGAAGTCTGAGGACACATTTGTTCTCTCCAAGACGAGGCCTTTAAAAAGAGGTCTCACATGGAACAGTGTAAATTTTCAATGCGTCGTTAAGTGCGAACAAATTAAATGATATGATGAAACCTCCGTTTGGTGAAACTGAAAAGTAATTAAAGTTATGTTGTACATCAGTCTCAACAATTTTAGAAATTAGGCCAAAACAAAACAAGCTAAACTTTTGATCAGATCAGAAATATTAAGACAGAAGGTCAAGTGCACACCACATCACACTAACACACAGATGCACACACACTCACATGGGCCCCTCCTTGGTTGTGGAGAGGGGTGCATGGTGAAGCAGCTGGGAGACGTGGGGCCACTATGGCCCTTTAGGGCGAGACGGCCCTAATCCGTCCCCCGTCCAACAGCGCCAGTGAAAGGAGGCCTGTCAATCATAGCGCGGCACCCTCGGGTCTCTGAGATGGGGGTGCTCAGATTTAGGATTTACTGTACCCCCACCATTTTTTTCTGTCTTTTTTAAAACCCCCTTTGCAGACAGATTGATATACATGTATGCACGTGTGTGTGCATGCAGGAACACACACACACATACACACACATATAGAGTATAGTGCCTCTTTGCTGTCATGGCTTTTAAAGACCCAATCTGAGCTCATGTGTGTATGTGGCGAGGAGGAAAAAAAAAAACGACTACAAGGAGAAAAAATATGCAAATGCATGATGAATTTATGTTTAACCTTTAAATTCACACCAATGCATCTCCATATTTCAAGAAGTGTAAACGCCAGACATCTGGAAAAAAAAATCAGACAGAGAGAGAGATACGTTGACATTTTTTTTTTTATTGAGATTATTTTTGCTTCATCATTAAACAGTAAAATTATACTTCACTTGCTTATAAAGTACAAATGAGAAAGATTGTCAATTCAAATGAACTGTTATACTTCCAAGAATTACATGCTGGGAATGGGTGATGATTGTTTTGGATACATTTTATTCGCAAGCGCACGCACACGCACACACACTCACACACACACACACACACACACACACACACACACACACACACACAAATGCTAAGGCAAGTACATTTACACATTAACACACTGATACACAGAGTAAGCACTTATTTAGGTGTCAGACACTGCATGTAATATGCTCTGGCACAGTATCTGTGTGTGTGTGTGTGTGTGTGTGTGTGTGTGTGCGTGTGTGTGCGTGTACCAGTGAGCCGTCAGCTGAGCTGAGCTGAGCTGTGTACTGTCCGTTGCAGCGGGGTGATGGTGATCAAATCTAACAGACAGTGAGGACCGGAGCACGCTTGCCGCCTCAGAGACATGCTGAGAGAGGGGGAGAGGGGGAGAGCACGCGCTGAGACCGCCTCTGGCCACCATTATCTCCTCAGTGCGTGACTGTGTCCATGTGAGTGTGACAGTGTGAAAAATAGAGTGTTTGTTTGTTTACTCACTGTGTGTGAGCGCGTGTATGTGTGCGCGCGCGCGTGTGTGTGTGTGCTTACTTGCTCCTGTGTGTGCCTGTCAGTGTATCCAAGTCAGTGTGTGTTCATATTTGCTGTTCAATATGCTGAAGCCCATATAACTGACTGGGAGATAACGACTGAGCCAGATGACATGGCGGGAAGATTGTTCTTCTCGGGCCCTAAAGCTCCTCAAACTTCCTCTTTCTGTCCTGGCCTTTTTTTTCTTACAATTTTCCAAAGTGGACAAACTTCTCACCAGCTGCGCTCGTCTATTGCAAAAAATTAGTTTGAGCGCCTGCTGTGGGCGGAGAGGGAGCTCGCCCACTCCAACATCTGTCTGCAGGTTGCAGATTGTAAAGAGAGGTGGGCCAATCAATAACTGAAAATCACTTTCAGAGCATCAATACTTGCGTCGAATGGATCTGTACCAAGAGGAGATGATCAGTTTCCTATTATATATTTATATCATGTTGTGAGTACATGATAAGTCAATCATCAATCAATTTAAATTCCAAGACCCTGATTACAGATTCTCAAATGTGGATTATTTAAATTTAGTTTCCTCAGTCCTCTTTGGTTATAAACTAAGTTTTTTTTATAGTTTTCCTCAAGTTTTATGGCCGAATGACCAAGCGATTAATTTGCGGTTCTACACATGATTCAGAAATTAACAGAGAATTATGTGGAATATTAACGATACTTTCACTTTACATCATGACACTCCGATCTCTCCTACATGATGGCCTATACTGTTGTTAATAAAAAGCATGAGTATTGATATGGATATTGCTGATTCTGGCCTTTTTTTTTGTTAATATTTAGTATGTGATCAGAATCATATGTTGTGATCTTGTCCCACCCCAAGAAGTAATGAACAAGGAAATGAAACCACAGACTAATGTAAGCGCTTTGCTGATCTGGCAACTGTAGTGACAGGATTAAGATATTGACACTGTTTTGACACGACGTTCACCCAAAACTCCACACTGACATCCCTTTATAGAGTTTAGAGGATTTGTTTCTGCAGTTATAACAGCACGTGGAACTACTTCCTTCAAAAACAGGCAATTTTAAACTTTATGTCTTTGCCTTTATTTCATACAGACAGTGAAGGAGAGACAGGAAACAAGGTGAGAGAGAAGGGGAATGTTATAGTCGGGCCTGTCGGGAAACAAAACCAGGCGTATGTGCCCATGTGTCCTAACCATTTGGCTCTTGGCTCAGGCAAATTGTTCAATCTCAGCAGTCTGGAAAAAAAATGTTGAATGTGTTGTGAATGTTAATATTTACAAAAGGTCCCCTTTTGGAAAATGTAAACTTTGAATTGCTTGAAAAGATAAATCAGTGATGCCAGCTTTCCAGTGAGATGTAAACATTAATACTTTAAGCAACAAGTTTAAATACTGCAAATTTACAGCAGGGTTTATCAGGTACATGATATATAGTAGGTACACAAATTTAAGTGGAGAAGTATCGATCATTCCCCTGCTTTATCTTGTATGTTTTAATATTACTATTAACACGGCAAATGTAAACTTTCGCTTGTTTTTCTAGGAGTATACACTAAAGTTCATCGAACTAAAATCCTCAGAGCAGTGAGCAGACCACTCCAGGATGTTGCCAACAGAAAACTGCCAAAGGCTGGGTTGGCCCGGAGTCCCACATCATTTAACATACTGCCAACACCACCCCGCCTCTGCAGCCGGAGCACCCCGCACACTCCATCCACACATCAGTCACCACTCGCCCTGTGTGTGATACAGAGAGAGTGAGAGAGAGCGTATGCGCGTGTGTGTGTGTGTGTCAGTGTGTGTGAGGAAGAGAAACAGAGATGAATGACCGTCTAATCACTCACACAATACAGCTAAGCCCCATAATGAAAACCGTTGATAAGAAAAATTAACATAAAACCTAAGTGGTACAGAACGAGACAGTGGACATAAATAAAGAGGCTTAGGCACCATAAATCTGAACCATAAACACAAATATATACGACTCATATACATATGACTCACAGACTCCCTCGTCCTAGGCCAGGAATAAAATGACCCTAAAGCATATGTACACATATCTGCTTCATCCTCATTTTTTTTACTTTTTGCCAGTTCCCGCAGAGCCGGCCCCTCCACTCGCAGCGCGGTGCAGCAAGTTTTAATGGTAAATCAACAAAGGGCCGACATGAAAGAAAGGCAAGCTTTTCCCGTTTGCAGGGTGAAGAATTATTCATCAGCGCTGTAGTGTTGCACTGCAGGCGAAAATCCTGCAGCAGTGTTCCATTTTAATTGCCAGAAAATGACTGTAAATGATACAGAGAGTGAGGGAGGAGAGGGCCAAAAAAAAAAGGAGACAGAGGGAGAGAGAAAGGGAAGAGAGAGTTGGAATCTGAGATTTAAAGAAGGAGGGGGGGAGACACCCCCACACCCACACCCACAACAGCTGCCCCCCAAATTGAAGGCCATGGTGATAAAAAGCTATGTGGCAATCAGAGGAGTGGAGTGTCTCCCCCCCTCCAACAGCCTAAAAGAGAGATAGTGAAGGGAGAAAAGAGGAGACGAGGGCGAGCGCCATCAGAAGAAGGAGTGGTGGGATTAGGTCTGAGAGAGAGTTTACTACGCTCTTTTTGTGCGCCGAACCTGCAGGATTAGAGATAACAAATGTTAGCCGAGGACGGGCACCTGCTGTGAGCCGGGAGGAGGAGGAGGAGGAGGAGGAGTGAGGAGCTAACCCGCTAAAACAGCAGAGTGGGCTTTTGTGGGCCCCGTGCAGAATAAGAGGAACGAGGGGCTGAAGGGAGGGGAGGGAGAGAAGAGAGGATAAAGGAGGCAGGAGTGAAGGGGCAGAGAAGTGGATGGAGCGGGTACAAAGTCAATTTGTAATTGTCAAACAGATGAAGGAGCGGAGATTTTTGTGGGGGAGTAAACATTGAACTTGCTAATCCGTGGACCTCAAAGCCCGCTCCGCTCGCAGCCACTGCGATGTGCGTCTGTGTTTGCTTGGATCGCACAGGCCCCCGTGGACCCGACACCAAATTTCACGTAAAGACGAGGATTAAAGCAAACAACACATTTTTCCTAACTTTTGAAAGTCTCCCAGTTCTTATCCATCCCCTCCCCTCGCCGTGTCCTAAGTATCTTGTACTACCATCCTACTCTTCATCTCTCTCTGCCCCTCCGTGGCACTCGGGTGAGTGTGTGTGTGTGGCTGAAATTGCCGCTGGGGCCTGGGGACCTCCCCGCCTGCTCTCCGCGGTGACCCCCAGACCAGGAAGCACTCAGACTGGTCAATCAGCAATTAAAAGCCTGTCTGTAGCCACTAACTCAATTCAACCACTCAGCTTAGGGCCGAGGCACCCAGACAGAACTGAGACAGACTCAACGGGATTGACCCCACACACTGGTCTACTCTGGTGTGGTCAGTCCTTCGCGTCTCGCACAATTACCTCCCCTAGGTGAGCAACAGCGCAGTGGATGCACACGTGACACGAGGTCTGGCCTGTACATAAAGGTCACAACCTCTCTCTTACAAATGTCTCGGTGCCTGCACCTCAACCTGAGGGTTTAACCCTGCTTAGTGTTCAATACTGAGTTTGACCTTTTCTTTGGTCTGACTTAAGGCATTTACTGTTGTAGCCTGTGCATTAGGAGAATATGTGTGTGTACGTGTGTGTGTACGTGTGTGTACGTGTGTGTGTGTGTTTTTGTGTGTGTGGTGCAACTTCTCACACGTACAGACGGAAACTCATAGACGCGAACGCGTTTGATTAAACAAGCACTTGACCAAAAATGAAACATAAGCACGGGGAACATGGACGCAAACATATGGATACGAGCTCCCACTCTCACTGATACACACTCTTTTACACACACACACACACACACACACACACACACACACACACACTTGAATGCTTCACTCACCCCATATGTTTTCCTGTTTTTACTGTTTCATCATTCACTCAGGGCTTGAAAAAAAAAGGAAAAGAAAAGAAAAGACTTGGAAATGTAATATAAAAACAAAAGCCAGAGAATAACTGCAGGGACTGGTAAACGAAGCATAAAGACCCCGAGTGACCGAGGGGAATTATTTGGCTCCATTAAGCAGGCATTAACATGAATTACTATCTAATTAAAATTAAACAGCTCATTAATAACTTTGCGGTGGGGCCTTAGTGTTGAAGTTCTCTGGAGTGTGCGCGCGTGTGTGTGTGTGTGTGTGTGTGTGTGTGAGAGAGAGAGAGAGAAGCTGTGTTGGGTCGTGGCCAAGAGAGCAATGAAGTGTGATAAAATTAAGCACCTGCCCCTAAGAAAAGTCAGGGCCTGGGAGGGCTTACAGTACCTGTGACACAAAACAACTACTCCGACGTAGCCACATAAAAAAGAAAATCTTACTCTATCCATCTCATCCCTGTCCCCTTGTTTTATAGTGTCAATAAAATCATAAAAATCCCCCAAATTACTTTTAAACTGATGGAAATCTGCAAAAGCTTTGAAATGCATGTGGGAAACAAACTGCAGCGCAGCATGGCTTTGTCCAAATTGTCAACTTACATGAATTAAACTGTTTTTAAAGAATCTTTAATTAAACCAAAAGTGACCGTAGTCTTTAGTATAAAACTCCAAAACCACCAAAGGGGAAGCTGCAACAGTAACATCATACACACTCAAGTCGCTCAGCTTGTTTCTCTCAGTCTCACACACGCTCGTGAAGCCACACTCGTTCGTTTCGACTTCCAGTGGAGGAAGTGTGCGTAGAATAATAGGGTGAAGATGCTGGAACGGAGCTGAGCTACACGGACAACAGACTTCTCATATCGGGCAACACGTTTGCACGTTTACGCATCGTCACAGTGAGCGTGAGACATGTGGACTCGCCCCTTGCAGCGTCCCGTTGGGGTCGAGGTCCCTTCTTGTTGGCAATGCCGCTCAGCCTCGGAGGATCTGTCAGCAGGAGAGAAGAGAGGAACAGGGAGGAAGGGAAAAGAGGGAGAGAGAGAGCCATAAGTCTGGGATCATCATGTTACCGTTCTGATCGTCATCTTAACAAGAGAAGATAAGATTATCGAGGGAGGCAATAATACTGACAGTTATGACGCTCTGGCACAGAGACAATGCCACTTGTTACCTACAGAAACCTGCACTGATTTCATTGTCCATGAAAAATTGCAGCATCAGCATCGAGAGCATCGAAAACCAAAAACTTTTGGCGCCCTGTAATCAGGTTTGCAAACCTGCCTCCCTCGCCGTGTTGATAATGGAACCTCATCACCCAAATCCGCCAGATTGTCCGAGAGCAAAACCTTCGACAGTATAACAACAAACGAAGGACGAGGAATAGTGACAGATAGTTCCCGGAGATGGTGAGTGGATGACAGAGAGAGGGGGATATGGAGTTAGGCCTCAGATGTATGCCAGTGCATGAATCTAACCCCCCCTCCCACCACCACCACCAGCCCCCTTGCTTCTTGTGGCCAGGAGCTGTTTACCTCTCTATCAGCGGTGCTCTGTAAAAGCAGGGACCCCATCCATATTCACTGGCCTCGAATTCCTCTGCTTATCTCACCCCCCCCCCCCCCCAACCCTTGAAAAACCTCCCCGTGTTCCCCTCTGCACATACATACATACATAAACACGTCTTTATGGAGGCAGGAGGCAAACGGCGCAGGGCGAGGAGGGGGTCGGGGATAAGAATCACCTTGAATTCAAAGCGGAGGATTGTGGGTCCTCGGCGGGCAGTGGGACGGACAAGGCAGGCGGCCAGCCTGAGCTCACGCCCGGCGTGACACAAAGACCAGCCAGACAGGTAGAAGGCAGGATTTCAAAAGGACAGGGAGCAGATGTGTGCACAGGAAAAAAAGAAGAAGAAAAAAGCCAGTGGCAATGCAAAGGGATTTGGAATAGTGAGGTGTGACGCTCATGCAATTGTGTGTTGTTACACTGATGTGCATCATTAGGCGATGGGAGCATGTGCATTTATATATTTTTTGGCATTAAGATCCAAAGATCCTCAAAACCTGACATTGTATCTGCCTAACCCTATTTGGACTGGCTGTTATTTCCCAACATGGAGATTCACATGAAGTGGACAAATCACTTCTGTTGGCAAGGGGGGGGGGGGCGCAGTAGAGTGGCCGATAAGAATTGAGAGTATATGTTCGGGTTCAAAGAGTGCTTGAGCACAAGCAGAGGCACTTGACGGAGTGTTGGTTGCGGGGACCGGTGCCACGTTCCTCTGCGAGCCCCGTTGTTTGGGGGATTGAAGTTGGGAACTCTCTCCACTACTAATTGCGGCGCCCGGTGCCTTGTTCATGAATATTCATTCTGGCGCGTTCAGACCCCTCCTAATTAGCCGGGATATAGAGGAAGAAAGTCGCACCTTTTACCACAGTACAGACCCCCCCCCCCCACTCTCCACCACACACACACACACACACACACACAAAAGGCTACAACCACCCCGCATTCTCTTGGGGATGCTGGCAGAATAGCCCAAGTTCATTAGCCAAAAAGGAAAGGAGGAGAAGGGAGAAAAGAAAAAGTTACCTGAAAAGCACGGGACGACGTGGTCTTCAAAATGCATGTGGGCAAACAGCTTTTCTTTTCTTTTTTTCTTTCCTCTTTTCTTGAGCGGTTGCATATTTAGTGCCTATTACGCGTGTCTGTCAAAAATGAGAAAGAAAGAAACACGTGGGAACGCAAATACAATTATCTGATTGAGTGAGTTGGTGAATATTATTCTGCTCACTGTAGTTTGGGAGGACACCTCGCATGAATTTTAAAATCCGATCGCAGCCTGTGGCGGGTCGGGGCGCTCCCCCTGGAATTGAGGAGGACTTTGTGTTTGACATCCACTAAGAGGCCGAGGCCGTTTCAACGACGTGAGCGCGTTACTTTCAGATGGGACTGAAATAAAAAAAAAATGAAAAAGATTATTTCAAAATTATACCTTTGCATATTTATAAAGCCTTAGAATAAGGACTAAAAATAACCTGCACTCAAATCGGATTTTTTTTTCAAATAGAGACTGTGGCTTAATTTAAATTCGATTCTGATTAAAAGCACAATGAATCTTTTTTTTTCTTTCTTTTCTGCATTTGTTTTTTTTTCTTTCCAGCATCTATTTGAAGAGCACTGCAGAAGCTCCTCAGCAGGTACAGATACTTGGTGAAGTGAGGGGTCGCTGGGGTCCTATCGGTTGCGCTGCGTCCTGACAATAACTGCTGCATATTAAGTGGATTTGGGGGGAAAGATTATCACGTGACTGACTGGGGGGGGTGGGGGGAGAGAAAAAGACTCCCCCTCATTCTAATATTAAACCAATAAAATAGTTCACTCACTGCGCTTAGTAAAAGATCGTAAAAAAAAAACAAAACAAAAAAAACGAAGTGAGGAAATTACGTTTGGTCAGCGAATGCATCACGTTTACTGCGGGCCCCTGTCCGAGATGAAATTATAGTCTCATAATGTCTCGTCCATGTGCATGTTCACATTGTGACACAAAGTGCAGACTAATTCGGGGCACTGTGTTTTTCCGCGGGGTGACACAAAGAAGACACTTCTTCCTGGTATAGGAGAGGTCACCCAACTTCCTCCGCGCTCCGTCTCTGTGGTTCATGCCCAGCGCGCCCCTTGCAGTTTCATAAATCCGTCATATCGGCTTCACTTCCAGACGCCCCCCCCCCCCCCCCCCCCCCCCCCTTGCGCGGCGCGTCACGTCACCGCCAAGTTCTGTGTGATTTCTTTCATCGGGCGCACCATGGAAACCTAGCGCTGCCTGGCAAAAATGCACCTCCGCGCACACAAGGCCATATTCTTGTGTGCGCGAAAGAGAGAAGAGGAAAAAAAAGAAGAAGAAGGGGGTCGAAGCATCTGGAGCTTTTCTCTTTTCTTTTCTTTTTTTTTGTGCTCTTTCTCCAGCAGCTCCTTATTCGCTGGCGGGGCAAAAGGCACAAGACCGGGTCTGTGTGGCAGAGTCACCGCCGCTTTTTATAGACACGGGAGACGACGACGAGGGAGTGAATGGCGAAGGGCATCTTCATTACGCGGGAGAGTCGCGCGGGACACTGGGACTGTGGGGTCGCTCCAGGAGTTCCCACTGTGAGCGCGAGAGATGCGTCCTGCCTGGGATTTCATACAATTTCTCTTATTCTATCACCCAGTAGTTGCCGAGAACAAACTGTCAGGTGATGTCATTGTAATTCAATTCCCCCAAAAAATTGACTGTTTAATCTGGCAACATCTCATCTCAAGAATTAAGAGGGGGGGGGGGGGGGGGGGGGGGGGGATATATATATGCAGAATGCAAAAACCCTGTCATATACTGTAAGTCGTCTCATCGACATTTAAATAAATAAATACCGTTTAACAACACGCAGACAACTCGCTAGGACTGCCCCCCCCCCCCCCCCCCCCCCCACCACCACCACACACACACACACGCACACACACACAGACACACATACTCATCCCAAATAAAGGGTGCGTGGATTAAAAACCACGCCTTTCAAGAGATGATGACGAGCACCGGTGACCCCCCCCCACCACCACCACCACCACCACCACCACACCCACACACACACACACAAGGACGCGGTCACAACAGTAAGGAGACCACTCACCTTTGAGTCTCGTAGTCCCGGAGTTGTTGGGTCCTGGAAATGAAAAAAAGAGTAGTCGCACATTGAAAGATGACAGCAAAACAACAAACAAACAAACAAACAAACACGCTGCAGAGATTTAAAAAAAAAATTAAAAACAAAACGTGGAGAGCGATGCTTTCAGGTAAATGATTCAAATGGGACTGTTGCGCCTGGGAGAAGAAAAAAAACCCTCGAACCCCCCCACGCCCCACTGTTTTAGAAGGAGAGGAACATGTGCCTGATTGCAGAGTTTTGGGCGAATGGAACGGGAGAGATGTAAGATTTGTTTAAAGCCCCGCATTTCCATTTAAGAACGTGATTGTGTTTGCAAAGATCCCTTTCAATCTTCGCACCCCCCCACATCCCCCTCCTCCCTCTCTCTCTCTCTCTCTCTCTCTCTCTCTCTCCTCTCTACCCCTCAGCGTCTCTGAGGCTGCTTTGCAATTCATAGAATTGGTAATTTGCTATTGGGTCAAAACGTGAAGGGAAAAATAATCAGATCAACCGGGAGAGAGGTATGGTGAGGAGGGAGCCATGGAGCAAGAGACACGGGGTCTCTCTCTCTCTCTCTCCCTCCCTCCAAGTTGAAGCTGAAATGCTTCCAGAGGTAAATGATTTTAGAAATATAGCCTGTATTCTAATCGATGAAATCCAAATATCCAAGGCAGTTGGAGGGCGGGGGGGGAGTCACAACTGCATGCAGCAGCGAGGACACAGTGTCACGTGGAAATTCAATTAGATTGTTTTATGATAAATTCAGGGCTAAATGATTATTATCAGATGTGGCACTATAAACCTCGATAACGTCTATACCCTTGCGTTCACAAGATAGTGGGAAGTGAATAACATTGTGTCTAGTGTCTGTCAACTATACACTATGTAGAAGTGTGTGTGTGTGTGTGTGTGTGTGGGCCTGTGTGTGTGTGTGGGGGGGGGGGTAGAGAAAGAGAGCGTATCGCGGCCTATCATAACTAAGTGGGGGGTGATGATGAGATCACAGAACATCCAAAATTATCCGAGACAATGCAAATAAATGACACACACGGAGGCTTTGAACATGGAGCGTCACGCGGCTCGGTCACTCGCGCGCCGCCTCTCCCTTCGAGTGGGAGGCTGCGGAGCTGCAGCGTCGCGCCTTCTAATCTGTTTCAAATGAGGAGCGCCATAATCGTCAGTGACCAATTATGGAAGGTGCACGCGGGCGTGGCGTGCGTTTATTATACGTGTGCGCGAGTGTGTGTGTTTGGAGAGGGGCGGGGGGGGGGGGGGGGGGGTGAAGGAGATCTCCGTACTCCCCCACGTGGTTATTTGCAAAACAACCGATCCAAACTCGGGGAAACCTAATCAAACCCCGCTGCTGCAGCGCAGCTCACCTTCCCTGGGAGAGAATTGGAGAAAAAAAGGGGGTTATCAGTGCGCACGAGTTATCAATGAGAGGCAGGCATGCGAAATGAGAGGGGCTGCTTTTAAAAACTCAAAGGGACATTTAATAAATAGAACACATGTTTGTTTCTTTTTCTCGGTTTTTTTCTCCTTCTTCTGTAGCATATGTAAGATCGGAGCTCTATTCATCCTGTGCGAAAACTGCGCTGTGCCATGCTCTGAGAGCCTGCGCCTATTGAACATGTCCCCAGTGGGCCTGGATCGGAGAGGAGCCAATACAATCGGAGGGGGGGCGTGTCTTCGCGCTTCCCCAAGACCTCCCAGCGCAGGTTGTTGCGCGTTCGCTCTAAAGCCGGGAGACCTCCGAAGTGCGCGTCAGTTTTCGAAGTAGGAGCCATGGCGACAACAGCTCAGTATATTCCGAGGAATAACTCCTTACCGTCCAACCCGCTCATGCATCCGGATTCGGACAGGATGCACCAGGGGACGACCTACAGAGAGGTGCAGAAAATGATGCACCACGAATACTTGCAGGGGCTCGCGGCGACCAACACGGGACACCCGATGAGCCTGACGCACCACCAGTGGCTGCCCACGTCCAACACCGACTGGTCCAGCGGCACCCACATCGGGCAGCAGGAGCACAAAGCCAGCGTGCAGGCGAGCCGGGAGGACCTGAGCAGCGGCTTCCACCACAGATCCCACCTGGTGCACCAGCAGACGCAGAGCAGCCACCACGGCTCGTGGGCGCCGAGCACGACGCACCACCTCTCCCCGCTGTCCCCGGCGTCCAACGGCCACCAGTCGCTGGTCTACTCGCAGCCCGGATACACGAACCTCAACGCGATGCTGAGCCCCCAGCCCGGCTCCCTGCACCACGGCATGCGCGACCCGCTCCACGACGACTCGGGCAGCCACGACAACCAGATGGAGTCCCCGCAGCAGGCGTTCAGCCACCACCAGGACCACTCGGACGAGGACGCGCCCAGCTCCGACGACCTGGAGCAGTTCGCCAAGCAGTTCAAGCAGCGGCGGATCAAACTGGGCTTTACGCAGGCGGACGTGGGCTTGGCCTTGGGCACCCTGTACGGAAACGTCTTTTCTCAGACCACTATCTGCAGGTTCGAGGCGCTGCAGCTCAGCTTCAAGAACATGTGCAAACTTAAGCCGCTCCTAAACAAGTGGCTGGAGGAGACGGACTCGAACACCGGCAGTCCCACCAATTTGGACAAGATCGCCGCACAGGGCAGGAAACGAAAGAAGAGGACCTCCATCGAAGTGGGGGTGAAAGGGGCGCTGGAGAATCATTTCTTAAAATGCCCAAAGCCATCTGCTCATGAGATCACCTCTTTGGCCGGCACTCTGCAGCTGGAGAAAGAGGTGGTCCGCGTTTGGTTTTGCAACAGAAGACAGAAAGAGAAACGAATGACACCAGTGGGGGTCCCTCACCCGAATATGGAGGACGTATATTCCCAAGCAGAGACCCCTCCTCTACACCGCACACTACAGAGTCCTGTGCAGTGACTGTTTTCATGAACAATCCGAGCGTTTCCGCGGGGGATAGGAAAGAGAGAGGTGGAAAAAGGGACTAATGGAGTTTACACTATTTAAGTTTGGCTTTTGTTTACCAGAGAGAGAAAAAAGAGACATGGCAAAGTTGAACCGATGAGTTTGGTCTTTTTTGTGCCCCTTAGCATTCGGAAATCATCGTGGCCAGCAAATAGGTGACAAGAGGGAAAATGTTGAGAGAGAAAAAAACAACATAATAATGACAAAAGAAGAAAAAAAAGAAAAAAAAAGTTCGCTATGACTGATTCCGTGCGCAAGTGAAAAGTGAGACAAAGATCTTTATTTACCAAAACGATCCGGAGGAGACTTGCATATAGGGTCAAATCTGACATCCCATGGCTGTTTGGAATGGGGGGAGTGAATTGGACGTGTCAACTGAGGCCAGTCTCCTCCTGGTGCGAACCCGAACTGCTCACGACGAGGATCGACACCGGAGCCGAGTCGCCTTCACTGGATGGACATTCAGGCTCAAACTGATCAACCAGACTTCTGAATATTGGTGTATACTTTCATTGTTATATTGAGTGTGATGGTTTCTTTGTTTTTCGTTTGGAAAATATTTTTTAACTCGAGTGTCTCTCTTTCTGCAGACTCCTCTTATTGTTATTATTATTATTGTTATTATTGTTGTTATTATTATTATTATTATTATTATTATTTCCGTCATGATCTGCAACAGAAGCTGTGTAACTCGACAGGAGCAGCCTCTCTGAGTGTGGTTTTTTTCTGTTTGCTCGGTGGCAGTCGATGGTGGAGAAGTGATAGAAATGATGGCACCAGACGAAGAAGAAGAAAAAAAGAAAAGCACTCACACTTAACGTATAAGACACATTTCAGAGGGAAAAAAAAGTCAAATGCAACAGGACGTTCTTGACGTTCTGACTTGCATGCCTTAAAAAAAAAAAAAAAACGATATTTAAAAGCTTTGCAGCTGACCACGGCGAAATTTGTAAACAGCACCAGACGCTAAATGAAAAAAAAAGGACAGGCATTTCTTGTTTTCTTTTGGGCGTTGTTGTTTGTTTTTTAAGAATGAATTTTCTTTGCATGGAGCACTTATTCTTTGGTTTAATATTGTTATTGCAATTATTTTGTTGCGTTAGAGTGGAGCTGATCCCAACAGGCTTAAAAAACACACACACACGACGTCCCCTCCCCATGTTCACAGGTCCCCACTGCCCCCCACCCTGCTCGAATCCAAACGTTTCACAGCGAGATTGGTCGAAAAATACGAAAATGAAAAGTAATAATAACTCAGGTAACTTCAGTGCCCCATGTCAGAATATCACGCCTGTACATGATTTTTTTTTGTTCCTCTGTGTTTTTTTTTAAAAAAAATATTGTTTTTTAATATATGTTTTAATCTGGTTATAACCACACCGTTTTTTTCTTCTTTTTTGTCCCGTATAGCCATGTGTATTATATTAAAACGCTGGATTCGGAAATAAGAATTTAATTCTCGCTCGAGGCGAAAAAGCGATGAAGGGACTTCACTTTTAGATATATTTATTTTTCTCTGTCCTGAAAGGAAATCTGACAAACACTCGTGCGTGGTGTGTCATTTCTCAATGTTGGACCAGTCCAAAAAGAGCCCACAGCAGTGCTACTTAATACAGACGAGGGGAAACTTTTTTTTTTTCCAAGAAAAAATAACAATGATAATTAAAAAGGAAGAAAAAAAAGAAAGAAAAAAAGATTTTAGAGAAAAATGTCGCCAGGATTATTTCCAATATGTAAATATGTCCAATATGTAAACTTGTACTTGTTTCCGAGATATCGTTTTGTTTTCGTTTCTTTCCGGGCAGTTTTGTACACTTACTAATTCCAAGAAGATATTTTAATATGATTTCATTTATGAATCTGACCATTTATATATATAAATATATATATATATTTATTTCTTAAACGTATTTGGAGCTTTTTTTTGTTCAGCTCTGTTAATGGTTACGTTGCAGTGGATTTCAGTATGTTTCTCTCTCTCTCTCTCTCTCTCTTATTTTTTGTTTTTGTTTTTGTTTACTACATTGGTTGTACGTTGATTGCTAAATGTAGACTGCGAGGTCACATTTATATTTATGTTATAGTAATATTTTATTACTTACATAAAACCTATATACAAGAATCGGTCTTTTGTCTTCATTGAGATCCAAACGGGGCTCGTGCGTCGCGCCGCTGTGGCGTCACGCGGGGCAGATGAAGATATGAAGATGAAGATGATCATAAAGTTGAACGGTGTGTTCGGTGGTGAGCGGCTCATTATGTAACAGACACCAGGAGCCGCGTACAGTACATGTGTACAGTACATGTGTACAGTACACGTGCTGCTCGAGGGGAGAGACAACAGTATTTTACCTCAGGCAAGTTCACACACACACACACACACACACACACACACACACACACACAGAGTCTCTGACATTGTCCACATCTTTGTGTAATCGCAGTATTAAATTGTGCAATATGAATACGACTTTCTGGTCTTTTCATTGAGTGGTTACTATGATTTGTATTATTATTGTTACGAAAGAGATTAATTCAGCCTGTTTTACAGTTGCTTAAATAGGCCGCATTAAATCAATCACAGGGAAATTTGAACTGGTTCCCTTATATAAACCCTCACCATCATCATCATCATCATCATCATCTTCTAAGCGATTAGAATATGAATATTCTTTGGTGTGAAACAGAAATATACCTGTAGGCGAAAAAACAGCATATTTTCTAAAGATAGCGAAAGGAAATATATATATATATATATATATAGGATAAACAAGAACTGCAGGCCCTGAAGTTTAACAGGAAGAGAGACAGGCCTGAATTCACAGGCGACATATTTTTGATATCATATATTATGTTCAGCTTCTCCAAATCATATATAACTATATTTAATGTAGTTTTAAAGTTGGGCTATTGTTTGCCTCGTTCGTTTATGCACATGCCACAAGCGTTGTGTGTTTGTGTAAGTGTCTGTGTGTGTAACTATTGTTTCTACAATTATATCTACATGTCATACAGCCTAGAGTTGGGTTTCAAAGACAATTTCATTGAAGCATCACTATAGGCCTATTTCATCTTTTCACCACCACCTCCTCGGTTTTATTTGTAAAGGGTGAAAATCATTGTGGGGGAAAAAATTATAAAAGAAAAAGATGTATAGCGACAGAGAAAGTGTATACTCACAAAGTCTGGGTTTGCCGAAGAAACGTTAACTTGTCCGCTTTTACTTAAATTACAATGAGCAAGTATTTCAAATAGTTATCAGATGCACATCTATATTTCATCACGCCACTTTCTCAACGGAAGCGCCGTTGTCAAACATGAATATACGCTATAATATGTATTTTAAAAAAGTTGGAAGTTCGGTTTCTGAGGAAAACTCAAAGTGAGACACTTGTTTGGCTGGCAATGAAATTATTTCTACGCAATTCACAAATCATTCCACGCGACGACAAACATCCTGCACGAATATTTCTCCTCCAAATTTGCGTAATTTTCGGTTGAATTTCAATGATAAATTTCGTGTGCAGCCTTTTTAAACGCGTTGGAAAAAATACAGTAGAGGACACGGATCTTTTGGGGGGGCTCCGGACTTTTTGTGCTGCTGCTAATATGCAAGCGAGAATAAAAGAGTCTGTGCAGTGGCAGAGGTGGTCGAACTGAGGAAGAGGAGGAGGAGGAGGAGGAGGAGGAGGAGGCCCAAGCGAGGCAGCGAACCGATTCTCAGAGAACAGCGAGTCACAGGCGCCCCCTGCTGGCGAACCCTGGGGTCTGCGACACCAGAAGCTCGACCTCAAAGTTTGACCAGAAATGAGCTATGGCCACAAAAGAAACGATAATATAATATAATATAATATATATATATATATATATATATATATATATATATATATATATATATATATATATATAATCATCATCGTAGTCAACGTCTTTCCAACTAATTGTGTATGTTTGTGTCAAACACAGACAGTTCAAACATGCGTCACAAGTAGCTTTACTAAATCAGTAAAGCTACTTTTACTCTTTTTGTTCTTAAACAACTCTTTTTGTTCTTAAAGTTACAGTGGAACCTATATTTCATATATTTAATTCATGTTCCATACTCTCTCACAGTTCCCACATGGGTTACCATTGTTGACCACTGTTTTGTTTCCATTTATTATGTATTATTGATTCTTCGTATTTTTTTGACTGTGTTTACATACGGGTGTGTACGAAGGACCTTAATCGCGAGTAGTAGTACTTCTGTTTCAATGTCGTACGTTATGTTAAGACAGTTGGCTTGAGTGTGGATGAGGACGAATTACGTCGAAAGTCAACTGGAAACTTTACAGAAGTTGTGTTTTCTTTGCCACGTCGACAATCAAGATGCTAAATAATAAATAAATGAAATGATGTATAAGTAGCTGTCATCCAATCCCATTTTTAACAAAAGTTTTGAATGTGACTCAGCCAGGGATCAAACTTCCAAACCTCCCAGTGTTAAGATAATCTCTCGAACCTCGGAGTGCCTCACAGGGTCCAGTGTGACATGCGGTGTGAAACACGGAGGCCCGCGGAGTGGACATAGATGGTGAAACAGAAGGAGTCCACAGTCCACCAGACATGAGAGATTGTGGTGACTGGCACCAACTGTTATTTTTTGATGATATGCAATTTTTATTCCGATCCGTATGGAGGGACACAACCTCCATTATGCCGAGGAATCAATAAAACATGAGGAGAACTCATCGCTAAACAGCAAAACCCAGCTATTTGACCCACAAATCACCACGGTTCACCCTCTCCTCCTCTTCCCCTCTCCGCAGACAGCTCCCCTGCACCGAGTGGGCCCTCGGCAGCACTGGCAGAGGAGCCGCAGCCCGGGCGCTCGTGGAACACTGATGCCCCCTTCATCAGGGAAGTATCGTCACACACAGGAGATGTGGATTAGTGATGATTAGCAGGGATTATGGCTGGTTAATGGTGGGAAAATACATTAGGAACCGTCGGCTCTGGCAGGGGGAGGGGGATTTCACTCACACTAGCGGATTTGCATTGATCCACAGCAAATGAATGAGGATTAGCAGCATCAAGCTATGTGCCAACAGATAAATAACATTAAGCGCATTATACGCCAACGCCTGTTATTAATGACATTACAAACACCGCCACAATGCTGGCAATTATGGAAAATAATAGGAGCTGCTGAATAATGTACTTCGTTGGGATTCTCGGGATTCCACATTGGCCTCGTGTATGAGCCAAGCTACTTATTGGCAGAGAAGCGTATAGATTTTTAGGGGAACTACTTTCCAATGGCTCATCATTTAAAGGGTTTGTATATTGTTAATGTATTGATGTCAATAATGCATTTTTATCACGGCTGCGTAGGCCAACAATAGGCCGTTTGTGAGAACACGTTTTGCGGTTGTTAGGTTATGAAAGCTTCCCTTGGTTGTCGTCCATCACTTTACATCATCAGCAGTAACCCCTGAAATTAAAATCCTACCTCCTAATTTCTGGAAAAGAGCTGAAGATTCAGCTGGACCAAAAGCCATTCATTAAATTACAACCCCAGGCTTAATATTAATATCATTATTGTAGTGGGGAAAGCGACGGATCATATTTTCACCAGGTTAAGAAGCCGTAGAAATCTCAAAAGGCGGTTTCACCTGCAAGGGAGATTCACTGGTAGGAAGCATGGCAGCGGATAGTGAAGCTCCATCTGATCAATACTGAAATCCGATTGGCGCTGGTGAAGCTGCAGAGCAGGTGTGTACAATATACGTCCTGTGCAGGTGCACAACACAATACTCTGCAGGCGGGAGGGGAAAACAAAAAAAGCATGCTCATTCCTCCGTGTAAACAGCATTTTAAACCTGACAGGTGAAAGAGCCTGTAGCTTTCTTACTCTCTATTACTTACCTCCTTCTCTGGCTGAGTTCTCTTCTCCTCCTCTTTTTTTTTTTTTTTTTTTTTTACCGTTTATGTAATAAATACCCCACTCCCACAGTGAGTGGCAGAGGGAGGAGGGGTGGGGGGACTGGGGGGGGGGGGGAGGAGACAGAATAATGCAGTTTTTCATCAAAAATTCCTTCTCTTCCCCTACCTCAAGGTTTCCTCGTCTGAGCCACTTGAAAGATGGGCAACAATGTGGCCACACGGTGAACACCTAGTTACCATATGAAACACTCCAGCAGTGAACTGGGGGAGACGGGGAAGGGAGAGAAAGTCTTGTGTTATTTATGATACTGGGCCTTGTAGCTATATGGGTTCCCCCTTCATGTCGACTCCGAGGTATGGCCCCCATATGCGAAGGGGTATAAGTGCGGCTTTAGAAAGTTACTCTCTCCCTCCCCTCCGCCTCTCTTTGCTGCTCACTCGCAAGGTTTTTTGAAGAAGAGAAGTCGCCCGTCTCCCCCTTTCATGGCTTTGAGGGACATTTTATATCGCCTCAGGTGTCTGTCAGTGTGACTAACAGTTCTGAGAGTGGAGAGCTAATATCTCAGGAACCCGCCTGCAGGCAGCAGCACATAGATGTTACAGTCGGTGGCATGCGACAGGAAAGACTCGTACTTTGGAGGCGTTCAGCCGCAGCAATTACGACAGACACGGTGGCCCGGGTGGTATTAAACAATGGCTGTGACAAGCTCAGCAGATGATAATACACGGTGGGGAAGGCAAGATAAATGCAATCGTCTGGACTTGCGCGAGCCGCTTTTATTTTGTAGGATGTTCTGACAAAAGCTCGCAAAGAGCCCAAGGAAATGTACTCGGCGCAGTACACTAACCAAACAAAGCAATAATAATAATGGTTTTCTCTCTTTTTTTTTGGTCCTTTCAGGATCTGACGACACATGTGAAATCACACAGCCCAGCTGCCGAGGAGGCCTTTTAGACAAGCGCACAAGGTTGCAAAGTTAATTGCTGTGCCTAAAAGGACCCAGTCCCGTGTTAAAGGTTGTCTTCTCTTTTCACCTTCAAGCATGGCTTTTGTCAACTGCAGTAAAGGCATCGCCGTGCCTCCCGACTTCAATAACAAGGTTTACTGCCGAGAGGAAGAGTGGGAAAGAAAAGACAAGGTCTTGCAGTAAAGAGACACACACTGCTAAACAGTGGGAAGGTCGCCGAACCCTGGAGCACGCCGAGATGTTCAGGGCCTCCTTTCCATTAAGGATATTCAAAACAGAAGAACACATGACCATTCAGAGTCTTCGAATGTACGTGCACAGCAGCAGAAAGATCACCCTTCTTGCACACCCTGAGCAGCTCTATTGTTTCATTGAGGAGACACACGGACATTCTGGGAAAAGGAGAACGAAAGATTCCCGCACCGAGATCTCGGCCGTACAAAAAGGGAGTGTGTGCCAGCCCAACAATCCGAACGCAAACGAGATTCCTAACTTTTGTCCTTTGACCGTGACTGCTCCTTCATGTTATGCATGCCAGAATGGAAAAAAAAAAGTCATACTGTGAACCCCCTGCAAATTGGAGCCGGACAATAAAGAGATCATCAAAGGTGATCCCGCTGCCCAGTCGGCTTTGCCCCGCGACGCGGAGTTCAAAGGACGGAGATCGGTTGGCAAATGAGTGCTGTTGCTCAGCGCACAGTCAGCCGAAACAACAACAAAGATAAGGCCGAGGTAAATAAATAAATAAGGATGGAGGAGAGGAGGAGAGGAGGGGGAAAAGCTGGTGGCGGTGGTGGTGATGGGGGAGTCGACACAGCACAGAGATGAAATAGAGACCTGCCGCTGTACTCAAGGACACTGCGTGTCACTGTGTAATTAGAAATGTACACAGATGATTTGGATGCAGCGATATGATTAGGCAAAGCAGTCCCCAGTCTTAGGCCTAATCAGCACACTTCTGAGAGATACTCCAAGACTGCTGGTGTGTGTGTGCGTGTGTGCGTGTGTCCGTGTGTGTGTGAGCGCGTGCGTGTGCAGGAAAAGTAGAGGGGGTGTTACACATTACGACTCTCGCCTCACTACAATCCGGGCGGGTACACTAGAGAAACTACAAACACATAAAGTTAGATATGCAGAGACGGGGGAACACAGGGAAAAGGGTATGACAGACGTGTAACATGAACACTCATTCACATATGCACGATCTGTTTATGACGAGCATCAGGGCCGTCGTTTAAAGAAGGGTTAGTTTTGCTGTAACAGCATTGCACAAAGTGTACAGTATTCTGAACTCTTGTTGCTGAGCCACCGTCAAAGATTTGCAATAATGAAATGGGAGGGCGACAGTATAGGAAACAGATTAGAACGATGAAGGGGAGAGAAAGAGTAGGTTGGCAAGAACCTCCGTGTGGTTTCCTGAGTATAGTTTTTGAGTATTAATAAACTTGACTGAAAGGATGTTTCAAGAATATCGTGAAAGAAAATTGTCCCACTGTTGTGCTCCGAGTTTGCTTCCGGGTCAAACTTCAAATCAATCTTTTGGCAACAACGCATGTCGAGGTCAGCTCAAGAAGAATCGGAGCGAAAACACCTGAAATCACAACACACGTGTGTGGCGTAGCTGCAAGCGGGGACGTGCACACAAAAGGGGTAATGGTCTTCAAAGAACCCAGGCAATGAGCAGAGGCCAATTAAAAAGAGCCGCTGCCTCCTCCTCCTCCTCATCTGTCTCCTCCCTTTCTTCTCCTCGCTCTATCTCTCCTTCTGTCTCTCCTCCTCCAGTGGCTTGTTATTGACCACCTTTAACCCCGTCTCTCAGTGGTGTCAAAACTACCATTTAGGCTCATCCCTGGGGCTGAGCGTGTGTCGATCGCACCCTGCCCCATAAATCATTACTGGGAGGAGGGCTCGGGAGGGTCTGGCCTGCATGGGGCACAGAAGGAAGGCCTGACTTTCACGGGGCGCATTTCGGCCGAGCCCAACCCCATTCCCTCAGGGGTCAGGGGTCGTCGACGGTCCCATGGATTAGCACCCAGACACCCCCGCCAGCCAGCCGTGGTTTCCTCCAGCAAACCCACCTCTATTCCCCCACAGGCTCGGCAGCAGCACCCCCTTCGATTTTGAAATAAGACAAAAGGTCAGTTGGCGTCCGGCCCCCGGCCCCCGTCCCCGCGGTGATCTCCCTTCTTTGCATGTGACAGTTCTTCTTTATTAGCGATGGATCCTAATTTCTTGTCTCGTTGCCGCAAACAGAATGAGGGAGGAGCAAAGTCTCAGGTGAAAATGTAAAGGGGAGTTCACAGAGTGACACGGTGGAGAGGGTCTGTCAGGGGCTTTGGGCTACAGGAGACTATTGTTGTCACTGTCTATCTCTCTGGCTATCTGTGTTGGCCTCATGCAAACTCCCCTCTACCTCCTCCTGGGCCGGAGGCGCCTCATCGCCCCAGTACATGGTTGCATATCAGCCAGATGCTGCATTCACCCGCAGTCCTCCTCCTCCTCCTCCTCCTCTTCTCATAACCCCTTCCCCCCCCCCCCCCCCCCCCCCCCCCCCCCCCCCCCCCCGCCATGCTTTCCGTCCTATGTCGAGAGGCAAATGAACAAATCTCCCCAATCCACCCTCTGTCTCTTCCCCTCTAATCTCTCTGCCGGTCTGTCGGTCCACCTGCTGCTCCGCCCGCAGTGGTTGGACCAGGTTAGGTTTCCCTCCTCAGTCAAAGTCAAGGGGCCTGGGGACGAGGGGATGATGTGCAGAGGAGACAGGTCCTTTGTTGGGGTAAAGACTCATGACCCATGGGTAGGCAGGGAGAGGAAGTGAAGGTAGGGGAATCCATCACTCACCGCACATCCAGACCTGTTATATAACCCCCGGATGATGTGGCACTGATAATTGTTTTGTCATCAGTTGGCAATTGATGGTGAATCATAACCATATGGTTACTAAAATTACTAACTACTTACTACTTACTGCATTACTAAAAGTTATTTCCACTCAAGCGTTCTCATTATATGCTACTGTATGTTCACTTAATTTTAGAGGAAACCATTGTATTTTAGCTTTATTAAAAACAAATATATATATATATCTCTCTCTCTCTCTCTCTCTCTCTCTCTCTCTCTATATATATATATATATATATATATATATCTAAATGAGCACTTGAACCTGTTTTTGCCTATTTGACAAATGTTTATTTACTTCACTTTTGCGTAATATCATCATGGTTGAATGCACTTATTGTCAGTCGCTTTGGACAAAAGCGTATGCAAAACGCTTATTTATTTGACGACTATAATGACATGTTAAATTGCACTTCCTTATAAAGTATGATGCAAGGATGTGCATGGATCTACCGTACTGTTTATAAAAATATTAATTGAATCTACCTTAATCGCTGAGAACCTCTGTCAACACGTCAATGCGATGCAATGATAAAACAATGACAGGGACCTTTTGGTCTGATGGACACATCACATTTACCTTTAAATTCTTCATGCATATACTTGTACTGGGGTGTTTTTTTCAGGGGGGTTTTGATGCTTTTATGAACTCCACTAAGGAGGTTATGTTTTCGTCATTGTCAGTTGGGTTGTTTGTTTGTTTGTTTGTTTATTTCTTTGTCAGTCAGCAGGATTACGCAAAAAAACAATGAGTGGATTTTCACAGAAGTTGGTGCAAGGATGGGACATGGGCCAAGAAAGAACACATTGAATTTGGGGTGGTTCCGGACAAAAGGGCGGATCCAGGAATGTTTTTTTTTCAATCACTTTCTTTAAGTTTACGAGTTAGGGCGTTTTGTTTTGATTATTTGGGGCCATTTTAACCAATATCACAGGGAATAATTAATGGTTCTTGATGAAAAAAAAAATCAGGCATATTTAGGGTACGAGTGTTTGAAATTCGGTGCGGCTTGATTGAATTTAAAGGGACTGTTGGGCCTTGGTGGAGGTTTACACTCTACTGATTCTAGTTAAAATATAGAATTTGAATATTTCATTTTTGTTGTGGGCTTCCTTGTTTCACCTGAAGTCAAATGTAATCGACGCAGCTGTGCAGAGAGAGTCACACACTCGCGCCAATCAACTTTGCATTGCTGGCTTGCATATCCAGACGAAGGGTGATGCATTGATGTTGAGCGGGGGGATGGTCCGTGAAGTGGAGCAGAGGGTTTTGGATTTGGTACCCATTGTTGGTAGGTGTTTCCATGTGCCTCCTTATCCCTTATCCTCACCCCCACCCACCTCTCCCCCTGCGGGACAGCCAGGGGGTGCAGGCGTGGGACAGGACACTCCGCCAGTGAGGGGATTAATTGGTGTGGCACCTCTTCGGTGCACATGGCCAAAGCAATTAAATAGTGGCCCAAGGCCTCCGGTTTTGCTGTTACTAAACCGAGTGACAAAGCAGCAAATTGGGCCTTTCTCACAACCTGACGCCCACATTTCAGCGCGCACGGCAAAGAGATGAAACAAATTCTGCATGGGTCTGCAGAAGTTGCTCCATGAAGCGTGAATACATTGAACATTTACTGCAGGTGTGGCGGCATCAAAGACACGAGGGAAGATGCATGATGCAGGGTACGATTTTAAACATAGATTCTTTAAAAAAAAAAAAAGTGCTATGTACTTATTTGTATGTATGTTTGTGTCAACGCGTTTCTGCATGGACATTGGAATCTACGATGTGCGAGTCGGGCCTGGTGGCTTTCTCATCTCTCCCACTGTCTCTCCCACTCCCTGCAGCCGTCAATTAGTGAGCCCGGGTGTTGCGAAGGCCTTATGCTCTTTCACATGAGCCTTTGTTGATTCCCTCTCCCCCTCTCTCCCCCTCGCTCTCCCTCTCTCCGTCTCCCTTGTGTTTGAAGATTGAGAAAAGACACAAGGCAGGTTACTGTAGCTTCTCTCGGGGGTATTGGTTGCTGTCTGCCCCTCTGTAAGGCTGCCTGGGCCTGAAGGAGCAGACCAGAGAGTCCACATAGCCTTCAAACACACGGGGGCAGATACAGACCCAGCCATGGAAAGCCAACCTAAAATTTTTTTTTTAAAATATGGCTGTGTCAGATACACCATCACCTCTTCGATATGCAGATCGCTGAAAATTCCCTTAGATTCGCATGTACAATACGCATTATGTGTGTACATACTCCATACACATACAATAAACAGCATGTGCCCTGTGTGTGTATGATGAAGAGGCGAAAGAGAGGAATTATGACTAAAAACAATCAGAGGACTAAAAAAAATGGAGGGGAGGCAGATGGGGAAGAGGGTGTAAAGAAAAGCGTAAGGAAAGGAGGAGCTGAAGCGAAGAAAAGGTGAAGAGGAACAAGAGAGGAAAAGAAAAGGAGCATGAGCGGCAAAGGCCGAAGGAAAATTAATAAAGAATAATGGAAAGGATGAGTTTCATGACGGAGAATTAAGGGCGGATGAAGCAGATAAGGGGGATTAGATCTAAATGAACGTGCAGAGTAAAAAGGAAAGAAGATAAAGGGCGAATAAAAAGTAGATATGCATATGGAGAAAACAAAGAATCTGGATGAAGAAATGCTGTGATATTATTATACAGCATGATCTTACTTTTATCTCTCTTATTATTAACCTTTATTCCGTTTCCTCTGTGCTGTTCAGGCTAGACAGCAGGGTTTTTTTCCATCAGCTTAATATGAGGCAGTCTGCTCTGTAAACTACAAGGGACCCTGCAAATGGATATACGGAAAAAATAAAAACCATTAAAATCATGTTAAATGTTCCAAATCAGCTGTAACATAATTACCTCAGTCTTAATGGCCATTTCTTGTTCTTGTGTAGTTGAGAATGTAGCAGTTTACTGGTTCTTAGGAAGGTAAAACCTTAACAAAGCCAGAAAAGCCGCTCTCCATACGAATACAAAGCTATTTTTCTGTTATCTGTTAAGTGTCAATGTCAAAACGGCTGATGAGCCATTCCAGGTGCTACGTTGAATATCTGACAGCTTGATTCACAAACTCCAGCAAATATCGCTGGTTCTATTAGATAACATGTTTTGCCTAGAGAGAACCATTTAATGTTTGTAGTTTTGAGTGCAGACAACCTTTGTCTAAATGAGGGCCAGACGTGTTCGCCCCCAGCCGCCCAGCCCTTTCAGCCCTCCACCCCGGACCAGATCTCCAGACACTGGGCTGGGGAGAGGCGTGTAGGAGGGGGCCAGACTGCTAACCATCCATCACATCCGTCCGACCCGCCCCGCAGTGCTGAAAAGACCACGGTTATCACTCACCCCTGACACAGTCATTGACGTTTGCCCTTAGAGAGTGCATGCGCACGCACACACACGCACGCACGCACGTACGCACGCACGCACGCACGCATGCACGCACACACACACACACACAGACAGTGAGGCACACGAAAAGACGGTCCACAACGTCTTTGCAGTCACTCCAAAATGTCCCGTCAGCTCTCGTCCTTCCCTCGATTGAACTCTCATCACCATCCATCAACTCTCATCATTCAGAAAAAATGCCAACACACTTTGTTGATGGTTCCAAACCAATAGGACCATGACAAAATCTAGTGCTGGAAAACAGTTATGCAAAGCTACTGTCAGGACGGGTGGTGGGGACCTTTGTGCTGATCTAACTTAGGCGTTACAATAGCTCGCATTGTCCCTCTGCCTCTCAGCTTTATTACATATGTATGTGTTGATTGCTGCAAAACAACAATGCTGGTGCATGGCATTAAGCAGTAACAATAACAGTGATGCTTGGAGCTCCTACTCAGCGTTGGATGTTTGTCCAACAAACCTCTGTGTTGACGCCCAGTTACCCAATGGTGTGAAATACCAGCAGACGAGCCAACTTGGGAATATCATGAATGGGAACTGCAGTGCTGAAGCGTACTTTAGTGATTTCCACTGTACACACACACACACACACACACACACACACACACACACCAGAAAAAACCCTTTACAGATGGTCCGATTGTTCAGTAAACTGTATTTATTGTTGTACATGCTGTACTTTGTTGTACAGAACTCGTAAGTCATCTGAATAACTTTTAGTTTGGGCCGTGTACAGAATGCTTTGTCTCGAGTCTGGACACTAGGGACCTAGTGAGATTCACACTGTGTAGATGTGTGAAATGGACAGTCGACGGGACAATGGACACATATGAGAGTGCTCCATGGGCTCAAAGGTCACCTGGCCCACCCACGTCACTGTGGTGCAACGAGCCTGCGTGGAATGCCAGCGGGTCGGTCCGGTTGAAAACCTCGGGTCTGTCACCCGCCTAACCCTCCGAGCATCGTGACACACCCGAGAGGGCCAAGCTATGTGCCGCCCCCGCCGGCAGCCCCCTGTGGTATCAGAGACCTCCCCACCCTTGGGTCCTCATTCACACAAAAACCACACATGGGCGTACGCGGACAACGGTCATCTCTGATGCCCTTCTGATTCCCTCTGCTGGCATTCAGCTGGAGAAGCTCAGGGTGTGTGCCCATATACGTGTGTCAGCTTTTGCGTGCGTGTGCGTTCGCTTCGGCGGGGCGCAGTGCAGCAGGAAAGAAAGCAAGGGGGGGGGGTTGTTCTGAAGTGACAAGAGTTGTGGTGCAGATGTCCCCACAGCCAGCAGGGCCTCATGAATGGCAACTGTTGTGATGGTGACGGGGAAACGCGTTGGAGGCCTGGCCCACGCACTCCAGTCGTCTGAATGGCTGGAATTCAACATAGTCGAAAAGACGAGCTCATGCGTGCAGGCTGGAAACAATGTGGCCTCTTTATGACTTTTTTCCTCCATCTCTCTGTCACTCTCTCTGTTTCTTCACTGCCGCTTAATCCCCCCCCCTCTGTAAATGTAGCTGTTATTTTCAGGGTGTGGATTTTTTGTGACACAAACCTTTAATGGTACCATAAAAAATGTTGCTCTGTTATTTAAAATAAAATATATATGTCTGTGTATACATGTGTATGAAGAAGCAAAATCTTTTGAAACGAAGGATAAGAAGTCGTGGTGTAATTGATTTGATGTGGAAATGTTATAATTGATCCATTGATTGTCTCTGTGCTCGTCCAGCCCTTTTCAGCAGCAGACATACGGCTTCACTCTGGGGACCATGAAGCAAGGGGCCTCAGAGGTGCACACTCACACTCACACTCTCACACATACACACACATGCACACACGCGCCACAGGTCTGTTTATTTCCCATGTGACTATCCGGACCACGAGACAAAGGAGAGAGAGCGTGACACCGCATCTTCAAGCTCCGTCCTATTAAACATCTGTTCAGCCGACCCAAGTGGTCGATGTTTGGTCAACTAGGCTGTTTGCATCTTAGAAATGATCGTCACATATCAGCATTTTTGAGGCTGATATTCAACTGACAAAAAGCAGATGGGGTATTGACATTATGCGTGCTTAGGACACTTTTTCAGAGGACATAGAAACTGGAAATCCTTGATGCTCTCAACTTGCTCTTGTAAAGAAAATGACAGAACACTGCCAACAATTGATGTCAAGTCAAGCACACACGCACACACAAAAACACAGACACACACACGAGACACGTCACAAAGATACACTTAAGACATGTTCCGCCAGTGTTTGTCCGATTTATCGTATTTATCAATCCATGAACACAAATCAACAGCTCTACCAAATTTGTCAGATGACTCTGCCCGATGGGATATCTCAAATGCACAAGTGGAATATATAAACATATGAATAGCAGTCAATACCTCGTACAAATATAATGTTATACACAATAGTCAAACGTATGATACTATTATTATTATTATACAATATATCTCAACACCATAGGTACACAGAGGTACACTCGGATTCCACCTACTTCTTTTGTTATTGACAGTGAAGTGAACAACCAGACTACAGTGAAGTCCTTTATCCTGACGAACAGAAAAACCACTCAGCTCTGACCCCCCCCCCCCCCCCCCCCCCCACACACACACACACACACACACACACACACACACAGGGGAACAAACAGACAGCAAAATAACCGACATGTCCCAAGAGCGACCGAGAAAAGGATTCTTGTTTGAGGCAGGAAGGGGTTATTGTTCGGTAGATGCCAGGGCGTGGGCAAACGGGCGCAGATTAGCTGCAGGGAAACATTATCTCTTTGGCACAGTTCACAAGGCCCAGTCTGGCCGGGCCTGGTCAAGTTTGGCCATCGAGGTACTTAATGTTCAGAGTGACTCTTTTCTCCCACAAGAACAAAGTGAGGGCTTGTTGGTGAAACCCAGAAGGGGTGAGTCCCTGCTCTCCTCCCACCCCCTCTCCCCCCGGCTGCCCCTCTTATCCCGCCCCCACGGACCGACTGCAAGGCCACTGGAGTTCAAGCCCGGCCACGTGTTGGCCATTACACTCCCACAATGACCTCGTTGAGCTCAACATTTAGAGTCCCATAAAAACATTATTGTCCGACTCCTGGGATCATTTGTCCACTACTACAAAGGCTCAGAGAAAACCAAAATGTTAATCCCCCTGGGGTTTTGCGGAGGCACATTTTTCAGATTCTGCCCCTGCTCCTCCCCTCCGCCCATCCACCCCCACCGATGACAGATTGCGCCCACACTGACGTACTTCCCAGCGGTGCCCACGGGGCACTCCTACACCAGCACATTCAGACACGAAGAAGGCTGCCTGGTCAAAAACTCTACGCCATAAAACAGCCCATTTTGTGTTTTGTTCTCCCAAAGAGCAAAAACTAACAATAATATCCATTCTTTTCTGCATACATCACCGTTTGAGCTTTTTTCCCCCTCTCATTTTATTGACTCTTGGCCACAAATGTCCCTGTTTGTCATCTATCCATCTGTCCGTCCCTCGTTTCTTTTCCCCTTTCAGATGCATAACTATGGACCCGTAACAGCTAGAAGTCCCTAATGGTCATTTAGTCTCTGAACATGTCCATTTCAAATCGGCTGGGTGCATGTACCTGCTGAGTGAATGGGCAAGGTCGTGCCAGCCTATTAGCCATATTAAAAACCAACCCATTATGGTAATTGGGGTGGTCTAATGCATGTACAGGTTGCTTAGCGCCCATGTATTAGCGCTGATAGATGACTCAGTTATTAGCATTGAAAGGTACATTGTAGTACAGAGTTGCCGCTTGCCCCTGTGCTCTCCGTCCTCTGATCCCGTCTCTCAATGTGGTGACCTCCGCTGTGGACACTCACGGTCAGTTATGCACGTCCCTGACCAAATGTTTGCAAATGTTCTGAGTGACCGCTACGGACAAGGACGTTCGTTATTCACGGTGACACTGACAAAGAAGTTTTAACTCTCCAAATATACTCGATTTCTGCTGGCCAGCAGGACATGATTGTGGTTAGAGATGGCGGAAGGCCTACGTTTCATGCTCATCGCCTCACCGCACATACATGAGCGTGTAAGTGTCGACGCTGAGGACGCGCTAGACTCTAATCCACGTAGTACAACACACTCTCACAATCAAGAGAAACAAAAAGGTGATACTGAAATTGAGAGGACTATCTCAGCAGAGTTAATATTGTCGATCATCAACACTGTCAAATCTTTGTTTTAAACTAGAACAGCCGTATTCCATTATTAAGATTGCAAATATCTCAAAATTCAAGATGCAGTGAAAGTCTCGAATGGACAGTGTGGGAGGAGGGTTATTAAGAACCCACAGTGACACTGATAGCAGTGTTAATACACCACCTCACTACAAGTTTTTCTCATTTACAAACCCATAAGGGGAATGCTTTGCCTTGAGTATCCAAATCACATTTCATTAAATGTTACCATCTGTCCCGAACCACCGGCACCCACCCCAATCGCCGTCTTACTCCCAATCCGGAGCTCCCATCCCCAGCTCGGTGAGCAGCCCTGACTGGGTCTCTCAGGGAAGGGAGCACATTCTCCTTTCATCCCCTCTTAGAGGACAAACATCAGTCCCATCTCGCCGCCCATCCATATTCATGAGCCGCTTATAAATATCTGATAGCAGCCTCGCTACAGCTGTTTAGCTAGGGGAGCAACGTAAATCGCCTCGTGCACGCTCACTCTCTCTCCCTCTCAGACACACGCACACATGCACACACACAGACACAGAGACAGACACACACACACACACACACACACAAAATACACTGGTTGGAGGCCAGATCTCGGCCCCTCGTCCCCCAGTGGTTATACCTGCCTGGCCTACTTGATAGCATCGGCTCACTGCAGGACTATCGCTCTCTCTTTCTCTTTAATTAACACGTAAGTGTGACTCCAAAACGAGAGAGACACAATGACTACAAAATGAGAGAGGAATCCTTAAGTGGCGTATTTACCTTGCCTCTGACAGGGCTCACGCTTATCAGTGCTGCAAAAGTACGAGAAGCAAGAGACGGGGACTTCTCAAAGGCCTGAGTAATCACTTGGGCCCCTCTACCTCAACACACACACACACACACACACACACACTTTCTCAACCTGAGCATCAACCACTTTGTGGCACCTCTCTCCATATGATGCACCAAATGCCTCACAATAGTTCTCATAAATTGCAGAAATTTAAATTATCTAATGAGACGCAGTAAGTACAAAGAGTTTAATGAAACCAACACTCATAACACCTCATTAAGACAAAACAAAACAACATTGCAGTGAGTGTGAAAGGAGGGATTTTTGTATGCTATGTCGCTAATAATGCTGATTATTCTTCTATTAATTCCTTTAACGTAGCTGGAAAAATGTAATTGACACCCAGGTGTTCAGAACAGTGATTGTAATAGCTTGTGTTATGTGGAAAGGCAAGCGAAACGACAACACATACACACAAGGTTTTGGTGAAATTTTTGAAGATTAAATGGTAAATCTCACAGAAATTGTGGCGTGTCACGTGATAAGGCGGCTGATCGTTCACTTGGAACACAATGGGATCCCGGGCTCTGAGCAAATAGTTGCCTATATACATCCAACAGACATGGAGCAATACTAATATTCATGTTGAGTGATATTGAGGGCGACGTGACCATTATGAAAAAGTCTCATTTTCATGCTCCTCTCACTCCGCCAGCAGCTGAAGGAGAAATATCAGGATGTTTATGGGCTAAATGTACCTGGTATGTTAAGTAAAGTGGTGTTTATTTGAGCTATTTTTCTGAAAACAATTCTTACGAGGGTGTGAGAGTGAACCAAAACTGTATCATTTTTGATCCGAAACACTAAAACGCAACACAGAGTTGAGGGAAGTTGTAGACTCGGATGACGTCACTGTGGGTCCGTCGCTGTGAGTTACAGCGAGTTTTCTTGTTAATGTAAGACTTCTGATTAGAGCAGCGCCTAACACGTTCTCGCACGTTCTTTTATTTTGTTTTTAACCTTTAAATTTGACGACAAAGCCACTTCAAACGTGTACGTATATATATAAGGAGGAGCCTCGCAGCCATTTACAATGCAGAATCCTTGAGAGAGGAAAACAGAAGGGGCCTTTTTTCTTTTTTTTTCTCCTGGGGCTCCAGATTAGAACGGCGATACGAACACCTCCCTATCCCTGTCTGCTAGTGGCGTCCTAATCACATCCCAGCAACTGATACAGAGGCAGACACGGAACGTGAGAGGGAGGCACAATCTTGGAAAATCAAATGCCACAATCCCACCATGTGCTTAGTATGGCGCGGATACCGCCACGATATCCAGGGGTGACATTGCAGTGAGTGGACAACGAGCCCCCGAAACCGCACTTCTGAGGGACTTCACTGGTGCTTCTTTTCTTCTCTTTTTGATATTTTTATTTTATTTACTGATACCTTCCATTCGCTCCTCTTCGCCTCCGACTCATTAGAAACATTAGAATTGCTGAGGCTGGCAAGAAAAACACATTTTGCTTCGGTCGGAAGAATATCTTTGTTCTGTTCCCAATACAAATAGAAGGAGATTTAAATATTGCTCCTCCGGAGTGTGCCTGTGTGGCTGAGGGAGGGAGGGAGGGCCGGAGTGTGCTGTGTGCATCTGTGTGTTGATCGGCGATTGGTTGTGCATACGAAAGGATGAAAAATTGTGCAAGCTTGTGTGTGTGTGTGTGTGAGACTGGGTGTATGTTCCCAGAGGGTATTTCTGTTTCTTGCGGGGAGTACAGTTAAAGTGAACAATAGGCAGTGCATCACTGCGCCCTGTGCAGCCTGATACTACAGAGCGTCGACATAAGGCAGACTAAAGCTTTGTAGATGTAGCTGGAAATCCGCTTTACGTAAGGAAACGGTCAAAAATAACGCAAGCGTTCAGCCACAGAGGTTGTGGGAAGGTCCCGAACAAAGGTCCAGTGGCTGGATCCACCTGTGGCTTTGACTCTCTGAAGGTTACAGGTCCGCTCTGCGACAGGTGCACTGCTTAGTTATTGTTGGCCAGAGCGTTCAAAACTAAAGCACAGCGGCCAAAGGCTAAATGTGGGGAGAGTATCATTAAAATTACTCTCGAGCAGCGGACGAAATTGAAGGAGACCTCTCCTCTGCTTCAATTCAGTTCGCGTTCAACGAGAAGAAAAACAGGACAAAACTGGGGTAAACACAAGGTGGAGGATCTGAAAGGAGAAAGGGGGAGGGGAGGGGAGGGAGGCCGATGCTAGCTAGCGCTCCTCATTAGCCATGCGTAGCATTTTGGCTCCTCTCCCGCACCTCCCGGCTCATCATCGCCTGGGCCCTGGCTGCCAGCGAACCCCCACCTCCACCAACCATTCCTCTTTGCCTCGTCCCTCCCTCCCCTCCCAGCCCCTATAATCACACCCGCAATCACAGCGCCTAATTAGGTTAATTAATTTGTATCAGCCCTTGTAGGGACTTGGCTGATGAGGCAGCCATAATAGCGTCAGTGTTGCCCCCTCCCCTCCCACCAAAAAAAATAATAAAAGAAATAGGGGGAATAAAAGATCTGATGCAAGCCTGTCAGTGACAAGACAGGACTATAAACCACGGGGTCACATTTACCTCAACGCCCACCCCCAACCCCTCCGTCAACCACTAACCCCGGCAGATCCCTTCCCCCTGCCATTGTTACTCAATGGGAGAGACGCTGACACCTAAATAGTGATATACAACCCGTTGTGTCACGGTGCTTCATTGTGTCCACTGGAATGAAAACGTCCCGTATAATAATAATAATTGAGTCCGCATCTTCCCGGTGACACATTTCCATCCTTGCATATAGAAGTGTTGTGATTTGCTTGTTTGTTTACACTTTTGCACTCGGTGGTGGCATTCCAAAAGTGTGTGTGTGTGTGTGTGTGTGTGTGTGTGTGTGTGTGTGTGGGGCGGGGGGGGGGGGGGGTTCAGTATGATAATGATTTTCCTGGCGGTTAGTCTCTGTAGTCGTCAGAGAGACTGATCCAAGCATCACATTACAATCAGCGGCCCTCAACACCCCTCATCAGGCCACTGACGAACAAACTCTGATTAAAACCCCGATCTGATTACTGCAATCACACAGGCTAACCCACGCACAAGCACTGTCCCCCATCAGCACGCGCACACACATGCATGCACACACGCACACACACACACACACACGCGCACACACAGCTCACCGCTGAGCAGAGATTTGAGGCACACGTGCAGTCAGAGAGGTAGCCATTATTAGAGGAGCAGCAGCACATCAACAAAGCTGAGAGACAAAAAAGTGCATGCCCATAAAAAAAAAGTAGAGACTAAGACACTGATGGTATTACAATGAAGTGGAAAAGCAATGACAGGAGAGGGAAATAACGTAATGAGTCGTTTTTCATAAACTCTCACCTACAAGTAACAAACCCGGTACAGTGCTGAGAGTGTGCGTCGCCAAAACACACCGACACCTTTGCCGTACACACGAACTGGCCGCCTTCAATTGTGATGCAAGCAGACAGATGCATAAATATACATACACATACACACGCAATCTCAGGCAGACAATGACACGGGGAGGCTTCGAGACAAGGACAGATCCGGTAGTTAAAGCGTAATGAACACGTCCCCGAGGCGCGCGCCTGGCATTCCCCTGAATGATGGACTGACAGTAATACCGGGGCAGATGGGTGCGCTCCACGCCCCGTTCAACACCACACACACACGCACACACACATGTAGACACCCTCCCCCTGGTATATTCTGTCCCTCTCTCCTGCAGAGAGATACCCCCTGTAGGTCTGATGTGGAGGGGGGGGTGGCACCAAGGGTGCTGTGTATGTGTGTGTGCATCTAGAGGCAGGGGGCACAAGTATGAGGGCCCCCCGTCATGATTTAGGCTCCCATGCAAATTTAATCAATTCGAGTACCTCTCGCCAGCCAGGGCTCATTAGCGGCAATTTAAAAAGAGGGCTCTGTGATCCCCACCTCAATGCATGAGGCAGACACTCAACTCGAACACACGCCCGCGCGCGCACACACACACACACACACACACAAACATGCTAAGATACACACACACACACATATCGAAACACTGACACAAGTACACAAGAAACGCACGCACGTCAGGGGCACTGTCAAGGCTGTAAAGATTTTCCTTCAGACGTCTTCCCCCTGGCATGGAGAGAGAGAGACCCTGCCTGCACGCCACCCCCCCCCCCCCCCCCCCCCCCCCGTTTCTGTCCCTCCTCTCTATCCACAACTTCAAAAGCCCCATGACACCCGGCTTCAAGTTAAAGGAGAGAGGGATCCAGAGATAAAGACTACCTCTCATCCCCCCAGCCCTCGCATTCTGAGACACCCTCCCAACACTCAAACCCCAGGCCACCGCTGTCTCTCTTCTCCCCACCCCATGCTCTCCAGCCCTCCATAATTGGAGGATCGATTAGTGCGTCCTTAACCTCGGCTCCGTGCACCGGCTCTGGAGCCGGGCAGAGTTGTGTTTTCGAGAGCGAGGCAGGTAGAGGTGCGGCGCTTGTGGTTTTGCAAGGATCACGTGTCCGATTAAAGCCACGCAAGGAGGTGAACGTGGAGTGTGACCAAATTGTATCCAGTATCATGTAATGACATAGAAAAATAAGTATCAAGATATGTATCAACACAACTTGCAATTGCCTGAAAATACGTTTAAGGGTTGTTCCAACAAAAATACACTAAAAGATCCTCACCCCCCTCTCGTTTTACTTCCTCAGGTATTTTTCCAGATATCTGATTTATTCCACCTCCCCAAAACAACAGAGGTAAACAGTGAAATCTTTGGGTAAGTCGTTTTTTGTTTTGTTTTGTAACTTGTAACTTGAAAATAATAAATCAAATGTTATAAGATATTGGTGTCAAATAGAAAAGTCATAGAGTAATATCTCAAGGTTTGCCTTTGCTGTATAACTGACCCCTCACGCTGCTTTATCAAAGAACCCAGAGCAACACATGGCTATTTAAAAAGTGTAGTATTGGATAATATTAAATAGACAACGGGGTCAAAGAAACTTATTACAAAATGTTCCCCTTTTTAAGGACAAGTTTTTGCTCCCCATGATGCATCTAATAACTAAACGTATTGGAGAACAAAGATCTGTTTATTGTGCCCGTTCTTAACCAGGCCGCACTTTCACTCTCAAAAAGTTCCTATACATGGAGGTTAATGTCGTACCCTGCAGCTGTGTGACTGCTGCACTGCCCTTTACGTCTCACCCTCCGTTGCCAAAAACGACCGTTTGTTAGAAAAACCTCCAGGGGTCAATAACTTTAGAGATGGGGACAGGATGGCCTGCGCGAGTTCGTCAAATGAATAAGAGGAATGCCTGTCTATATCTTCAAAATCAGAGGGTCGCCGACTGCCCACCCCTGAGCCCTGCATCTGCACCCTGGCATAAGAGTCCCGTTGCCGGGGGGGAATGAGAGGCGAGCTTGAAGGAGGAACAGTGGCTCGCCTATGCTTGGGTCGCACAGTCGGATAGGGGTCCCGGAACTGCGCACACAGTGTTTTGACCCCTGGGCTCTCCTCAACGACATCCACCCCCTCCGCTTATGGACGCTGGGCCTGAGGGTCCCGATACAGGCACGCTCTCTCAGTGGTGTGACGCAGTAGCAGAGGGCAGGGAGGGCGGGAGGAAGGCGTGAGGAAGTCTTTTTACTGCTTATTAGACAATTCTGACATGAATGGCCAACAGGGAAATGCCAGTGATGGCCCTTGCGTTGGACCAGCGATCCAGGCTTGTGCATGTTCATGTGCGACTTAAACATCCTCATTAAAATCCCTGCTCTGATTAAGACACTTAAAATAATTTATATTCCTAAACTTGAGGCTGCTGTTATCTCAGAGTTTTGAGTGAGAGCCACCAGCCATCACTCTCTCCCTGTTCTGGCCCATTCAGAGCTGTTGGCTCACCTTTGCTCTGGTCAGCAGTGTCTGGGCCAGCGCCGCGGGTCCCGCTCCTGCAGCCCCTCCACCTTTTCACCGTGCCTGGTGACATTTCCGCCTGGCTCCCTCGCTTCCCTCTTCCCCTCCAGTGGCTCCCAGGAGAGGCTGATGGATGGGCCCTGTTTATGAAGCTGCTGCCACCACAGTGATCAATCAAGCCCTGGGTCACTGCGATCTCGCTGCCGGGCGCCGGGCCTTCGGTCTATTTCACACTATAATCGCATGGAAGTAACCACACAATCAGTTTGTCAGCGCTCACTACATGCACACACGTGTTCAGAGAAGAGGTCGAGGGAGAAGAACAGAACAGTGAAGCAGGAGAAAAGACTTTCCTCCGAAAATGTGTTTTCTTTACCGGAAATACGGAGCTTCAGTCCACGTCAGAAGGCGGAGAAGTCTTGTCTCTCACTCTTTAACTGTCGGAACAGGGATGAGGGATAATGACGGGAGGATCAACTGAAGAGCTGGCCTTAGTGACAGTCAAACCAAGGATCGGAGCTAATCCCTGCTCCACCATGCCACTCTGGCAAACTGCTCAGCCCAAGCACACGCTCTCCTAATTCGCTGGAGACCAAGGCGGTGAGGAAGATGTGAAGGAAGACATGGAAACAGACCTTTTTCACGGAAGACATTTTGATGTGTCAGAGCAGGAACAAGAAAATAAAACCTCATACATGGCGGGACCATGTACCGTCAACGTGTGAAATTGAGGGTGCGGTTGAAAGCTGTTGTGAAAACCGCTCTAAACAGCCACTTTCATTGGACAGTAGCAAAAAGTTGCTATGTGGTGCTCGATGAGGCCAATTAGCATTTCTGTTTCTGTCGTCAGGCAACAACAGGTATGAAACAGTGGCTGAAACGTTAAGGTCAACAGAATTAGAGACATAAATATGTGTGCCTGCGGAGAGGAAGCACTCACACGTCACACTTAAAGGGCAGATTTGTCACTAGGTGCTTTTTTGGAATAAGAAAAAAAAAACGAGGTCACTAAAGAGGCCTTAAAGGTCAGGAAATCTAGCGTCAGAGGTGCCGAGTTGCCTCTGATGACCTAATGGTGTAACTTCATGCAGTCACGCAGCATTTGTATGTCGAGGTCTGGCCTCGCTGGGGCGGTCCAACCAAAAACACGTGTAAATTCTCATGAATGATGGGTGAATTTCTACGTAGCTGCTTCAGTTTCAGGGTCAGATTATTGTCTCACAGCCATGGCTTGACGGGGCTTTGAACAGTGCCATTGATGGTGTTATTAATAACGCTTATGCTTCATATACTGCAAAAAAAAGGCTTATTAATACAGTACGTGGTAAACTTGAGTGTGTATGAGGACTGACTTGGCAAAGATAGACTTGTTTAATCAGATGACCGGTGACAGAACGATCACGTCCAAAGGATTAAAAGCAACAACTTTATGAACTGAAACGGCTTTGACAGTAATGACGAGCGTCTCTTGGGGGAGCCTTTAAACAGAGGTGTGTAAGCACAGCTGCAGCTAGTAAAATGAATAATAGGTAGTTTTGATTAATGGGAGCTAATGAGCAAGCATCGGCATTATTATTATTATTATTACCAATTCTTGCTAACTGACACCTAAATCATATTTAATTTTACTAGCTGCAGCTGTGTACCCTGCTGTGACATATGAAAAGGGTCCGTTGGAGGTGTGTGCTGAATCCTAAGTCAAGGGCAGCTACAAAAGTGTGTGTGTGTGTGTGTGTGTGTGTGTGTGAGAGTGTGTGAGAGAGAGAGTCCGTCCCTCCCTCCCTCTGAGGCTGCTCTGAATGTTTCTCAGCCCCGGCAATGGATTTGTGTGCATCATGTCCATGTGCAAGTCCAAATATATATCATGTTTATCAGCGTTACAATTTACAATTTATAATAACTGGGAAAGTGGTCGATTATATCCGAGTTCACATTCAGTGTGAGCTGTGGTGTTGCAGTTGAAAGACCAGAAAATACCAAGTTAATAGAATATATATATATATCCAAAAATAACATATGATTATCTCAATGATAAACAATATATCATAGCTGCTGACAAGAATATACAGTGAGGCTAACGTCTGGCTTCACATATTTAAAACGTGTTTTGTTGCATTTGTTGGTCATCGGGTCGTGTTAAATTTTTACACTAATCATACATGAATGTAGCGCTGCCACAAATGTGACATGAATATGTTATTTATCCTGAAATATGCAGCATTCATCAAATTATTCACATGCAGTTGGCCATGGAGGCCTACTGAAGTTTGAAATGGGAGCATCACTGTCCTTTAAGTCAGGTTTGAAAAAGGGATGGAGGCTCTGACCTCACTGCTACTTTGACCTGTTAAGTGATTCACACAAACACCGAAGGCATCAGTGGTAACTCTCACATAACGTATAAACCGAAATTCAAATGTCCAAACGGTTTTCATACAAGTAACTCTTGAAACCCAGCGTAGTCTTATGTACTACGAGTTCTACTATCTTCAGCCACCGGTGTTATAAAGAACACTAATGCCACCTACTGGTTCAAAAATGAAATAGAACCTCTCGCCAGAGCAGGTACCACAAACATCCTGAGTTCAAATTCAGCCTGAGGTCTCTTTGATAGATCACTGCCTTTTCTCTTTCTCCTATTTGTTAAGTCTCTCTCTCTCTCTCTCTCTCTCTCTCCCCACAGACAAAAACAAAAACTGCAGTTCCAAAAACCTCAAGTTATCCGCAATTCAAGAAATCACATTAATCCCCATGTTCTTTTGATATTTATTTGACAGAAACTAAAAGTATTTGATAAATATGTACAAAATTACACAGATGCAGCAGAATTTGACAAAAAAATGTCCCATCTCTGCAATCTATGGTCTGCTTGTTGATTTCTTCCCTGAATGATGATCTCTCCCCACTCAGCGTTTCCTCTTGGTCTCAAACTTGTAAATAGCGGCCGCACTGGGTGTCTCCTTTTTTACCTTCACTTTCTTAGTCTTATCCTGGTGCAAGGAGGCGAGAAAGAAAAAAAAAACAACAACAATTAAAAATGACAGTTCATAATGTAATTAAAATGCACAGCAACAACAATGACGACAGTTGTTTAAAATAGAAGACAAAAGGCTGTAAGAGCTGTTTCAAAACTCAGGGGCTGCATCCTTTGGAGGAGTAGAATGGCTAAATCCAAACCGCGATGACCAAATCACCGGCTTGCCTCGACCTCACTCTCGCTACTTTAAGCGGCAGCTCAGCCACCTTCATAGCACAATGAATCCTGGGATGGGTTGGCCCGAGAAGGATCCACCCTCGGGCTCGTTAATGGAAGGATGTGATTGTTGGTCGTGGAAGGAGCCTTTGAAATGGTAAAGCCTTGTCGCACTGTAGACCCTGAGTTGGGACACGGTGATTGCGAATGAGAACCCATCTCCTTCTCCTCACCTGCAGATCCTTGCGCGTCTGGATCTTCTGGCTGATGACAAACATTTTCTTTTCTCTGTCAATCCTCTGGGAAAGAATCTTGTACTGGTGCTTCCTCATCCTGGCAAACTTCTGCAACGAGGGAGACAACATGCGCCATCAGTGCATCGAACTGCAGAACATGTTGACTTTTCAATACAGACATCTCAGTAAGTAGATGATATTGTAACTGGACATTTAGAGGTCATCTGCATTCATGACGAACACAGACCCGCACACTGCGAGGCTCCACGGCTCCCTGGATGCTCTTGGTCTCCAGGGTTTCCAGAGTTGGCCTGTTGTACACTCTGTCCACCAGCTCAGGGACTGTGTTGAGGTGATTTGCCAGGTCAAACGACTCCACTGAGGAGGCACAGAAGGAAAAAAATAATATTAAAACTTTTCAACTTATTAGGTAACCTCACAACCATGGCAGCACACAAGGACAAAGATAGTGTCTGTGCACTTAATTAACTTTAGCATGCAATGAACATTTACGATCCAGGCACTTCTCTTCCAAACATTCATATTCACCATCCTTCTTGGAATCCACAAAGAATGTGTGCTTGTTTTTCTGTTTGCTATCTGCATCCAGAAGATGGAGCTCTCCCTTCATCCTCTCGATTTTCTGAAAGCAAACGACACAAAGATTAAAGGAAACACCAACGAAACCCAGCTGAACACACCTGTACTTTCTAATGTTTCACTATAGACTCTCTTATGAAATGCCAGAACAAATGAGAAGCTTGAGTACAACTAGTAGTATTCAAATGATAGCCCCAACTAAACTGGAGTTAGGAGGGTGATACTGACCTATAAGACTTATACAAAATTCTTGATAGAGTTCCCTTGGGTTTGGTTTTACAGAATACAACTAGTTCTACTAAACACTACACAGGAAATGTTACAGGTGCCAAATAAACTTGTCGGTGTTCTCTGGTGGACAAAATAAGTAACAAAGGCACTGCTTCTAAAATTTAATGACCACTGTCTGTAAACTGTAAACGTGACCTCAGATGAAGACTTTTATTGTGATTTTGTTTAGTGTAATGTTTGAACATGCCAAGAGCAATTTGGGAGTTATGATATTTTTTGGGTCCGATGACATTTTGGAAATTGAATACACCTTTCTGCAGAGTATTCATCAACAGACTGAGAGCTAACTCTGTGTTAAGCTTCAGGAGAGGGAATGTGTAATCAAATCTGACACTTATTGGATTACAAATGACAATCATAAACACATACATGCGGGGCTACTTGAATAAGCAGCATATCTGATCACACTCAGGAGCTAGAATTTGCACCAGTAATCTTTAAATTACAGATTTTATGGATGAAATGAGGGTCAGACAGTCATGCACATGACAAAGAGGCTCTCACGATCCATAACCGGAAACATAACTCACCCTGGCCTCTGCAACCCTTTTCATCTCCACATACTTGATGTCCTGTGTCCTCATCACTTTCTTCTGCTCCTCCGTCACCTCCACCTCCCCGTCGGCTTTCTTCGACACATGAACTCCATCCTGCCACAAAACAAGGTCACAGGCCTCAATTTAAAATCCACCACGCGTGACAGAATTTACAGCAAGGGGGCGAGGTGTGCACCATCACCGATCTGATGTCTGGATCAACTGATCTTACCTGCAGCGTGGAGCTGATCATGTTGAAGTAGAACTCATCTGGGTTCTTGTCCAGGGCTTTCTTTCGCAGAGCAGCGAGCGTGTTTTGTTTCTTGTGGTAGTCACTATTAAAACACAACAACAGCACAGTTAGATCAATAACAGGCCTTTAACTTAACCATGTTAGGCAGTAAGAGTTTTATTATATCGGATCCCGGAATCAAAGAAACATCTCATAATCTTGGGATGAACTCACTTTGCACGTAGTTTGTAGTCCTTCTTCTTTTCCAGCAAACCCAAGTGTTTCCTGACACCAGGCTGCTCGGGGGGAAAAGAATGATGCGGTTAAAACACGTGATACAGATTTAAGATGTTAATAATCGCTGTTATATTTGCTTGGTTACAGTCTGTAGTTGTCTGCTCGTAACACACCAGCCGGTGTGGTGCCAAAAAGTGATCGTCTGCCAGGAACTGATTTCATGTGGATCAAACTCTCATCACACAACTTTATGCCCGTAGTATTATCAAAGATATGTCTTTGTGAAACTTGGATGTTTCTTGTACCAGGAGTGTTTGCCTTTTATAGGGTAACCAGGCATGGTTTGCTCACAGGAAATACGATTGTATTGTTTTCAAGGTTTGTATGCGTTTGAATGTCTAATATTAATATACTGTAATTAACATGACGATATACGGCAATGGTTATGTAATAAAACAAAGAAATTATTGAAAGTATCCTTATACACCTGCTCTGTGTTATATTATTACTTAGAATTAGTTTATTACGGAAATCAGTTCCTGGCGGACGATCACTTCTTGGCACCGCAGCGGCCAACAACACAGGGAAACGCTCACCTGAGATCTCTCGTGGTGGTTCCGCTGTCGCGATTTCAGCGCTTTCCTGAACGAAGACATGTTCGGGAAAAAAAAATGTCCCCGAGCGTGGTAATGTAAAACAGTTCAGTCAAACCAGATAAATATGTATATGGGTGAGATATAGAAATTCTAACACTCCTCTCGCTAGCTGCTAGCTGCACCCTGCCGCAGGTCCAGTACTTCCCCGGTGGCTCGGACACGTGGGTTCCTGTCTGGTTCAGACCGAGTTGTTTTGTATTTCCCTTGCGCAGATTCGTCACTCGACTCGCACTGAAAACAACTCAAAAGAGTTAATAAATAAAACGTAGGGCTAACAATTTTGCTAATAGAAAATACGTTCTGTTTTTAATTTTGGTATTTAAATTGAAAAGGAAGCATTATGAGTTGTCATTCCGATAAAATAAAATTGGCTTTGAATTGTATGCGGCGGGTTGTATGAGAGCGTCAAAAACACCAGGGGGCGATGTTGCACATGTCTTTTTTTTATCATTTTAATTTAAATCTGTTTTGTAGCGGGGCTATAGGCCTATTGCACATCTCCCATGCATTCATGTAAAACGGAACATTCGAGTTTGAAATCATAATCGTAATGATTTAAATAGTAGTTTGTTGTGGACAAAGTATGTACAGTAGAGTTTTGAGGTAATTTATGTTGCTTTTTTAACTACATTTCAGTGAGGGGGAAAAAGTCCCCTTTAGTCTTCTACATTTATTTAACAAGTATGGGTTCCTATTTATTTTGCAGATCAAGATTTTCAAATAAAATATAAAGACAATTTCTAAAAGAATAAAACTTCTCAACTGTACACAGAGTAGGCTAGTTAAATTAAATTGGCCTCAACCAGTTAAAGCAATAAAAGGCTGCCTAAAGTAATGCACCAGTCATGTGAATCCAGTAATAACACTCACAGCAACCATCCTGCTGAATAAAAATACTTGTAAGTGCACTGCAGGAACTTTTCTCGTAATGGAATATGTTTATATTGTTGTAGTGCCACATTTACTTAAATAAAGTAAAGTTAAGTGATATGTGTTCCACCACTGGTGTTGTGTTAATAAATCATTTAGAAATAGTGTGTAGGCCTACATGGACGGAAAAACTATAACATTTGAACAAGTTAATCAACCAATTTCCCCAACATCATTTTGATCAAATGACTTTGTGTCATTTGAGTTCAGAACCCTGTAATATTTCACTTGGCTTTAAATATTCAAGACCACAGTGCACACACCAAATAATTTTGGTCTTTATAATGAGCGCCTGCATTCGCCAGAGCTCACAGGTAACGCTAATTGGTTACAAGTTTATGTTTTCACAACATGGACATTTACTGAACGTTTCCGCTCGGGTTCCAGACCCCTGTTCTGATTTATGTCTAATAGACCTAAAAGAGATTACATATACATGTACACACACACACACACACACACACACACACACACACAAACCACACACGCATGCACACCCTCAGGCAGGAAATAAACTGGAACCATGTCATTTGTACTCAAACGTTTTGTTGTTTGTATGCCACAGGTACAACAGACTGTGGTTTTAGCTCATAATCAAAATGAAAATAGTGAAAAAAATAAGTATTGCAGGGACCTGGAGGATGTTCTGGGGAAAAGGGTTATCCACTTCCTGACACAATTTTTCTGGTGGAAAGAGACAAAGGCAAAGCCGCAATGGCACCAGTCCCTTAATCTCACCCAGACTCTCATCTCTCTGTGGATGTGAGGAGAAGCCAGCGCCCCCCCCCATGGCACCTCGCTATCCCCGCTCCAACCGCAAGGAATTTGTTTTATATGTGTGAGATTTGCCCGGCATGCAGAATGTTTTGCGGGTGATGAGACATATGAATGGGATCAGTGTTTCCACATTATGTCACAGGCTTGTTTATCAGTCTGATGGCTAATGACCCGATTCCTGTGAAGGTTTCAGCCCAAGGCCCGACCGGTCCACCCACCCAACGCACTAAGTAGTGTTTAACTAGGCAAACGCAGACGGCAGCTCGAGCCAGAATGTACGGGTTAAATGTCTGCATTCTGATTTATTGGGCTGCGTGCTGTTTAATTCATGTGAGTATTTATCATTACAAGTGAATTTCCTGGTGGGCCGCGGCAGGGGTAAATACTACTTTGGAAATCGGGGGCTTGTAACAAGCTGATGCAAGAGCAGGAGGATAACGGGTTGTGGGTTTGCTCAGGGTCAGCAATGGAGGAATGCCCTTGTGGGACAGATGCAGAGCCATTTGGTTTTCCAATATGACCCCGTAAAAATAACACTGCTGACATATTGTAAGACTGCAGCACTTGGGCTGAGCTCAGGGCTTTGGTATGTCTCCCCTGACCATGGTTGGTCCTCTTCTGCAGCAAGCCGCCAGGCCAGCCCAGTCGAAAAATGCATGAGCTAGTCATTCCTCCTGTGTGATTATTTCGTTGCATCCTCTGAACTTTATAAAAGGGATTTTAAGAAAACAACAACACCAGATAGATTCAGAAGTCCGCCTGTTACGCCGTTGTTAGCAGTGGTGGATCATAGCAAAGTGCCTGCACATAAATGTTGTGCAAGAGTACTTTTGTTCTTTACTTATTTCAATTTTTCCCGATTACTTTTACACATATTCCGCCGAACGTCAGTGGGGAATGTACCTTTTACTGACAACTGCAGTAAGCCATTGCTTTTGAGCTGATACATTTACATAAAGAAAGAAAGGTTAATAAATACAAAGAATTTTCAAAGATTACACGAGGGATCCCCGACCTTTTTGATTTGTAAATGTCTATCTGAGACAGCTGAGGTGCATCCGCTTTGTGATTGTAGTCTGTAGTTCCGTCAAAGGATGCATCCACCTCTACACTTGTCAGATTATTTAACATAAAAGACTGGCCTGAGCAGGTACAAATGGTTTAATTTTTCACAAAAAAGCAAAGATGAAAAACCCCCTATATCTCACAACCCAAAACTAAACTACCAGAGTGTATGTAAAGTATTTTAACCAAACAGCTACTTATGTATTGATGTAGTACATGGTAAACAGATTTTCATACTCTTATTATTGCTTTCAAGTCACATTCACACATTTGCAAACATATTCAAACAGCACTTCTATACACAGAACTTTTTTCTATCACACACCCTTCACACACTTCCGACAGGGCTCAGTGTCTTGCCCAAGGACACTTCGGCATGCCGACTGCAGGAGCCATTTTTTTCCACATCAATTTTGATACTTACTTTCTGCTTCTACTAACAGAAAGTTTTCAATTCGGTGGTCTTATTAGTCATAGAGTATTTTTTACATTGTGGTATTTCTATTTCTATCTGAATATTTTTTCCACCATTGGTGCTTGGACAGTCCTAGGGTGCGGTTGAATTGTCCTTCCTATCTACTATTCCTTGACCTCAGTGGAAAACGTCATGAGGTCAAGGAAAGAGGATTCATAGGATTTCGGAAAAGCCGACAGCGCTGCTCAGAGAATCCGACTCCACTTTCACTAAACTACGTCATTATACGACGGCGGATGTTATTGACGTGCGTCTGCCGTAGTGAAACTACAAATTTCCGAAGATGGACTACAAAAAACGCAGCAGCTCCATCCATCATGTTTCAGTGTGTTTTACCACCGCGTGGCATCAGATGTAAACGATTAATATGCAACGATAACTTACATGATGACGTGCGTCTCTTCTGGGTCATATTCCTAATCTTCTTCTTCTTCTACTTCGGATTGAATCGTTTACGTTCGTGCATGGCGCGTCACGTTAAATATCGTCTATTTCTCCTTTCCTTTCGCATAGGAAGGTCCAGTGTACCCTGTGCTAAAGGAGATAGGAAAGGAAGCATTGAAGCACCTTTCCTCCGCATTTAGAGAATCCAAACAGCTCTTATCGTGGCTGCCGATCAAATACTTCCGGGTCCCTTCAGGATTAAAGAACTTCCTAAGCAAATTTAACAATTCGACCATACCCCCAGCCTCACATACAAACATTTTTCTTCTTCTTCTTCTTCTTCTGCTTCTTCTTCTTCTACATTTACTTCTTCTTAATGCCCAGCTTAAAGCTGTGACAGTAGGTACACTCCCGGGTGGGATTCTCGCCATAGTGGCTCAACCACGAAATCTTGTAAAACCAAAAAAAACGTCTGTAATTAAGTGCCAAATGCGTTGCGTATTTTCCCTGCAGGAGCTTTGAGAGTGTATATCATAGTGTGGCCTGTTTAATACTCGAGGCAATCACAGCGGTGAAGTGGTGAGAAGTGGATGGGTTTCAGATGAGGCACAATAGACCCCAAGTGCACTGTTAAAAAAGCTATTATCGCCAAAACATCATCAAAAGGTTCTTACAGCTGATGGCCCTTCGAGAGACTGTTGACCTTATATTTAAAAGGCAGCACATGATTTACTTGTCCCTACTGGATCCGAAGCCATCGTAGGTGCATTTTCAGTATCCACACTGCCTTTGATATTTTGCGCATCATAAAATAATGTTTTTTCTTACATAAGGGCAGCATACCGCAAATTCCACTAACCATCACATGGGTGAAGGAAATAGAAGCCTACTGTTGGAGGTCATACCTACATGATAAAGTGGGGAATTTTAGAAGGAATTAAATTGGTCTGCTGCTCAGTGTCATGATGCCCATTAGAGTTAATTTCACTTTGGTGCTCCCAGACCACTTCCAGACTCACGTCGAGACTTGAAGGTTTACAGTGCTGCACGAATTTAAATTTCATTTAGCAGAGCATGACATGTCTTTTACAGTTTCCATTCTGACCCGCGTGTCTTCAGAAGTGATCGCACTCTGACCTGATTCCTCACTTAACCCCTGTGACCTTTTAACTTGTTTTTTTCCAAAGATAAACAGAGAGACTTTTCATGAAGTAACGTCACGAAAAGTTGTTTTTTTCTTTCTTCCTCTTTACAAACAAAGAATCAGCAGGGGAGTCATCAGGCTGCGTCTCCCATGATGAATTGACAGGCATCTGTCCTCTAATTTGTTGTAAGCAGGCTAACAGGACCACGCCTCGGAGTGTAAATTTAGAAATTATAATTAGGGTGTTGTGGGGACTAGATGGGGACACACCAGTACGGAATACACACTTCCAGTTGTCACAGGGCCATGAAAGAGTGTCACATGTGTGGACAGTTGTGTAAAGGTCATATTGAGCTAGTTGCTGAATGTTTTTAGAAACGTTTTTTTTTTTACAAAAACCTAAAGAAAAGTATGAATTTGATTGACGCCACATCAATCAAAATGTTCATACTTACAATTGTGTTGTATGCTTATCATTTTCACCCCAGCGTGCTTTAGGGGATTTATAAGCATAAACGTTTGAGATAAAAGGTTTAATCTGACAATGGTGATGATAAGAATGGATACTTTAGTCAGAGGCAGGGAAATCTGTTTCATTTTCCATGAAGTCAATACATTGCAGGGTTTTTCTTTTTCTCATTAATTAATTTCCTACCAGGTCTTCCCTAAGAAAATGTCTTACTTCATTGATAATGCAGTTTTAATGGCTTGGAAGTGCTTCATTTTCATTCTCATCTACTGTGTGTTATGCACACTATGACGGCTATTTCTCAGAGGTCTAAAAAGCGCAGTAGTTTGCTCACAGACTTACTTTTAGACAAAGTCTAAAGTCTAGCTGATTTGCCCCTGTTTCAAGTCCTTCTGCTAATCTTGGGTAGTCAGCTGCTGGCTGCAGACTCACCATGCCGTCTGTCACACAGGGTGGTACATGTGTCAACAATACCATATTTTAATGTGGTGTGCACATACTGATAAACAGCAATGACTCAAGTGATCAGATGCCTGTTTCCTTCTGCCTGTGACAAAACAGCAGCCAGCTGCGTCCAGGATAGATGTCACCCCCACTTGTTGAGTCATGACAAAAATGAAGCTGCCGCACTGTACAATAGGGAAGTGGAATTCAACAGCTGCATTGGTCCTTACCCAGTTTGGTAATGTTAGGGTCTACAAAGGAAAGTCAGCACAGAACACTCTAAGGAACATGCAATTTCACCAGTGTAATGCCTAAACATTTACATTCAAACACTCCATTAGAACCCAAAAGTCACTTCAATGGCAAAATATTGAATGACAACAAATATGGACTGACTTATGTCATTTTGTTTTCTCTACAAAATATAGATCTCCTTCAACTGAATCTGATTCTGATCTTTATTTTACCTAATGCCTAGTTCACACCCCCAGATTTTCCACTCCACACTTTGGAACGCATTGACAAAAGCCCCACATCGGAACAAAATCAATATTCAATCGCCAACCGCTTTGTGTGAACTCTTCAAAGATGCGATTTGAGAGGCTCGACGACATGTCGCCCCCCCCGATTTCTAGCCGGCTAAATATCTAGACAGACCAACAACAATGATAACCAATCGGAGCACAGAAGTAAGGCGTAGTCCGGGGGTTTCTCCCAGTGAAAGATCGAGTAGTGTGCGAGTCAGTCGTGTAGTATCAACTCACAATGACTGCAAGACTCCCAACACAAAGTGTGCCCAAAAACCCCACAGCAGTCTACTTTCATTCTCGATCTGTGTCACACTCAGGTAACCCATCACTGACTCAGAGGTGAAACTCCAGGATGTATTCACAGTAAAAGCAAAAAAGGATTGCACAATCGCCACCGTTTTAATGCAGCTGTAATTTTGGAAAATAATAATTATTTTTGGAAATGCATAAAATTTGCAACACGTGGAAAAGTTTTCAAAGTGAATATGAGAAACTCAGGGTAATTGAGTCATGGTATATGTTACACTCATTAGTTTTCATTTCACTTTTGATAGCTTTTTTTAAAAATCAAATGTAGATGGTTGATATTTATTGACTGACGAAATTTCAAAATAAGAGCCCAGAAAGCAGAGGGACACAAAGCACCATGGCACCATATTCGGAAACCATGTTAAACGCAGGGCCTGGCCCATTCACGGATGCTCCTCACCAGTAACACACCAGTAATCTGAAATACCTTCAAAAAATAAGCAACACCACCAGAGACAGAGGGCCCTGCTGCTGGCACCTACTCCCTGATGCATGAACTTCTCTGTGGCCTTTGAAGTCGCTGCTGAGGGGGAGGGATGGAAGGAGGGAGGCAGGGAGGGAGGCAGAGAGGGAGGAATGTTTTGGAGGGGGGGGCGGGATCTTGTGACTCACCAGCAACTTCCCCAGTAGTAGGACAAAAAGTAGCCGGCAAGCCGCATCACTCTTCACCGCAGAGGGTTTGACTGCAGTCAACTGAAGAAGTTCCACAGCTGGCGGGCGACGCTCCCGAGCCGCCGGAGTAACGACCTGCATAACTGATCTGATCTGATGACAGAGAGAGACACAGACACACAAAGAGAGAGACACAGAGACACAGAGAGAGAGACACAGAGAGACAGAGAGAGAGACACAGAGAGAGAGGAGGAAGGTTTCCACTGTCAACTCACAAAAGGTGCCTCCAGACTTCAGTCATTACTCCTGGTAGGACTCAACTTTTTTTTTCTTCTTCTTCTTCTTCTTCTTCCTCTTCTTCACTTAAATCTTGACTTTTTTTTGTATGTGTTCAGTTGTCACATCTTCAGTGTCAGAGGAGCCTCGGAAAAAAGAAAAAACACTGAGAAGATTCTCAATGAAAAGTCTCTTATTTGATGGACCAGTTTATCCAAAATGTCATTGAAAGCATCACAGAGACAGTGAGAGAGGCTTTCTAATGAAAATGAATGACATACTGTCAACTCCAAAAGTGGTGATCAGCAGCAATAGTCGAATAGTGGAAATGACAGTCTTATGCCAAAACAATCAATTGATGTTAAGGCTTTATTATTATTATTCTCATGGTTATCATGATATTCATTATTTCAGTAGAAGCAGTGGTGTTACAGTTAGTTGCACACAAATACGGATCTTTATAATGCTTTTATTCAAACACCATGAGGTCATATTTACACTTTTCATTTTGTGGGTTTTTGCTGTCTAGTAAAAAAAAAAGAAAAAAAAAAAAGATCAAAGTATGAGTGGGCCCGAAAATATGACAAGCCTCAATACTTCACACCTTTGTCAAACACGCTGCCTGGAGAGACGCCTGAAAAGCAAAACCCTGTAAAAGGAGGAACCACTTCCTGTGACAAGGGAGGGGGGTCTGGACACTTTCTGTCCGCCTGTGTTTTTTTTTCCAGCCCCCCGCCCTCGCCCAAATCACATTCTCACACCTGCACTCATGTAAGGCAAAAAAAAGAAAAAAGAGAAGAAAAAAATGTCGACATCCCTACAGAGGAACATGACTGAAGACTGTGTGACCCACTGAACTGCGTGGAGGGAGGATTAAAGGACAACAGTTGTGTCACAGAAGCTCCCAGCTGAGCGGTGTGTGTGAAGGCCCTCGGAGAGCAAAGTCCCTCGGGCTAAACTCGTCTTTTCTTTGGCAGCAGGAAGTGGGATACGGCAGTGTGCATTTGGGGAGGCTGTGTCTCATTGGTTGGTTGCTTTTGGGCGTGAATCACAACAACGCAGCGTGCGGCGGCGGTGTCGTCCTCATGACGGTTGTTAGGTGTTCCACCTGTTGTGACATCTGGGCGCAGCGGGAAACGGTGGGAAAGTAAAATGTTGGGTCTTGCCAAATGGAGAAAAAAATTGCTCAAGATCATACATGTTTACTTTGGAATGTATCACCAGTGCTTTTGGACAGATAAGGAATGATTAACAGATAAAGTCTACTGTTCACTGCAATGCTGCCCTGCTTGTCTTGGTTCTAGTTGCAACAACCTTTATTGTAACTATTGGCAAATGTTGGTAATTGGAGCCAAAGATAGAATATTTCGTCAGAAACGGAGAGTATTTAGTTTGCTTCCTAAGACTGTATTAAGCGTCATAGTTCATTTTTCAACATATGATTCAAATTTTCTACCAGACAGTAGACATTAGGTCCTCTGAGGTGAAACGAAAGGGGGAGGTTTGAACAAAAGCCAGTTTGTATCAGCCAGGAATTGCATTTAGTATTTATCAGCTACCTTAACAGATATCCCACGGGTTGGCGACGGGACGATCTGACTATGGAGACGATCGCACCAACACCCCTGCAAATTCTCCATTTGGTTTAGGCAAGGGCGGCGCCTGCAGCTGGCGGGACGTGACCCCAAAAATGTGCTTCAAAAAAATTGCAGTGTCATGTTTACATTATATACAAAGCGTTCCTTGCCCTTGCATGAATGTATCTGACGATACCGGCGTTGGCGGATCTGGTCGTCTCTCCACTGAGACATTCCTTTTGTTTTTGAACCATTCGCAGAAAACAGAAACGTCATCCACATGCCCACTCGCTGTTGATCCTCAGGACAGTTACCTGATCTCTTCTCACGTGAGCTCAGACAGACGTTTCACAGACTACGTACGGGGGAGCCGACAAGGGGAAACGTTCATTTAATGTCCGATCCGAGTGATTCAGACATTCAGCGTTCCCACATTCAGCTCTGGTGGATCTGTCTATAACATTGTTGTCATAAAAATGGAGCAAAGCACGGCTGACAGACATGACACACATTGCTTCGAATGTTCCACCTCATGCATCTGGTTTCTTCAAATTTCACCCTCACAAAAATCAGTTTTTAAACTGTGGGCTTTTACCGTGATAAGTATAAATATCAACTGATGAGAAACCTTTTATCACGGCAACATTTTCGAGCCCAAACAACAGCATGCGGTTCCTTAAATTGAATGTCATTGCCATGGCCTGGTAAATGTCTATTAAGGCTGATTTGAAGCAGAATTCACATCAGCTCCTCTTATTTCCTGTCTGTTGCTACACAAATGACACCCTGGACGAATTGGGTCTCTAAAGCATCCTGCTAAACATTTTTTTTGTATTTTACACAATCTGATTGTCACAGCACAAGAAATAATCCTCTTGCAGCCAAAAGCCAGTCACTCTGGCCTATTTAGCATCTTGCAGGTTTGTCTTGACAAAGCCCACAGGGCTGCATAATGTGTTTGTTTGCTTTCTTCCTCTTCCTCTCTCCCTCTCCGTTCCATTGACCGTGGTCACATTCTTCCGAGGTCTCGGCGGCGGTTGGACACCCGCCAGTTCTAAACTACAGTGGGACAGCAAGTAAATGACTTGGACTTTAGGGGTTGGCAACGCTTGAGACAGGCCAATGATGATGATGATGATGATGATGAAGAAGTATCGGCGGTGAAGTGGTTGCAGGTGGTTAGGGAGCAGAATTTAGATTTGTTGCGTTGTGAAGTAAGACATTTTTTTTCTTTTTTTGACATCGCGCAGCTGTCTGTTCCTCTTTGGCGTTTCAGTGGACGCTCGACACAGTTTCCGTTATATTCCGTCACATTCTGTGTACGGCCTCGTGTACCGACTTCTGAACTGGTGTTGATATTTAAGGATTGACACTCTTTGCCTTGGCCGTATGTCGTCTTCATAATTCCGAATTTTGTGTGTTCCTCCATGTCTTCCCACCGTCTGTACTCAGACCCCTCTTCCATGGGCTGCGGGGGCACGTGGCTGGCAGCAGGAGTGTGTCTGCATTCCCCGAGCGGCGGGGGGGGGGGGGGTGACCTCAGGTTTCCTCGCAGTGATGGCCAGGTGCTGTGGTGTCAGTATGAGGGGTGCGAGACTTCCTCCATGGACGCTTTGTTGGAAACCGTCTGAAACTTGATCCTCTCAGCCGGCCCCCCTGTGGGAGGTCATATGCCCCCTCCTCACAACCCGGTCATCCTGCCTTGCTGTCGTTTCCTCCCTCCTCTCGCTTTCTTTACATTCGCTGCCACTGTGTTCGCTCCACGTGAGATTTTATTTAAAGAGAATATAAACTTTATATAGGCTACTAAGGAGTGCAAAAGGTAGCAGTGTCTGCGCTAATGGGGTAATAACATTCCTCCAGGGATACAATTACAGGTCTATACCTAGCACTTAGCTGCCACTCTCAAAGGAAATGCTGCTTTCAAAGGAAATACAAAATTGTCAGCACAGAATTGCAGATTCCCCCGTAACTACACACTTATTAGTTTAATACAAACTCATTATAGGTTCTGAAAGAATAGGTCTATATTTTTCTTTGCCTCAGTCCACTTTCACCTTGTCTGCTCAATTTCTCTGTTATATTTATCACACATTTGATTAATGTTAGAAGATTAGTTGCTCAGTCGGTGCCCCTTCTACCTTATCAGCGCTAACATGACCTTTTCCCACACAGACCAGGTGTTGTTTGGGTGCAGGAGTCCTGTCGATTCACTGCTGCATCATCACATTCTGTCATGTTGTAAACTTGTGCGGAGGAAACGCGTGAGTCACGCCGTGACTGTTCTTCTTGCCGTGACTGTTCTTCTCGCCTGCACCCTCGCCTCAAGCGAGGAGGGCAGGGTCATGCTTTCCACAGAAGTGCATGTGTGGCATGTACAATTCACAGGACCTGATGAAAGGAATGCTATGATGCAAAGCGTGCAGTGGTTACCGACTCCTCCATCGTGTGCCGAGCCTTGGGAACGGTATGCCAGATAAACCTGTTTGTGTTTCCCGTCTTCTTGTGGGTTGGAATATTCTTTTCCAAGAAGTGTGCATTTATCGATTGAGAATTGCCCAACATTGCTCTTTGCTCACTTTGGCACACACAAAGGACGTTCTCGTGGAAACACGATACCTTTATACGCAGGAAATAATTTCTGCTGAGAGTGATGACAAAGTGAAGAGCCAAGGCTCACGCTCCATACTGTGACACCACATCTTCATATATGGGATTATACAGTGATCTTCTGGATAATGTTGTTTTTGAGGAAGTCACTGGGCCACTGACCTGCAATTATCATTGCTTCAGTCAGAAATAGAAAACAGTCCTTTCTGTAAATGCTTTACTTATTGTAGACTTCTGTTAAGAATGACCTTCCAAATGTTTGAGGCTGGCTGGCACCCCTATACCCACTTTGGTGTCTTTTGAATTGAGACTTTGAGAACTGAGGAAAATTACCCACGGTGCGGAGGGATCCCGCAGCGGCCATCTGTCATCTGTTTCATTTCAATGGGAGCAGCAATGCCGTCATCCTGCCCATTCCGATGTTCTTGTAAACTGGATTGATTGGGCAATAATTTGAGACCATGTGGCATGCAGCTCTTAACCACGCAGTGATACCCAGCAGGCCTCAAACAGGGCAACAATGCCCGCGGCTCAAAATGTCACCTTTCAAAAACACAGTAGACCCCGGGGAGAGTGGGGCCATTAACAAGGTGTTTCTCCACAACAGCGCGCCAGGAGGACGCTGTTCTCCTAACAGATGTCTTGAAGAGGTAATTAAGCCTTGGCACTGTACATGCGAGTTGTTTGTTTCACCGTGCCACTGCTGTATCCCCACCGTAACCCCCCGCCGCTGCGGTACTTGTGTCTTTATGTGGCTGGTAACTTAAGTTCGCCACAATGCCAACTGCATTCGTGTCGATTGCTTCCCAAACACTTAACAGGGCTGGCTCCCACATCTGCAACGAATGAACCCAGACTGTGACATCATGGCAGAGGAAGTGCAGTCATGAGAGTGTGGGTGTATGATGCCGAGTTGTTGGTGTGCAGCGTGCACTCTTTTTTTTTATTCCAATGCGCAAATGCTCTCTCTATGTTGCGCAACCGTCCTCTTCCAGGCACGAACCAGAGAATGGAACTGACTTCTCGGACTGCATGCGTAGCTGTTTCTTGTTCAGATCAGATGTGTATTATCTTGCCTCTGATAGATACGAGACTGTTTATTTGAAGTGCAGCTGTGACTGAGAGCGTTCCCCTCGCTGAAAGTAAACACAATGAAAATCCACGCTCTGCATGATGAAACTAGCGAGCGATCAAGAATGTGACTCCTCAACCAGAATGTTTTGCACCATCTCTCTCTGCCATTGTTTTTTTTCCCCGCTCACTAGTATTTACAGGCACACACACACACACACACACAGACACACACACACACAGACAGACAGACAGACACTTTGTCTTACTCTTACACTTTCGTTTTTTTTGGCTCTGTTAGAGAGACAATAGTCTCTGCAGAGGAGACAGGCTGAGACAAGCCAGACTTGCTGCGTACACTGAGGTGCGGATTTATGTCAGTCACAAGTAGGTAAATTGAACTGTGTACAAGAGATGTGCCCTTTTCAAAACACACAGAGACGTGTGCGCCCCGCGCTGCCCGGGCACACTTTGGCAGTAATTTGTAAACCTGTCAAAAATTGCGGCGAATGGGACCAGGAGACAGGCGGGATGTGTGTTGGCCTCCTCTGCTCCCCTGTCTTGTCTCACCTTCGTGGGATACTGACCGGCCCTCATCTCATATGATGCGCCGGAGGAGCCATAAATGGCAGAAAGTGTCCTTGGTGTGGCTATAAAAGGACGCTGGCTCCACAACGAGCAGGTCCTGGTAATTTGCAAAACAGAGATGAGGAGCAGACCTAAGGAAGGATTTCTCCGCCGAGAGAATTAAGAAAAAAGAGGAATGAGATGAAGAGATGGAGAGAGGAGTGGCCCGAGTGCCCCATTATTGCCCCCGGGCGCATCCGTCAGCGGGCTGTCACCGAAAGGCGCAATTGAAGATAAATGCAAGTTCCTTGTGTATATAGTTTATCGAGCATGAACCAACTTTTTCCATCACGGGAAAGTTTTTATCAGTGTGTAAAAATTCCAACAACTATTCAACACAACAAATGTACACAAGAGAAGGAACATGTTGTGACTCCCCCCGAAGCATTCGTCACGAGCTCTTGTTCACCTTGTGCAATTAAAGCGTCTTGAAACTGGTGCAGGGAGAGCGTTGCAGTGACAGACTACTTTGTTTGACAGTGTGAATATGAGCAGCACATCGTATTGAGCTCAGGAAGTTTGTTGTAGACGAATATAACTCAGTCCAGAGGGAGATCAGAGCATTCGCTTTCAACCCAATTTGCCAAATGAATCGCAGACCTCCAGTCAGGTTTGGGGACCGAGCGCGAATCCCAAAAAACACCAAATCACGGTTCCTGAGCGTGCATCTGGGTGAGAGACTATCAAAGTGTGACGACGGGGCAACTCAAAAGAACACGTCAGTCACGGTGAGTCAGGCCATTGGCGATCCGAAAGCATTCGCACTTTAAAACATGTGCAGACGTTTGCCGCAGTATATAAACAAAACTTTATTGACAACTTCAGTGACAATTGGGCTTTTTTTCACTGTCTTGGTTGCTATACTATGTCTGGACCTCATGCTCATCATGGTGTCAGTGGAAAAGTCTTTCGTCCTTCCATTCAAAACCTTTATTAAAGAACAGACAGACATTCAACAGTCATTCTTCAATCAGGTGTGGATTTGCAATTTACCATAATGTGAAATGATGTGACCCCCGTTACAACTGGCACCCTGATGAAGTGTACATGTCTCGGGCATTCAGCCAAGTCACCAACATAGATGGTGCTTGACCACATTAACGGCAGAAAATGAATCTACATAAAGGCACAATACAAATGGAGATAAAGTGTCACATGCTGACACACCGGGAAGCACAAGTCGTTTTAAAGAGGCAGCGGGCTGCGCAGACACTGAGAGACCATTACAAAGGTTTTCAGATGGAGCATGAAGAAAAGACAATTTAGACTGTATTACATTTTGATGACAGAGGGTAACCAAACCCGAAATTCAGTCCTGGGTTGCAAGAAGCTCATGGGGCCGTAGGTTTTCAGACCTCACTGGACACCGTTAAAAAAGTTTATATTGTGTTTACCCCATTCCTCTCCATTTTTTGGCAAACATCACTTAGTTGTTTTCTGCTTTACTTTTTTTTCCCCGAGGTCCACCATACGTTTGCAATTCCGTCAGTGCTTTAATGGGCCTAAACATTCGACTTCAAACAGAACCACATCCAGTTTTGGCAATGGAAATGAGATCAATGGGTAAAATGGGGGCCAGACGGTGAGCGAAGCGCAGCAGAGGGCCAGTGACACAAGCACCATGACTTCACCGTGGAAGTATTCAACCCCCCTTTCCAAAAACCCCCATCCCTCATCCCGTTGCACACGTCCTCAACACTGGTGAGTGGAAACTGTGTAAGGTTTAATGGTTACTGAAGAGAGGACGGATTAAAACGTGTCCCGCAGTATGAGAAGTCATGCTTCATGACGGCCGTTGGTCATATACCAATGTCATCCTCGTGGTGATCGGTCAGAGGAGTGTTACAGTGAGTCTGCACGTTGGTTTTAACCTTCATCTACTTGTTCAATTGGACTCTGCTCGTCTAATAAATCAGGACAGAGCCATATATCCTGTTCATTTACATGATGTGTGACGTAAATGTACACTTCACTTGATCGATGAAGAGGCCGTGAAGCCATGACAAGAGCCTTGTGCCGTCAAATACTGTATCTTCTCAGCGTGTGTGTGTGCGTGTGTGTGTGTCTGTGTGTGTGTGTCTGTTTTGTGTTCAGTGCTGCTCCCACGTCCCTCGAAGCCAAGAAAACTCCAATGTGGAAAAGAGGAGCAGAATGAGGTCGAACAAGAGTCGGAACGAGAGTCGTGGTTAATAGATCCAAGGCGATAGTCAGGTCTGCTCGGGGAAGCAACATAATTCAACCATGCTATCAGTGTTTACTGAAGCACCTGTTTTCACGTCGTCTCTCCGTTGAACCATTGCAGCCTGGACTTTGCATTTTATCTCCGATAATGAATTAGGTGGAGAAGATGAATGGAGTTTTGCATGGCTGCATGATGAAGAGATTCCAGTGTGTGACGCCTCGAGATAAGGACCTGATGGATTGCAGGTCTCCTCTGGCAAAGTCGAGAAACCAGACGCAGGATTTCTGAACTTGCCCGCTCTTCGCTGGACTTAAATGAACATCAGATAAACCCGCTGAGATCCATTGTTCACCAGCAGGAGTACTACTCTCTGAACCACCAGTGCTAAACAGTTCTACATCTGCCACTACCACTCCACCACTCTCCTGTGCCGCTGCAGATTGGTTTGATATAAGATCCGATCAATGCTCGGTCACTGGACAATCAAACTCAACCGTCACAGCCCTGTGTTTGGATGCAAAGGCTCAAAACGGCAATGACAAGAAAGAGCCAGTAACACACGAGTGCACAAGGTCTCAACTTAGACTGGAGGACAGAAGAAAAAATACAATAAGGGAAGGTGGGTGAATGACTGAAGGACGTGCCGAGATGCGGGTGGAGGCCGTTCTGGAGGCATGGCAGCATGATTTATGGACACCTTTTGAAGTGAGCTCATTCCAGCCACAAGGCCTGCCTGCTGCATTCTCCCTGCGGTACGGTGAGGGAGGAGGGTAGATGACCTCAAGGTCACTAAACCTCCACTCGTAGCACCACTCACATGTGCACTTCCTGATTTTGTGGCAATTCAAGCTGCTACCAGGGCATCCGATGAACACGAGACTCGCTCCTCGTCGGTAAACTGTTTGGGGGGGTCGAAGCAAAAAGCAGAATGACAAGGAGGTGACCCCCCTCTGGGATCATGAAAACTGGGTCAAGAGAGACACTGTATGTTCCTATATGGAGTCCAGCGACTCCTCATTGTGCAAAATAATCGGGGAGAATCTCCAGCAAAATTGAATGGAAACTGATTTTAACTGTCTTTCGCAGTTGAAACCTCACTCTCCACACAGTTGTTTGAGTAAGTGAAGCCTCCGTCTTCTGTTCTGCCGGTGAGGACTGAGCAGGGTGGCTCGGGATCACTCGGCCCCAGTTTGTGCGTCTGGTTTGAGTTCAATGTCTTTCCGATGTGCCTGGATTCTCATTATCAAGATCTTGCCACTATGTTTGAAAGTCGTTCCCTAAACACGTCAAACGGTTTGATCTTATCAGCCTCATGTATGTGAGCAGAAGAGCGGGGGGATTGTAAATATGAGTGGTAATTGCACTCGACGGGAAGTCCCCACAAAGAGACCTAAACAAACTGCTTGGTGTGTGTATGCAGCTGCTCAATGTGTCTGCTCTTCCTGCACAAGTCCCCCATTGTCCTGCAGTTTGGCTGCTCTGTTTATTTTTTTCATTTGATCTCTCTATCTCTACCCCTCGCCGTTGTGTGTGTTCACGTGTGCGTGTGCGCATGCAGAATACTGTGTAGGTGTGTGTGTGTGTGTGTGTGTGTGTGTGTGTGTGTCTGCTCGTGCGCACGGCTGCAGGTGTGACTGCATCTCTTTGGCTTTGTCCTCCTGCGAGGCTGTGTTAGTGTGTTTAGACATAATACGCAGGCTCATTGTGTATGTGTGTTCGCAAAAGTGTGTGTGTGTGTGTGTGTGTGTGTGTGTGTGAGTGTGTCCGTCTTTCTGAGAAGTGCCAGTGATGTCTCTGTTTGGGGGTAACAGGAAGAGGCACAGTGCGGGCGCATATGGATTTCTTATCAACTCCACATTGGTGAAAGGGGCCATTTCCCAGTAGGAAATGAACCCACATTCGGTTCTCGCACATAAATTCCAGAGTAGAGGAAGAGGACATTATGTTTTTTATGACAGGAAAATGTTGCACAGGGATGTTTCAGAGGTCAACCCTTATAATCACCATCTATTTTTAGATATTTGGTTTTTATGTGGGATTTTACAGCGGCGTGATTTAAAAATACACATAAGGGAGGAAGCGTTTAACCGTATCCACTGGTGAATCGTCACTTTGAGCCAGTTTGACCTGGTTTTTCTACATGTGTAGCGCAGGCTCCACTCTAAAAATAGTTCGGAAGTCTTGAAACTTCGACATGATCTAAGTTTAGGGGCGTACTAATATAATATCTGTTTTTCCTGATGGGTTCAATATTTTTTTATGGCACCACATTTTTACATTGCCGCAGCATCCCCCAATAAAACGCTGGGGTTGTGCCCTCAGTCATCGCTGTGCAGGATGAAACGCGAGTTGAACGTCACTGCCAAGAGGGGTTTATGGTCCAAGGGAATGAGGGCACTGTTTACACGTTGCCATGGAAATGTGCCTGAGAAGGGGGGGGTAAATGGCTGCATATACTGGAAATGACTTCTAAAATATTCATCCCAGTCATTTCACATTTGGCAGGCCCCCACCTTGGTTTTCGGAGCCATTATTTTTTTTTTTTCTTCATATGAACCCGCTTTCTCGGGGTCACACAGTCAAAGAGGGAGAGAGAGGTGAGTTTGTTGGTCTGGTGCGGTTGTGGGACCTTATTCATGCAGCTGTTGTCAGAAATGCGGATTGTTCTTACTGCCCATAATGTGTAATACCCATGAAGGCCCTCTGCACACAGGGATTGACCACCTGCTAATCACAACATGCAGAATATTCATGTCTGGGGATTTTGAGCCGTATATGTTTTTAAAAAAAAGAAGAAGAAGAAAAGGAAAAGAGCCTTCTTGTCTGGGCATTAACCTCAGGGTCAGGTGCCATCACTGCTGCCACGAGCCACAAGTCTAAATTAGTTATAAATAATTGCTTGCAGTTGTGGGTGTGCACTGCGCAGTTGTGTGTGTGTGTGTGTGTGTGTGTGTGTGTGTGTGTGTGTGCATGTGTGTGTGTGTGGCTTGGATTGCTGAGTGTGCAGTCTGTGAAATTTGAGCCCAGCTCCTTCATGTCCTGGCTAGTTGTGCTGACTCGGCAACATGAGGAGACCACCTGGGACTGACCAGGGGTCTGGAGGAGGCTTTTTTTTTTGTTTTCTTTGGTTCACAGTTTGACTTGGTATTCAATACCGGTGTGTTACTAACAGTCATGGAGCTAGTACGTAAATCACCAGCGGTCGGGCCACTTTCAAGTCACAATGAAGATGCAGTTATTCTCCATCACCCTTACAGGGCGTTTACAGCTGCTAAGCTGTGTTTGTCCAGTGGACTTTAAACTCTATAATTAGTTAAGTATAACTTTTTTAAAGAAGGTCATATTGTACTCGGGATTCATTTCATTTGCATTTAAAGTACAAAAGTTATCAGATGAGATGATATTAAAAGATGAAGTGTTGTATTGCTATTTTTTATGTGAAGGACTTTGTGTTACATTTAGGACACACGTCTACCAAAACTCAACCAATAAAGACATAGCTGACGCAGAAAGACGAGAAAAAAACGGGGCATGACCAATTTTCTATCATGTCAAAGCATCCTCAAAAATCCTCTGTGGTCAGATACCACGGTCCAAAACTCCTCAGCGGCAGCTCAGAGGAATGCGCCTTAAATCCAGATTTGGACCTGTGTAAATCCAAGGTGGCCAAACGGGGCCCTAAATCTTTTTTGGCTCTAACAGTTCGAGGCAGTTTGTTTTATTTATAAGAGCGAGGACCAGGTGTAATTTTCCATTGTGGTGTCTTGCGAGACATTTGTTGTGTTTCCCCCCGGCCATGGAGCGAAGGCACAGCGACACAGACGAAAAAGTCGATATCGCTGTTTTTTCCACTGACGATATTGAGCAGAGGAGCTCTTTTTGGTTTTCCCCTCTGGAGGTTTGTCTTGTGGGAACAACATCCTCTTGCAAACATGTAACCGAATCACTGCAGCCTGCAAATGAAAGTACCCGGACCTCCCCACAGATGTGAATGCAGACTGCAGGGGATGTGGTACACCTGATAAGATGTGCAGAGCGGGGCGAATCACACCAGAACACATTTTATTCAAGCAATGCACAGGTCTGCCGTCCTCAACGAAGCAAAGCAGGTGTGGTCTCGACTGAACAGGCCGGGCTTCAGGTTTCAAAGGGATGCCCCATCCCCTCGGATCACAGGGCCGAGCGGGACGACAGGGAGGATGTGAAGATATCGGGACAGTGACTGAGATAACCATTTTTGGGCACAACTAGTGCCCTGGGAAACGGGAGTGTAGGGGTTCCCGGGATTAATGAGTGTGTTTGTTTAAAGAGAAATAATACACACTGTCGCTCATATGACAGAGAGACAAATCCTCTCAACTTATTTTTTTTAAACCTAAAACCAGCTGCCGCAGCAAAGCACCAAGTGGGATCCCCAGATCTTTCAGTACCTTTTTTTGGATTTCTTTTCGCTGTGTGCTTATCTTTACGACAGAGCTTATTGGTTGGGGCAGGAATCAGCTTTTTAGTCTTTTTTTTGTTGAATATTGGCTTTTATTATATATTATTTCCGCATTCCTTTCTTCCTGTCCTCTCATCACACCGTTTGCCACCTCTAAGTGTTTCAATAGATCAGCCACCAGGCTGTCAAGAATGAGGTTGTTTTTTTTCATGCTTGCCTTCAAGATTTGCATTCTCCTTTCTCACTCTCACTCCAGTTGTCCCAGTGCCACCTAAACATTTACTGGCAAATACCAGCACAGAGAAAGAAAGAAAATTAAAAAGGAAAAGACAACCTTTCTTGCATTCTCCAGGCAGCGACTCTCCAGAACCTTCACTGGCACACAGGAGTTGACTGCATTTTTCCCCCCCAATGCAAACCAGATGTGAAGCACTAATGTATGGCAGCAATTTTTTTTTCTCTCTTCAAAGGAAGACAAATGTAGGCCAAAAATGTAGCCTTTCGGCCGTCCGCACAGAGTGATACAAAAATAAATTCAGATTCGGTCCTGACTTCCAAACTTTCCCTCGTGGCGGTCGGTACAGTACTGTGTGATTAAAGTAATTGCGATGTTATTGTTTGGATGTCGGCGGAGTATTGGGACTGAGACGGGCTCGTGGAAAGGGCACAGATGAGATGGCGACGATTGCATTTTCAGCTGCACTTCTCTCAAGAAAGTTCCATGCATAGGAGCTCGTCCTTGCCCGTGCGAGTGTGCCGAGTAAGTTTCTGATTTAAATATAGCTGAGCATACGTCATACAGTCGGTTTTGTTTATCTTTTGTACGCAGAATCCCCTTGTGAAATCCTCCTTAATAATTGAGTCCGCAAAAGGTTCGACGTACAGCTCTTTCGGGCCGGCTTTTATTCACTGGTAGCTTTTCCTCTAATGCCACAGTGTGCGACCCCACAACAGATCTGAGGCGAATATTAAAAGACACCAAGTCATATCCCCACACTTGCATGGTCATTAAAAGTTGCCGAGGAGGGACAAATTACAAAGGCCGCGGTGACATTTGCCGCTGCAGGTAGTCATTTCCCTCCTTCGGGTTTATGAAGTCGGCTTTGATTTGAGCCCTCTGTCGCCTCCCACTCCACACCAGCTGGTGTTTAAACGCTCAGGGACAATAACAGGTTAGCGTCCCGGTGTCTGCTCCTGCAGCCGCTACTCTATCCCCACGTCTGACCAAGGCTCCCACCGAGGAGCGGTCTCATCTTCAGGTGCCCCCCCCCCCCCGGCCCCGGCCCCCACGCCTATACTCCCCCTCCGCCCTGCCACAACTCGTTCTCTGAAGCTCTTCAAAGACGCCCGGCAGATGAGATTGTTCTCCGTGGCTTCCTGCTCCTGCAGTGTCCTTGGGAATGTGGGTGGCCCCGATTCCCCTCTAATGGAAGACAGGGGCAGATAATAAAAAATGACAGCACTCACGCCAGAGCCACTGGTTGTGTACAAGTAGCATCTCAACAGAGGTTGGAGGCCGACCCCCGAGTATAAACTCTGATTACCGCAGATTGCTCGAAGCCTTAAATATCATGCTTACGATTGCGGTTCTGTTTTTTCTGGTTAGGAATCGTGTCAGAGATACATTAAATAGCACAGTCTTTAACTGGAATTGAATTTTTATTGTACTAATTTGTTTACTACTACTAAGTTAGCAGCATTCTTTCTTAACATCAGAATTTTGTGTGTGTGTGTGTGTGCGTGTGTGTATTTCCATAACCTTGTTTAAACAAGCACAACTGTTTGTGAATGGGTTGCACCATTATGTCTCCTTCATGAGCAATTTCCTCCTCTTCCCGTGATAAGATTCATTGCCTCAGTGCGTCTTTTTCGATTACTGGACTTCATTTATCTGATCCAGCGAAAGCCAGAGAGAGCGTTGCACCACGCATCTGACTAATATATAACAAATATATATTTCAGGGTGCAGCCCTTTGTGTTGTTTTATCGCAAACTGAATGATTTGGACCACTTTAGTCGATGCTCATGAAAACAATTGGTCATGTTGATGCGATGCAGGAAATATGTGGATCTGGAAACATTTCCCAAAGGACATGACCTCAGTTGTCAGTCCCTTGAAAAGAACCAAGAATATATCCCTCTGACATTGTGTCATAAACATAAGTTCTGGACCATTCAAAAAAAAAAAAGAAGAAGTCTCATGCCTTTTTCCTTTTTGCATTACTCACCAAATGGAAAGTCTTGCATGGTCATGAGGCGCTGGAATAAATAGGATCAGACGACATCTCCTTCAGGCGCCTTTCAAGTGGCCACTGGATTGAGACACAAATGATTTTTTTCTGAAGTGTGCTTTTGACGTTGTACTTTATTTTTGATATGCTCAACCAGGCCCTCAAAATGATATACTTAAGTGTCCAGTGCTGTACTTTACTTCCCCATCCCAAACCCAGCGAGGGAGCTTCACTGTGTCTGGAAGATGTCCAAGCACCAGACACGGGGCAATGTGATGGTATGTGTTTATCCAAAAGCAGCCATTTCACTTTTCCTCTAATTTGATATAAGACTTGGTTTAATATGGGTTTAGGTTTAAGGTCCTGCTCCAGTATTCATTTGCCTCTAATTGTCCATTGTCTCCCTTTTTGCTTTGTCTTTCTCTCATCTCATTCTTGTGTTTGATTTCTCCTTACCCCTTTGGTGTGGTGTAGTCTGCCAAAGAATCCAGTTATTCAAAGGTGATCAAGTGGCTTTTGTTGCAGCTACTTTAAAAATAAAATAAAAACCTGATTATTCACAATCAAATCCACACTTTAAAAGTAGCCACTTGAACATGAAAGTACACAGGTCACAATGGACCTAAAAACACAGACCTATTAAATAGAGCTCTGGTATTGGAACAGTTTCTATTTGACTGTGTTGTGTTGCCCATAGACATCATAAAACAACATAGTGACTCTTGTACAGTCACCGTTTCAAAATCTGATGCTGTTTCCAACCCAACGTCAGTCCTATTGTGTTATCAGGGTGGATACAGTTGCTCTTGACTCTTATTTTATGTTGGCGATATGACATTCTCACATTGTCACCACAGAATATGATTTTGTGTGAAGAAGCTATAGACTTAGTCGTTGTCCCTTATTAACAAGCTGTCAACAAGTGACAAAGACAGCAGTGGCTCCGCTCCACTGGACTCCTTAACATTTGAATTAAATGAATTATTTCATTGTGGCCCAGTATATTGTAAAACAGAAAATATGCCCAAACCATCCTTACTATCACAGTGTCACTGTCTCCTGGAAATAGTTTGTGCTCACTCTTCCTGAGCCAAGAGTTTTATTTCGTGTTTTTCTGTTTAAAGTAACTTAATGCGAATCGATTAACTTTGTGGAACCGATTTAGCAAAAGAAATGTAAAATAAATAAATAATTTAAATAATTAAAAAAAATAAAAAAATAAATATATATATGTATATGTATACAAATGAGTTCATTATATCTGAAATCATATTCCAGGTTTAATATTAAAATTCTCTTTAGGAGAGTAATCAGTGTCTATATATGTGATTTTCAACACTTATACACTGTGTTTATATATACAGTATATATATATATATATATATATATATATATATATATACGATTTATACTGCATATACTGTATTTTCTGTCTGGTCTGTGTACAGCATGTATATTGCACTGCACACACACACACACACACACACACACACACACACTCACACAAGCACATTGAGTCTATGTTGTCATATGAAATGTGCTATATAAATAAACTTGACTTGACTTGACACATCTGCTACCTACAGTCAATACGATCTCTCCCCTCTGCTAATGTAACCTCATGTGAAGTGTTTTGTTTAGTCTTAGTAAGACACATATCGCACGAGCAGATTCTTCTCACCGACGGCAGCAAAGAAGTGAAGAACTGGCTTGTTCCCCCGACGGCTTGTGCCGACTGTTCATTTGCAATCAAGCAGAGCGTGAGCAAAGTTTGGTCTGGGGATTAACAGGCCTGCCTGTGGGACTGGACCGGACTGGACTGGACTGGACAGGGGTATCTGCGAGCCCTTCGGTAACCAACCATGACCGTGTCGCCCTGCAACAGTGTACAGTCGGCTTGTTTGCATTGGTCTGCTGCTCTGTGGTGTCTCACCATTGGCCCTGAACCTCACGTCGACTTGTCGATCAGGGTGGGTTGTGATGAACAGCGGAATGCGGCCTTGGCGTTCCTCTGCTCTCTTTATAACTGGACGTGTAGCAACAAACAACAGGTCTAGGGAAGTTACAAGGTTAATCACATCCCGTAATGTTACTGATTTGTACGGAATGAATAGCATAGGTCAATAGCTCTCGGGGGACCAAAAACAGATCTAACGTACAGATCTAACGTACAAATCTAACGTAACCCCGTGGCCCTAAGGGAAAGGCCACGGGGTTAGTGAATTGTCTCTTTGGGAGCATATGCAAGCCAATTTGATTGATTATGTGATTTAACTGGCATAGAATTTTGGTTAGCGTAAGACGGTTCGCAAAATCCCCCGAAACAGAACGGGTTCAGTGCTTTTATGGCAGTCTGCGACTTAGATTTCTTTCGTGCAAGTGGTGTAAAGGGCTCTCAAAAACATTGAGTTCATCCTCTGAGAACCATGAACGTGTTCTGCCAATTTCGTGGAAAACTTTCAATCTATTCTTGAGATACCTTCCTTTGAACAGACTGGAGGAGACATTCAGACTGACCCATATAGCTGCATTTGATGTACAGTACATTTCAGTTTGAGCTCCAGATGAACTCCCTCCGGATCATTAAAAGAGAATGAAATGCACTGTGTCCAATATTAAACGATCCCTACTTTGTGCTGCAGTACTATAATTAAACTCGGTAAAATATTTCTGGGCGATTGTCTTGTGTGGAGACAGTGGTGATTTCCTAGAAGCCCACACACTTTTCCCAGGAGGCTGAATTCAGTCACAGCTTTGATATTTGGGAACATTATTAACCCAGAGTGGGGTTCTGAGTCACTGGGTCCCGGGCAAGGAGGAGATGGACCTTTGCCGGGAAACTAGCATCGACATTAGTAGATACAAAGCCCTGTGAGAACTGGCCTCGGGAGTTCACTGTGACCCAGATCCAAGTCTTCTCTCCGGTTTAGGATGTCGGGTTTTGGGTCAGCAACTTCTGCATGCAGCCCCATCTCAGTCCAACACCCCAGGGGTCATTGCACTGACGTCATGGCCCTCTCTGTGAGAGCCTGTGCCATCGGGAGTTCAGTCCAAGCTCTGCACGGGGGGGCGTCCCTGATTTGAGGCCGGTCTGAATCTGCCCAAATGAGCCTGTAGTGTGAGGGGTGCGCAGACAAAATCGTAATGTTACCCACTGGACCAAAGTCTCCCTGATTTTGAATGCCAGTTTTCCTGATTTCCGATTATCATTTGGAATCCTGTTGTGTAAAAGAAATAGCAATTTAATATTTACAAGGGACTTGAAGTAGCCATTTTTTTCGACCCAGCAATTGACGCCATCGTACAAAGCCAGAGCATGGGAACACTGATATGGACCGGCATCTCCATGTCAGTAGAAGGTCTACAGATAAAAAGCTTATTGTAGTAGAAATTTGCACAAGCCCCATGTGAGACAATGAAACTTTACTCCCCACTCGTCTCCAGCTTTGGCTGCAAAATGTATCAGCCATGACTTCATCCGCATTTTTTTGTTCTCGTGTTTTTTTGCTTTTCCGGTTCAAAACATAACACACACTTTAGCACCACCAGTTGAAAGTGCGCCCCTGTGTCTGTTTTTTCCTGAAGCCACGTTGGATCATGCAGGATTCCAGGGAAGAAATCGCCATTCTGAACTCGCTTAGTGCGAACGGCGAGTGTGTGGTCCCGCGTGTCGACCGCATCGTCTTGCGCACATTTAATGTGTCATTACGTGAGTGGTCGTTTTGAAAAATCGAGATTTATAGAAATCCTCTCGTGTGCATCAAGCCTTACCTGAGTGGCTCGCAAACTAGTTATTCCTGCTCAAACCCACACCCCGCATGAGGCCATAAAAACACTTGTAGAGAGGGAGACTAGCCAAGGCTCCATGGGGCTTTAATAGCGGGGAAATAACACAGCCAGGAACACTCTGGGTGATCCACACCAGGTACAGGGATTTCGACTAAAGTTGGACGTCTGCGTTCAAATATTCATCACACTGTCAGAGGACGCGTGGCACCATATTTCTGCCTATCATGACCTAGTTTCTGCAACCTCTCAGTTGTACTGTGGATCATACAAATGAATTGTGGGAGGGTAGTAAGCCTGTGCCCGATTTGCTTTGGAAATCAAAGCTGACACCAAACGTCACAGCTCTGCCTTCCCGGCTTCGTGAGTCATGCCCCGTCTCGTTCCCCTTACCTGGCAGGCGAAGGCAGCGCATACCTACCTGGCACTGCAGATAAGATTAAGGTCACCGTGCTCGTTTTCAACTCTATACTTTAGTTGATCTAATCTCCCTGACGCCGTGGTCATGAGGAAGGCTCATGGCAGCTTCCCTGGAATCTTCTGATGGACGGGGTGTCCAAATGCGCAAGAAACTGACGTTAAAAGCGGAGACTTGCAAGTTCAGCACCTTAACACAGGTCAACCGCAGCTGCTAATTCTGATGTTTTGCCACAGGCCCCAGATGGATACTATACCGCCTGACATCAGATACTTAAGATGTATCCACTCAGTCATTAGATAGAGAGTTATGGCAGCGCAGTGATGCAAGCCAGTGTACACACACACACACACACACAGCTGCACGGCTGTCAAGCATTTCGACTCTCTAATATACGCCTGAGAGCCGTTGAAGGGGGCTGAGCGTGCCCCTCCAGTTTGGGGAGATGGTGCTGAATTGTGGTTGTGAACTTTCTCACCCCGACTCATTAGGAGCCTGTGTCTCGCAAAAAGGGGCTGAGACGGATGAAACACGAGAGTCTGGGACCAATGTTTTTCTTTCATGACGGATCCTGTGTGAATTGGCTTTTATTCTTTGTTCCTTTTTTTTTCTTCGGCGTCACCCTGTGCTTTTGTGTGGGAGTGTGGGAGTGTTGTGTGCTTGTGCTCTTGCAGAGGTGGGTGTGTGTGTGTGTAAGACGGGCAGCACAAGATGAGTGTGAAGTGTAATTGATTATTAAATCCGAGCTGATTATTGTTACTGGGTGCTGGGAAAGGACTGCCTGCAGTGAACCCTGCCAGACTTCTGTATCACTCATCACTGGGCTTTCCTCCAGCCATGCTGCAATGTTTTGGCAACCTGATATTGTTGCCACGATGCCCTCACATTATTATTCTGTCACTTTGTTGTGCGCTCAGTCAAACGAATGTATCGTGTCAGCATGTTGTGTATGTGCAGTTGCGTCTTAAAGGCTGAAAGGAAGCCACGGAGTCGCGTTCACAAACACCTATACATGAACACTCCGGTGCTTCACAGGGTTTCTGTATCCGCCGATGCTTTCAGATTCATGCCTCATAAATATTTACAGGTGCGTGTGGCGCGTGGGCCTCACGTACACCAGTTCGCTCGCACGTGGTCGTGAGGGAGGTTGCTCAGTTTGTATTGCTTTTCATCTCAAGGTTGCAGATATCCAGCAGTTGACAGCGACAGGAAAGAGTCGGGCAGTTACTGGAAGAACGCCAAGCGACGGCTGCCTCTCTCGTCCCCTCCCCCTGCGTCCAGTCCACCACACTTTCATCACACACCAATAAAAGTTAACAGGCATTTTGTACTGCCTCTCGTTCTCCCTCTCTCCCTCTTTCCTTCTCTACGTCCCGCTTTCTCTTTCCACTTGCTCACACTTGCAACGCGTGTTTTGTTTGAGCTCGGCTTCATCAAGCCAAAGTATTTACAACGTAAATATTGGCAGCGAAAGTCTACGCTGATGTCCAACTGCCGGAGAAGGTGACTGAATCATCCGTCAAAACTCTCCCCGCTTCCTTCTCGTCTCCTCGCTCTCTCTTTTTTTTGTTGCTCCTTCCTTTCCGTTTTTGGCATTTGTATTTGAACATGGTTCTGTCTTCTATTTCTTTCTGTGTTTTAGACTTGCAGAGAGTCACGATGGCCGACCGCTTCGACTGCGACAGTTGCAAAGAATCCCTGTACGGCCGCAAGTACATCCAGTCCGATGACAGCCCCTACTGCATTCCCTGTTACGACAGCTTGTTCTCAAATACATGCGACGAGTGCAAAGAACTGATCGGCCATGATGCAAGGGTAAGGAAATATTTTTCTAACATGATCAAACATGCAATCGGCTGCCTGTTGCACAACAACAGTGTTAAGCGGAGTACATGCAGAATTTCCCTAGAAACATTTATTTTCCTGGAATTTCCTCAATCCCACACATGACCTCGGTCTGTCCACACCGTGAGCGACATATTCACAGTTTTGCACCAAGATAAAGCACATGAAAAGAACTCCCCCTTATTACTCCATGTGGCCTCGGGGAGGCTGAAACAAAAGTTGTGTCATGTTAATGATGCACAATTCATGGTGAATGAGGCGTGTTCCATATATTTTGTGCGGCAAGACACAGCAAAGGCTAATTTGACTCGCAATTATACAGGCAATTTCCACTAAATCCACATAAGCCGACGGGCTAGACTGTAAAAATGCAGCATGAAGGAACGTCTCCGTCATCCACCACAATCAAGTTAAAATTTAATCTTTGCTTAATGGAAAACACCAACACCAAGTGGATCATTTGAGGCTGAAATACGCTACTTATGCTTGAGTTTACACAACGGGGCACGCCACTATGCGTACAGTAGTAGTTTGCTTTGCTAATGCGGCCTACGAGTTGTCAACATCCTCAAGGGCAGTGGACGAGGCAGGATTTCTTCTTGGCTCGGCTCCCCGTCGACAATCATTCCACTCCCATCCTTGCAAAACTATTTTAATCAGAAGCCCGCCCATGAATACAATATGTGCAAGCAACCGCACACTGGATGTGACTGTGTATGAACACATGACGTGTGCCAGTATGTAGAACAACTCCACGCTCCTCTTCGCTCCTGTTGTAAGCAGAAACCTCGGTTGGTGTTTGGTCTGGCCCTGGGTCCTTCCTGTATTTACTTCCTCTAGATGACTGCGCTTCTGAAGACCTTAAAGGTCCAGTGTGCAGGATTGAGGGAGATCTATCGGCGGGAATGGAATACAATATTCATAACTATGATTTCATTTAAAGTATAGTCACCTGAAACCCCAAAATGTTGGGTTTTTCGCTTCTTTGCAATGAGCCTCTTCCAAGGTCTGCTTCCGTGGAGTCAAACACTGGATCTAAACTGGAAGTTTGTCTTTTTGTTTTCTACCCGAAGGCCCCTTTATCGAACATGTGTTGGACAGTTTCTTTTGCTTTATGCTGTTATTGTTTATTGTTATTGTTAGGAAAAACACAACATATCGTGGGTGTGATTGTCTTTCAGTGATGTTTTAATGACTTAATCCTTGTTTATCCTTTTTGCTCTGCGGCCAGGAGCTCTTTTATGAGGACCGGCATTATCACGAGCACTGCTTCCGCTGTTTCCGCTGCGACCGCTCGTTGGCAGACGAACCCTTCACCAGCCAGGATGAGGCATTGCTCTGCAATGACTGCTACTGCAATGAGTTCTCCTCCAAGTGCGTGGCCTGCGACAAGATTGTGATGCCAGGTAGGATGGAGTCAGGGACACACACACACACACACACACACACACCCTAACACACACACGCACACAAAAATGTTAATTTGTGTAGGGAATTTTCTTTCATTTGAGGTACTGTAAGGTTTCTGGCAAGTCTGTCACCCAATTTAAAATGCATTTGACGGCGTAATATACTGAGTTGTGGAACTTTACTCACCCACTAAGCCTCAGTTTTATTGTCCCACTTTCCAAGCAGTGTACTATTTAAAGTTTAAGATATACAGGCAATTGACTCTGGAAAATGATGACATTGCAAACTCCAGGGAAAGCAGGGACAAGCGAAAAAGTATAAAGTAACAGATCAAGAAGGTATAGCAAAGATAGAGTTTGGTTGGGGGGGGGGAAAAGAAGAAAGAGAGGGAGTGGGGGGGGGGGGTCCGCGTTTGAGCGGCAGCCGGGGTGAAGGCCACATCACTAGATATGTGTCGGAGTAATTGCCAACGTGCGTGACTTGTTGTCTGTAAGCCAGATCCCGGGGGCAGAGGGGGGCTGCCCGCAGACTGATGATAAGCGAGTCTGTTATTCCAGCGTCCATGTAACAGATTACTCAGCGACTCGCAAAGAAGCAAATCATTTCCGCAAGGTTTTGACATTCCCCCTCTAATTCTACTGCAGGTAATCCACACGATCGTACCACAGCGTTCAAGTGTAAATATGGCCCAAGTGAGTCTCCTCCAGAAGTGAAGATTGTGAGAGCGATGAGAGCAAAGACCTTTTTTGCCATTGGGGCCAGATAGGAATTTAGCAGGATACACTACTGCACATCAGTAGCATCAGAGTAAAAAAGTTAAAATTAACAGTTGGCATCATGGAAAAACGTCCATCAAACACACTTAAATGTTTGTTTAATAACTGGAGCTGAAGTGGTCTTAATGTTGGTAGCAAAGGAGGGAAGACACTCCTATTGAGCATCAGAAGAACATGCCATGGACACACTGTATTGTTGTGCCGTTTGTCCAGACAATGCTCCACTTCCTGTGTCTCACTCACTTTACCCTGTTGGAAAAAGACGAGGGGTCGGACAGGCACTTTTGTTCTCGCAGCCAACACTATTTATTTAATTTGAGTCTCATTTCAAACGCTGAAACAATTTATCCGTCGCATAAATATACAATGTAGAGTATAACAACTGTAAATACGGCAGGAGTACGTGGTACTTTCAGCTGCAGTGGAGACATTTGACAGATTCTCGCATTAACTAAAATCAGCAAAATACTTTGCGAGCACTGGGGAACGTCTTTTAATTTCCTGTGAAGAGATTTTGTCTTCGAATGCTCGTGAACTTGCTCCCAATAATTAGAAGCGGCCTGTTTTTGAGCTTCAGCTTGTTCACATTTTTGTATTTGCAAGCCATCCATGCCTAAATGCGAATGTTGTCCTCACTGAGTCAGAACATTTCCTGTGTGCTTTTAACCTGGAATTGTTTTTCGAAGGGGATTTTTGTGTTTTTGATCTGAGAAAACCGCAGCACACAGCCCGGAGCAGTGAAACATTAGCACTCTGCAGACAGCAGACGTACAAAATGTCAGCCCCCCCAACACACACAAACCACTGTGTCACCATAAAATAAACCAAACAGTCAAGTAAAGAGTCAACAGTCAAGGGAGAGGAGATGGAAAGACATTTCGGGGGCCTTGGTTTGTTCAGGAGTTCTCCATAAATAAGTGAAAGATGCATCCTACACAAAACAGTTAAGTCTCCCTCTGCTCTCTGTCTCTCTCTCCTTCCTGGGTCGCACCGTCGACGGCAGCGGCCGGAGGCAAAATGTTGAGTTGTCTGGCCTTCCTATTCTTGTGAACGTAACATCTCAGGGAGGCGATACATCAGGGACACACCTTGATAGAATCTCTTTAAATTTGTCAAAGACGTTCACGTGGAATCAATAATCCATCCATCCATCGTCTACCGCTTTATCTATTTTAAGGGTTGAGGGGGGGCTGGAGCCAATCCCAGCTAACATTGGGTGAGAGGCGGGGTACACCCTGGACAGGTCGCCAGCCTACCACATACAGAGACGGACAACCGTTCACTCTCACATCTACAGTCAATTTAGAGTCTTTGGACTGTGGGAGGAAGCCAGAGAACCCACGCATACACGGGGAGAACATTCAAACTCCACACAGAAAGGCCCTGGATGGTTTGAACCGGGATTTGAACCCAGAACCTTCTTGCTGTGAGGCGAAAGTGCTAACCACTACACCACCGTGCAGGGCAGGAATCGAGAATGAACTCCTTAAATTTTGGTAGTCAAGGGTCAAAGGTCAGGCTCACTATGGCTAATGGCACATGTGGATTTTGGACACTTCTGCCACAGTAAAGCAGCGAGTGGATTTTATTTCATTCAAACTTCCATTTGGACGAACTGATTGCCTTTGATTGCTAAAATTGATTGAGGTCACTGCGACCTCACAGATCGCACCTTTGGCCTTAACTCTGTTTTGTCTCCACTAGGCACCAGAAAGTTGGAGTATGGAGGCTCCACATGGCACGAGGCCTGCTTCATCTGTCACAGCTGCGAACAGCCGATCGGCTCCAAGTCCTTCATCCCTGACAAGGACGAGCACTACTGTGTGACCTGCTACGAGGACAAGTTCGCCCCGCGCTGCACGCGCTGTAAAAAGGTAACAGACCCTTAGTTCAATTCCCAGTGACACTCGCATGAAACACAGTCAAAGAAGCTGTGGAAAAAGCACACAGAGACACCAGTGGCATTATTCGATTGACACAAAAGATTAACAATTGGATTTCAGAAGGCGTCTTCACGTGACCTCTGACCCATCTTATTTTCAGACCCTGGCTAAAGGCGGTGTGACTTATCGCGAGGAGCCGTGGCACAAGGAGTGTTTTGTGTGCACCAGCTGTAAGACGCAGCTGGCGGGTCAACACTTCACCTCCCGAGACGACAGCCCCTACTGCCTCAAGTGCTTCGGCAGCCTGTACGCCAAGAAGTGCGAGGCCTGCAGCAAACCCATCACAGGCAAGGCCACATCACCAGATATTTTGTAGAGTTTGAACACAGCAGCAGGTTGTCATTTCATTTGCACTGCCAGACTCAGTCTGGATCCCCTCCATTGGCAAACAACTTGCCGGCCCAATCACAACAGATTATCTGATAATGGCCGGGGTTTATACCGTGACGCCGAGAGATGCCACTTTTGTAAACAAACAAGATGGCTGCCGACCATTTGATTTGGAGTACCCGATATTTTCACATTTCTCCCACAAAAAAGGAAACACTGGATCACAGACATTTCGGAATCACAGGCTCTCTGCTCTAGTCTGTTGACGTTTTTGCGTTGCTCAACAGACGTCACATGATTCATTGCTCTCACTGGTTGTAAGTCCATCCAATTGCGTCCGGAGGTATTTTGATCTGCGAAAATTAAAAATTAAAATTGAAGAGAGAGGTCCCAGACTAATATGTATTTGAGTATTAGTCTGGCTACGCCAGGCTAGCTCCTGCACCTCTTCACCTAAAATCAGTACCACTTTCAGAGCAAAGTTAATCCTCAGAAGGAGCATGAGGGAGCTCCTGTTTTAAAATAACAATCTGATTGGTGTCAATTTCAGAGGCATTTAGTGTTTTTTTTAAGATGCGACTGAAGCCAAATACAATACTTGATTCAGCAGTGAAATTGTTTCTTAAACTTATTTCCAAAAAACTAATCAGATTTCCTTTCCAGTTTCAATGAAACTGTGTGGAGTCTAATTGAGACGATTCCTGAGAAGATATGACAAAAATATTTAAATTCATATCAGGCATTTTCCTGATTTATTCATTTAAACTGAATAGCTCACTTGGTAGCACCGGCGCCCCCATGCATGGAGTCTTAAGCTCGGTTCCGACCCAAGCCCCTTGCTATATATATACTGTATATATATAGAAATATAGATATAGATATAAAACACTTTGCAAGTCTTGATCTAGAGTTTAATCTCAGTCTCATTGTTTGTCTGTCCCAGGTTTTGGAGGAGGAAAGTACATCTCATTTGAGGATCGTCAGTGGCATCAGCCGTGCTTCACCTGCTCCCAGTGCTCTGTGTCACTGGTGGGCGCCGGCTTCTTCCCTGATGGTGAAAGGATCCTGTGCCGTGACTGCAATACCAACCTATAGAGCTTTTCAATCACGATATTTTTCGCCCTCCTCCCCTTGACTTACCCTTTGCTCTTTGCCACAGCATTTCAAGAACCCCAAGTCCATTACCGAGGAAGGTAACACAGGCTAACTAATGTTGCCTCTCAGACATCAGCTCCTCCCTGTCTAGATCAAACATTTCAACCAGGAGCTGGTGTGCAAAATCCTGTGCTGATGCGCCATCATTTGCATGAACCACAGCACAGATTTTAACCAAAAAGTGAATTATTTTGTGAAACAAAACTAAATGGCGTGCCTTGAAAAAACATACATTTCTTATGTTGCTATGTCTTATTAAACCAAAGAAAGATGCAAAATGCTAGTCACTTTGCAAACAAATTCCCTTCATATTTTATATAAAATAAGTTGCCACTTCAGGTAGAGGTCGGGCTCTGATGAGAAGACGCAGAACACTGATACAGTATAGAATATAAACCTTGCTGTTTGTATTTTCAAAGTATGTTGTAGTTACTTTTCTAATGCTCTTATAACTGCAGTTTTATGCATTTTGAATGTTGCTTCTTCTCACATGTCAGTTGTCTGTCTGTGATGTATGTGTGGCTTTTATGCGTCTTGAACAAGTTATTGTAGATAATGACGTAGAAGGAGTTGTGACACTGCTGGACCAATATTAAGAAAAAAGGAAATGTGTCATTCAGTGAGACAGTCATGATCTATGAAGTCAATTGCACTTTGGATTATTGCTACCATGGTTATATGCACATGAAAACAAAATTCAAGGACATGGCTCAAGACACATAAAGCTCTATATTTGTTATGTATCTGCTTGTGCAACTTTTGCAATGACACTTATTTTACATTATGTTACATCGTTTCTTTAATTTGTTGTAACAATTGTTTTGTTTTTAATCACCTTTGCTCAAAGAGCCGGCGTTTATAACCCAAAAGAAGCTGAAAGGAAATGCAACCGTTACCGTTGGTTGTATTGCAGGAGCGTGCATGTCTCCATCTGCCATGATTTGCCACAGTAATTATTTTGTCACTGTAAACACTGTTGGTGTTTTTTGATTGTCAGTTTTCAACTTGTATATAAAAAAAAAATTCTAAACAAAAAAAACAAAAAAAAACAACTTATATTTCATTATTTCAGCTTTGATGCTGGTGAGTCAGAGTTGGCAAGTATGCATTTTAAGATGAAAAAATAAGGAGTCAAGGCCATGACAGTATGAACTTACTGTAAAGCAAAAAGATGATGGTTGATATGACTAAATGCTACAATGGTTAGTCTTACTTGTGAAGTTTTATTAAATACATTTACATCAACTGATCTTTGCGGAGCAGTTAAAAAAATATCTGTGGTTATGGTGAAATATCCATTCCTGGTTTATGAGATCATAGCTTTCTGTACTTGTGTTTACTGTCTAAGCCAGAGAAAATCCATCCGGTGTGTTTAAAAAGTCTTTCTAGGAAAGATCTTGTGAGTGTGTGTGTGTGTGTGTGTGTGTGTAAATCCAGAAGGGGAAGCATAGGAAAGTGTGAGAAAGTGTTGGAGAAAGAAATCATGTAAAAGAGAATAAAAAGTGTGTGTGACAGAGTGAAAGCGAGCGTGAGCACACACCTGTGTGTGTGTGTGTGTGTGTGTGTGTGTGTGTGTGTAAAAACATATACTGTTTATGCTGAGTCGACTGTTTGATCGCCTTGATGAAGCACGCACACACACAGACGGCCAGATACACTCTCCTGTCTGCGCCGGCGAAATGTCCTCCTCCCTGCCTCCGTTTCAGATTTTTTCACCAAAAAAGGAAATGGAAAACTCGTAGCTGCATGGGGGAGGGAGGCAGTGAGGGGGTTGACTGGCGGCGGGAGTGGGAGAGAAAAGAGTGTGGGAGAAAGCGAGAGAGAGGGGAGGGGGAAAAAAGGAGAGAGGGAGGATGTTCGCATCTGGAGTTGCTCCATGGCACTTTTCACTGATGGGGGGGGGGGGGGGGGGTCTGCTCGACTAAGGGATTTATTGGAAGGAGGAGACGAGCAGGGAGGTGACGGCTCACAGCAAGGGTCAGAGGGAGACTGTCGACCGTATGTCATGGTACTCTACAATCAAGATAAACTTTGACAGCTATTAGAGTGTGTGGGGGGGAAAGTTGTGTTTTTTTCTATATGAACTTGACAAATAGGTATAATAGCTGCATTTCGTCAAGATTGCCCCCCCCCCCCTCTTTTTACCCCCTTGAATTTTTCCCACATCTCTGTTATCACTGTCACCCGGAATCAATTTGAAGTGTGCAAACGGCAACTGAGCCCAGTTCGCACATGCTCGCTCCCTTCGTAGAGGCTCACCGTGTTGCTGCACGCTTGGCCTGACACTTCACCGAAGTGTCAAACCCTTTGACACAAAAACAAACAGTGCGACTCGTATCAAGGCTCTGAGCATGACAACGGCTGACACAAAGGAGACGAGGCCAGACTCCGTCACCCGTCTAGGGTTGGTGGAACATGTTGGGCTGTCTGCCGGGAGGCTGATTTACAATTTCCCCAAAAAGACAGCCGGGCGTAGTGAGCACACTGTAAACACCGCTCCGTTTGATGTCATCAAAGCTTCACATGTGAAACTGTGCTGCACAGTTGTACTAATTAAAGTCTTATCAGCCTAAATCACAAAGTGGGACTTTGCTGAAGGGCACTAATATAATAATAGTAATAATAATAGTAACTTTGTTTATATAAATATCATTAAATATAATTACCTTTGAAAACAGGGTGCTTTGACAGACACAGGCAGCTGCAGACTTGCATTCACACCAATAGAAACATAAAAACAGAAAAATACGGAAAGGAAATCACGTCAATGCAGTAAATTGGAACGACGTAAATAGGGCGCCACACAAAAGCAAATAAATACACGTGAGAAAGATTAAAAACCAAAGACCATAAGAAGATTTTAAAAAAAAGACGACATCACATAAAGGCATGCCTGAAAAAAATGAGTATTAAGAAGTTATCCAAAATAAATGACTGTCTCTGCGAGCCTCATGCCTCATCCTCAGGCATGTCGTTCCAAAGCCGAGGGGCCCTGCTGGCATGAGAATAGTCACCTTTAGACTTGAAGAAGGGACCTGAGGATCTGAGGCTGCAACCTGGCTCGTATGGGGTCAACATAGACACGTCCACATCACTGAGACACTTGTACCTCGGTGTTTTGTTTGAGCAATCATGTAAAAGTTCTGGGCACTTCTATAAAATACATATTGAACGTTACCAAAACAGTGCTATTATGGTCCTCTGCCTCCCTTGTGCTCTGTTGTGTGAAGTGAATGCAGATGTTACAGGATCTGGGGTTAAAGGTCAAGTCAAATATGTTTCCTTTTGTGGCCCTCGCGGTATATTTTAATGCTCCTTGCTAGAAAAGACAATGACAATCATGGCTCACATACAAAGTCTACTGACTATAATAGCTTTCACTTTGAATATTGAATTACAAGAAGAAAAGAAAAAAATCTCCAATCCTTACCACAGTCATGCATCACAGTGTATAATATGTACAAAGGGAAGATTACAGTTACAAAACGTGCAGTGAAGCATGAATGATGGATCGCAGCCTGCAGGTCAGGGCTACATGTACTGTCCATAAACCGTATCAGCGGAGGACTGAGGCTGATAGAGTCGTGTTAATACAGGCTCGGATCCCAGCGCTTTACTGAAAGTTGGGTCCATAAAAACAGCAGCGAGGGATGATTAGCACCGACCCCGTCTGTATCGTTCCCAGATGTCTGCTCTCACCCATGTGGAGCACCTCTCCACCTAAAATCAGTACCATTTTCAGAGCAGAGTTGATTCTCAGAATCAAAAGAACATTCAACAGTCTGAAGCCTTTATAATTTCCTTTTTGCATATGTGTGTGGATCTATCTATCGTCCTGTCCAGTTCTTATTCAGGGGCTTTAATGTCTAAATGTTTTCAGATTAAATGAAACATTATCATGTGATAACAAGTTTACATTATTATCTATCCACATGAAGTGACTGAAGCCTAATACGATTCAACAGCGAAATTGTTTCATAAACTTAACACAATAAAAAACGAATCAGATTCCCTTTTCAGTTTCCACGAAACTGTGTGGAGTCCAAATCAGACGATTCCATGAAATATTTAAATCCATTTCGTGCCTTTTGCTGATTGAATTTCTTCATTCATTTAAACTGAATCCATTCGTACTTGCTCAGATTTACCAGATACACTGCAAAGAGATAATGTCCACCAATCCTGCAGCTTGGCTGGAAAACTTTCAAACTAAAGAGACCGAGCTGCAGCTGCAATCACTTTGCTGTGAGGAAATCTACGAATTCTGCCTCAAAAGGTGATACGCTGGTGCAGGTATAGCAAGTGACACAAAGTGGTATCAGTGAAGAACTGTCGGAATGGAGAAGTTGAACTAGAGTAGATCGCCGTCATGGGCCAACAATCCTATTAAATTTGCACCAAATTACACACAGTCATAGATAATAGTTCCCTAAATATGGCTGTTTTTTTTTTTATTACGATCCATGCATTATTCCCTGGGATTTTTTTTTTTTTAATAACGTCAAAGTGATAAAAAATTTCTTGGAACCATGTACCACCCCTCAGCTAAAGTCTGTCCGAGATCTGCGAAATCCCCATGACAAACAAAGAAACAAACAAATGAACGGGGGGGGGGGGGGGGGGGGTGAAAACACAACCTCCTCCATGGAGGAAATACGAATAAAAGTTTCTCCCCGTCTCTTTCTCCTTGGCTCTGGCACCTGCCAAGACAGGACAACTGATTTTCATTAGCTCGTGAGGTTTTGTGACCTCGGGCGATTCCCATCGTAGTTTTGCCAAATAACAGAGCAGAGTCCTGATCAGCCACAGTGAGTGATCACACCTGTGTGGGTGTACCGGGTCTTATGAGCAATGGGACTTTTCAGAAAAGTTGTTGCAACACTCTTGTGCCATTTATTTTCATACATTTCTATGCTTGAAGGAGACATGTTGTGCTCATATTCAGGTTCATATTTCTAATTTGGGTTATTATTTGAAAAGGTTTACATGCTCTAGGGTGCGGTCGGATTGTCCTTCCTATCGTCTTTTCCAATCTATTATTCCTTGACCTCAGTGGAAAACGTCACGAGGTCCAGGAAAGGTGTAAAGGAGGACCGATAGGACTTAGGAAAAGCAGACAGCGCCGCTCAGAGAATCCGACTCCACTTTCTCTAAACTGCGTCATCACGCGACGGCGGATGTTAATGACGTGGTGAAACTACTAATACCCGCAGATGGACTACAAAAAATGCAACGGCTCCATTCAGCATGTTTCAGAATAAATGCTTCATATTTAACAGTAACTTACACAATGACGTGCGTCTCTTCTGGGTCATATTCATACTCGTCTACTTCCTCTACTTCTATTTCGGATTGACTCGTTTACGTCCGTGCATGGCGCGTCACGTTAAATATCGCTGCCGCAATGAATTGTGGGGGGTCTACATCTCCCTTCCCTTCGCATGGGAAGCTCCAGTGTACCCTGTGCTAAAGGAGATAGGAAAGGAAGCATTGAAGCTCCTTTCCTATGCATTTAGAGAACAGCTCTTATCATGGCTGCGGATGAAATACTTCTCAGTCATGTCAAGATTTAGGAAACTTCCTAAGCCAATTTGACAATTCGACCGTACCCATGCCTTATGCATTTCCGTAACATGGCGATGAAGAATCAGCAGTGCTTACAAAGAGCTGTTTCAGGAGCCGTGATTTCTGTCAGGGAGAGGAGCTCCCTTTACTGCAGATTTTCAGCTTTTTTACTTTAATTTTACACACACAAGAAACTATATATAAGGAGGAAAGGGAAAAACTGAAAAGCAGAATTTGTCCCCTTTAATATCACCTCATTGCCCCTCAAGATAGAATATACACCTACTACTTATTCTTGAAGGTGACTAGGCTTTTTCTGGAATAGTTTCAACTTTAAATCAAAGATTTAATCGAGATCTACCTTTCTTTTTACTCTTGCCTTCAGCCCATTCTGAGGTTGACCCCTTAAACGACGTCGTATTCCCACTGGTGTCCGTAAATTGACCTGATCTGTGACAGACACTTTTCATTCGGCCCCATGACCAAGAATTGAGAATTGAGTTATTGAATGAAATATGACCCATCCTTCTGATTTTCATTTAGCCAATAATCTCGGCAGAAGCACCAGTCAGGTAAACCGGATCAGCAGCTTGACGTCACGTCGCTGTGTGTGATGTCTAGACGAGTCTAGCGGCATAATAATGTGAGTCAGCTGTTGGTGGTGCAGCGTGCTGTATCCAGTCTACACAACGCATGTCATCGGTTCAGTTTGTCAGGATGGATGGGCAACATTTGGCTTATGATGCCTTCGAATCTGTTACACTGAGTGGAAGTGAAACACATGGATATGGCTTGATCGTTTCAGAATCACTGACTCACAGCCGGGATTGGTGCAAACTGACTCACCTGGTTGGAACAAGAGCGTCTGGCTTGTTGACTAATGATTTGTGAACACCTGCGGTGAGTGACACGCCGTATAAAGAGTGAGGTGCGTCCGCCGCTTGAAGTAGCTCAGGGGCGGAAAACGGTTCTGTGCGTTATGTGGTGTGTCATTACAACTGTCGACATTTGGATTCTGTTTCAGTGACAAATCCGAACTTCAAAACCAACACCGATATAGAAATATCTCGTTAAAACAATTTCAGTCAAACGATACAATTTATCTTCCTCAGACATGAGATTTTTGTGACTTTCCGAACAAAAGCTGACATTGCGTCGGACGAAAGGTGTTTAATTGGCAAGGGAGTAAGATGAGTCCCAAGAAGAAGCTTGTTAATCGTCCCAACTCCCCCTAAAATGAGGGGCCCACGGGGCGTCCCATCTTCAAACAACCTCTTGATCAATCCAACCGCAAAGTAACTAAGTGTGCGAGTCTACAACCCAGCTATCGGCTGAAAAATAGCCACGCGGTGGGTGCAAGGTCTCTCCCTTCACACCAGACTCAACACTGACTCTCTGTTTTGTGCCCGAGTCACTGTTTAATTTCTGTTGGGACCAAACATTTGTGGTCACACCGTACTGTTCTGGGTGTTGTAACGGCGTTACCTTCAATCCAACACTCTGATCATTACTGCAACAGGCTAGAACCGTGTTTTTATTTAACAACTCAGCAGCATAAAAGCCAAAAGAATCGGTATAAAGTAGTAGTTCTTGTAGATTAAATCAGAAACGTGTACATGGTTTGTGTTTATTGTATGTAGTTTGAGGGGAAAAATAGACACGTTACAAGTTTTGACAGAAAAATGACTTTTGGTTGTTATTTTCCACAGTGGAACATGGAAGCTGCCACAGAAAGAAAAATACCATCAGCCGTACATTCTCCCCCGGGCTGTGTCATTACTCCGTTTGGTGCAAGGTGTCCATTTGACAAAGTGCACTGGTCCGCCGCAGTCATGGCTGTAGAATGTAACCTCAGCAGACATGGGTTAACCCCAAATGAGAAAATGACACATCGTATTCTCATCGGTAATTCAGCTTAGCTCAGTGACTGTTTCAAATTCAATTTCAAATTTTGTTTGTCACGTACACAGTTGCACATGGTACGATGCACAGCGAAAGGCCATAACTGTTTACTGTGCTGGAGAAATGGAGGATGGAGTGAGGCAGAGTCAGAATGAAATAAGGTCACAAATATATGTCAGTTTTTCCCATTTGACTTAAAATCTGAAATGCATTTTGATTTCACAAGATGAAATATGGAGGAAAAAAGTAGTTTGCTGACGTGCAGCTCGCCGTTTCCTCGCGTGTGCAACTTTTACAGTTCCTTACTTTATTCAATAATCAAATCATATGAAAATTGGTTGAATAACATTGATAAAAAAATTGAAGGCCAGCTCAGGCGATCGCTCAGTCTCCCCACCACTTTGGTCCGGAGTGAAATATCTCTGATGTATTTCTATGAAATTTGACACAGAAATTCCTCGTCCCAAAAAGAAGAATCATAAGTTGTGACTTTGGCGATCCCTGTTCACTGCAAATTGTTCTGTGCCTGCCAAGACTTAAAAAATGGGATTAATGATCTTGTTTATCAGAGCTAACTCATTTCTAGAATGAACCAATTTATTTGAAGATTAATTTTTTTTCTCAAATTCAGCATTTGTTTCTTCTAATTTAGCTTTTGCAACATGCGGACGGAATGTCCAGTGTGTACCCGAGGCCCTCATTCATGTACTAGTTGTATTTTAGACTCTGAATTTGTTCTTTTCTTTTGACCGAAGTACTGTGACAGAACACTGGACTTCACGGCGGAGCAGCTCCAGTGGCTCGCAGTGTTCTGAGGAGCTATGTGCTGTGGACGCAGCAATAGAAAAAAAGGAACAACCTACATCTGTGTCCCAAGCTGACACTCACGGGGCTGGTGCTTGTTGGTGTGGTTTGGAGTCTGCGTCTGCGGCTTGGCCCGAGCTCTCGTCCTCTCCATTCACTCCAATCTGAGGTCAAGGAGTTGTGCTTGCTTGTGGGAAGCTCTTATACTGTCTTGTAATGAGCGCTCTCAGCAGGAAAACAAGGCCTTGTTTTTCCAGAGTTCAGGCTCGGATGAGTCCACCCCTCCAATCTGACCTCCGTTCCATTCCCTCCTTTCAAAAGAATGACGGATGTCGACCTCAACTCGGCCTGGGAGATGAGGCTTACCTGACACTTGGGTGGCTACAATTTCTCACGTTCTGCGATGCAAAAAGCGCCTTCCGCCACGCAGTTTGTGTGTATCGCGCTGCTATTTAATGCCTCCTCGTACACTTTTTCAGGGTTTGATGTGGTGGTGGAACAAAAGCAGTCTAGGAATGTGATAAATCCTTATGAAGCAATTCAGACTCAAACATCCTCGGGATGCAAGGTTATTGCTCTTTATTGTCTGCAACTATTGTGACTGTGGTTTTGAGCCTTTACCCGTCTTGGTATTCGGTCTGGTGAAAACCAACAAAAATATAATGCTGCGCAGTGTGCCGTCAAAGAAAAGGCTGCTTATTTGCATCTGAAGAGGAGAGTATGTGTCGGCACATTCTTTTTTTAGCTGACATCCTTATTTTCTTGCTCTTTTGGCAAAATGTCAGTCAAATGTGCGATGAGAACATTGAGGTTCAGTGTTGCACACGTCTGAAGAGTAAACTCTTAAGGTTTTCATTTTCTTTCTAACTGCAGTCAGATAAACTGGGAAAACTGGCATCCAGATAGCAACGGAGCACGGTTCACAGTTCATTGATTGTCCAGAGATCGATTGTGAAAGAATGCAGCACTCACGCATCAGGCCAACAGTGAGTGCAGGCAGGACGATGAGAGACGATCAAATGAGCTGGAAATGTCAGACCTTTTAATTACTCTTCTGCTTCAGTGGGGTCGAAGGTCGTCGGCAAGAACAAATACATCAGTTGGGTGTGGTTGAATCTAATATGGGTCTGAGAGACAGAGGTGACCTAAGGGTAAAAGGATAGCATACATTTCATGTCTGCTTATTGTTCATACACTTGCATTACTTAGAGCGGTTCTACTACAGCACTGTCCTGCTGGACAACTCTGTTGGAGCAGTTGTTGGAAGAGGAGATGTTTGGAATGCTAAGAAGTTCGAGGAGTGGATTGACCATGATAGACTGTAATTCAAAACGTCCACAAGATGTAGCACGGGGGGGTGGGTGGGGGGTCTCCAGTGATCCCATCCCTGTCTCAGTCCGGGTTAAAAAAAAGTATGAGGGATGGACTGTGATGGGAGGAAAGAGAAATGCGTATAAGAACATAAAGATTTGATAACTAGAGATTATGCATTTGATATTAGTCATATGGAAGGTTTTATTTGGACATGGGAATCACTGAGCCGATGAATGAGAGGTCCCAGAGGCCGTGAAATGAGTGTTCATCTCTTGAGGAAAATATTGAATAAGTTTCTGCAGCTTCATAATCTTCACTTCATTCATAAATTGTAAATGTCTCCCTTGAACAAGGAACTTCAAAAGGAACACGTCGACGCAAGGTTCCAGGCAGACAATGAAAGTCACACATTTGTTGTCAAAGGTTTAACGTGGTCGCGAGTAGAAACTAATTGTGTGCGAGAGGGAAAAAACGGCTTGTCAAAACCACTTTCTGTGACTGATTATTGTTTGTCTCTTGTTGCCTGATGTACTGGAAACGAGAGAAAAATTGACTCTTATAATATAATATAATTCGAGATTCATCATTTGGGTCACAACAGTAAAACAACTTGTTCAGTACAGTGATGGTCTGCAACAACAAAGACTGTTTTGGTTTGATATCATTATTATCCTCTTTCCCCTTTTTTTTTGCTTTTGGTTTTGCCTTTTTTTCTTCCCAGTCCAAGAACTTTTCCACACTCTTTTGACAGGCCTCTGGAAAAAAGAAGAATGTATTTATTACCTTTTTACATTACCAAATTGCCTTTGGCCTTTCCTATGATTTCATGAATAATACGGCAAACCAAGCCTCAATTTCTGTAGGTGATGCCAGAAACTTTTTATAATGCCTCTTTCCACATATTAGTAACTGATTGCTAATTCGTAGGATGTGTCAATGGCCCCCTCTTCTGGTTATGTGTCTTCGTTGCAATTGCAACTGAACAGTGAGCACACTGAGAGACCATTTTGCATACTTAAAATTAATCATTTGATCATTTGGTCATCATTTGAAATCTGTCTTTACACCGTCGTCTATCCACATCCGTCCACAGTCCTCACCACAAACCAATGCAGTCACAACTCTGCAGATTTTAAGTCTCGATCAGATCCAAGCAGGTCAGATCCAAAGACGTGAAGGGGAAAAGTTATGTTTTTTCATGTTTATTTATTCTTGTCGTGTTTGTTCATTGAATTCAAATTCCCATTCAGCTGCATCTTGCCGTCAAGATGAGGGTTTTTTCATGAACATAATGCACATTCAAAATATTCAAATATACAAAAGAAATGTGTTTTTTTAATGTATGTAATTTAAATGAAGCTAGTTTGACATCATTTCCTGGTTCTTCCTTGGTCTGGGGTCATGTCAGACCTTTTCTTTTTTCACAGACATAAATGAGACCTTATGTAGTAGATAATCGCATAAAAAAGTGTGTGATTATTTTAAAGTTAGGTTTTTTTTAATATGGGATATTTTGCTCTCCCTCTGTACACAATAACCAATACGTAATATACATTTCAGCTTTCTTCCATGTGGTAGTGATCGTCTCCAAAGGGGGGCAGCACATATCAAGTATCATATCTACCACTCCACACTCTTCTATACTCCATCCTGTGTCCAGAGTTTCAGTCCACTTTCTCAAGCTTAGACACATTTGGTTTAAAATGAAGCTCTGTTTATAGAAACTAACTAAGTCTGCTGCTAAAGCATCCCCCTTAGTTTCCCACATGCTTACATACATCGTACATCATACAACATTCATTCCAGAGAAATCCCAAATCGTCGATTTTCATTTCAAGTAACAAACTAAGCTATCATCAGACGTAGACATCCTTTTCTTTTGTTTTTACAAAGAGGTTTGGCGTCCTCGTAATGTGAAATGGCTTTGTTATTTTGGCTTTTGTTGTCTGTTGCTGATCAAACACGTCAGACTGTCAGTGTTGACGCACAATTCTCTGGAACATTTGAGAATTGAAGAGGACATTTTCTCTTTGTCGATTCCCAGATTCCGCCTTTCAGATCGTGAGCCATAAAAAAGTTGTGAAGCCTTTAGGAATGGAAATTATCACGGATTAGTGGGGTTGCTGATCTTTAAAGAGCTGGAAGCCACTGTGGAGGGAGCAGCGAGTGAGGCAGATACCGCTGGCAGTCAGTGGTGACTCAGTCGGAGACCTCATGTACCCCAGACCTCTTATTCACCCGCATGATGACAGAATATCTTAGAGCATTGTCCGTAATAATCATGTCAGTGATGCTGCGTGCGTTTAGAATGGAACTGAAAAACATGGCAAAGGAAATATTGTTCCAATCTTACAGATATTTCACACTCATTCTGGGTGAGACACTGCTCCGAATAGAAAACCAGACCAACAGACCGACCGACCGAACTAGCAGGGATATTTTACCAGGATTTTGACATATCCACGAGCATCAGGTCAATGGAGGTGAATTGAATTTCTTATATGGTCCGCGCAGAATTGACAATTTCAACAACAGTACGTCTTACTAGAACCAAGCTGCTGTTGCTTGAAATAATTCACAGACCTTGATGAGGATATTTTCCGGCATTTTTCTGTTTAAAAGGGAATTGTTGACTCTGGAAACTTTACAGTGACGTCTGATTAGTTGGTTGTCCTGTGAAAGCAGTCAATTATTTCTGGGAAACAATGTTGCAGCTGACATTTTAAACTAAGCTCTGTTCAGCAAAATCTGAATTGAGTGGGTTTTTTTTATCACAACAGGACAATTTTTCTCCAGTGTAAATATCACAGGTGCCAACAAATTTGAGTCAAGAATACTGCTCTACCCAAGAGCAGAGCTGTGTTCTTGACCCTGGGAGAAGGGTTAGGGTCAGGGTGGGTGCTGGTTAGTTTTTTGTGACTATTCTCATTTCTCTGCAAGAGTTCCTTTTAAGGTCTCAACAAAGTTCTCCTTTGGTAGGTCAACTTCGAAACTTGATCATCTCATCTCACACCTCCCAATTGCATCTTTCAATGACATGACGCAGGACGCAGGTCCCATGAAAACACCTGATCCGGCTCCATTCCCCGGATAAAGTTGGCGAGGCGCAGATTTGGAGCTGTCAGTTTGACTGTGATGTCAGGCTCACATTCGGAGTTCTGGTTTAGTTGTCATACCCTTTTGTTTACACTTGGATCGGGGATTGTGTGTTTAAGTCGTGCACGGACACGGGTGTTCCCTCTTGATGTGATGCATTCCCTGGGGCCCGGTCTAAAGGCCAAACCAAAGTAATGAAATCATTCAGTGTTGAGCATCTTGGCATCTCGGGCACCCATATACCCGAGGATTTACCATTCATTTCTCTAGGAAAACACAGGAGTGGGGAGCGGGAGAGCGAAAAAGAACGAGGGAGTGGGAGGTGAGGGAGAGCTCCGTCCAATGGAGCCAGGGTAAGAATTTATGGTCAGGAAGAGCGATGAATGTGTAATTTACGGTGCATACTCTACCATTCCCCCTGCCCTCCCCTTCGGTAATGAGAAACAGCTGTTTTGTTGTGGGGCCAAGACATGGTATACCCCCCTCCCTTCTGGCTATGACACACCATTAGTTTTTATTTCTGTCTCTGCTTTTACGACCCCTGCCCAGGCGCCAGCATTTGGCCAGTGATCGGGACCATGACACCGTCTAAGCTCGACCACCTCCCAAGATGGCCTCCTGTAGCCTAGGTGACGACCACACCACACCATAACTACTGCAGGCAGTCACCAGGAGGTTGCTCGCATCATACTCCCTGCAGAATATTTAGAGGTTTTGATCAAATACATGTCAGAGAATTAGGTAATAAATAGCCTACTGTACTTAGTAGTACAAACTTTCTCCGTACAGTTATTGAGGCACATCTACTGTGGCATACATTGTCACAAAAATGTCAGAATAGTTCTAATTGGCCTTCTTTGACATGTACATGCTTCACCTGTAAAATTAGTGAATGATTCATGTTTTGACAGCCATATTGTTTGTGGTTTTGGCCATCATTGTAACTGAATTCATTGAAGAAAAAGACAAAGAGCACCACTTGCGAGACCAAAAGACCAGCCGTCAACCTGCAAACAGTTTATCCAGATTATCTCACATGAACCCACCCAAAATGTGGATAAAGGTTTGTCAGTTTTGCAGGAAAAGTTATGAGCATGAACAGGAGGTCAAAATTGAACCTGTAAACCTTGACAGATTTTGAAAAGTGGCATATGATTGCTATATGAATGTTTTCTTTGCCACATTGGAGGAGCAAGGAAATATAGAAATAAATGCGAAACAAGAGTTAACACGCGCTCCGGGTGAGTAAATTAAATTGGACTAAATTCTACTCTGTTAAGTTAAAAGTGGTACGTGAACAGCTATTAATACAAATCTTGGATACTGTATATATGTAAGGATAAGGATTTTGAAAGGATCATTTGGGCTTGAATTTTACCATCACCTTTGTTTTTTCCTTCTTACATAAATCAATATGTAACATATAGGTGAAATTTGCACCTGCTTGTTTAACTTAAAAACGTACAACTAAAGTAACTTGGAAAGTACGTGTCCACAACAAATAGAAATAAAGTCCAAAACTGTGAAAATAAGACCCAAGTTGTTCAAATGATGATAATAATAATATAGTCAATTATCTTTTATGCTGACAACTTAGTCCGTCCTTGTAACTAAAATATGTATTGCATGTAGAACATACTGTGATCATCAGAAGAGAACTCGATCGAGAGCCGAAGAGTTGGATTAAGGTAAAATCATCAAATCAAACTGAAATCAAAGACTTTTTAACAAAATCAGTGTATGAGTGAAGTTTCTTCAGCGTCATCTGAACTTTATTTAGGCCATCACAGAATAAGCTATACAAGATGATACTAATATTTCTTATGTTTGATGATAAACAGTTTGACATCACAATCCATGGTACGAATGAATAACGTAGCACGTAACTTCTCCTGAAACTATTTTGTTGAAAGCAAACAGACCCATGGAAAACTAGGAATAAAGAGAAGGAGAGAAAAAAAACAATGCATCTGTATTGTTATGAAGCCAGCTTTTATGTGTATAAATGTGTAAAATGCTATGATTGTTCTGAAACTCGAGCAGTAGGAAACATTATAGTTGTGCAAAATCTTCAGACCCTGTTGCAAACATACATGATTACTGAGCAGCTGATGATCCGATGGCTTATATAACAATCAGTGGCTTGTAGTTACTGCATATTCGATATATCAGATGTGCATTTACATTTCCTTCCTCTTGATATGCCGACCCCATTGCCTTTCAATCTATGAGAACAACATTAACACACACACATGTGCAAACGTAAACACATGTACAAACGATGAAGTTCCGTCGACGAGCGACTGGATTCCGTGCAGAAGTGCACACAAAGTACACAAACACCTGGACTTTAGGCGGAGACAAACACACGCACACACACACACACGTCTGCGTGCACGATGGCACGCACATGCAACCTTGTACCATGCAAATCTTTTTTTTTTTGAATTCCTCATTTTTTCTTTGCAGAGTTATTTTTCTGATACATCAACTTTTAATTTTTAGAAACAAACAACTAAGCTATCAAATGGCAAAAGTCTGTGTCAAGCCACCAAAGAAGGAAGCTGTGCTCACTGTAATCCCCCTCTAACCTCTTCTCTCGGGCTTGTTTTGTAGACGACTCCCTTCCGTCCTCACCAACCACAAATAATTTCCAGTGACTTTTCTTTTTTGTTTCGACGCACAACAGGACATGAAGACAAAGACTTCATACAGTTCACTGTCTTTACATCTTGTACAGTGGCTGTTACGAAAAATCCATCAGGCCACCTCTCACCCACAACGAAAACAAAGGAAGAAACACCGTGATTAAAATTGAACTGTAACAAAATGCATCCAAAACCAGAGGGGGACCGAGGAGGCCCGTCATTCGTCATCAGGCTTCCAGCTTTTAATGCTGCAACATAGAATCTGTTCTTAGTTGAAGAAGTGACAAAGTTTGGTTCGTGGCGCGAACCACGCTGAACCACCGTCTTCGCTGTGGCTTTGCTGCTCCAACAGTGGTTTCCACGCAGTGGAATCACCAAGTGTCTTCCAGACAAGTTTGTGTATTCAAACAGCTCTGGAAAGGCCTCGCGGGCCAAACTAAAGTGTTGCAGCATTCCTCCGCCTCTCTTTGCATCTTCTTCCAACACATAGCAGCATTAATCCATTCCTTCACTTTGACCTTTGCCTATGTCTTCCACTGCTGGGCGAGGCACCGTCTCCGCACCGTCTCCCCACCGAGCAGGCGCTGACGTTTAGGTGACAAAGCTGGTTGTGACGCTTGCAGCAGTGGTTGTCCTGTTCTGGCCTTTCCTCCTCTTCCCACCACCACCACCTCCTCCTCCTCCTCTGCTGCCATCTTTCCCTTCTCGTCCTCGCCCACGTGTGTTCTCCCTTACTCTGCCGTTCGTATCATCTTGTTGGTCTCCCTTATTCTTCCTCTCTGAAATGAGAAAGCATTGAAAACGTCATTAATAGCTTGCCCTTCTTGTCAAATTAACTCTTGTCAGACATCTGTCATCGTTGGGTGGGTGTTGTCTGTTGAAGTGGCTAAACAAAATAAGAAACATGGACTCCAGTGAGATGAGAATGGAGGATACTGGGTGTGTATTGGATCCTTAGACTGTATGTAAAAATGGACAACAGGTTCCTGAAACCTGTCCCCCTTAAAATGACCAGCAGGGGGCGACTCCACTGGTTGCAAAAATAAGTCTATTAGTCTATGCCCCTACTTCTCAGTTCATGGTCTCAATCACTAGTTTCAAGTCTTCTTCAATATAGCATGATGTTCATTTCAGAAATGATGGTTCCCATTATTTATTTATTTAAAATAGCCGATAAAGAACGGTCTACGTTGGGGCATGGACACAGCGTGAATGACCAGTAGTACCGTCCAATAGGAGCAGGGTGCAGGTTGCAGGTGGAAGTGCACAAGCTCTGTCAGGACCCCGACAATTTTAATATGGCCCTAACACCTGAAAGATGAATGACATTCCCATCAGCCTCAGCTGGAGTTTGTGTTGACTGCTTATTTGAAAAAAAAAAAAAAAAAGGTAATTAATTCACAGAGAAGATGAGGTCTCTGTCAACTTCTGGTCTTTTCAAATGTCTCTTTCAACAGCTACTCGCTGCCTTGCCCGTCTCTTCACAGCAGTATTCACTTCTGTCAGGAAAGGGTATAATTGCTCTTCAAATACAAACATCCATCGTGGTGCGGTTAATGTCTGCACTTAACCCAATCAGGAGAGGTAAGAGCTGCTGTTGGGCGGCAGAGGAGCACACGTGTGTAGACAGTGAGAGCACTTAGGACAGTTGAATGACATCAATTTCTGTCACATGAATCACCCCGAATCCATTTCTGGCTTAATGAGTTAAACATTGTCAAGGGCCCAATAATGGCCCATAAGGACATGAAGAGCTAAGTGGAAGTGGACATGTGTCGAGAGTCAGATGGCTATTGTTTAGGCAGCACTCAGAAGTATTCTGTTTTGTATATTTGTGGGAGTATAGTTATGCTTGGGGATGTTTGTTATGAGATTGTGTGCCGAGAAACTCTGCACGTCCCAGAAACCGAGTGAACGCGTGCCAAGGGCTGGACAGTGTTCACTACGCAGTTGACAACCGCACGGCTTATGGCGCCACCATGTTTGTCTACTGCCGTGCAGAAATAACTTAAGGTCTGCGTTTATTTCCCTAAAATGCATTTTTAAACTTGTCGTACAAACAGTTGTGATTTCTTGGCTTGAAAACAATAAAAAAAAGAAAACTTTTAAAGACCAAAGGTACAATGTCTCTCAAATTTCACCGAGAACAATCTTTCCGTGCGGCCAGTGAAAATCATTATTCGGTGATGAAATAGATTTGATGTAGTTGATTGTGGACAGACCTCTGCACAGAAACATTTATTCACCGCAGGTCCGTGCAGAGTCGCAGTTGCTGTACTGTTAACTGAAAAATGAAAGGGCTCGGTCCCACACAGTAGTGCACAAACAGGAATAATAATTTTTTTGGGGGGGGAAACCACTATTTCTTAAATCATAAAAACATAATTCACGGGAAAAAAAACATTTGATGTGCGTTTGGCTCAAATCATGTAAGATTTTATGTCCAGCATGTTCATCATTTACGTGTCGTCTTGAATCAATAAACTAAAAGACTATTTCTAAACCTTTTTTCATGGCCACTATTCCAACGAGCACTTAATGTTGAGCAGCAATAATTTCAATTTAAAAAATCATTGAGCGACAGAGAGTGGGAGGCTGGGCGAAGGAGAGGGTCCTCCGACACACTCACGCACACGCAGCATTTGCGCTGATGTGCTTACTGTATAAGGACTTAATTACTTCGCTAACAAATTACAGACGGAGCCGAGAGAGGGGGACTCCATCAGTTTATGACAGCTCTGATTGCACCTCCTCTCCATCCAAGCTAAACAATTGTGCCTGACAAATGCAATAACACATCCAGAAAATCTTGTTTTCGCGTGAGACCCTTTCGCGGAGCTTCAGGAAAAGGGGGGGGGGTATTTTTTTTTGCTGCCAAATCAACAAACCGTGAGATCTGCAGACCACTATATCACTAATGTCATACAAGTTCCGCCCCGTGTGTTATATAGCTGGTCGGCCCGGGCCAACTCCCACAGATGAATCCACGGTTGCGGCACTTTTTGCACAGTGTTCACCTACATTAACCGGTTTACTGGAGACATGGTACCATCACCCATGAATTACCTCACAGAGGACTATTCAATTTTGTACATTTTGGCAGTAATATGCATTGTTTGTCCATAAATCTTCCATGGCCCGTCACTCGTCAGGTGACAGCTTTGCTCCAAGATATTTGGCTGTTCCCATAGCAGTTTTTATAGGGCAGAATATAATATTTCACTTAATTCTTCCAGGACGCAGGTGTCAAATGTCCTTCTCATCTATCAAACCGCGCTGTCACAACCCGTCTAATGAGGAGTCCACCTTCCCACTGAACGATTACAAGCCATGCCAGCTTCCCTCCCTCTAGACACTGATCTATATGGGACAATGTCAGATCATGTTCTGTTCTTGAGACTCTCGAGCCCCGAGAGGAATTCTCCGAGAGGCGAGGACGGTGCCGGAATATGCGAGCCTCCTCCGTGTTTACGCACAAATATCCAGGCATATCATCTGTTACGTGTTGCAACATCTGTCCAGATGCCAGGGACTGAGCAAATATTGTTACACAAGGTTGCTGCTGTGCCCGAAATCCCCTAAGCGTGTCACCAACCAATAAAGGCTTTTAATCCTGCTCCTTGGCAGTCCGCTCAGTTCCTGTAAATAAGTGTTTCCAACTCTGGTCGAAATTGGTACGTTATGTAAAACAGATCAGACATTCGGAAGAAGAAAAAAAAGAGAAAAAAATACATTTGCAAATGGCTCTTAACAGTAATCCCTTTCAGCTCAAGAAAACAATTCATATAATTTGAATAAACAGGGTTAAATAAAAACAACAGCTCTTTTTCATCCCAGCAGCGCTGCTAGTGAATTCCTAATTTCTCTGAGAACAATGTCTAGAAGCAAAATCGTTTTTTCATCTGGACCACCTGGATCAGCCGATTACTAGCCACATCGGCAGCTGATAAGCGGTTATGGAAGCCGATAATGGCTATTGACTGTCGAGAATGACTGTTAACCTGCTGGGGAGCGAGCTGCTGTGTGGGTGATAAGAGCCCAAGCAAACATGTCATGGCCGCGTAAACCTCACGCTTCGGCGGCCCTCCGAAACAAATAGCTCTTTTCCAGCTCTGATCCTTGTCCAGCTTTTGCAGTGTGTAATGCCCTTCATCTGCTTGGCTCGGAGATTCGGGGTTTGTTGTTTACACGCTGAGAAGTCAAGAGGTTCTGTATCCCTCTGCGAGCTCAGCCAGACCAAACCCAATCAACGCGCTGCGGGTCACAAACACACCGGCGGGCTTTAAGATGTTGAGGAACGGTTCCACCATCCATCAAATTAACCGAAGGAGGCGTTTCATGAGGCACATGGATTGTGCTGTATCTTTTATCTGTAATCTGAGAGGCATCATCTGATTAAAACTAATATTAACTGGAGTTTTGAATGAGTAATCGCCATTCCTCCACTCGTAAGTCCTCATTTGTTCTCTGTGCTGTTTGTGTGTTGGCATTCACCTCTTGCGCAGGGCGTCTTGGTAACGATGCACTTCCTTCTTTCTGTCAGCGGAGTGCAGGTCTGCGAGGGCACAAAGGACGGGGCGGTGTCCAGGGCCGGCACCTGCACCAGGGGCGAACGAGCCCGAGACTGCGAGCCTTTCTTAAATCCACATGTCTTGTTCTTCTTCGTACAGGAACCCCACTGGCTCCACTCGCCCAGTTCGCACGCTGAGGCACGCTGACCTGGGGGAAGATACACGGGGCGGGGAGGGAGAGAATGGTTTACAGCTCCGGCGTCTCACATTTGTTTCGCAGCTTTCCCGCCTGCCCATTACAGCTCAGTAGTTCTAGCACGGGATAATGACTTGAGGTGATTTCCGAATCTGAAAGCAATCTTATGTTTTTGACCAAAGATCGGCAGATTGAGGCGGCTATGAACCTGAAAATGTTGGAAAACATATGACTTGTGCATGCAAGCGCTTCGACAAATGGCTCAAGTTAAGGTCAGTCCAGATGCCTGGAGAGCTCCTGAGTTGCACTGTGAATGGTGTCGTTTCGAACTCGTGACAGAATTATTTTCAACACAAATAAAAGCCGCAGAGAGGACTCTGTTATTTGTTTTCCTCCAGAGTTCTCCTCCCTTTGTCGACCATAACCACGCGGAACGCAAGTGGCCTCTCAGATGAACTGAGGAGTAGAGTTTGAATATTACATCAGGCAACTTTCGGAGAACAGCGGGAGCTGACGGGCAACTCACCGACACACTCCATGGTCTCGTTGGCGGTGCGCTGGCCTGGGGGGCAGCTCACGTAACATCGTCCACTGTGTGAATACAAGCCCTCCTTACATTTTGTGCAAAAGTTGCGGTTGAAACACGCTTCACAGTTGTCTATTTTACATTCTGGAGAAGAGACAAAAAAACAGGAGATCAAATGATTTTGTGCCATTTATTTCATCGGTTTACATTTTTCTCACTTTCTTCTCGTTGTGGGCACATATTCATATTCATACTCTTTCGATGATGTTTTTTGGCTCGAGAAAAGGAAATCCTTCTCCAGAGAGAGGACAAAGGGGAACTTGAATTTTATTCCCTCGGAGAGATTAATTGGTGATTTAACAACACAGGGTCTATTTAGGGGGAGAAATGCAGTTCCCCTTAAAAACACACGCACCACAGGCCTTGTTGTTCTGGTGTTAACGGTACAGCCAGGACTACTTGGCTTCACTGGGCTTCTGCAGAGCGGGTTCCTCCATACCCCAGGCTCATTAAAATCGCTGACTCTCCAGTCAGACAAAGAAACGTCTTTACATTTGGATAATTACAAACTCAGGAGGATAAAAACCAGGCATCTTAAAAAAGACTCCCAAAAAGCTTTGGTCTCATCATGAAAGGCATTGTCCTCATCCGCGTCATCCAGTCCATCGGAAACCTCCCTCGGGAAGAAAACGGCAGAGAAAGTTGGAAATCTGTAAATTGTTGCGGCGATATTTTTACATGCGACTAATTCAGATCTACGCTCACTGTGCTCACATGTGCTGAAGTAAAGAACGTCTACTGAGGACACTGCAGCTGGTCTGAATCCAAGGTCAGAAATGATCTAACACTAAATCCCTCTTTGGGATCTTAAAGTCCTTTTTTCCTCCTGCTCCCAAATAGCAACTTTTAAGCCCTTGACAGCTAAATTTGATAGTGCTGACATTTGTAGCCCTATAATGTAAGACAAATGTTGCTAACAAGACATTGTGGGATGCTATTTATAAAGTCAGAGGATTGGATAATAACTGCTGAGGGCCTCTGAGAAGAGCTTGTTAAATTCGTCCCTTTCTTCAATAAAATCAGGACAGTGGGGGAAAAAAATGCTTCGCTGAATTTGCTGCGAATTATCCAGTATTTTTGATAAAGATTACAAAAATCTTGGGATTAAACTTCTAATTATAATTAAAATTCACAAGGAAAATAGAATTTAATGTCAATATAGAATAAGTCTACTGAGTAAAGGCCCGTGAAACACAGGTCTCCAACAGTACCGTCTTCATAATGTGGCAGGTAAATAACATCTACTTTTTTTTTTTTTTGCTTTGGGGTTGTGTAAATGTTACAGAGAACATAGTTTATAATAACTGATAGATATTGGGAGACTTGGGAAATCGGCAGTCGAGCAAAAATATCTTGAAGATGGAGTGTTTTTCTTCCTGTGGCAGACACTCGCGTCACCTCATATCTACCATATCACCTTCTTGAGGCAATGAGCGTATCTGAATGTCATCAACATGAAGAATAATGATGGTGGAAGTGGTCGGCTATCATTTTACTGAGTATTTTTTGCAAACATTTCTGTGCAAAGACTCATTTAGTAATTTTATACCCAGACATATTTGAAAGAAGTACTTGACTTGATAACTTACAATTATTGGAGACTATATATAGACTATATATGATGCAGGGAGGGTGTATCGGAATGAAATATTGTGTAAAAGTGAAAGCAAAACAATTGGATTTCGGCCTGGCACGAACTGTGCACAATGAGGGCCAAACATAAAAACACAGACATCCTCCCAAAAATCAGACAAACAGCATCGCATTAGAAATGTTTTTGTTGGGATTTTGCTGGAATCCCATTTTCTGCCCACACATAAGAGGAAACAGACAGCAGACTGAGGTGCTGGCACTCGCCTAAGAGTACGAGACCAAAGTATGCAAGTTTGGTAAGTTTCCTAAGTTCCGTGAGTGCGGCCACCCTTCCACCCACCCTCCAAATGAGCCAAACCTGCCTGTTATCAAGACAGTTCACTTAAAAAACAAAAAAATCTACTAATGGCCCTTCTTTGCTGCAAATACTTAGCAGAATTTAGCGGCTAGAAAGGGGATAGGTGGCAACAACAGAAGGATTTCATCAAGTGGTCAGATGGTTCTTGTTAGCGAGCATTTGGTAATAAGGCAATACTGTTCATCTCTTTCACTCACAAACGTGAAAAACACTGGCGCAGATGGTGTGTGAAAATAGAGGATACTAGTGAATTGCATTAATATTTTAGGTCTTTGTTAAGATCTTTTCAGAGCGGAAATATTCAGATAACTGTATATAACCCTTCTGTCCACAAACAAGAGATGATGAGCCAAAGACAAACGGATCATTTGCACATTTAGGGAGAGGGTGGACTGGCTCAGGCCTTCATGTCCGCCATGTCAAATCTAATGTGTCGACGTACTGGTCAAGAGTCTCCAACACAAAGCAAAACTCACGGGTGCATCTGTTGTTGCCTTCCGGGTTCCTCATCCCAAAGTATCCCACGGGGCAGGAGGCGAGGCACACGCCTATCTGACGGATGTCGTTGCGCTCCAGGAAGATGAAGAGCTTGGGCTTACATTTGATGCAGCCGTTGTACTCGGAGCATCGGTCACAGCCTTTGGGGCAGGATGGTGGCCCCTCGGTACTGACTGTGGAAGCACAAGGTCAACAGAGAGACGGAAACAGGGAGGTTGAGGTGAGCAACAGAACAATGAGTTTGGATGAGATCAGATATTTAATTCAGTCATTTGTTCATTTCTGGGTCGGCGATATATTTTCGTTCACAGGTCACGTCATAAAACTGCCAACTGCCGTCACTCCGAGAAGCAGGGCTTAATGCTTGCAGCATAATCTGCCGGGGGCCAGGCCAAACATCTTTCTTTTAACAGTTACTCAATGTTTATTTCAAACTGCTTGCTGCTGGAGATCCTTCACAGATTTTTTTGGGGGGGGGGGGGGTTGGAGAAAACCCAGGCGATTGGGGCTGACGGTCAAAGAGGACCCGGTCAACTCACTTCACGCAGGGCCAGCCAGAATTGATCTTGGCATCAGAAAACTACGACGGTGACGGACATGGCCGCGAGACAAACGCTGTATTTGCCGAGCCAGCGTTTTTCTAGAGTGGCACCGACCAGCAAGTATCCGCTGGCCAAGTCTGTGGATGCGTTTATGCGTCATCTCCGTGTGATCCTACTCTCAGACGACAATCCAGTTCCTACGTACAACTGGTGATTTTTTTCTAAGAAAAAGTGTGTCATCGTGCTCATCTTGTTCTTTGTGAGTAATTCAGAGACAATAACTAAATCCTTTGGAGTTGATTTACAGCACGGCTTTTAACAGTTGATTTACAATATCAGCTCTAAATATACGCACTCTTAACACAGCCATCCATCTGCTGCACTGCCTCCCACAGATGAGTTGGACGGTGAAAGACGTTAAAAGGCTCCTCTCGTGAACAGATTACAGCGTGCCTGGATCACAGTGAACTCAAATGCAGTAATTACATCCAGATTTTAATGCTTATTATCGCTAATAATAATAAAGGCAATAATGATCCTGGGAAGTAACACCACATTCTCCGCGTATGAGTCTGAGAATGTGGTGTTGTAAAATGTTTGTGACATGGGGTGGACTGAATAAGGAAAAAACCCGAAGAAGTCAGTTTGTGTTGTCTGGAGCGTGAGGAGCGTTATGTGCCACTCTTCTCTCTGGTTTCAGTTTGATCTCTGCATGACACTTAATCCATCCAGAGACGGAAAACAGAAAACAAGTCCCAACTTTAGTCATTCATTTTCCTGTCGGGGGGGGGGGGGGGGGGGGTTGAAGACAACACAATGTGATGATGCTAAAGAAGGAAAAGCTCTGAAACTGACATGTAAACTGAAAATCTCCTCCATCACTGGAGGGGGGAAAGCCTCAAACAACTGACGCTGCAGAGGGTCAATCATGTATATGGCGAGTGACCCGAATCCTTCCGCCCTCATTAGAGCGGCACATGACAAACTGCGGCATCGTTTAAGGTCCTTGTGCACATAAAGAGTGAGCATGTACAGTCCGCTGTGTTTGACATCGCTGACACAAACAACAGTTCTAACTTCCAAGTATGTGTGATTTTAATCACACCACATCTGTTTTTGTGGCCAGCCACAGTATTATATGAATTCTGGTTCACAGAAATTGGGGTGAGCTTGGCATCGGCTGAAAGCTCCTTGTGTGTAAAGGAAGAATTATTTCAAATCTGACAGTAAGACCGGCACCGAGACTCTGAGGTCAGGATATACTGCGAGTCGGCCTCGGCACCATCTTTGGTTGCGTGAGGTCAGAAAAATGCTTACAACAACACCAGCAGCACGGTCCAATTGAGAGCTTAGGACTGTCAGGTACTCCTTCCAGCATGTGCCCACAGAGCCAGACACACAGAGGACGACGAATACCTCAAAACCCCTTCTGTAAACAACCCTAATACCCATAAAAGTTTTACATAAACCGAGAGAAGCATGATCTCAAAAAGAGGAAGAAAGATGAGCCGTTCAGCAGAAACGCCGAAGCCAAACCCGCCCAGGAAAAACAAAGAGGAACGGAGAGAAAATAAACAAAATGTTATCTTTACTTTGCTTGTTAAATGTTTACAAGGCATCCACCACTGTGACTCAGACCACAGTAATGAGAGGCAGCAGTCCCGAAAGGGCAAGAAAAAAAAGGAAGAAGAAAAACGGAGAAAGAGAGAACTCACCCCGTCGCTGCCTTCTCGCCTTGGAGAGCTTGAGAGCATCGCTGTGACCCATGGAGCTGAGGAAGACCATTGCCAGCGCCACCAGTCCCAGCTGCATAGTCTCTGTTGCCTTCCCGGCCACGCAGGGTCCCCCCCTGCAGCCAGATGGATCAGGTGGGGGGGCCCCCTTCCTCTGCGGGACAGGTGGATCCCTCTGCTGCTGGGACAGATGATCCCTCCTCTCTGCTGTGGTGCTGCTCTCTTTCTGTCTGTCTCTCCCTTCCTCCCCACCGCCCCCCCCCCCCCCCCACCCCCCCACGCCTCTGGCTCTCTGTATTGTTCACTCTAGTGGCCGCCGCATCCGCAAGTCTGTGAGGTGGAGGGTGATGCTGCGGCCGCAAGTCCGAACAAGCCCCGAGCACAACAGACCATCACACTGCTGGTAGTAAGGACAATGGGAGCCGACGGAGCAGGGCTGCAGGATGGAGTGGGGGTGGGGGGGGGGGGGGGGTGGCGGTGTTGATGGGTTGTGAGGAGCATGAAGAGGAGGAAAGAGTGGAGAGGAGAGTGTCGCAAGTCTGGTGGTTCAACCCATGAACCTTGGGGTGGACTGGCAGGAAAGTGTTTATGGTCAGTAGGTGTTTGAGGTCACAAGGAACATGTCTCATTTAGAGATGCTCGAAGGATGGGCCAAAATGAGAAGTCGCAGATTGAAAAAAAGCGGTTGGATACAGGGTCTTGATTATGTGTGACAACCCATCTGCTTGCACCAGGACCTACTGAGAGAGAAAAGAAGGACAGAGAGACGGGGAAAGGGTTTAGACTCACATTAAAACAATAGTTTTAGATTCTTTTAAATATGCCTATTTACTATCTTGCTGAGAATTTAGATGAAAAGATCAGTACTGCTGTCTCACCCATAGCTGGATTTACCTTCTGGGTGAAGTTCCCTACTTATTCACATGGCACTTTCAGTATTTCAGATAAGTTGATTACTTATTTAAGACATTTTAATCAAAAAAAAAAAAGCAAAAAAGAATTCAGCTTATCAAATGTGAATATTGCTTGAATAGTTGTCTATGAAAGACAACTCAACATCTTTCAGATTTTCGGTTGCTATTAACTACGGATGTGCAGGATCGGTATTGGGGCAATATTGGCCAAAATGACTGGATCCTTTATCGGAATAAATATAAAGTAAAATCCAATCCGATACATTATAGTAAACATACCAAATAAATGCCTATTTACATATCTACTAAGCCTTGAAAGTGATTCCGTAATCCTATTTTTAATTTCATTTTTTAGTTCTGTGAGAAATAAAACAGCAGTATTCCATAACTCAGGCATGTTGCTGGATATGTGTGTCTTCCTTTAGGGGAGTTGATGATTTGTTTCACAGTTGAGATGGCTAGGCTTCGCAAAGTGCATCCTGAACAATGTTTTATTAATATTTTATTTTATGAGTGGGTAAAAGATTGTATCAGATTAGTATTGGATCAGTATCAGCAGATACTCAAGGTTGCAGGATACGAAAAACTGGGATTGTCCCATCCCTGCTATAAACTCTATTCTGACATTTGATACACTAATTGATTACTACAGTAAATGATTGTTAAAATGATTAATGATGAAAAAAAATGGTGGTTGCAATTTTAAAGTTCAGCTTACCCAGGGTTTTCTTTGTGCTAATGACTTAAAAAAATGTTTTTAAATTACAAGTTTAGAAATATATAGCACATGACCACCCATGCCAGTGTAAATAGGAAGCAGATTGTCTATTTGGAGACAGTTGGGGTTTTTTGGGACTAACAACGAGGTGTTGTTGCATTCGCCACTGGTAATCGAGTGGCTATTGATAAGAACCAATCAGTAAGCCAAATCCGGAGAAGTGGGGATCCCGGGCGTAAACAAAGCAAAGGAGCTGCGTCTTGAAACTACAATGTGTTTGCATGGATGAGGGCTTCGTCACGCCTGTATGATAAACCTTAAGTTAAAGTTAGCGGGCTTTTCGGTTAGCTTAGCATAACGACGGGAAACGAAAATCCACTCATAAGCTTAATTAACATATTGTATGTTATTGAATTACAAAAAAATATTTTGCTATAGCTTTATATTTACCGTACAGATCTGAGATATTGACAATCAACTCTCAGCAAGAAAGGAAATATTTGTTTTTTTCCCCCCCATGGTTGGATATTCCCATCTTCATTCAATTCTAACCCAGGACTGGGTTATTACACATACTGTACAGTATATCCTTTCTATTGCACATTTTCAATTTCTTTAGCTTTTCTATCCTGTGTGGTTTTGCCTTACTCTTACTTTTGCACAACTTAGAATTAATTTATTGTATATATTACGTATCATATTTTCTGTTCTGTTTTTTTGTTTTGTACTGTTGCACCGTGGGTCTGAGACAAACTGGGGGGGTTTTTCAATTCCTCTGTATGTCTGGAACAATACTGCAGGAATTGACAATAAAGCGGACTTGACTTGACATGACTAGGTCACATAACAGTTGATAATATGTCACTCATGGATGACATATTTGCCTCCTTGCCGCCAGGGCAACCTCGATAATGTGACGAGCCTCACTCATGACCGGCCCGCTGGAGTGAACAGGGAAGCACCGAAACGCACAAACATTCTGGGGTCAAGGCCTCTTTTTTTTTTTGGACAAGTTGAGCATGTTCATCCCTTCGAGAAAGACAGTGCGGTCAGCCTCCCTGCGACGCACACTCGGAACCGACGGCCTTTGGTCATATTTGGTGCCGAGATCTTTTGTCAGACAGTGACGCGCGCGGCCTGTGTCCACGGCTCCTCCTCGTGCGAAGGGGGCACACGGAGCATGTTGGGGTCACGGCGGCGGCGGCGGGAGCCCCCCCCCCCCCCCGAGCCCCCCTCCGCGGCTCCGTTAAAGAAAAGTAGGACCATATTTGGCGGTCGATCTGTTCGCGCCTCTGAATCGCACGAGGGACAATGCCATGTGGTGCGTCTCAACATTCCAGCGGGCGACGTCACATTCTTGCGTTTGATACACAAATAAAACAAAAAAACAGGGACGGAAATCACACCAGTTACGAAATGCTTGGCGGCATGAAGAAAGAAACAATCGCATTTTTAAGACTTATATACACATTTTTCTTGAACGTTATCTCTAATTAATGCAAAAAAAAAAAAAAAGAATATACGTTCATTCCTTATAATAACCAGACACCTTGTCTTGTGAACAGCGACAGTTATGTCCTCTTTTAGTTATGTCCTCTGGATGAAGACATAAATGTCTTCATCCAGTGGAACAAGACACGAGAGCTAAATTGAGTTGGGCAGGATTGAGGACATCTGTCACAGCCCGTTGGTGTGGAGCGACTCACATTTACGCGCACACAACCGTGTTGACCCTGAAGCCTCATATTAAAATATAATACAATTTTTCCAATGATTGTAATTCGGCAAAAGAGTTTTTTTCACTTTGTTAAATTTCCGCTGAGGTCTCTAAACGGAGGAGAGGAGTTCCTATCAGTCTCTCCTAGCTGGGAAACGCTGCAGACCTCGGACACGTCCCGACGCTTAATGACTCACGATGTCACCGGCACCTCTCGGCTAAGGGCATATTTACGCAAACGATCCAAGCGAGTGGTGCGGCCGGTCTTCGGCAGCGGCTCTTTGTGACTCGGGAGAGTGATGATCGGGGTTACGGGACACGATAATTCCCCTGGATCAGTCGGAACGCAACAGTCTCCCCAGCACTAACACGAGACGTGTGCCAGGGACTCTTTCATACCCCCCCCCCCCGTGCAACCTGCCAGGAGAACCGCCTCGGCCCGTCCATATCCGCTCCGGAGATAAGAGTCAGGACGGGACCGAGGAAAGTGATCTCTTGGCCCATCTCCATCCAAAGGCCCCCCTCTCTGTAAACACGTGTCACCGACTGGCCCCCGAGGCACCTGCGCGTCCCGGACACGGCCCCGTCTCCGTGCTCCCCGGGTTCATTTGCGCGCGTGCCTTTCTTCGCCGTCCGAGCCCGATTGAAACGAAGCGCCGCTCATCGGAAAAGTCAGGAGATTAAATTGCCTCCTTTTGTGCGTCCTAAGTTGGATCCATCAATTATTCAAGGCACTGAAAGGGAGCTCCCACACTGGGGATTTGTTGAACTCGAGAAGGTGCCAGAACTCTGAGCTCAGAGTTGCAGGTGCAACCTGTCGATGAACTCTCTGCCCGTGACTACACCTAATGGCTTTGTTTGTGTGTGTGTGTGTGTGTGTGAGTGAGAGTGTAAAAGAGCTGAGCAAAGATTGTCACACACACACACACACACTCACTGGGAGGTAATGAGAGGAAAATAATGGTCACAGAAGGCACTGCATAAAAAAAGGCATCGTGACTTCATACGCATTATATCTATTTTCTCACATAATGCTGCAGCCAACAAGTCATTCTTTTTAAGGGAACTGGACACCAGAAACACTTCGTTACTGAAATCCTGGCTTTTGAAAATGAGCACATCGTGCTCATTTGGAAGTTGGCTGCTCGTGTGCGGAGGGAACAAAGCAGAGGGAATTTGTTATGATGCACATTCACGGTCCGTTTATTTTGATATGCGCAACGCCCCCTGATGGTACAGTACGTCCGAGCTGTGAGCTTTCATTGGTGCTAATCTAGACCACGATGAACTACGAGGAAGAGGAAGAAGGCGATGCAACGGGGGGGGGGGGGGGGGGGGTGTTGATAAATGAGGTTCAAGTGAAGCTATCATAAGAAAAATAGATTCGTCCTCCTCCTTGCACGCACCCCAGTGCCCTCGCCACCTCTGTAAGCAGTCCAACTGGCTGCGCCCCCAGAACCAACAGGAGTTAGTAACTCAATCTAGTAATGACTTCCTCTGCTTGGAGAGTTCGGGGGTGATGTGGGTGCATTAATGTGTGTCTGTGTTTGTGGTGGGATGCTGTAAAATGTAATCCTAGTGGACAGGCAGTGTTTTAACTCTATCCCATGCAACTGTTGTGTGCCGGAATAAATTCTCCGAGTGACGATTATTTGGTCACATATTAAATGTTAATGAAAATGAGTCACTTACAGTACTTCATTTCTTTTTAAAGTCAAAATTGATTGCGTAAATGAAACGAAGCAGGATCTCATTCGCATGTTGTAATAATAATAATCATAAAGATGATGATAATAATTACAATAGAGATATTACTCAAATCAAATTTAAAGGCACAGCATAATCATTTTGACAATACATCCTTCGACAAAGTTTGAAGGGATATTTGCTCTTTAGATTTGCTGCAGACCAACAAAAAAAACAAAACTGTATGAAAATATCATCATCAAGCAAATAAACAGACTAATAAATAAATCAATCGACCCACCTGTACACCGGAGTCCCCGAGTAATGCTGCTCATTGAGCGGTCGGGGGCTCGATTTCCTTTTTTTATAGGGGAAACATTAGTTGTTGGGTCACAAAAAAGAAAAAAAGACCGACAAAAAACAACTCCTCCTCCAGGACGGGACACCCCCGCGCAGCGCGCTCTCTGTCATCATTTAAACCAGACGCATGATTTCATTTCTTTTCACACGTCTCACTGTTTCGAGGCGACTCCCGCAGGAGACTGTGGAGATGATGCACAAGTCACACACACAAAAAGAGGTTTGAATGAAAAAAATGAATAAAAAAAATCCCCAATAAGAGATTATATATAATATCTGAAATGAAAGGGTCAGTCACTTAAGCTTTAAGTTTGCATTGACGCTTCTTTGAAAAAAAAAAAAAAAAAAAAAGAATTTAAAAATCCTCTCTGGAGCGTCGAAGTGCATCCAACTCCGGAGAGCAGAGTCACCAGAGCCGAGGTGTTTGCATCCAAACCCCAGAACTGCCAGCGGGCATTGAAATCTGGCCCCACCCCTCTGATTCTCACTGAGAGATGAAAAACCTGCGCTGGACTATTGTGTTCTCTATCACAGACAACAACATTCGTGGTATGTAAAATTCGCCCTCACTCCCCTGGTTTGATTTAGAATTGAAACTCGGATTGTTTTGTCTATGCTGGTGGGCCTTGGTCCTGCAAAGAAGGCAAACATGTAACACAAACAGAACAGTGAGCGAATAGAAAACTTCATTCTTATTAAACACGGCAGCCTCTGAATGAGCTTCTGCATGTGTCTGAGACCTCGGCTTCGCTCTACTGTATCTTGATTGAAGTAAGTCTCAGGTTTAATGGGGGGGGGCATGAATGCATGTGACAATACCTTAACTGGACCTGGTTTGATGTCATTTAAATCACCTTCTGTCAAACACGGAAAGTCATTTTCGCAGAAAGTGTCGAGTGCAACAAGGACTTTCATATTTTCAAGTGCAAATCCCACCGTACTGGAGCGGAGATGAAGACGGACAGAGTGGGGGGTTGATGGGATGTGTGTGAACTCACACTCCAGCTCACTGAAAGTTATTAGGTCTTCAGACCGGTGGGTTTTTTGGACGAGCCGATTTTTGGCATGTGACGGGCAATTGGACTGTTTTTCAACCCATTCTGACCTTTCAGCGGAGCTGTTGGAACCCGTTTGTATCGAGTGCACACATGGATGTGTTGCATTTACACTTTAGTTTGTATGAAACTGTCAGTTTCCGTCACCGCAACTGTATGACTCTGATTCACACACGTACAGAGGGTGACTTGAATGCGTCCAGGTCCAGATGACCATGGTCGTTGTTAATTTAGTTCTGTGTTCCGTAATAAAAAAGGCCCCGGAAATCATTTCAATAATAACACAAAATCCAGATTCCTCAGGAGGGCTGTTCGTGTTGATAAAGCAATTAGTATAGATCTGCGCACACAGGAAGTACTAAATATCGGACGGTCTCCATTTCCTTGTTATCCAACAGGGGGCCATAAACAACAATTCTTGGAGATCATGCAGACCAGCATTCCTTGTTTTGAGACTGTGACATTTATCAACAGTCTTACGATGAGAGGGACTACTGGATAAACACCAGCGCCATTCAGCTACACTTATCCCGCTGAAGGATTTATCATGAGAATTAAGTTACAGTGCGGCCTGTTTGTTTTGTTGTCTCGTCGCCAAGAAATAAACAGAGCCAGGAGCCTGAAAACAACACATCATCACCTCTTCTTTATGACGGTCGGTGATGCAGTTTGACCACGAATGAAAAACAGAGGCGATGCTGCATCTTGAGTGTGAACTGACTCGGTGGAGCGTGCAGGCAGTTCGAGTCGGTTGGAGTTTGACGTACGTTTTTATTCGCTCACTGTTTTGGGGGGTAAAAATGCAAGATGTACATTATTCTACAAGCTAACTGGTGCATTCTAAACCTACACTCTGTGAGAATTTCAAAAAGCAATGCAACATTACCACTAGGAGTGACCAAAGGAATCTCCGGATACGTGACGTGTTTCGCCGCTATTTTACATCAAGAAGGTAAATGGCAAGCGGATTTTTTCAGAAGTGGCCAGCTGGACTCATTCTGAACGCATTTTTGAGTCACTTTGACACACTGTCGAGTCATGAGGACATCTGCTGCCTGCCAACAGACAGCCCAGGGGAGCCCTAAAACCCAGCCAGACAGTCTTTTTCGTATCAGATGCCTATGCACGCAAATATTGCAAAGTCGACTTTATTAAGCTCATAATTTCTGTCACAGCCTAAAAGCCAAAGGTAGTTATGGGACTAATGATAGGTTTACGACTCCAACATTGTGGCTGTGAAGAACAGTGAGAATGTCAGAAGAAAAAAAAGAAAAGATATACAGATCCCAAAAATGAAAAAAGAATAATACCACTGTCCTGAAAAAAAATGTGTATCAAAAAGAGTTGATTTTTAAACCATATAAAACAGAACAATCACTCATCATTTTAACTATTTTAATTTTTGTATTTTTTTTAACAAAATACAGTTTTGAGCACGACAGCTCTGGTTTTCACTTCTCGGCCCTGGTAAAGATAGTGGTGCCATATTTTTCATAAATAAAATATGTTGATTCCGCTTCAGAATCTCGAGGGGATATTTTTCAAAACGAGGGGACTTGTTCCTCACGTGAACAACGGGACTTTTATATTGTCATTCTTACTTTCAGGGAACATCTTTATAGCTTCATTTCTACTGTGTCTGCAGCCGAGCTTCACGTCAAAACCTTTTTCATGGACTCCAGTCACAGCTATTAAAAGCTTTTTTATTGGTTATAGATCATTTGAGGGGTGAACTTGACTGAGAAGACACTACTGTACAAATGATTAGAATCCTATTTGCATTAGGAATTGTGAGTTAGTGTCCATGTAACTACATGTATCCTAAGATAAAGATCCAAACCAACAAAAGTCAAGCAAATCCAACAGAATGTTCTGTTTATTTTAATTGAATTTTGTTATTTTGTTATCCCATTGACCCCTCATGACACTATGCTTAAAATGACTTTCATAAAAGGAAAGTTGAGTTTTTTTCCCTGTTTGGGAGAAAGAGTTTAAACAAATTTTTGAACATAATGGAATTAAAGCATCTATAATTTCCGCAACTATTCACCCATATTGGCAGGGACATGATTGGCAGCATGGTCAAAGCCAAACCTTTCATCACTGTTTCATCCCTTTGGAAGCTAAAAATCTAATTTAGATGCAGTGCATTATAGAACAGCCAGTAAACACTGTCACCAACTGATCAAAATGTCAGAATAGAATTACAATCTCACATGGGAGTAGTTTTTTCCATTTATTATTGAATAAACCACAGACACAAATATGTCTTGAACTTCTACCAGTGTCTGTTGGCAAAATCATTCCTTTTTTGCTAAAGGAATGATGCCCATTGGCGAAAATGGACACTGCAGCCCTTCACCATGAAGCTTCATCACTCCACTTAAATCTCATAAGAGCTAATCAAAAATTCTTATCTGTATGCTTATTAGGACTAGATGTTAGAATCCCTTGATATTCAGCACAAGCGCTGTTGTTGGAGATGTCCTTTTGGGTGGGGTTGGATTGGGGGATGACCGCCTGGTGCCTCCAATACGACACCTCATCAGTTGTGCACCCCGGCCTCATTGGGTGTTTTCGCCATGCCTTAGGTATGATGCCTTTTTCCCATGTCACTTTCATTAGCTTCCAGAGGCCCTTCAAGACGCCTGGCGTGTTCTTATAGAGCCTATATGGAACACCGTTGGGCCCAGGGGCTGATGCTGTTCTTGCCCGCTTTACTGTGTTCTTAACTTTGCTCCATGTTGGGGGTCTTGTGTCCAGCTGGTGCTCAGGTGGTTGGATTGGTGGCATGTCATCGGGGATGGTGGCTGGCACATGCCTCTGGTTGTCGGAGTAGGTCTTTCTCAGGTGCTCCTCCAGTTCCCTCACAGCTACTTTGAGAGTCCCGGTTTTCTCCTTGACAAAGTGGTCTTCTTCCACTGTCTTATTAGGCATCTTCTCTCTTTCACAAGACGCTCAATCTCTTGCTGCCTCCTGGACTTGAGATGGGCTGAAGGTTCCTTCGGAACACTGCGGTCCTTGCGTTTCACTCCGAATCACTCTGTGCCATAGCTGTAGATGACATCTCCTATCTTCTCCAGTTTTCTTTCGACACCCCCTTTCAGACCTTCTAGGAGATGGAAAAGGTCTGTGTCGATGGTTCCCCACCCCCTTTTCTGGCAGGATTTGGGCCACAGAATTTGAAGCTTTCGTCCATCCATTTTCCTCTCTACCGCTGGCTGTGGCTGGCTGGGGTCTGGACTCATGTCCGTTGGTGGGGCTGTGCTTGGCTGAGCTTCGTCTGGGGTGCTGATACCCTGTGGGCTGTGGTGAGTATCCTGCCACTGGGCTTCATCCGGCTGATTTGCCCTCCCTCTGAGGAAATAGTGGTCAATGCGGGGTCCCTTGGTAAGCTCTTTTAGGCACTTTTTTATGCTCTGGTGGATCTTGAGACCCTTCTCCGATGTGATCCTATTCCAGCCACAGATGCAGCTTTGTAGTTTGTGTCCTGCCAGTGCTGTTAGTCCGTCAACTGCCGTGCTGATCATCTGTGTCGTCGTTTCCGTTCCAAGGTCTGTTACCGTGTGGTCTGCCGGTGAGTCATCCTGCGCCACCGCTCTCGCAGACTCAGGAGTTATTCTTCCTCTTGGATTTTTCGTAGCAATGGTTGGGTGGATCCGAGGCATAGCGTTGTGACCGGCCCCTGCCGACATGGGTAGCTAACCCATGCCAGCCTCGCTGTCACCAGGTCTTTCCTGGGTTGTCAACTGCCCTTTCACAGCAGTCACTAGTTTCAAACCAGAGTTCAGTATGCTTACTAGGACTCGATGTTAGAATCCCTTGATATTCAGCACAAGCGCTGTTGTTGGAGATGTCCTCTTTGGTGGGGTTGGATTGGGGGTTGCCCGCCTGGTGCCACCATTACGACACCTCATCAGTTGTGCACCCTGGCCTCATTGGGTGTTTCGGCATTTTATCACAATACACCCTCATCCGAGACTGGCAAACCGCAGGCTGATGTGACCTGGGTGTGTGTCGCACTGGAGGCTCCATGAGGTCACTTGGCAGCCCATACAGTCTCCTTCCGCTTCAGCCACAGCCAGTGACTGCTTCTTTCGGCCCCAGTTGCAAGGTCTTTGATGGTCTTCCGCTGAGCCTGTTCTCTGATTCCAACCTCTTTTAGTAGCCTTGTGGTGGAACTAGCTACAAAGCCCCTGCAGCCCACTTCCACTGGACGCACGTTTACATTCCAGCCCCGGTCCTCTGCTTTGGCAGTCAAGTTTGCATATCGCAACCTTTTCCTTTCAAATGCCTCATCGATGGCTTCCTCCCACGGGACTGTCAGCTCCAATATAAAGACACGATTTGGACCAAAGGACCAGGTCTGGGCGCAGGTTGGTCGCTGCAATTTCGGGTGGGAAGATGAGCCTCTGACTTAATCATATCATCATATGTGGCTCTGATGGTAAAGCTCAGCATATTGGATTCCATGTTCCACAGCTCGATCCTGGTGATCTTCCTCCTCTCCACCACATCCAACCTCATCCAGCGGCCTTGCTTGGCTTGGGACACCGCTCTGGCACACCTGTCCGCTTCCTCCTGTTGGCGCACCTCCTCAATCACCAGGAACCGGCATTCAGCTGGAGTAGCCTTCTGCCATGTGGGTGTTGTTACTCCCAACCCTAGGCCCCCTATGCCATGTCTGACTTGGCCCACTATGTCCCGGTGTCTCAGAGCGGACTTTGCCTGTGCCACTGCTGGGCCTGGCCTCCACCTCCTCCCTGTGGCTAAGGTGGGAGCAGCACCTCTGACGAAGGGATCCTGGAATTCTGGGAGGGTCATGTCAAGCCTTGCTTTAGAGCATTTGTACTCCTCCACCAGGCTTGAGATTGGCAGAGAGAGGGCTCCATTGCCATACAGGCCTATGCTGCTGAGGCATCTGGGTAGTCCAAGCCACTTTCTCAGCTGCGCATTCACCAATCGCTCCGACCGATTGGCGTGGGATAGGGTGACCTCATACATGGCAATTGGCCACATGAGGCAGGGCAGCAGTCCGAACTGAAAGCACCAGAGCTTCAGCCTCCCTGGGAGGGCAGTGCTGTTGATCTGCTTCAGGCCACTGATTGTATCCTGCTTGAGTTGTTACACCTGTTCGGAGTCTTTGAGATCTGGGTTGTACCACCGTAACTAAATCATAGTCAGACTGTGGTCTGTGCTTAACATTAATTTATATAAATGAAGGTACAATGGCGTTGCCCGATATAAATCTGAATAAATTAATAACAAATTTGTTGACGACTGAGTCGATGTTTGTCAGAGCTGTGCGCAGGACTCATTTAAACATGTCCCTTTATGCTATTCTTGGCAATACAAAATTAGAACAAAAGTATACAGCTTGACAAAAGAAGTTATTTTGGAAATGCAGTTTGTCTTTTTGTCTATGCCTCAGGGCAAACTTTACCACTTTATTTTTCTGTCATAAGTTAGAAGAAAAAAAATTACAGGCTACAGAGAACTTTGAATATGTAATTTTTAAAATAAGAGGGATAAGTACTGCTTTGTGACCCTATCGTAACTATTTGTGTGTTGTATCTGTTGAGTCTTCTTGTCGACTCTGTCCTTGTGAAATACAGACACCCTGAGCAACACACAGAATTGCTGCCACGCTGTCTACAAATGGATGCTTACATGTTGTAACCCATGACGACAGCTGGAGATCGGTAATAGTACTTTAGAGATTGGCCAAACATCTTCAGGGGCGTTAAGATCCACTGAAAATGTGCATGCACCTACAGTATGATATGTGTACAATGCATACATGCATTCCGATGCATGCTGTGTTATAATTGGAGAACCGTGAGTTTGGGGTCAAAGCCATGAATATTGAATATAGTATATGTTTTCATTATCCAGTTGCCAGATGATGTGTGTCTGTGAGCTTATCACAGCTGACGTGTTTCCACGTGTGGTAGAAACATTGTTGATGGCGAATAAGAGCAGATATCCGAACAAGATGGCATTGTTTGTCGCATGTAAAAAGATTGTGTGGAAGTGAATGTGCCTCCTGATGATGGGTCTTTCGTAAGAACTCAGAAATAGCCAGGGCAAAGAGTTCACCTGTTCCTTCTCTTCGGCGAGACTGAGATCCTCCTGTATGAGCTCATGACTCTCACATGGAGAAGGCATCCACTTGATGTTTGTGATTTAAATATTTTATTGCATTTTCACTGTAGAGCATCCAACTTTGTCAATGCAGAATCAGTATTCACATACGGGACACATGTGAAACAAATGGATGAATTAAATAGGAAAATCATCCCTCTGAATTCATAAAAGAAGGAAAGAGCATTTAAAAAAAAATTATAAATAATTGTATTGTATTTGTATGGTTGCAGCTTTGGTTACAAAATAACTGTTAGTTTAAACCTCGATCTTTACTGTAACTGTTACCTCTGAAACCCGATCAAAGGCATGTTTACTGAAGAAGGGAACTCTCTTCTTTTTTGGGCAGCAATGTATTCATATCCAGGGGAGCAGTCATAAACATCATGTGCACAGCAGTTTATCGCACCACTTTACTCAACATCAACATTATGATTGAGAACATTTAAATAAAAGCCATCGTGTCAACTGAATAACGAGATGTATGTGTGGCTCAAATGTTCTGGGAAGGTTTTTCTTTGAAACTCTTCCCACTAGTTGAAAATAAGGATTGATCACATTTGAAACAACATGCCAGAGAGTCAGCTGCTGCCAACATGTGTTTGCCATATTGGTCCACAAATGAACAACCGGAATATCACCTTATTTTCATACACGCAAGGTATGTGGTTGTTTTGAAAGACAATGCCAATCACCGCCTGCTCTTGACACGATAGGCCATATACTGTACATACCTAAATCATCAAGGTTTGCACCCTGTTTAGTGCAGTTTTCTGTCACAGCTCTTAGATTTTTGTCACCATTTCAACACAAAATGGGCAGACTCGGTTTTAGCTTGCAGTCTGCAAAATATGTTGTTTTTTAAAGAATAAGTCTAGGTGCATTCATTAATTTAAATTTCCCATTTGGAACATACTGTAGAATGACGTATAAACATTTTTCCCCAATTTTCAGACAATTTGAACCAGGTGAGCGGCATGTTCTACAAGATTTCACCTGAGAAAAGAAAAAAAAACCCTGAGCAAACAAATTGAATTTACTCACTACAACGAATTCTAAATTCTCAACTGTAATTTCATCAGCGTCCGTAAGATTTGAATTATGCTCCAGATAAGTTTTTGTTTTCGTGGCCTGAGCCAGTGTCAGTTCAGACCAGGTGAAAGACAGTCTCATCCCGTGAAGATTTGAGGCATAACATCACTGCGCCAGAGAGTGGAAGAGGCCTACAAATGTATGAGGCAAATATCTCGACTGCAACAGATGTTTGAAGGCTCCAGATGTGAAACTCAGACATTGCAGTTGCTCTGCTCTAAGTGTCCTTTGTTCATATACTGTAGTTGCTATGAAATTTATAGGCTAGATTTGGTTATTTCCTGACTTTTTTCAGCAACAGTCAACGTATTTGTTTTTTGTTAAGATTTGTCATTGTTACTGTGTACTTGTGAACCAAGAATTAACAGAAAACAAAAATGAACATAATGAAAATTAAAAAGGACAAATGGTGATGAAAGCATACATTCTCATCATGCAAAAAAATGTGATCTTAAGAATCATACTATCGTGTTGGATGACTTGTTGGCTGTCTTCTTCAGTGTTATGATGGGAAAAACTCTTTCATCTCACACCTTATGTTCGTTTACTATAACCAGATACATTAGATGATCTCCTCTGTTACGTCACCACGTCTTATTTCCCTTTCTGTAAGTTTGAAGACTCTCTCACCTCTGACAACACAACATCACTGACGGATGAGGTTGCGTGTATGGTTTTAAATCTGTAAACAGGGATGTCACAGAGTGACTCCACTGGTTGCAGAAATAAGTTTCTATAGAAGTCTAAGAGAAAATGACTCTGATTTATAACGTCAGTAAACATTTCCCTGAGGAGTTTGTGGTCTCAACCTCTAGTCTTCGTCAATACAGCATGATTTTGTAAATGATGGTCCTATTTAGAATAAAACAGACTCCAGACACCCCAACGCCTCCTAAATATGGTTACTTACGGTTTCAAAAAAACAAGATGGCGCCAGCCAAAATGCTAAACTCGAAGATTCAAAACAGTTCACCAACCAATGGGTGATGCCGATGTGGGTTGCCACATACAGCAACATTAACCACAGGTGTCAAACAATTAAACATGACTTAAGGGGATTGTAAACGATTGTAATCCAATACACCTTTTTGTAAAATTACGCAAATATTTCCTCACGGCCCGCTAGCTGTTGGTTCTGTGCACGCTGAAAGAAAAAATCAGATTTTTCTACACGGCCCTGGCTCTGTAAATGGAAAACAAAAAAACGGTGCAGACCGCACCACACAACACCTTAAGAGACGTGCATCTCCCATGCCCGAGACTGCGAGTTCGAGCCACAACCAGTCCGGTCAGAAAAACAACAACAATCAATCTTTCTCCAACAACACTTACTCCCCCTTGCAGAATTAAAGGCTATGGGCCGTATCTTACACCCGGTGCAAAGTGCGACTAAATAATCTTTTTCAACACGGTCTGCTTGTTTGCGAAGTGAAACAGTTTTCCAATGCGGGGAATCATTCTCTCGTGCAATCTGCAAAATCTGCCCTTATCGTAAATAATCTGCCAAAGTTCAAGTGCACCTGGCTTTTAAAGGAAAAGAGAGATGGCACACTGTTTGGTTTATTGCCTCTCATGCCCCGAAAAACCTGTGATTAATTAAGAGATTAGGAACAGCTTTTTTGAACTATGTGCCTGGCACAGTGACCCTTTTTCCTCCCATTAGCTACCAAAAAGTGGATTTAGACATGCCCTGAATAGACGTTTTTTTATTGTTAATGGAGCTTTATGGGGGCTTTCAGCTCATTGTTTTGGTTTTTACAGCTCACAGCTTTACCACTTTCACCACTTTTGTCAGGGTTGTTTCCAGACACAGAAGGCAGCTGTTTTCAATGGAAACGCTCTTATACGTTTACTGCACAGTACCTGCCCTGCTTCAAATGATTCTAGGATTCTACAATGGGTAGCGGTGTCACATCCACCATTTCTCAGATCAATTAACCAGCCTTCAGGTTGTATTCATAATACACAGAGCAGTGTAATACCACGACTAGGTGCACCTTTATTTCACTGACACATCCAAAGCCAAGACAAAGGTATTTTAAGGTGAGCATGGTCATGGAGGTCAATGCCATAAACCTGCGGTTGTGCTCTGAGAGATGCCCAAAGAGATGATCTATATCAGCCAGTGGAACATAAAACAATGTCTCTCTGGGATTTTATGCAAAATTGATGAAGGCACAGCTAATCGCCGTTTAACATTTACTCCATTGATCATAAAAAGAAACATGTGAACAGACAAGTTGGCCGCTAGCTGCTGCCGAGATTCCAGGCCAGTCTCATTTCACTAAATCTTGCATTCATTTTCATACCCTCCAGTAAGCAACTTGACTCTATCCTCTGAGGCAATCTTTAATGAACATGTTTATTTTGTTTTATACGTTCCCTTTATGTCTCTGACTCTGTAAAGGTAAATCTATGATATCAAGTTTTTAACTATCTAAAATGATCAAGAGAGACACCATATAAACTCAGCAGGGAATGACTTAAACCCAATGAATCACACTCATCAATGCTAAATTCTTACAAAGGTGGCAGCAGTTCTGTCTGGTGGTAAATTTGTTGAAAAGGTAAATTTGATAACCGACCTGCAAGTGACAGAAGAGTGAAACATTTTACAATGCAGTTCTACATTACCGTAAAACAAACGCATAAGATGAAATATGAGCGTGTAACTGCCATATTGGATGAAGTTTTAATATCTGTGGACAAGTGCTGGTGCAGTCTCCCTGGGAACTGGGAATGCTAACATCTGTTATGGCTGTTAGACAGAACATTGATTTGATCCAATAACCCTTAGATGGGTGTTGTTTCAATTTGGTTTCAGACACAATCCATTTCCCTTAAAATGTGCTACAGCTTGACATGAAAATCAACAGGAATTAAAGAGCGGAAATGGTAATTACCTGTGTTGGATCATTCAGTTTATGTTTTTGGATTTGAAACAGTTTAGGCTGTAGATGATCAGACAACCTCGCAAGATTGTTCTCCATATTCTCTCTGTAAATTTTGTAATCTTAAATGCTATGCCTCTGAAGAGGTGTGCTATGTTTCATATTCAGGTTTTCACAGGTTTGGTTTCTATACAGTTTCCAAATTCTGAAATCTGCCAAAGAAATCTTGATGTAATTATAACAGAAATTTTCCAGAATATTAAATATATCATTAATCTAATACTTGTGCAATGTAACTTTGAATTGAAATCACAATAAATCCTAATGGTCACCATGAGGAAAATTTGTTGTGTCACTCTAATAGCCATTAAAATATGCACCGAGAAAATAATTAAAGCATTTAGAATAATAAACAAGAACATATAAATATTGTATTGATTATAACTTTGATAACTCACTAAACAAAACAATGGTAGACAGATACTTGGCATATAGAAACTGTTGGATAAAGGTCACGCCAAACACTATAGTTTCTTGTGGTACCACAAATGACATGTCATGAAAAAAATCTATCCACCCTCTTGGATATTCCCAATAGTTTTCCCAAATAAAACTAATTTATATTAGTGGATTTCACACTCACACGTGCACGCACCGGAAAAAGTCTAGACAGTGATGGCTCCTGAGAATTCAAGTCCCGCAGTTGAGAAGGACTTTTAATAAGAAAATATATGATTTTTTTCTTTCTGTCAAGTCAAAATCCAGATGCTTTGCAGTAGCATCACGTTTTTATTTATTAAAATGCAAACAATCACTAGGTCTAATACAACCTTATTGAAACAGAGAGCCTTATAGGGGGGCAAATACAGTTATGTATCAGTTGTACTCAACATTTATTGGATTTTAACTATTTTTCTGTTGCTCTCTTTGTCTCTGCTGTTCTCCCTCACCTTCTTGCCCTGCATAGTGCACAGATTACACAGCTCCAGTCATGCTTCTTCTCTCTGACCAATATTGTTTATGTTTCACTCGACTGTGATTCGCCTCCCACAGATGTTCTGGAACTGTCCAGGGTGTTAATCACAAGTAACGTCCTCCATGGTGTAAAGGAGCCTGGCATCATTTCAGTCTTCCCCAAACCTCTCTAAAAAGCCGGTGTGTTTTTCTCATCCAGAGGCTAATGAGTTCATTAACACTTAAAACTGAAAGGGGGCCCCTTAAAGTGTCTAAATGTACCAGACGAATGTAAGTAAAGCTGGCTCAGTGACTTTAACATGTAGCATGTTTACCTCGGCCAAGAAGGTTATGTTTTCTTTGCCGTCTGTCTGTCTGTATTTCTGTCTGTCTTTCTGTAGGATTATTAAAAACCACAGAACCGATTTCCATGAAATTTTGCAGATAGGTGGGGCTTGAGACCAAGGAAGCACCAAATACATTTTGGAGCAGCTCCAGATAAACAAATCCAGATTTTTTTATTAATTATTATTATTAATTAAAATATAATTACAAAATATATTTGTTTTCTAGTTGTTTGCTCAATGTATAACATTATTCCAATCTGAAATTCATTCATCATTGTCACAATCTTACAAATTGTTAAAAAATGATAAGATCATTTCAATTTACACAGACATGAAGTGGATTAAGTAAATCTGGAATATTTAAAAAGTAAGATTATTTGCAAGTAAGCAATGCTTTTCATTACAAAAAGTGCATTAGATTTAGAAACTCTGGTGCAGAATTTATTCTACTTCTCAAATTAGAAATGAATTGGTAAATTACTGTATGTTTGCTTTATCGCTTAAAGTTCTCCAGACCTAGAGATGGATTCATATGCATGTCATGCAGACTAGCTCTGCTAAAAACCAAATTAAATTCCAAGTTCTCAAAAAAGACAAGATGTGCCACTGAATTATGGGACAATGTGCGTCCAATTCACAACTATGTTGTTTCTGTGTGATATAACCTTAAAAAAACATGACATCCTTTGTATGAATATTTCACTCTGAATAAGCAACACATTTCAATTAAGCACTGGAACAAGCAAACGCAGAACATATTTGTGTCACGGCTAGTCTGTGACGCTGGGGATCCCAGCACCTCCTCCCCTTTCCTCTGTGTGTGTGTTTTCTGTGTGTATCTGTCTTGTGGTTATGTATGGCTGCATGTGTGTGTGTGTGTTTGTGTGTGTAGTTTTTCCCCGTAATCAGCACCTTCACCTGTGGAGTCAGCCACAGTTGGCACTCATCTTAATCAGACCTGGACACCATAAAGACCTTGACCTCGCTAGGACACGTCGCCAGATTGTTATACCTGTTACACGGTAGTGTTGATGGACGTCCACTAAACGTCACGTTTAGCTTTCTCCTGTGATTTGGAGAAAATCCAAACTAGCCCCACATTATGTCTCTGGCCTACAGAGATCCAGGATTGAATTTCTGCTGACACCAACTCATGCCACAGCCCGGAAACCATCAGCTGGCTTTCCTCTTTGTGCTGCCTCACAAAAAAAAAGTGTTCCTCCTTTTTCCCTCAATCCACCGACCCTAACAATTCGATTTTTAACATACATACTTTGTGGCTCCAGGGGATGGATTTTTCATATTAATATGCTGCAGGCAACCGCCAAAATGAAAGATGCAATTCCCTTGAACACAAAATCTATAAAATAACATGTCACAGATGTGATGTGAGTATGAACAATCTCATTAAGTTGTATTCAAGCTGCACTGTATTGCTGCCGTGCCACTCCTCAAGGACACATTTGGCCAAGTAATTCTGAGATTTAATGAGAAACACCCAAATAAATAATGTCAGTTTCGATGTTTAGAGCTGGATAATTGGCTTATAGAAGGTGAAAGATATGAGCAGCTGGGAGATTTGTGTAGAACTGCCGCTTTTACAGTTTTGCACGACTGGCAACAGATGAGAAAATAACCGGTTGTAGTCAGCACAGAGACATTTGATTGCCCTGCATGACTTTACGAAATGCTAGTTCTGTAACCATCCACCCATGCGTCAGTTTGAATGACAACCAGAAGCTACATGTCTGATGCTCACCATGGTTTTGTGAGCCATGTCTGGAAAACCTCATGCTCTCATCAGGGTTGAACTGCATGGAGGGAATACTGTGGATGGATGTCAAGGCTGTGGGAAACATAAGAAGACCCAACGCCTTGTGCCGCCAAGAGAGGGCTGAGTGGATCTGCAGAGACAAGAAGCTGTGAAGGAAAGTCATCTTTTTTGTAAAGTCTCTTTTCCAACAGTTAGCTCAAGAAGGCTCCAGATCTAACAGTATTTCTCTTATAAATCCATTTGATTTAGTGATTATTCTTGATTCAAAGAAAAGACAAAATCTGCTACAAAGTGTAATTGTCACATGCTAACACAAATGTGTGATATATCTGCAGCAAAGTCCGCACACAACTTTTCTTTCCCTTTTTGATGTTACAATCTGGACATGCTCAGATTTTATTTGACATTTTGTTGCATGTGAAAATTAGCTGTGCTGTTTAGCAGCTATTACGGCAGTTTATGACCCACTAGATAAATCACAGCAGTGTGCATCTGTTCGAAACCAAAAACCCTTGACACTCAATAACTCTTTTACAAAACAGAATCCAGATGGGACATATGCATCTGCAGCTATTTAAATGCTTCGACTTGTCACATATTGTCAGTATCTTTGTTGCGATCAAATAGGTCCGGCAGCATCTGTTGAGAGAACATCCAGTGTAGTCTTACACTACAGAGCACTTATTTAATAGGTTGTAAAAGACAAAAGAATACAGGTGGAGGAACAGCTCATTCTGGTTTACTCGGTATGGCCATCTCCCGGCTCAACACATCATGACCTCCTTCCCTAGAACAACCTGTTAGACATATTAGATTCCCTCCCACATTTTGATTTAATCAAAATGAGGAACTAGACAGAAAATCACCTGTGCTTATCTTTGAACAAGAAATATTTCATCCTGTAGCACGTCTTGAGTTCCCTCTTCAGTTCCAGTTATTGGGATTATTTTGCCAATTCTGACTTCCACAATTTACCACAGTGTCTAGGTATTAAGAGGTCATTTTAAACTCAAAGTATAGTGTACTTCTGATTGTATATATCGTATAACTATTAAAAATTGGGTAATGTAAACTTTTAAGTTGTTTATTGAAGCTGACGTGAGATGACTAGAGATTAGGCAAATTTTGCCAGAGCCAAATGTGTTCCCTCAGCATCTTGAATTAAACAACTCAAGAAAAGGGTCTGAACGGTCTTTCCACCCATTTGGTCAAGACTGACGAGCAACAATCATTGAATTTAGTCCGAACTTCTGTAAAGGAATTGTTGATCCCGAGATATTAAACCACAATGAGTACCTTTTCATTTTTCATCAAGCTCTAGCAGCACGAAAAAAATATCTCCAGCACAAGATGGATTGGCACCCAACTTTGTCATGGATCCCAGATGATATTCATCTCCCCCAGATGATATTCATCTCCCCCACAGGATGAATGAATTGCGGTCACTTTGGTAAGCCTCTTACATTGACCATCAACCAGTAGACATTTAATTTTGTCCATTACTTTGGTTTATGACCAAACAATTGCAATCCCCTGATTGCAGTAGAGCGTGTTAGTTATGGCCACCAATTACACAAACATTTATCAGATAAAACTATTTACAGAAGCATTTAGAAATCACTCAGGAAGCATTTGTATGAAAAAGAGTGTAACTTTCATCATCACTTTGTATGCCAAGCCTCCATATTTTCTGAAAGAGGGAAAGGAGCAGTAGAATATTTCTTCATTTATAAACTCAGCTGTTAATCATAGGAAACACTTCCCCTATTCACGCTTTGTTGATAATGTGTTGATAAGGAATGACTAACTGTACTGTTGAAATGGCTCCGCTCGCTTTTCTCAGATAAGGGGTGAAAACCTAAAGTTGAGTCAAATCGTTTCTCTCTTGGGTAATTGTATCCTTCCTGTCTAATCCTTTGATTTCTTTGCCCATCGATCATCACTGATAACTTGCTGAGTTCCTTGCTCAAAAGTGCTTGACGTGATATTGCAACATTTTCCAGTTGTTGTTTTTTTAATCATTCTAAGACATGATGTTCTTTCTATGATGAGGCAAAGAATTTTCAAATGCGATTAAATATCTTTTAAAGTCCCTTTTTTCTCTGTGTGCAATCCAAATGAAAACATGCTTCTTATCTCTGCCTGAAATTTGCCTCTTTAAACAGGTCTGGAGGCAGCACAATGCAATTTACCTGAATGTTGCGTATACTTGACAACTTGTTAGGATTGGAAAGGCCATTGAAAAGGCACTCCAAAATAAACACATTTTTGTGAGTTAAGTCCTTTTTCTTGGTTGAGCTAGGAGCAGCTGTCCAATCTGGCTGATGAATCGAAACCATCTGAAACAACTCTTTTAGCCTTAGTTCAATAAATACACCTTTCAGCACATTTGCAGGAAAAACACGGGGAGTCACAACACAGGCTTCGCTTTCGTGATTTTCTGTACCTGTAACCTGCAGAGTTATTGTGGATTTAATTGCTTGCTTGTTCATAAGTATTTCAATTTGTAAGAACCTCATAAATTATCTTTTTAAACTTTGAGAAGAAACATTCTTATTATCGGTTCATAGGAGTGAAAGACATTTCTGAAGATCTCCAAAGACATGGCTACAGACAACATGCCTGTAAGAGCTTTTACGATTTTCGCACCAACTGTTTAACAAAAACATGAATTTCAAGGTTAGTGGTGGTGTCTCCTATGGCATGTGGACATACTAATTAGTTCTTTATCGTCTTTTATTAAAAAATGTTGTTTCTCTTCAGATCTCAGCGGTTGACTCGTGCCTGTTCTCTGCTGAACAGCTCAGCTCAGTTCTGTCAAACAGACATTTTTTTCACAATGTATTTTTTGTGTCTGCTGTGTATAGGACAATATTTGGAGGACCAACCACATCTGACCAGACACTTGACATCTACAGCTTGTTTTAGGCCTACTACTGTACATGTTTAGAACATGACTGATGACTCAGTATGGTCAGTTTGTATTTTTACCGTTATATAAGAAGATAGTCCTTATAAAGCAGATGGGTCAGGTGCTGCAAGTGTGTCACAATAAGGACAACATGATTTATTCAATTTAAGAAAGCAACTATTGCCGCTGTACATTTGAAAAAGTTACTGGTTACATGTGTCTTTATTTTGAGATAAAAATAAAATCCATATGCTGCAGTCTCACACTTTGAACACAAGTCTCTCACCAAAAAAAAAGAGATCATTGATAGCCAAAGTCATTGAAGCAATACTATGTAACTTGAACAACAGTGGCCTCTGAAGCCAAAAAAAGTTATTATACTGTTGAGTAAGAAAAACCCAACAAAATTGGAGACCCGGTGTTGGGCCATAAAAGCACATGAAAGAACCACTTTAAGTTTAGGTTTTGGCATGACAAGTGAAGTTTGTTTCAGGGGTGCTTTTCGCGGCAGGGGTTCTTATGGCACAGCACCGGAGCACCGACTACGTTGTCCTAATAACTGGACTGAAACGCAGTTGAACAGTGAATAATCCTCATGAAACCCCAGCTGTATGTGCTGTTTCATGTAACAAACAAGAACCACTACCAAGTATCATGTATAAATGCTGGTATTTAGTGATTTCTAAGTCTTTTTAAGTGATCTACATATTGCAGTTACTCTTCAACTTGCTGGGCCTCATTCAAGCAGTTCAAGCTTCTGACTGTCAGTCTCTTTGGCTCTTCCCAGCGTACCCAGTCTCCAAAGTTAGATGGTGCAAGAACAGGTGTTCGAGGCGCAGAGTGAGAATGAAAGAGGCAACATTCTCCCCCTCACAAGTCGTGAACCATCAGAATGATTTTTAAAGCTGTTATTTTAAGATGAAGTAGTTGCATAATGGTGTTTCAATGGGTCTTTTTTTGTACCTGGACGTGCGTGTTGCAAATCTGACTGTTAGTGATTTGGTATGTCACTGTGCGGTAAACATCCTGATTCAAAACCCAATATGAACTCCTACTGCAAAGAAACCAGAAATGATCACACATCTACTGCAGACAACCCCTATGGCACTTTAATAAACACGCCGTGACTCCTAATTGACCCTCCAAGAATGACTTTGATTGGATTTGTATGTGAGTTTGTAAGTGCAGCACAGAAAAAGAAAGAAAAGAGGAAAGTAAAACCTCTGACAAGATTTGGTTTCCCCCAAAGGTCTTGGGAGTCAGTTAAACTGTCTACAAATTGCTCACAGCCAAATAAGTGAGCTCAAGTGCTGCTGCAGGAGACTGACCCTATGGAGGATCGAATAACTGATTACCAAGGAAAAGAAAGTGGGGTTGCCAGTGGAGATTTGTTGAGAAACCAAAAGATATGGCACAGAGTGGGAATTTCTCTAAATCAAAATTGTGTTTGTTTGAGATGAAAGTTGGAGAGAAATATGCAGGAAGGATGCCATCATTGTGGTTGCACATTCAGTTGCACAACTTCTGTAGAACACATACAGAGCAGTCAATGGCAATGTTCACCTCTCTTGGTCCTTGCTTCTTGAGACAAATGCCTTATTGTCTGCTCTTACTTTCTTTCTTCCTCAATAGAAACACAGTAAGGGCATCATGAGTAGGACATTCAAACTTCTGTAGCACTCATTTTTAGGGGAATTGAAACCATTTTTGACCCTCACACAGACTGAATTGTGTATCAATGCTGTATGATAAGAGTTACTGTGATTTTTAAAAAAAAGCAACAAGCATAGATTTATTTTAAGAGTTGTCAATAAAGGGATTGTGTTGTGCAGATATGACTTAACAGATATTTTCACTGCAGAAACAGAGTAAACACAAAGAAACTGGGGCATGAATGAAATCCCAGAGTTGGACACAAAAGAACAACAACAAATAGGACACTGAGTTTGGTTTCTCCAAAATGTATCCCAGCTGTCTCAAATGGAACCACTATTCTGCTGCTAAAGACAACATTTAATATCCTGTAATATGGGTTTGATAGACTGCAAAAGCATTCTTACATGTCACATGTGCAGACCCTTGACCCTGTGCTTCCTCTAGCATACATGTGGACTGATGTTATCTGTTGGGTGGTCAACGTGGGTCAGTAAATTCCACTTTTTGCTCTGGTCACTAAAATATCCTCAGCTTTGGACAAAACTGTTTTTGACAGCTGTTGAATTTTAGTGTATCATCTAATAGTTGAGTATACACACCGTGTGTGGTTTTTTTTCTTAACCTCCAAATAGGAACCCTTACACAATTCAGCATAAAGAAAAAGATCATGCTCTCAGCACCAAGCATACCTAATGTCACTTTTTCCCTGGTATTATTAAAAGGTTTTCTTCGTAAAATGGTAAAATAAATACATAAATAAAATAAATAAGCCTCAAGTTTTGAAATAAAAACGTAAATGTCATAATAAATGCAGAAGATCACACCCACGGACTCTAAAGGTCGTGTAAAAGGCAATTTTTAATTAAAAAATGAAACGAGGGATGCGTGTTGCACAGATTCTCCAGTTCCACATTCCTGCAGTGCAAGGAGGTGTAGTTCACACATCCTATCTGCTCGCTCAATTTAAATATTTTGATGTTTTTTAAGTGCTTCTTAATTTTTCATGGTCTCCAGCCCTCCAAGCTGATCCCTTCCAGATGTGGTTCATGTGGGAGGTGAGTGAGTAAGCAGGAGCAAAGCCACAGCGCCCTATACACGCATACAGTATTGTATCTGCAAACATACACACACACACACACACACACACACTTCTCGTCACCCCTGTTATCCTCTCGCCATTTCGGTAAAAAATAATATAGCAAACACGCAAAAGGACTCTCAAGCAAAAAGGCCAGGGAATGGGACTCATGTCTATGTTTTCTTCGACTTCTGTGGGAGTCACAGATAAACTTGTTTTGAAAAATATCCTGTACATGGAAAAGTAGAAAGTGATTCCCACAGCAATTGACTGACCACAAACTTGGTTTTGCTGGGCCAATCACTGTCAGGATGAATGTTGACATGCCTTATCTTGATCAATCACAGAAAACCCCCAGGCTTACTTGTTGCAAGGTTCAAAAACCTTTTGTTTCAAATGGCCCTTGAACAAATTAATGGTGGGTGATCAATCCAAAACTTTGTCGAGGAGCTCATGGCCACATAGTCACAAACACAGGCAAATGTCCATACTCACAGCCACTCTGAATCTATTTCAATATTGCATGACAATTTATAAAAGTAATTCATACCAGTAAACAATTAGACAGCTTAGGTTTGGTCAGAATGAATGCATAGGTTTGTCAGAATGTATAATCTGATTTAAACTAGGGGTCAAATTAATGAAAGAGTGGGCACATTTTAAATGCAAGATTTACGATGCAGGTTCAATTTATCCATTTTTAAATTTCCATGTTTGCTTTTCCCATAGGTTTGCAAGCTCATTTGTAAGGGATTCATCGAAAACCAAGGCATAAAAATGCACCATTAACATTACAGATATTAAGTCTCTTCAAGTGGATTTTTTCTGTATGTTTTGACTGCACTGACCCAAAATCAGAGCCTGTCGAGATGGAAGGTAGGAAATAAAAAAATAACAAAGGTTACTTACTAGTGTTGAGTGTAATTTATACAAATGGGCTTAAACAAACTAACAAAATCCCTTTAGGAACCTTTCAACCGTGATTCTAGAATACCATCCATCAATCAAATTAAATATCACAGTGGTAATGTTAGTATTTCCCCATGTCAAAAATGGTAAAAAAAAATATTTAATATTGAGTTGGAGGGCTTTAGTATCAATTATTGGGTAACATATTGTTTAAACAGGTATTGACCAAATAAGGATAAGTCTATCAAGAGAGAGGACATAGTTAGAGAATGCATGAGGAAGACATATTTTGCATATTACCTGAGAATGTCTTTGTGAAGCTTTATGTCACACTTGGACAATATGATGTCGTGGAGTATATGATGTTTGACAGGCTGTTCAACTATGTCCCCCTTCCTTCAACAACATCATCTTTGTCCTGGTTTTCAATCTATACATCTATATTGATCCGATACTGCCTATAAATGTCTTCAGAACAGTTTTTGTTCATCTTATGTTTGTCTGTGAACATGTTGTAAGACCACAAAGAATAAATGCATTCACAAACGTACTAAAATTGCATCCAGTATAAGGCATCTAGAAAGAGTGATCTAAAGAATCTCACGGCCATCAACACCAAACTTAATGATGCACAAATGATGGAATGTTTTTGAAAGTAGATGAGGCATGAAAGAGCCCATAAATATGCTACCATGCCCAGGATTTGGAAGAGGTAAAATGCAACGTTACCGCAAAACAACACAGGAGCAAGCCGAAGTGTCTTCATCTCTCCTCATTCGCCGGACAGACGGTCGAAAATCGGTGCAAAATTTATGGGACTCTGCACAACAAGAAAGTCAAGGTAATGCCAAATCGTCTGTTCTGGCGTGCCCAGATAGAAAAAAAACATTAGATTGCGTCAGTCAATTCATCAAAAAACATTGGATATGGGGGAGCTTTCAGGCCTTATCATGAGACCAGAGAGTGTTGTGGTTGGCTTGGGATGCCTCAATACCAAAACCGCAGCCACTGGCAAATTGTTCCTTTCTTGTCAGGTCAGGTCAAGCTGAAACCTTTCGAGAGGAAGGGCAAGGCAGTAAAAGAACTGAGGTCAAAAGTGTTCTTGAGAAATGTGGCACTAATGAGCGGGCCAACGTCATGGAAACAGGTTTTTATTTTCACATTCTACTGACACATCAAACCAGCTTTACAGATGCCGAGTCACGTAGTTAATGGACACGAATCTTTAAAGAACAGAACCTAATTTCCTCAGCTCTGTGGGCCCAGGGAGTAGAGTCAAGCACAAAGACAAGTGTGGAGTAGGGAAAAGGGGGGCTGGAGGGCACAAGGGCTACATGGGAACTAATAATCCCTTCACAATGGTCCGCACGTCTGGGTTCTGATCTGCACCACAGAAACTCTCTATGGTCTGGAACATTCCTTCAGACTCAGGTTTAGTTCCTCCTGGAGACAGACGCAGGTTGGCTCTTTATTCTAACTCCCCTGTCGAAGCCAATATTTCAGGTCTCGTATAGCTCATGGCAGGGGGCCGGCTGACTAACCTGCTTATCATTTTCAGAACCCTTTTAGACAACTATTGTAAGGAGTGACCGAAGCAGTCAATTCATTGAAGGTATATTTTCTCTCCTTATGTAAGGCAAGAACTAATCTACCCCTAAGCACAATTTGGGGGGGGGGGGGGGGGGGGGGGGGTTGTTGGTTTTTTTGGGCATATTTGTGTATAATATTCTGAGCTCCAACCAACCATGTCTCGAAATTATTCATGATGTTTTTTGAAGAACAGAGGAATTGTGGCCCATGAAGACTAAACTTGAGAATACTCTGCAGCTTTAACTGCACCCATCCATGCAAATGTTATGTTATGTATTGTGATAAATGCTGGTGTTGATATTGACATTTCTGACCAAAGTTATATATAAATTAGCATGTCATGGGTTAAAAAAACAGCTCAACACGGCTTGCAGTGTTTTAAATCATCCAACATCTTGCATGGAAAATTTAGGTAAGGTCTCAGTTTCTGACTTCGTTACATCGTGCAATTTATATTAAAATATTTTTTTTAACACGTCTAATTACATGTGGGCATCCCACCTCTCTCCCGCCCTCAAGTGGGACTGTGTGAAAACCCACTAATTATAAAATACATCCTGATCAAGACTTAAGATCATTCACGGTAATTAATGCAATCTTTCGCTCACACTTCACTTAGTGTGTTGCACATTTGGTGCAATGGTTCAGACTTTTGCAATTGTTTCAGAAGACAGCAGGTCCCTCAACAGCAACACAATGCTAAATTCTTTTGAAATTAATATTTAACATGCTCAGCTCCAAGAACTTCAGCTTTGGGCATTAAAGGGGCTGGAGCCAATCTCTCACATTGATAGGGCTTTGAATAACCATGGTCCTCTACCGCCATTCTGTTTTGACCTTCATCTTTTTAGACAAACATCCACACACCCTGTACCACCTCTGAGCCTCTGGCTCAATTTTTTGCATTTCTCAAAATAAATGATTGGTTAGATTTAGGCTTAGAATGGAAGATTCATTTAAAAACCCTTGTCATCTTTTCCTCAGCTAACGTGCAACACCATGAATTGTTGATAGTACTGAAATGCAGACTCATTTGTCTTTTGCGCTGGACCAACTTCACTATATGCACAGGGGACTTTACTGAGACTTATATTTGGTCTCCTATTTGTTATCGAGAATCCGTGCAAGGTCAACAAATATATGTTCCAGCAGACCTGGAGGTGGTCAAAGACTACTGTGTACTTTTGAGGGTGCCAAAAGTAGGAAACAAGGGAGGAAACAAATCCCTCTCCAATTTTTTTTGTTATTTAATGAAGGACTAGTCTCTAATGAGTAGAGAAAAAAAACAAAGAAAGATGGTGTAGGATAAATGGATGGTCTTGCTTTTTTTATGAACAGCAGGTTAGCAGGACGATGACAGCACTTTGGTAAACATGTCTTAGAGCTATGTAAAATGGCGCCACTAAAGTCTTGCTGCTTTTCTTGTCTTCCAGCAGGTTAGATACTGGAGAGGTATTGTGGAAACTTACACTCATACTTGTTCAAAGATGCTTTCGCCTGTAAAGGTTACATTTGAACCATAGTGACATTGTTTTGTTTGCCAAGGACACATAGTTGGGAAACAATCAGATCTAGAAACAATGAGGGACATGGATCATTAAAGACCTGAAATGGTGGGAACAAACATCCCTTTCTCTGTTTCCATTAGTAATTTGTGAAGATATTAAGCATTTACATCCGCTAGTGTTGTATCTGCCACAGTGTCATGGATGGACGCAATGGAAACAGAAGCAACAACAAAATAAACTGTTAAGTCTGAACATTCTCACTTTTATAAAGAGTTTGTGAAAACTTTTTTCCTGAATGCACATTTTTTTTATGTAAAAAGCTTTCCTACTACTCTTTTATTGTCTTTGCTCTGAAAAATTCTGACAACAATTGAACTATATGGGTAGCAACATAACAAGAAAGCAAACATTATTGCCTCGTTCACACTACACAATTTTTATACCGTTAGCAATCGCTAAGTGTGAACTCTTCATAGAGGATATTCGGGAGGCTCATCCAACCCGATTTCTAGCAGGTTAAATATCCAGACAAATTGGTGACAAGTATAGTTAATTAGAGTGCAGGACTATGCCATAGTTGGGAGTTTCTCCTGGTGAAAGGTTGTGCATTGTGTGACCGCTAGTTGCAAATCAGTCATGTAGTATGAACTCACTGGACTCTCGATCAAAACACAACAAGTCGTGTAGGGTGAACTGCACTGCAATCCGACGCATTTGAAAGTCCTGTTGTCTGAACTTGGCAGAAGATGCAATCAACATGTTTGTTAACAGTTAAGTATGGCCTGAATAAAGCAAGACTTTTCATGGTCATTCAAATACTATGTATACCATTGGCATATATACAAAATACTGTCCATATGCACCCAACATTAATTTGTGTGTAGACATATTCTTCGTGCACTAAACTTGTTTTGTATCCAATTTCTTTCTCTCTTTTTTCCAATTTGTAACTTGTATGTATAGACCTCAGCCACTTACACAGTCCCACCAGCGATTCAGCACCAAATGTAGCCTGTCTTTTCTCATGCACTGAGCACACATTTGGGTATGTTTGTCGTTTGGTAGAAAAGGGGGTAATGTGTCCGCCAAACCACACTACTGGCCCATAGATAGGAATTTAGGAGCTAAATGGTCCAACATTTTACTTTCTCTAGTTACATCCCTCTGTGATTTGCAGTATTTTTCCATATTTCTTCACTTTCACAGCATTTAATAATGCACTTAGGTGAAATAGCTTTTATTGTGGAGTGCAGAGAAATTGAAAACACAATTAGTCCTGCACTTATTCTTTCTGAAATGTGGTTATAAATCATATGTAAATTTTATAATGTTCTATTCTGTGTAATGCAATTTCTGGTATTTGTTATATTTACTACTTTAGATATCTGTGAGGTTTGGGACTTGAGTTGTACATGTGGATTTGTGCGCTTTCTGTGCCAGATCCTAACAAATTAATCCAGCTTCCATGGGGGTCCAGGAAGACCTACCAGGTTGATGAGGCCAAAGAGGTCAATTGTTTAACTATGGCAGTCTGCCCTATTCAGCACTAGTCTACTCAGATTGTGTTAAAATAAGGCCATGGACCGGTGAAGAGAAGCATTCCATGCCAAGGTCTCAAAATTTGTCTTTGCACCATAACCTCTTCTCCCCAATCACACATCTTTATATATTCGAATGGGACACTGAATACTTAAAAAAAATCACACTGGAAGAAAAGGAGGTTCCTCAGAAAAAAAGAGCCTGTGTTCTCACGAAGATCAGGAGAGGCGCAGTACTTTGGTTCCTTTTACTAGAGCCTCTTGTGCCTCTACAGGCCAAGTCCACTGCCAACAGAAGTTCCAGGTGGTCTTCAGGCTTCCTTTGATCCTCACCAACCAGGGTCTCTTAGACAGATCAGTCAGTGTAATCACTTGTGTTTCAGAGCACGCAGGGGAAACAGTAGTGCTCCATTTCCTTTTCATGGCATGACCTCAGCAGTGGCAACCATAGTCTTGAAGTGACACAGACCTCTGTCCAAATAGGCTCCTCTGTTGTCCCTATCTAACTGAAAGGGCAGTAGATAAACATTAGAGACAAGCTGTCTTGGTGAGCCACAGAAAAACAAGCAGAGAGAGGAGAGAGGGGTGGTGGTACCCAACTCCGGTGAACACTATTTCGATTCAAGTGGAGAAAATTGTTGGCAAGGAGCTCTGTGGCGCACAGCCCACCTAAAACTTGCCATGCACGGCTTATTTTTAGCTGACCCTTTAAGTTTACATCATGGCCGTGGCCATCACAGTCCAGTTACTGACACTCAAAGTGTCGTAGAGGTCCAAACCATATTTGCACAAACACCCTGTGCTGGCAAGGTCAAGCTAGTGCTGTCGACCAGATGAACAGGAATGATGCAAAGAAAGGCCTGAACTCCATGACAGCTCATCTTTGGACTTTGGAGCCAAGAGGAGTGCGTTTGTCTTGGATGAGCTAGAGGCGGACCTGCAGCCAGCTTCTTTGAGCAAGTGCTCAGTCAGCAACCAAATGGGGTTGGTACATCAAGACTGGGGATGGGGGAGCAACCTTTCATTTCACTTAATGTTAGTATCAGTTTCTGAGGCACACAATTTTATTATCAGACAGTAATTGCTCTATTATTCTGTTAAAAACAATGGGATAACTTGCATTCTTGTCTCTCCTTGGTAAATTTCCTTTGTCATTTCAGGACACTAGGAAAAAGAAAAGATTGGTATAGGTACTATGAAGAAAGACAAGGCTTCAACTTTTCTTGTCTCTCTCGTTTAGAGCGTAGAGCTCTTTGTTGATGCTCTGTTGCCATGGAAACCATTAGACACAAGCCTCTGTTAGTTCAGTCATGCACTGTGGTTTACTGTTATAGAGGCCCTTAACATTGGTCCATTAAAATACCTTTAAATCATGGTTATTTAGACCTTTTAGGCCTATTTCCTAAAAGCTCCCACATGTTTCTCAATAGATATCAATCTTATCAGGCAAAAATACTAACCAAAAGTGAAATAAATTGTTTCAGGTAACCCAATGACTTCTTGTAAAACCCCATATTTCCATAAACCAGATTCAGTTATTACCTTCCCCTGGAGGCCTGGCAGTGGGATGCATTTTTCCTCTTTATTAACAATCAGAGGTGATTCAGCGGTGTGTGTCAATGATAATGCAGTGATTATGCAAGTGAAAAAAAGGTTCATGTTAAAAATTTTAAATGTATTCAGACTTATTTCTATGTTGAGGTTCTCAGTGACGTCAGAAAAATAGTAAATATTTTGGCTTCGCATTTATATTACAATCAAAACTGAAGGTCACTGATTATACAAGTAGAAACTGACCTTTGAGCCAAGTTCAGTGGGTGTACAGCCGGCACTAAACCCACTGACAAATACATTTTCACCTTATTGTGGCTTATCTCAACCAAAAATTGTGGTTTACATGCCACAGATTAGCACTCATAAACACTATTCATTAGAGGACTCTAAGAACACCTCCCAAAGCCCCTTGCCAACAGATTATACTATGATTTATGTGGTGTGAAACTTGTGGCCACGACAAGCTGTGAACCAAATAAGTGGAAAATTTGGGTTCGGTGAAAATAAACACAGAGAATATTACGCATTAGTGAAACGTAGGCTGTCGAAAAACAACATATTCCATCATTTCATTTCCAGCTGCAATCGTCCAATGCCGGTTTTTCATTTGTTTCATGATTCATGGTTCTCACTTCTCATCATTTCTTCTTTTGCCCCTATGTAATGTGAAATCTGTCTAATCTGCTCTGGAAATTGCCAATAGTATCTTTATATATAAATGATTGTTAGGTGCTATCAGAACACAGGAGGTCCTAGCTAGAGTGCTTTCCTCTCTTCACTTTGAAATGGTAGGACGTGGCATATACAGTATATAATGTATGCAGTATATATATATATATATAATTGTAGTTGCTAAAGCCCCTAATCTAAGAATGGCATTCTTTTCGGTGGGTCAATCAATCACTAAAATATCTTGCTTATCTGATGGATTGCAATGGAGTTTTGTACAAACACTCATGGTCTCCAGAGGGGTAAACCTGACTTCTTTGATTCCTCAAGTTTTCTCCTGGTTCCGCAATCAGGTTGACATTGTTAGATTTTATGTAATACTCGTTGGGTCGCCATGAAATGTGGTACACATTCATGTCTCTCTCGGAATAAATTGTAATAATTTAGCTGATTCCTTTCAGGTCCAGTGTGCAGAATTTAGGGGGGGTCTATCTTTACATTACAGTTTGTCCGATAATACTTTCGTGCAAATATTTTCATCACCCTCTATGTAGCCTACTTGTATTTAGTGCTAACAACATTTGACCTATTCCCATCTAAAAAAATAAAAATAAAATAAACTTGAGTTCCTTTACCAACTCAAAGCCTCTGCACCTGGTATTTCTCACCACACGACTGAGGGACCTAGGGATGCGGAAGTTTATAAAGAGAATGTTTATAATTCTGCCACAGCACATTATAGACTTGCTGAGCAACAGAGAGGAAGTAATAGCTTAATTTTGTTGTTTATGATGAAACGTTGTACTGTACATTTTATTCTTCTCTCCTAATTCTCCAAATACATTTCAATCATGTATTTATTTTTTGGCTTTAACTGAGCAGTTGGTCTTAATCAGGTCTATTTTCAGCCCTTTTCCAAAGCTAAAACAACTCTTTTGATGCTTTTTATACCATTAATCTCTTTGAAGGTATGTGTATATATTCTTTCTTTTTACTTTTTTATTTTTCATCCAGCTGACATCTCATCATTTACTTCATTTTGGAATGAACCTCTTTAGTCAAATACATAAAATCTGTACAACACATGCTGGGACTAAGGAATCAATCTGTGCAAAGTGGTGTTATAATCTTATTAAACACAGGTGTTCTAGTTCTGACGCCCCGCTCCTTATATTATCCCCTAGCTGTCAGTCACAAACCATGGAGACTGATGTGCTGAACGGATATCTGCCTGAAAGATGGATGCTGTGATCTCAGTGGCTGGCACTCCATATACAGAAATAAACAAGCTGAACCTGCCATGCTCCACAGCGAGAAGACCAAAGAGTGGAGGCAACTGGGGGATTTTTTTTTCTTCACGTCATCCGTCAGGCTTTCTCAATCCAGCACCTTTATGGGAGGCCAGAGAACATGCAAGCCCCTTTCTTTTCAACCTTTTTCCAGTTATATTGGTCTATAAAATGTAGTGCATAACCGAATTGTGTGTTATTATATAAACCTGGTCCTTAAATCTGCTATTTATTGTAGTTGTTTATTTTAGGGCTGCTCTTTATACATTTTTTATGTCTGTATGGAAAGAATAACTGAGCAACTGACTGCTATTACACAAAACTTGATACAGAGCATGCCATACAATGTTACCATTAAAAATACTTGATTTTCTATTTCCTGGCAAGCAAATTATTTACTTTTTCTTTTTGTTTAGACAGCACATGTATCCTGTCATAAGATGTATTGGTTTAAGATTGTTTATAAGCCTCACATAACTCTGGTGTCTTTCTCACTGCAGAGGGCATCACTCATAAATTGTGGTCATTTTGTCATAGATGGTAAATGGTTCTTCCTTGTCCTGTTGCATCACTGCATGCAAACTCATATTAATGCTTGCCCAATCGATTCCATTTCCTATTTTGTGTCAGTGCCTTGCCTAAATACACACATTCATGCAAATTGAGGTCACATGAAGTTCGGCCAACCTGTTGGTTTAGAAGCTGTTAAATGGACAGCCACTGAATACAGATGTGAAAACAGACAAAATAAACCTACATTCATTCTGATGACAGATTGACTGAGACTACAAAGTTCAAACTGTGTTTAGTGTCTCTTCTAATTGAAGATGTTAACTGGTGGTGGGGGGTCTTTATGAGAGGAAACTACATTTCCTCAGGGCGATGAAGTGGTTCCCCGGTACTGAGAATAAGGGTTTCAAAGGCTCAAGTTGAAGTTGTGCTGAACTTAAGGACACTAACATCTTTTTATTGCAAAAGGCTGTCAAAATGAAGAATCAGGTGTATTAAGACACTGAAAGGCAACTAATATGCTAAAATGACTGTATTTGTTAAGTTCAATGCTCTTTAAGGCAGAGCAAAAGGTTGTATTACTTTAACCTGCCAAAACAAGGTTGTGTTTAGTCATAAAGTTGAAAATGTTTAGATTTGAGGTAAAGATGGTAAGAAACTGGACGAGAACATATTCACTGTCTGTAACTGCAATTGTTACAATTTGGGTCTTAATGAATTTGGCTTGAAATCAAAGTTTGCTTCTCCCTGTCTGCATACATATGTGGAGAACTTAAATTTTGATTTAAAAATTGAAGAAGGGTTGAGATTGAACCTGAACAGCTCACTTTTGTTTTCTTGTGCGTAGATTTTTTTTATGGTTGGGTATATGGCTGTAAAAGGGAACCAATGCTACTTGCTGATTTAAGAAATCATGTATTGCAGTGAATTGCTGATGCAGTCAGTTCCAATTTCATCCGTATGAAAATGAACAGAGAACATTCTTTGGTCTCCCTGCTATATAAACTGAATACTGGATGGCGCCTCTCCAGACCGGAGTCTCTACGAACTTGCCTACCTTGGCACTGTGCCACACTTGTGTAACATACGATACACAGTGTGAAGACAGCATCATCACAAGCAGACAAACATGGCCCTTTTTGCATTCAGGTGTCAAAAAGGCCAACGGAAGGCCTGCATCAATTCTTCATTAATGAAAATCATTGGCTTGAGGTAAAAAAAAAAAAGATATTTTGCAAATTGCCTTACAGCCAGGGTGAATCTTTTGATGTTCATTTAAAATTAATATAGATCAACATTAATAGTATAATTTTACTTGTTCAATGTGAAATTATATCTATGATTCATATCTTTGCATTTCATTATCAGTGTTGTGCCACCACTGAGGTCAATGAGGTCATGTAATGGGTACTTCTAGGACAAGAAAAAGTTTGAAATCAAGTATTTCCCAACAACAGTTTTGTTCATTGTAGTTTGAAGCAGGCATTGAGTCTTGTAAATACAGAAGACATTAAATTGAACAGCTAACTGTACAAACACAATAAAGGGGTAATTAAAATTAAATGCTTTCTGTGGACTTTTTTTTAATGAAGCAGGAAAACACATTAGGCTACCTCAGTATTTCTAAAATTTTGAACCGAACACATTTATCAACCACTTTTATCAGGCAAAAAACGCATTTTCCTCTTAAACCTTCAGCCTGCTGTGACCTTTATCGTTCACGTCAAATTGCAGATGGCATGGTGGCCATGACTATTCAGCAGGGCATGTTGGCACATGGCAATTTTCCGAATAGAAACTGTGTTGCACCCTCTTCTGGGATGAAAAGAGTATAGCAGCGCAACATTGTCATGAAGTAAATTGCTGTCACCGAGCTGTAGATTCTGTTAAAATATGTTTTTTTGCAACTTGTGTCGAAGTAGGCAGATGCTTGATTTACTGTATGTTTTGATGAAACAAGATCTATCTATCAATCTCACTTTTGGAGTCGACACCTTTCATCCATGAATTCATACAGCTGTGGGAACATTTCATGTCAGAAGGATTTTTTTCGATCGACTCATTTAAGTTTAGTCCTATAGTCCGCATGCTGTCGAGATGTCCACACGACGGTCGATAAAAAAACTCACATACACGTACATTTATTGCGACACACTGTGACCGCCTCTCTGATTGGCTGTGGCTGCTGACGGTGCCTCGGTGACGTCCTTCCTGCGCCGCCGTGCAACACGTGTGCGGTGTGCAGGCCTGAGCTAAAGGGGAACAACAACAACCGATCCTCCTCGCGCAGAGACTTTCGAGTGGTCCCCACTGGTTTTTTTTAATTCTTTTTTGTCCGTGCGAGGCTTTGCCGACCAAACCGCCAACATGGTGAAGCCGCAGTTCAAGGGGAAGAGCACCATCAACCCCTCGTCGTCCAGCAGCAACCCCGGTGAGCTAACCCTACCCCCCCCCCCCCCTCTATATTAGCCACGCCGTTTGTTTACAGCTAATGCTAACCTATGCTAGCTGGGTGGTATTGTGGCTAATGTTGCTTCGATACACTGGAACAGTCACTCGCATTACGTGTGTCGTGTGTGAAGAAGAATCGCACAACCCGGGGTTGGCAAACCCAGAGGTTGACTTTACACGAATGCTACGCTAATGCTGCGACGACCCCGTCGGGCCTTTTAAAGCGGACACCAAGTGTGCGGCTCAGAGGGACAGTGAGGACGCGTTGAGGGCTCACTGTAAATAAAGTCTGCCAACAGCTGCTCCCGATGATGCGCCTGACAGTGTCTCCTGAAGCAGCTTGGGAAGCGATTGCACCCAGTTGCAAGTGTAACGTAGCTGACACTTGTGCAACAGTCCCAACGACAAACTGCAAATCGAGGACGCATTCAGCCTCTACAATGTTCAGTGTTTATGATGGCGATTTTAGAGACGAAATGATATTGACAAACTTCAGAGTATGAATCAACACAACTCAACAGTAACACACTGGAAAGGAGACATAAAAGTGAAGCAACGTTCTAGGACAGTGGTTATACATGTACAAGTGTGGGTAAAAAAAACTGTGTAGAAAAGCTCCATTTGAATTAATAAGTCGCTAGGAGTATTAAGTAGTAAAAGACAGAACAGTAATAAATAATAATATATAATATAATATAATAAATCTTCAGTAGAAGAATAATGTGTATTTACAAAATACATACAGTAAGATTTTCCATTCTAAAATAAGAATAGTCGTAATAGTTAAATAATGATAATGATGAATTTTATTTGAAAGTTTGTCACTGAATTTTTGTTTTAATGACTCTGGAAATCAAGCAATTAAGATACAAATGATATGTGCAATTGAATTAAAGATAAGAGAACATTGAAAACAAAAGCCTAATTAAAAATCAAATATGTCAAGCTTGCAATGAGACCATGTCTAAAGTTAATATCTAAATAATATAATATTCTAAAAAAAAAGTGTTTTGTGAAGTGATTTAAAAGATGTCACAGATCCTAGGGCCGTCAGTACCAGAGTTGAGCGGCCCTGACTGCGAAATCCCGATCACCTTTGGTCCTAAAGCAGGACTCAGGAAGAGTCAGTAATAGTAGTGTGATCCTATCTTCTGGTGTAACCTGTCTGAAGCTAGAATTTTATTCCAGGGCTGTTGTATCAGACTGGGTTAGATTAGCCAGGTTTACCTAATAATTAACTGGCATTTGAGTGCATCCTGATAATAAGTTGTGTGTTTTTGAACAGATACAACAGTAAAGTAACTGTATGTGTGTTTCTCAGATCGAGCCAAAGGTGCTGGTGGGACCAACATGAGGGACCGATCCACGATCAAGCGTCTGAATATGTACAGACAAAAACAGAGATGGTGAGTCACGATACATATTTGCATTATTCCTCCAAGCTGCTGAATGGCAGATTTTTCAAAGTAGTTGTGAAATGTTACAGTGAGTGTCATGTTCACACCGACTCTGGTCTTGTTATTCCAGTAATAACCGTGGAAAAGTCATAAAACCGTTACAGTACCAGTCCACGGTGGCTCCAGGGACCGTAGCCAGAGTTGAACCAAACATCAAATGGTTTGGTAAGTGCACTTCCTTGCCGTTGAATTTGTTTTCTATCTTGGCAGCATGTCGTATATTCTGTCTCTCTTTGTGGTGGGATACCACTTTGGGTCCTTGATAAAAGACAACACTGAACACTGGTAAGCGCAGCAGGTTAAATTTAAATTTAACATGTTGGAAAAATACACAAGCTTGGTCATGTTGGCAGTACTATACTCGGTCTGAAGAGCATTGTGCTAAATTAAGTGAGTGCCAGTTTCGCTTATAAGATAAATTTAGAAAAATTACATTTGCTTAAATATATTGCTGTAATGCCGGATGTGGTAAGAAGCCACTGTATAATATGTAAGAGTTACATATATTTCACATGTGGACCTCTTAATTAACAGGTTTGAGTTCCCCTGGCAAAACTCAAAATTAAGCCAGAGGACAAGTTTAATGTTGAAGCAGACAAAGGGTTATAAATATGATCAAAGATGGGATGGCTGAATTAATCAGTTTTCAAATTCCTCACACGTGTACTTTTTCAGCAAATACCCGTGTGATCAAGCAGTCATCCCTCCAGAAGTTCCAGGAAGAGATGGGAGCAGTGCAGAAGGATCCATATCGTGTGGTGATGCGACCGAGCAAACTCCCCATGTCCCTTTTGCACGATAGAGTCAAAGCCCATGTGAGTACAAAGGGTATAAGCCTCTTCTTTTCTTTTCTTTGTCTTGATTTATTTATTTACCTGATGTACATCAAGCAGTGTGAACTAGCCTCTGTTTCCGCAGTAACTTGTTTCGAGGAATTTTATGAGCTGTGATGAACACAAGACTTAGAAACTTAGATCCTCATTCAGTTCTCACTCTGCCCTAATGGATTTCAATCAAAGCGGTGGGGTTTTAAAAGACCGAAAAGCCAATGCAGTTATAGAAATGAAAAGCAGATAACCTGAAATGAAATTAAAGAAATGAAACAACTTTCAACACAAAAAACATGCTCAAAAAGCTTCGCTGACAGGTATTTTTTTCAGTGCTCGTATTGACCTTTGGATCCCTTGCTTTGTGTTTTGCTGGGCTCAACATTGCGATGACTGTCTGCTGTTGGCGATGCGAGATGGTGTCCGTCCATTGTCCCAACACTAGTCACGACATTGTATTATTTTGGTAGAAAACTTTGTGAATAAATGAAACAAAACAGTCTTCAGACATCTTGACTGTTGAGTGACCATTGGAATGATTTTGTTCCAAAAATGCAGATGAATTAAACCAGAGTTTGCGGTTCGGGGGCGAGGGGGTTGTTTTTTTTATTTTTTCAAAGACTCGGGAGGCCCTGTACGAGGTCTTGGCAGATTTTCAAGGCATGAAGCCTTAAACAGCATTGTTTTTGACAAAGCTGTAAACTGTCCCCCGCCCCTCACAGCAGTGGTGCCGTAGACGTATGGCTTGCGTTCTGAGATCACTGGAACACTTGATCAGCATTGACACCGACTTGGCTTTTCACTGGCTCACATATTTGGGAGTTCTGCCGCCGGTATGCATTTGTTCTGTGAGCTTGTCTGAAACCGTCAGGACTATATCACTTAAACTTTGTTACAAAAACCTCCTCCTGTTACCCCGTCTGTTCCACTGTGTCAATGTACTGTGTACACCGATCATTTGTCACCATGGCAATCCAGCTGTATTTCGTTTTCTTCAGTATTTTACTCTAAAACTGTATGGCAAAATTAATTCACACTGACAATCATCCTTGAACAAAAAACACTAACGGGCGCTACTACACAAGAAAACCTGCCATTTTTAGTCGTCACAGTATAAAATTAAGTTGTTTTATTAACCTGACTGTAGGTTGTCTAGCCTAAATTTGCACAGTGAATGTTTATCATATAGGAAAAAGCTGGTATTTGATTCATATGCAGTTTGTCCTATATTTTTGCATCGAATGACCATTAACTTAAAATGAGGCAGAAAACATCACTCGTGCTGTTGAAGGAAAAACAACAGTGGTCAGAGCTGTGACACGTCTCATCCTATAACTTTTTTTAAATAACTGCAGAACTCCAAGGTGCACATTCTGGACACGGAGGGTTTTGAGACCACGTTTGGACCTAAGGCTCAGAGGAAAAGGCCCAGTCTCATGGTGGGGGACATGAAAGACCTCATCCAGCAGGCGGAGGCCTCGGCCGAGAGCTACAGTGCAGACAACGACAAAAACCTAGTGACTGAGGACACGGGCGTCCGGTAAGACTCTCAATAGTTGCACTACATCTAACTGGCCAGGAGCAAAGATGCTGAATTTTCATATAAAATACATTGGGGTTTTCTTAATTTTTATTTTTTATTCTAATTTTGCAACAGGGCAGAGGCACGCGAGGAAATCTTCAAGAAGGGCCAGTCCAAGAGGATCTGGGGTGAACTTTACAAGGTTTCATTTCCGTCCTCCTCTCAGTACTGTGCATTCTGTTGGCGTAGTTTTGGTACTCTGGTTATGGGGACATTCTGCATTCATGACTGTTTTATTATAACAGGTGATTGACTCATCTGATGTCATCATCCAAGTGCTGGATGCCCGAGATCCCATTGGCACACGCTCCAAAAGCATAGAGTCATATCTGAAGAAGGAGAAAACCTGGAAACATCTTATCTTTGTGCTCAACAAGTGTGATCTCATCCCCGCCTGGGTCACGGTAAGATATTAACATGTTCATCTCTGTTCCCCTGTTTGATTAGGACTGTGTCCGACCGTTCATAATGTAAAGTCACATGACTCGTGTGTTGTTTTTTTCTCCACCCAACTTTGGACCAGAAACGGTGGGTTGCTGTTTTGTCACAAGAGTACCCCACTCTGGCTTTCCATGCCAGTCTCACCAACTCGTTTGGTAAAGGCTCCCTCATCCAGCTGCTGAGGCAGTTTGGCAAGGTAGGCATATGTGTGGACATTCAAAATGATTTGTCATGTGTGGAAACATTATATCTGGACAGAGCAACAGAGCCATTTTCTTAGTTCCCAGGTTATGTGTTATAGTCTTGGATATTCAAATTTCACCACTTTGATTTCTGAGTGTGCTATCCATACTTTTAAATGATTTACAAATCGACTCATGATGAAGCTATGTATTGAAGTTATACAGTAAAGTATATCATATGGTTTATAGACAAGTGGTTTATACACATTATCTTATTGTTCTGGTGTCACTATAATGGAATTCATTTCTTATTAAGACATGGCTATATTAAAACCTCTTAGTAAATACTTTTTATATATAAACATAAGAGTTGGGAAATGAAAATCAAATATGATGATGGCGTTGATACTAAGAAAATATGGAAAAGAACACATCCAGTAAAAACCTTTTTTGATGATGTTCTGGATCAACAACGTATCACAGAAAGTTGAAAGGCGAAGACCTGCACTCGTACAGTAAAAGCTCCCGTTAAAGGATTGATTTGTCGTAATTTTATCTTAAAAAGTAGATGGTTAAACAACTTTCCAAAACATTTAGTACATTATTCACCTCTAACCAGACCTAATATTACATTAACTGTTTGGGCTTTGGGCTGAACCCACCTGAACACACAATGTCACGTCGCGGCTGTGCAGTGAAACGTGTTTATGGAAGTTTGGGACATAAAAGATCTAAAAGGTCGAAAAAGCAAAATGGTTTGATCTCCAAATGGAATGTGCTTGTTAGATTTCATATTGTGATCGAAAGCGGCTGTTATGAGAAAGGCACAGAACACTTTCTGTTCTCACCCTGTAAAAGTTTCCCTCGGTTGAACCATATTCTGACTGTCTTCAGAGTTAACCTCACCTCTTGTATCTCTTCTTTTTAAATGGTCATTCTCAAGATACTGTTTGGTTTGTGTTTTGAACAAACTACATTGTTGTTTTGGAGCAATGACGGGCTCACATCGAGCCCCATCTAAAATTACCTCCACGAATTAAGGACAGACTGTGACTGTTGCTCAGGAAACGAAAACACTCCTGACTTTATTGTTTCATCTCCCACAGCTCCACACAGACAAGAAACAGATAAGTGTGGGTTTCATTGGTTACCCCAATGTGGGTAAGAGCTCAGTCATCAACACGCTGCGGTCGAAGAAGGTCTGCAACGTGGCCCCCCTCGCTGGAGAAACAAAGGTAATGTCTCAGTGTCTCATCACTGGAATCTTTTTTAAGCCAAGTCCTGACCGTGTATCGAACCACCCATCTTCTGTACCAATGTCAGGTGGTGTAATCCACTAAGCTGCACCAGCTGTAAAACAAACTATGACAAACTACAGCTTCTTGTTGCCTTAAAATCATTATGTGAAATCTACAGATTTGCATACATGGTGGCTCATATTAACACTGAAGATGTGTGGCTGTTATTCCTGATGATGTTCCAGACAGTAGAACACAGAAAAAACAATCAGGGCGATGGTACATTAGTTCTCTGTTATTTTTAAATCATATATGGATGGTAAAAATAGGAACTTTGATTTAGTGGGAGGTTGACGTGAGGTGAAAAGACGCATGTTACTTGCCTAAACTCAGTAATCGTTAATAGCTGCAACAACAGAAATAGTCAACTCTGTGTTCTTAACTATATCACTGAAAATCCAAGTTGAGACTCGGCCAAGAGAAAGAACAACAACCATTTTTATCCTTAATTTCCTCTCGTGGGCTGCTTATCCTGTTTGGAAAAGAACAAGGGTCTGAAAACCTCCAAATGTCCAAAGGAGGGTCAAGGGGAAAGAAAGGGGGGGGAAATTTCTTGACATTTCCATGCTTGCGAAAGTTGTGAACTTGGACCACAGCAGAGGGAGATTTATTTGCTCACCTATCACGTGGATCTGATGGGCCTGTGGCCAGCGCGGCTTCATTTCCCACCTTGTCTTTGATTCTCGCCACACACTTGATGCCGTTTGCTGACAGCCAAAGCCCTTGATCCACAGCACTGACTCTCATTCCTCCATCTAAAAAAAAAAAATGATTTACACATGTGTTTATGTGAATTGTTACTTTAAAATCCCTCTACCTTTTGAAGGGAGAATTTATTTTGTTCTTGACTAGATTCAGTAATCTTTGCTTTGCCTTTCCTAAAGTTCAATATGTCTCACAATTTGCCTGTCCGTTCATCATGCTTGTCTCATATTTTCATATCAACAATTAGAATAGGAGTAAAATGTATGTTGCTCTGACACTGAAAGGATTTTACTATACACCTAAAATTTATATTTTTCCATTTTAGGTGTGGCAGTACATCACTTTGATGAGGCGCATCTTTCTCATCGACTGCCCTGGTGTTGTCTACCCTTCAGAAGACAGTGAGTCTGACATCGTCTTGAAAGGAGTGGTAAGTCTTATTTTCACGTTTTGCTTTATCTGTGGAGGTTTTTTGTGGCATCTGCCTCAGATACTTCTGCTGCCACACCAACACCATTTGTGCTCCTCATAGCAAAAGTAGCATCAGAAAAACTTAACGGCAATGTGTCTTTGTTGTAATAATAATAACTAACTTAAGCTTAAAACTTAAATAAATTAAGCAATAATCCTCCTGCTGCTAACTGAAGATTAATGTCCAAAGATGTAAAAGTGGAAAGGACTTTATAAAGCTAATAACCAGCATGGATCAGCATAAATTATCATCCTACGAATCTTTATTCTGGGTTTCAGTCTATTGTAACTGAAAGCCGTCAGTTTCATATCTTGAATTGGACTCCTTTCTTTTCTCCCCCTTACCTAACTTAGGTTCAAGTGGAGAAGATCAAGAACCCAGAGGAGCACATTGGGTCAGTACTGGAGCGGGCTAAGCCAGAATACATCCAGAAGACCTACCGCATCCCTACCTGGAACAATGCTGAAGACTTTCTTGAGAAGCTGGCATTTCGCACTGGGAAACTTCTAAAGGTCTGAATGTTCTCATTTCATATTCTTGCTTTCAACACCTTAAAAAAATAATCTGCTATGCCTAATATTTTGTTTAACATCTTTTACCACCAAAAAAAGTTTAAAAATAACCCTTTGAAATGGGGCCCAGAACCATCCACTCTCTCTCCCCCTCATTGAGGAATTCTGAGACTATGAATATTCTTGATTTGCAAATGAAACAGGCTGTGCCCACCACAGCTGCTTGTGCTACAATTTTCACAAAGTTTCCGGTTTCTTTGCCTGCATTTACATATTCAACAGCGATTGTTTTTGTGACGTACCAAATCTAGATTACCAGGTTTCGTTTGAATTTCAAATTTCAGAGAAGTGCACAGAAATCTCCTGCTCCGGGAGAGGAATGTGAAAACACCTTTCAAGTGACAAAATTTGCTCAGATACAAGTCCCTATAGTCAATGTCAGACATTTTAGAAGACAGAAACAGAAGAAAACACTTTTTTGAGTGTAGGGGGACTTTAAATAGCAATAATTAAAACTGCCTTGCCTCAAGTTTTTACTCTACTTATTTATTTAAATTAAAAAATCTGACGGAAAGGTTCTAACGAACAGAGAAATGTGGCTATGTAACAAAGCTTCATTATCAATAGGAGTACAGATTTCAGTTAAAGCATTTGTCGCAAGACTTTTTCTATTATATGCTGTACACTTGACAAATATCAGTTTAATGGGAAAGTGGAAGTAAACCACTAGTTTTAAATCGTAAGCTTGAGCAATGTATTCCTGGTGTTGTGCAGGGTGGTGAGCCAGATCTTCAAACAGTCTCCAAAATGGTGTTGAACGATTGGCAGAGAGGACGTATTCCCTTCTTTGTGAAACCCCCGGGACCTGAGGGCGAACAGGAGGTATTGTTTCACTGGATTTTCCACCCGTCTTTTATCAGCATATTACTTACTTCTACACCAGCATGTGCCCTGTGCATCAACCTGCATTTTGTTTCTGTTATTTTTCAAATAGAAGGAGCCGTTGCCAGTTGAAGGACCCTCTGACGTGGCTGAGAAAGTGCAGGAAGAGCAGCCAGACAATCCGACTGCCGTGTCAGAGGAACATGAGGAACAACAGCAGCGGCAGCAGAGACAGAAGGAACAGGTCCAGAAAATCCTGGCTAACGTGCGACAGAACTTTGGTAAAATTAATGTGGCACCTGAGTTCAGCGAGGAAGACTTAGTCCCCGTGGAGATACCAGACATGGACATGTCTGACTTCTCTGGCTCTGACGACGAGGAGGAAGAGGACGGAGACGGTGGAGAGGAGGATGGAGAGGAGGACGGGGAGGAGGACGGGAAGGAGGACGGGAGCAGAGTTGAGCAAGCTGTTGGAGAAGCCGAGGACACTGAGCCCACAACCTCTCAGACTGGCAAAGAAACCAGCAGCAAGAGTTCACGCGAGGTAATCCGTGAGCTGGATGACAAAATCGCTAAATACAAGCATTTCCTGGACCGGGCCAAATCCAAACGCTTCTCTGCAATCAGGTCAGCATGTTCTCATGTCTTTAATTTGCCATAAACCCCCAATGTAACATATATGTAACATTCCAGATCTTTGACAGTAATGTGTTCGTTGTGGTACAATTGGTCTGTTTTATATCCCCTATAATTTTCCTTAAGGAGAAATGGGTCAGAGTTCTTACGGGTTAAGCAGATCCAAACACAAGTTAACTGTATGCTTTGTTGGATAGTTTTTTACCTTTTTTTCTTCTCTTTGGACAGGATACCCAAGGCACTGTCTGACAAAGCCTTAACAGACATCAAGACTAAAGCAGCAGCAGCAGCAGCACCCGCTAATCAATCACAAAAGAAAGGTAATCAATCAGGATGTTTATCATGACTTTGTATGGTGAAATTATTTTAGATTTATCTGATATGGTTAAGGACGCAATCTCACTGTCTCACTGGTATGATAATGTATTTACCCAATTTTTGTACCTGTACAAATAGAATTTGTATTGTTGAGGTCAGGTTGACATCCAGATCCTGTCAGGAACTGACATCACATTTGTTCATCTTTGTTTGAACGCAGCTGCAAATCAGAGAAGCAAGAAAAGGAAAGCTGAGGACGACGAGGAGTCCGCCCAGCCGCACAGACTGACCTCTAAACAGGTATGCAGTTTGTTCACTCTGCTGTCACATAGGCCAATCTCTGTGTAGAAATGTCAGATGAATGTCTGATCCTCTAACCCCCCCCCCCCCCCCCTTTGGTCCTCTGTTCATTTTTTACAGAGAAGAGCGATGGATCGTGCTAATAGGACGAAGAAAGTTGGCGTGCGCTATTACGAAACGCACAATGTGAAAAACAAGAACAAGGACAGAAAAGCCCCAGCAGCAGCCACAGAAGGCCAAAAGACCAAAAGACCAAAGCACTAGACTGGAGTTATACAACACAACATTTGTAATAAATCTTTATTTAATTTGGCCAAAAAGGGCCATGTTGTAGAGTTGAGGAAAGGTGGAATACTAACTATTTTGAGTATTAAAAGGTCTTTATCAAGTGGCCACTTGATGCCTTATCATGACCTTGACTGTCCCTCAGGAAACTGACGTCGCATCTGCCTTTTCTTTTCCTTTCAGCCCCTACTCTGTTTTTCAATCATATTTCATACATCATTTACAGGTAAAATGCTCTCTTGACTTTCAAGAGAAATGTACAGTGATTGTTGGAACTGTGCTTGTCATGCTGTTGAAGACAAATAAAATATTTCCTAATTACATGGAGTTTGCATTAATATATATATTCCGTTAGCAAGACAAAATTCAATTTTAATTGTATAGTGCCAAATCACAACATACATAATTTCAAGGCACTTTGCATTGGGCGGTCAAGACCTTACAATATTAGAGAAACTCAACCGCTCCCACAATGAGTAACCACTTGGCGACGGTGGAGAAAATAACACCCCCTTTTTAGGAAGAAATTCCTCGCAGAACCGGACTCAAGTAGTGGGTGGCCATCTGCCGCGACCGGATGGGGTGAGAAGGGAGAAGTGGGGGATGGAGGAGGGCAGAAAGGGGGAGATTAACCTATAAATCAGGTGATACTGTTGGCTCTGAGGCTACTGCTGGCCAACGGAGCTGTGCTATTTGTGGGAAGAAGGCGATCAACTTTTTTCCCTGATGGTTTTAATTTTATAAGTGAAGAAGTTCATGATATCGTTACTACTAAGATTTAGAGGGACCAGGCTGGCCACAGTGCTGAAGAAGAACCTGGCTTCACAGGTAACATTCTCTCCTTTCTCCTAGTTATTTCTTTGGTGTGATGATAGTTTCCAGCTGGGTCTGAAAAGAAAGACATATGCTGATATTGATGCCATGCCTCAAGATAATATTATTTCATGTGTAATTATGAAACCTCACCTTAAGCTGCTGATTGGTTCTCTTGAGGAACTGTATCTCCTCACTGTGCTTCTTTTCCTCATCCTCTCGCTTTTCCTTCTCTCTCTTCTCAGTTTCACCACATTTAGCTTTCTGTTCTTGAAGTTGCATCTCCAGGTCTTCTTTCTCCTTGTCCAGATCAGATATCTAGATACATGCGTGGAATTAGACGTGTGTTGATAAGTCCCAGACAGAAGATCAATTCTGTTAACTGAACTGTCACCATCCATATTTTCCAGTGACTCTTAAAGAGAAATGGTGCTCTCTGCTGGACACCGTAAGAAAAATGTTTTTAATTATAATGTCATGTCTTAAAAAAATCTAATCTCAATCATCTATCAATGGCAGTAGGTTGCAGAATTTCAGATTTCTGGGTCATTGTGCTTCAGTAATTTTAAATCATAACAAATAAGTCAATGTCCTTACTCTTTTCTTCATGTCAGTCTTCCCCTGCTCAGCCTGCAGTGCTTTCCTCATGCCGAAAGCCACGCTGCTTTCATACAGTGTCTGGTAGGCAGCAATAGTCATTTGAATCTCATTTCTCACCCTTAACAGCAGCAGACCCCTCTCAGCACAGTTGATGGTCACCTGTCGGATTAGCTCATCTTGGAAAAATAGATATGAAGAGATAGTTTATGTTGCTGTGGGTGGAAAATGTGCCAGATTAAAATTACTAATCTAGCATATGCATCTCAAAACCAGCTTTACTTCATGTCCTTTATCTAATGTATGTATCTTGCACCATTGTAACTACAGAGACCTGGGTGATCGCCAGCATTACCACATTCTGTTTACCAAAGCACTGGGAGTAGAGCTCCCTGCGGACAGGGCAGATGCCCGTTTGCCTGGCCCGCCTTTGCTCCAGCTTTCTGTCCAGTAGTTCCTCCACGTGCACGACATCTGTTCTTGTGCAAGGTGTACTGGACACCTGCTGCACCCACAGTTGGTTCCCCTCCATCCATTCCCTGCAACGGCAGAAGTTGAGATAAATTAGTTAGATGGGTTGAACCTGCTGAGCTATGTACTGTAGATGGAGAAACACTATACCTGGGTGGAAAGACCTCATTCAGGATATCTTTATTCTTCTGCCTGGTGGTCTCAGTGGGGGCGGATTTGGGTTTAGGAGGTGGTGGAACATGACTGGAGTCAACAGGCTGCTGAGGGCTCACTCTTGAAGGGCGCCCCTGTAGTGAAAAGGTTTGTTCAATCAGTATATTGCATGCATTTGATGTAAACCTTATGGATCTGCTTCATAACTCACGTACATTCACAAACTCACTGTTCAGTCTTAAGTAAGGCAGTAATAACAGCCGTCCAGTCTTACAGATGTTCTGTTTATTCTGTCCCTCCGACAAAAAAGGAACTGGGGCAATTCAAGTGCTTGCAAAATTTGCAAACAATAAGTTTTAGGTTTTTTTTTTAATAGCTGGTAATTTCTTTGTGTAAGCCGTTCACTGTATTTTAGCTTTTGAGATTTGCTTTGTGAATAAATGAATATATTTAATGCATTGAATACCAATAACTCGGGTATAATATAAACCTTTTTTCAGACCCTTGTTATTTAGACAAAGTGAGCAGAAGAGTTATGTGTCTAGCGCACAGGTGCCCAACCTTTTTGGCTTGTGCCCCTAGCAAAATCTACCCGAGACTCAATACTTAATGTATCTCTAACTGTTGATACCAATCCAACCAAGCCTCCAAAATATATATTTATAATATATATATATTTAAATACCTTTCAAAGGCTTGAGAGATCAGACCCAGACCCCATGGCCAATGGCCTAATGGGATACTCTGTTGGCCTGGAGCTAAAAGAAAATACAATATTCCAATGAAGAACAAAAATTGTGTCAATAGTTTCAAGTAATACCCATGTTCATAGGGATATTTAACTACACTAAGTGGCGTCAATACCATGATTGAGATGTCTGAGCCGCCACAATTTCATTCTGCAGAATGACAGGGACCCCAAACATGCACGTCATGCATTTTCAATTCTACTCAATCTACTCATTTATACTTTCAGCTACAAACTCCATTTAACCATTAAAAATGTTCCACATCTTTCAGGCATTCAAAATGTCATTCAACTTTCAAATCCCAGTAAAAATTTTCAAAGTAATCAACTTTGTTTGAAGTAAACTCTTCCAGTCCTTCTAACACTTTATAATTAGTGTGTATGTGGCGGAATGTTCACTGGTCTTAAAAATGTAAACTGATCTTAACAATTTCTCTTCAACTCGCCCTTCTCTTTCACACAGTGTTACTATGGCAGCAAACAGACTTACCCTTTTGGATCTACAGGCCTCAGAGTGAGAGCAGTGCCAACCAACTACTACTGCATTATACCAACATTTAAGCAGGTAGGCAGCAAATGGTAAATTGATTGTTTTTATATAGCGCTTTCCTAGTCTTATTGACCACTCAAAGCGCTTTACAGCACATGTCACATTCCCACATTCATAAAGCGCTGCTATTTAACACACCTTTTCTATTTCATTCATATACTGCCGGAAGAGCTGTCAAACGCAATTTGGGGTGTAGTGTCTTGCCAAAGGACATCCGCATGCGAACTGGGGGGAGCTGGGATCAAACCTGCGCGTCAGTGGCATCAGACTCTACCTCCTGATCCACGGCCACCCATGTATCCAGCTTTGAGCTAGTTGTCAGTAAATCTTCAATACTCATTATAACAATACGTTTTAAAGGCCTTTATCATAACTCCATAGTCCAAAACAATTTTGGACTGCTCTTGAATATGTCCTTATGTGCTACTTCACTCTGAAAAATCTGTAGTAGAAAATCAAATCTGTTTCCTCTGCCATCTCTAGAAAGTTGGCAAAATTCTCCCTCACCTTCAGCTGCACCTGATCCATGACTCGATAAGGTTTCTCCCTTTGGAGCAGTTGGGGGAGGTTATCAGTTTTGTCTATCATGTCGTGCGTTTCTGCCATTTTGCCTAAGATAGTTCCTCAAGAAATTGCGCTTTTCTTTCCTGGTGGTGGTCTACAAAGAACAAAGAACTCAGTGTCTCACTTAGGTCTGCTATAATTCAAATGGGATTCTGAGAGGATTCACCACATATGCGATGATATCACAGATCACAGGAGTGATCCTTTGATCATCGCATCAACCGGGATGACATCACATTTGCATCATTATGGATTTGACACACACGAGTAAGCAGGCACTCAAACTAAAGCAATTCACAGATAACCACCACTTGTGCTTTTTAATTTTTTTCCTCATCAACTGAAACATTAATTTTTTACTGATCCCTAGCAGTGGTATGTTAAGTAACTATAACTATGACTATAAGAATCCCTTCCACTTTGCATGCATGCTTCTCGAGGAGAAGACCAATGGAACGCTGGAGATTTCCAAGGAAGAGCTGGAGGAACACATCTATGCTCAATACAGCGACCCTGCGAGGAAAGAGCCCCTGGGCCTAGCAGATTAGTTGCCAAAGCCTGCAGAATCATCAGTGCTTTCGACACATCACTACACAAACGCGGGGTCAGGCAGCCAGTCCGACGGGCATGATCAGGATCAGCACCGGGGCCTACCAGGATCTCATACAAGCTGTATAAGAACTGCCCAAGAATGCTGAAGCTTCTATGGACCCTGATGAGAACATCATGGACCAAGCAGATCATTCCATCAGAGATTTAACCAATGCGTACAGGTCAGTGCCACACCAACTCATTGCGTTTGCACTGGATTTCTGCAGTGGATCTCAAAGTTCTCTAAGTGTGTGTGGAGCAGCTGGCAGGAGTTTTCAGGCACTTCCTCGACCCCGAATAAGATCTCGAAGACGTCCTGCATCGTCCCTGTGCCAAAGAAGGGACGTCCCAGTGCTCCTGGAGACTACAGACCTGTGGCCCCAGGTGGACTAGCACCTCGTGGCATGGATTACTGACTACCTCACTGACAGGCCGCAGTATGTCAGGCTCCATGGCTGCTTGTCAGATGTGGTGGTGAGTAACACTGGCACACCCCCATTTCTGTTCACCATCTACACCACGTACTTCTGATTCAACTTGGGAACATACCATATTCAGAAGTTCTCAGCCATCTGGCAGCAACTGTGGTTTACTCCATCTCCGCCATTCTGATCATTGCAGCATTTGAAGTCATCTTGTTCAGAGCAAGGCAGGAAATGGGCGAAGTACGCTTGGTGTTTTAACTTCACATTGTACCCAAGGGTAATGTGGCCACTGAATCTGTATGACGTCACCTCATCAGCCGTGAAGCGAAAGCCAACTCATTCATCCGCAAATGGCTTAGGCTCCCAAAATGCCTCTCATCAGTAAGCTCGTACGGGCGGAACGCTCTTCATATACCCCTAAAATCTATCACTCTGGGGGACAGGCAAGAGAAAGAGGGGCTAGTGATGGAGTTTAGGGAATCTCCAGATGAGACAATGACAGATATGCATGCTCGTGTGGCGACAGGGAGGAAATGGAGGGCTGCAGGAGGAGAAAGTGCAAAGGGCATTTGGCAGGCTGCAGCACCAGGAAGTGGTAGGCAGAGTCCAGACAGGGCAGGCTGGCCTCGGATGGGGTGACCCACCCATCTTGTGGTCCAGAGCCAGCAAGGCAGTGGCACAAGGGGCAACAGGGATATTGGACGAAGTGGGAGGGGAACGTGAGCTGGGCATACTTCTGGAAACTGGAGTCCCGACTCAGTTTCATCATCAGGGTGACCTACAACTCTCTGCCCTCATCCCGCAACCTTCAACAGTGGTTTGGGACAGAACAGTTCTATGATCTTTGTGGGACCATCAATACCTCGGCGAGAGGTAAGTCATGGTAGTCACTGGGGGAACCAACGGCGGATCCAGTTCCTCGGGAAAGAGGAATCGGCTGACACCACCACCAGCAGGGGCCCAGCACCCACGCTCCTGTGACCAGGGGTGGAATGGAGAATGGAGGTGGACCTGGGCACGGAGGTCCATTTCACAGTGGAAATCTGCAGCATTACGCTGTGACCAGACATTGTGTGGGGGGCTGCAGCCACAAAAACCCAAACAAACGTGCCTTTATTGTGAAGATGCCACATCAGACACAATGTATTTGTTAACAAGGTTAACACTGTCTGGCTTACTCTTAACATTTTTGTCAGCATATCTTTCTTAGTTTTTACTATAGGGAAGAACTCGAGGAGAATCAACAGCCGGTTGAATCATGTTGCTAGTGGCTAAGGATTAACAATACATTTTGTCCTGGGTCTACCTGGGACTCTGCTGAAGACTTTCTTGAGAAGCTGGCATTTCGCACTGGGAAAGTTCTAAAGGTCTGAATGTTCTCATTTATATTCCTGCTTGCAGCACCTTAAATACCAATACTCAAAACTGCTTTGCCTCAAGTTTTTACTATATTTATTTATTTCATTAAAAAATCTGCATTAAAATGGTTACGAAACAAAGCTAAATTATCAATATGAGTACCTTTTTCAGTTTAAGCATTTGTCGCAACACATTTCTATTATTTGTTGTCGACTGACAGTAATCAGTTTGATAGGAAAGTGGAAGTTAATCACTAGTTTCAAATAGTAAGCTTGAGCAATGTATTCCTGGTGTCATACAGGGTGGTGAGCCAGTCTCTCAGCAGTCTCCAAAATGGTGTTGAACGATTGGCATTCTTTGTGAAACCCCCTGGACCTGAGGGCGAACAGGAGGTATTGTTTTACTGGATTTTCCACCTGTGTTTTATCATTAAATTACTTATTCCTACACCAGCCTGTGCCCCATGCGTCAACCCGTTTCGTTTCTGTTATTTTTCGAATAAAAGGAGACAAGTCTGTACCATGTACAAATACAATTTGTATGGTTGGGGTCATGTTGACATTGAGATCCAGTCAGGAACTGACATAAATTTGTTTGAACGCAGATGCAAATCAGAGAAACCAGAAGTGGAAAGCTGAAGAGGGTGAGGAGTCCGCCCAGCCGCACAGACTGACCTCTAAACAGGTATGCACTGTTTGTTCTCTCTGCTGTGAAACAGTTCAATCTCTGTGTAGAAATGTTAGATGAATGTCTGATCCTCTAACTAATGTAACAGGAATGAAGCTGAAAACGCTGGTGTTTTATAGCTGAATATTTCACCAATTGTTTTTGTGTGTTTATACAGAGAAGAGCGATGGATCGTGCAAAGAGGACGAAGAAAGTTGGCGTGCGCTATTACAAATTGCACAATGTGAAAAACAAGAACAAGGATAGAAAAGCCCCAGCAGCAGCCACAGTGGGTCAAAAGACCAAAAGACCAAAGCACTAGACATAAAACACAACATAGGTAATAAATCTTTATTAAATTTGGCCAAAAAGGGCCATGTTCTTATTGAAAATGTAGAGTTGATAAAAGGTGGAATACTAACGGAGTGTTAAATGATCTTTATTAGGTGGCCACTTGATGCCTTATCCAGACCTCGACTGTCCCTCAGAGAAATGATGTCTTATCTACCTTTTCAACTTTCTTTTCCCTTCAACCCCTCATCTGTTTTTGAATGATACTTCATACATCATTTACAGGTGAAATGCTCTCTTGACTTTCAAGAGAAATGTACAGTAATTTTTGGAACTGTACTTGACATGATGTTAAAGAAAAATAAAATATTTGCTAATTACACTCAGTTAAAGGGGCAGTAAGCAATTCTAAAGCAACACATGTTTAGTAAAAATCAGCAAATATTTCCTCACCAGCTGTCGCTTTTGTGTGTGGCAAAAAAAATCCAGGTTTTCGGCTTAGCCCAGGCTCTGTTAATTGAAAGCAAAAAAAATGGTGCGGACCGCACCACACAACACCGCGAGCGCAGTTTCTAAAAATCACCCGTCGACACCTTAAGAGCCGTGCTGGCGGGTGGCGCTGCAAACCATGGGTTTTGGCCTATAGTGGTTAGTGCCTCGGACTCGCACAGCGAGGTCCTGGATTCGCGGCCCAACAAAGAGAGAAAAACAAGCTTTCTCCAGAATAGCTTACTGCCCCTTTAAGTTAACACTCATATATATACGATAGATGAGACAAAGGACACGTTAACATTTTCTTCTTTCTATTAGTTTTGTTTTGGTGTTATGATCTTTTCCAGCTGGGTCTGAAAAGAAAAACACATATACTTATACATATATCTAAACAGGCAACACAGCTAAAAGTGATGCTTTGTCTCAAGATATAGACATTTTCTTTTATGTGTAATTGTGAAACCTCACCTTAAGTTGCTGATTGGTTCTCTTGAGGAACTGTATCTCCTCAGTGTGCCTCTTTTCCTCCAACAGTCGCTTTTCCTTTTCTCTCTTCTCAGTTTCATCACATTTAGCTTTCTGTTCATTCAGTTGCTTCTTCAGGTCTTGTGTCTCATTCTCCAGATCAGAAATCTAGATACATGTGTGGAATAAGACACCATATTATAGTGACTCTTAAAGAGAAATGGCGCTCTCTGCTGGACACTGAAAGGAAACATTTTCTCATTCTAATCTCATTTCTTAAATTGTTTTTTATCTCAATCATCAACCAATGGCAAAATGTTGCAAAATTTCCAATTTCTGGGTCATTGTGCCTCAGTAATTTTAAATCATAACAAATAAGTCAATGTCCTTACTTTTTTCTTCATGTCAGTCTTGCCCTGCTCAGCCTGCAGTGCTTTCCTCATGCCGAAAGCCACGCTGCTTTCATACAGTGTCTGGTAGGCAGCAATAGTCATTTGAATCTCATTTCTCACCCGTAACAGCAGCAGACCCCTCTCAGCACCGTTGATGGTCACCTGTCGGATTAGCTCATCTTGGAAAAATAGATATGAAGAGATAGTTTATGTTGCTGTGGGTGGAAAATGTGCCAGATTAAAATTACTAATCTAGCATATGCATCTCAAAACCAGCTTTACTTCATGTCCTTTATCTAATGTATGTATCTTGCACCATTGTAACAACAGAGACCTGGGTGATCGCCAGCATTACCACATTCGGTTTACCAAAGCACTGCGAGTAGAGCTCCCTGCGGACAGGGCAGATGCCTGTTAGTCTGGCCCGCCTTTGCTCCAGCTTTCTGTCCAGTAGTTCCTCCAGGTGCACGACATCTGTTCTTGTGCAAGGTGTACTGGACACCTGCTGCACCCACAGTTGGTTCCCCTCCATCCATTCCCTGCAACGGCAGAAGTTGAGATAAATTGGTTAGATGGGTTGAACCTGCTGAGTTATGTACTGTAGATGGAGAAACACTATACCTGGGTGGAAAGATGGCAGTCAGGATATCTTTATTTTCCTGCCTGGTGGTCTCAGTGGAGATGGATTTGGGTTTAGGAGGTGGTGGAACAGGACTGGAGTCAACAGGCTGCTGAGGGCTCACTCTTAAAGGACGCCCCTGTAGTGAAAGGAATGTTAAATTCAGAATATTACATGCATTTAATAGTACTTATCCTGATTGAATATCGTCTGCGTTTTTTTAAATAGTGGATACCTTTTGATAGTTATTTTTTCACCTCATTGATCTGCTTCATAACTCAATCATACATTCATGAAACACTCTTTCACAATCAGCAGGCTCCAGATCCTTCACAAACTACCGATCTGTGCCAAGTAAGGCAGTAATAACAGCAGACCAGTCTTACAGATTCTGTAACTTTCAAAAAAGTAACTGCTGCAATTTAAGTTTCAGTTTAAAAAAAATAGCTGCTCTTGTCTTTGTGTTAGCAATTCACTGTATAATAGCGTTTGAGCTTTGTTTTGTGGATAAATATATATTTAATGTATGGAGTATCAAAAACTTTTTTTCAGACACTTGTTATTTCGACAAATGAGCAGACGAGTAACATATCTAACACACAGGTGCCCAGACCCCAAGGTCTAAGTTAGTTACACTGTTAGTCTAGAGCTAAAGAAAATAATACAATCTACTGTGGTAAACTGGGTCACAAGGTTTGGACTCGAATGCACGACTCAGATCTTGGGAGTTCAAAAAAGCTGTCTTTTAATACAAAAAGCAGGGTTAGTACACGTGAAAACAATGAGATTGAGGCAGACAAATCCAAAAAAAGGGTTTTATAGCTGAATATTTCACCAATTGTTTTTGTGTGTTTATACAGAGAAGAGTGGTGGATCGTGCAAAGAGGACGAAGAAAGTTGGCGTGCGCTATTACAAATTGCACAATGTGAAAAACAAGAACAAGAATAGAAAAGCCCCAGCAGCAGCCACAGAAGGCCAAAAGACCAAAAGACCAAAGCACTAGACACAAAACACAAAACACAACATAGGTAATAAATCTTTATTAAATTTGGCCAAAAAGGGCCATGTTCTTATTGAAAATGTAGAGTTGATAAAAGGTGGAATACTAACGGAGTGTTAAATGATCTTTATTAGGTGGCCACTTGATGCCTTATCCAGACCTCGACTGTCCCTCAGAGAAATGATGTCTTATCTACCTTTTCAACTTTCTTTTCCCTTCAACCCCTCATCTGATTTTGAATGATATTTCATACATCATTTACAGGTGAAATGCTCTCTTGACTTTCAAGAGAAATGTACAGTAATTTTTGGAACTGTACTTGACATGATGTTTAAGAAAAATAAAATATTTGCTAATTACACTCAGTTAAAGGGAGACAAAAGACTAGGTCAAAACTAAACTAAAAAAAAAGAGCAGGTAATCTACACAATGAATAAATGCTGGAATGCTTGCAAACCAAACACAAAGACGAAGTGGCAACAAGACGGGGGAGCACACAGACACAGGAGGATGAGATGAGTGCACCGGGTGAAACACATTAGGGACAGGGAAGACATTCACAGGGGCGGGAAACGCACAGTGGCGGAGAAGTGGAGACCTGAAACGAGAGGAAAGGTGAGTGAACATGAAAAAAAACTTAAACAGGAAATTAAACAGAATTTTCAAACTAAAGAAAACATAACTTAAGAGCCAGCAGCAGACATGACATCACGTGACACTGCACTGAGTGGTTTCAATGCCAGGACTGAGGTGTCTGATGATCAGCCCCAGTTTTCATTCTGCACAATGACAGTGGCCCCAAATGTACAACCATGAGTCATGAAGAACTATAGGGACAAAAGTAAAACGAGGAGTCTTGCAACAGATGGCATGTTCCCCACAGAGCCCTGATCCCAACACCACGTTGTCAGGCTGGGACTACACCAAGAGCCCAAAAAACTCAGAGACCAAAACTTCAAACTTCTTGGAACAACTTTACCTGCCCCCCCCCCCCCCCCCAAAAAAACCCCTAACAGACGAAGGGTGATTTGATTTAGTTTTCTGTTTACGGAGCTTTGTCTTGTGCTAATTATTCGTTGTATTTTTTGCATTAGTTGCATTTTTCCATGAGTGCCCAAAAACTAAAACACACACACACACACATACACAGACACACACACACACACACACACACACACACACACACTTCACCAGGCAACCAACTAGACAGTCTGCAAAGCTAGATTACCTATTATTCTGTTGACCTTCTGATTATATTTGCATGTTGCAGGTCTCTGTCTAACCAGCCAGTAAACAAGTCATGGCCTCAAACACACATCAGGCATAAGCACACACACACACACACACACACACACACACACACACAAACGGTTTGTAAGTTACATTTTCAGTTATCTTTTGTATTTCTTCTCCTCTGCCTGCCACCGTCCACCCAACGCTACTCGACCCAGGTAACGTTGACTGAATTCGGTGAACTCACCTTGAGTGACTTCCTCTCGGCGCTTTTGCTGACCAGAACTGGGTTGCTTTGTTTCAGAAGCGACTCGGCTGGTGGAATCATTGTGTTCTACTGTGATAACAGAGGGCCACTGAAGGTACAACTACACGCTAAAAACCAAAAGCTTCTTCTGCTACAGAAATGTCGCTGTTGTTGATGACAACAGAAAAGTTAGTGCTGACTGTTTGCGTTGTCGGGGCAACGGCGCTACGGCGTCCCGACGCTCCAATTTTTTTGTTTGTCCGAGTGGAATCAAGGATTCGGACGTTTATTACCTTTTTATTTTAATCATATATCGATAGAAGACGTAACGAGCAATAGACATTGAGGACAGTTGACGTGCTGATGACTTTGTATCTCAAGTTTGTATGTCTTTTTACGCCCCACAGTGTGGGCTTCAGGGGAAATATTCTGGTTAGTGCACATTAATGCACATTGTTGTAAATGCATCAGAGTTAGCCGAGAGGGTTTTTTTCGTCGGCATCTTGAAGTCATCGTAAAATGGAAAATTTGAAAATGACATTGCAGGCTATTCATCATCCCTCACCATGCGAAACAATAATTTAAAGTAAAATAAAAAGGAAAGATAATATTTATATATAAGGTAATGTTAGATACGAGTCCTATCTCTTTACGTGTCACTTAAAAGAATCCTGGTTTAATGTAGGATTACCTAGGATAAACGAGAGCCATGCAGGAACCAAAGTGACAAGTGAGCCGCGTCCGTGCCGAGATAAGTTCACGGCGTACCACGTGAACCGGAAGTGCGTGATCTGATTACAACGGTCGAAGTTTGGATTCGCTACATTTCTCCACTTTTCCCTTTGTCTTGATATCTACGCTGTGCCGTCGGCGATGTGCGTTCGGTCCCGCTGACGGTTGAATCGACACGATTAGTATCAAGATGACCAAAGAGAAGCGACACAGGAGAAGGGAGTCGCCGGAGCGGGAGTCCAAAGTTAAGATAAAGCAGGAGAAAGTGAGCCCTGTTAGGCCACAGAGGTCGCGCCGCTCCGGGTCGCCATCCAGCGGCACCTCGAGTCCCCAGAGGAGAAGGGCCATCAGGTACAAACGATGTTGTCACCGTCTCTCCTCGCCGTCGCCGCCCGTTTTGTGTTATTGAACCCGGACAGACGTTGGCCAGCAAGTCCTCGTTTGGCTAACATTGTTAGCATTCGACATGCACACTCGCAGCCCACACAGGTCGCACTCGGACCTGGGTTTGTTGCGTGTTTGAGGAAGGGTGTTATGTTAAGAGTCTCCGTGTTCTTCTCGCAGGTCCCCAGCCAGGACGAGGGACCGCTCACCGGGCAGGAGGGACCCGTCTCCCGCCAGACGAGGCAGCAGATCTCCCAGAAACAGGAGGAGTCGCAGTCCCCATCGCGGCGCTGATGTCACAGTAAAGCGGGTGATTATGTTTTTAAGTAGAAGAATCAACGCCGATCGAAAAGTGGCAATAGGGCAGTTTACTGTTTTTGCGGACGCGTAGAGGGACTGTATGTCAGTGTAACCCCCTTGTGTTAATAAACCCACTTGGACGCTGCTATGCCAGTTGGTACCGCCATGTGCCAATTATTACCATAGTATAAGTAAGCAAAAGAAAACAATTTGCCAAATTGTTTGGTCAATCAAACTTGGACTGAATCCAACGGGCGATGCGTTTGTGCAGAGACAATATTTGCTACCACGAAGATGCACACGTACCAGCTGTACCAGGGGCTTTTATCAAAGCTGCAGCTAACGATTATTTTCGTCATCGATCAATCTGTCGATTATTTTCTCGATGAATCGATTAGGTGTTTGGTTCATAAATTGTCATGAAATGCTGATCATTTTTCACAAACCCCCAAGATTTGTTGTTTTGTCCACCCCCAAATATATATTGTTTACTGTCACAGAGGAGCAAAGAAACCATAAAATAGCCACATTTAAGAAGCTCATTTAGAAACTACTTGAACCATTTAATCGATTATTAACATAGTTGGCGGTTCATTTAGTAACCGATTACTAATCGATTAACTGTTGCAGCTCAAGCTTTTATCTGCAAGTATAGTAGTTTGATGGTTATCAGGTTTAAATGGAACTTTTCCATGTTATAGCTGTCATTGGAACTACAATAACAAGTGTCTAATGGAATGTGTAGAACAACAGTGCCAGCATATGCCAGATTCAGCAGTGACATGAAAAACCCCCCACCTGTATTATGTTTTTTGAATGAATGTAGTACAATCCAACCTCTGTAACGGTACTACTGGTGTTATAAAACTAACTTAAGTTCTTCTGTGGCTAATAATCTTCCCCCCCCCCCCCCAAAAAAAATGTGTCACAGGAGCGGGATGAGCACCGGGCTGGTGCCGACGAGCGGAGGAGAAGAAACGACCAGCCGGAGGAGGGGCCGAGCAGGTGGGAATCTGACAGGCCGCGGGAGCAAGACCGCGGCAGAGACCGACACAGGGAGCGCGGTGTGTTCGCCTCCCAACAAGCTGAGCGGCAGCAGCACAATGAGCGACGCAGGGAGAACCACCAGCGGCGCGCGGAAAACCAGGAGGACGACTTTGGACAGTCTGAAGGCGGGAGTGACGACCCAAACGCTCCCCCCGCTGAGAAGGAGAAGCCCAACTTCGAACTGTCGGGAGCGCTCACAGAAGATACCAACACATTCCGAGGGGAGGTGATCAAGTACAACGAGCCTCCCGAGGCTCGCATTCCCAAGCGCAGATGGCGACTGTACCCCTTCAAGAATGACGAGCCCCTTCCAGTCATGTACATTCACAGACAGAGTGCCTATTTGTTGGGGCGGCAGAGAAAAATCGCTGATATCCCCATCGACCATCCGTCTTGCTCCAAGCAACATGCGATCTTCCAGTATAGGTAAGAATAAAAATCATCAGCTGTGGTGTTTTATGTTGGTATATTTTAGAGATATTGATGACTTTAATCGTTGTAATTTAGACAAAGTATCCCAGTTGGACAGTATTATACCTGGATGATTTTCCTTCCTGTTTAACTAAACATGTCTACCAATACATCTGTGTTTCTCCAGACTGGTGCCATTTACCCGTGCAGACGGCACCAGTGGACGCAGGGTCCGGCCTTACATCATCGACCTGGGCTCTGGCAATGGCACCTACCTGAACAACCAGCGCATCGATGCCCAGCGCTATTATGAGCTCAAAGAAAAAGACGTCCTTAAGTTTGGCTTCAGCAGCCGCGAGTACGTCCTCCTGCACGAGTTCTCTGACACAAGCGAGGTGGACGCCAAGCAAGAGGGGGAGGATGAGGAAGACGAGGGGCTCGATGAGTAATCCACCCCCATTATGTATCGCCCAGGTTCATTCAAGTTAGATATCATCATGATCAACATTCAACAAAGAGGTGTTTAATCTGCAGGGAATGGAACGATGTATTGAACTGGCAAATGTAGGACTTTGTTTTAAAATAATGGAACAAGGCTGGTTTGTGTATTCTGTAATTACCAAACTATCGTTTAAACCTGCCACAACTGTCTCAGAGAAGACTTCTATTCTCAGGTTGTTTGTGCAATGTGTGTGTGTGACGCATGACTGATCTCTCACCTGACAGTGCTCACGGTAAAATAAAAGTGCTCGGTGCCAGATAAAGACAATATCTATATACAATACTTAATTTTATATTTTTGGATCACCACACTCCGTACAAAGTATACCTGAAGACCGACGTCCAGGCTGTATATGTCATTGTACACGACGGGGTGGAATGTAAACGTTAGATTCATGTTTAATAAGCACTGGTTATTGTCAGTGAACTTACATACTCAACTTTATAATGATAATGCCTTTGTTTCGCTTTGCAGTGCAGGGAAAATAGTTGTGTGTATTTAAAAGAAGCCCCTTTTATTTTTGTCTGTTGTGAGGCCCATAGCATTCATAGTAAATTTTCATTTTTGTACTGTAAATAAAGAAGAAAATTACAATTCTCTCTGGAGTTTTAATGTAGACATCTATTTTTATTTAGTTTTAAACCTTTTTTTATACTTCAGATTATTTATTATTAAGCATTACTTGTTTCATAGTGAACATGAAGCCAAATGGTAGTCGAACTTTAGGATCATCTTAGACAAATTCCTGGGAATTGAGTCATTGTACTTGGTCCAAAACACATTGGAAAAAACATTTACATTGGATGGCAGTACTTTGGCCTCCAGCTCCACTGACAGGAACCTCGAGTTATTTTTTGAGCAGCACATGACCTTTGACCCGCACATAAAACGAGTCTATATGGACGGCCTGCTTCCTACTGCGCAATATTACGTTATCCATAAACACAGTGTCTCAAAAGGATTCTGAACAAAACATGTCCATGCCTTTGATACTTCTAGACTATATAATACTATATAACAACATGTTTTTCTTTCTCTCCACTGTTGCTGCTGGGTGTTTGCTCATTGTGGAAAAAGTAGTGTTTATCTTTAACATTGCTGTAAACTGTAAAGAGCAATGAGATGAATGAGTTATAAATATTATGGAATACGTTGCGGTTTGGTGATATGCAAAAAATATTTGATAACAGACATACATTTATGCCTGTATTTCCTCCACCGGTTTATTCTCATTTACAGTGTGAGACTAATTACGTGCAATTGGAGAATTTGAGAGGGTTGGGACACTAACGGCAAATCCACAACCATACTATATATATTTTTTCCAGTATCAGTAATATAATTTAGCAGCAGATGTCATGCGAGAGTCGAGGTCCGGTGGCGTTCGGTTTCAGCGGGCGGAGCAGGACAGGAGGGCGGGTCGAGTGGCGAGGAGCAACCAGGAATGTCGTGCGAGGTGAAAGCGGTGGCGGCGACGCACCTGGGGAATTAACGACAACCAAGAACCAAGAACCAAACGCAACCGAGACAACGAGGTCCTCGCCGAGGACATGCGCGGAGTTGCGGCCGCGCACCACCGGCGAACAGACGATGTTCACCACGGAGCGCAGGAGAATGAGCAGGCGCATGAGCCTGCACGAGCTGAAGAGGAGAGACCCCGTGCGCGTGTCCGCGGGGAGCTTCTGGCAGGACTCGGACGCGGTCGAGCTGGGCGCCGGCGGCGCGGGCCGACAGCTCGTGTCGCCGCGGAGTCGCACCAGAGACGTGTCCGTGGCGTACATCGTGAACGAGGACGCGTCGGTGCCGCAGACCGAGGAGAACCTGTCGCTCAAGTGCCTGAAGGAAGCCTGCGCGGACGCGCACGCCGCGTTCAAGAGCGTCTCGTTCGAGCGCATTTCGCAAGGCACCACCGACATCCTGGACTGCTTCTACAACGCGGGCAAGTGTGGGCGTGCAGGGGTACATTTTGCGTGACACACATTCGCGAGCTTAACCGACCTTTGACGTTTGCCCCAACAGATGTGGCGGTGGTCGAGATGAGCGACTCGTTCTGCCAGCCCTCCCTCTTCTACCACCTGGGGGTGAGGGAAAGTTTCAGTATGACCAACAACATCATTCTGTACTGTTACAAGCCCGATGGTGATCTACAGGCTATCAAGGTAAAACACAATGTCAAACATATTATATGATGTTAGCAATGAATATGATATTTAATAAATATCAACGAATAGTTGATGAGAAATTGACACACCGGGAGGCGATGGGGGGGCCAGTGTTGGCACAAAGTTTATTCTCAGGCCCCAGGGCCACCTGGCCATGTTGATGTGGCCATGTTTTCATTACTGAGTCATCAAATTAACACATCACTGAATATCAGAAAAAAAGTGGAAAAAATTCCCCACCACCGTTTTCCCAGACCCAAATGCGACATTTTCAGATGCGTTGTTTTGTCTTAACAATGATGAAAAATCTCAAGATAATCCATTATATAGAAGAAACTGGAATTAGAGAATGTTTGTTGTTTTCTTTTGTAAAAGAAAAGGACTTCCATACAATTCAACAAAGGTCCCGTGTGAGACCGATATGAAGAAGAAGATTATCGTTACGCCAACAATAATTAGAAATCGGGATCAAATCAGTAGTATGTATCAAGAGGTGAACTGAAATTATTTTATGTTACATACGTATAACATAAGTATCAAAAGCAAAACAATGGATGCTTCAACTGCGTTGTGTGAATTTGTCCTCTTTTGACGTGTGCCTTGTTTTTGTTTTTTCCCTTCAGGAGCAGTGTGGGAGTTACACATTCATCCCTTACGTGGTGTCGCCTCAGGGAAAAGTGTTTGCCTGTGATGCCTCCATGATGACCGGCATCAAAGAGCTGATGCAGCCGAGCTTCCAGCTGGAGCCCTTGCTCACCCCGCTGGTGGAAAGTCTTGTGCATCTGCTGAGCAACGTACACATTCAGTCCAGGTCAGGCCTTTCACAACAGGACGAAACATCAGATTACACACGCACCTGCTTATCACTGGAACTGTTTGATTTAGCGAAGATTAGAAGTATATAGGATGCTATGACGACCCCTCTGCTCTTGATATGCCCACAGCGAGTACTTCCGGGAGTCCATCAGGCACGAGATCCGTATGGCGCGGGAGCGGTTCAGCGGCCAGGCACTGAGCGAGGAGCTGGGCCACATCCAGAAACGCCTGGACAGTGTGGAGCTGCTCACTCCTGATATCGTGATGAACCTGCTGTTGTCCTACAGGGACATTCAGGTGTGTACGTGTGCATGCGTCTCTGTCTTTGTGAGTAAATGTGCAATTGGTTTGGGACTGAAATTCTTTCTTTGATGATTATTCTTTGAATTATTTTTCCAATATTGTGGGATTATAGTTATTTATTCTATTTAAACAAACAGTTAAGGATGATATGAACATGTAAAAATGTACGATGGAGAAGCCGCCTGTATGGATGTAGTGAACGCCACTGAGGTTTAAAAAGATCACTAGTAATAAATGATTTATTAATGTGAAGTAGTGCATGTCATCACGCTTGAGCAATGTAAATAATGGATTGTAATTCTACCCCCTTTTTTTCCAGGACTATGATGCCATAATCAATCTGGTGGAGACTCTGAACCACCTGCCCATGTGTTTGGTAGCAAGACATCCGAATATCCAGTTTCACTACATATTTGCCCTCAACAGGTACGTACACGGCTCCTGCTGTTTCATAAGTACACATGATTAACACGATTGAAAACTCCTTCTTCTGGGGTTTTAAATGAGCCTTTTGGTGCCATTATCACCCTGTAGCCTTTAATGATTTTTTATTAACATATGCGTATGTTACATAAGAGGCTTTGTGGAAGCTGCATCACTGCTGATATTGTCCAATCTCCCCCTGCCAGGAGGAATCGCCCTGGAGATCGTGCGAAGGCGTTGGAGGCGATCCTGCCTATTGTGGAGTCAGGGGGCAAGGTGGCATCAGATGTGTACTGCCTGTGCGGACGGATCTACAAAGACATATTCATGAGCTCTGGGTTCACCGATCAGAGCAACAGAGACCAGGCCTGCTATTGGTATGACCTGTTTTTTTGTGTGTTTGTGCGTCGCCTCATACAAAGTTATTCACACCTGATGGGAATGTGACATTTGTCTTTCTTACATAGATTATACGTTGTTCCCCCCCCCCATTTGTTGGTGCAGTGGTATATTCCATCGTTGTTGTCTCTGTGTTATTTTCTCAGGTATGGAAAAGCTTTTGAGACCGAGCCAACTCTTCACTCGGGCATCAATAACGTTGTCCTCCTGATGGCAGCCGGCCATGAATTTGATACTTCGATTGAGCTGCGCAAAATAGGTGCCGTCTGCTTTCTAATTTGTTTGTCAGACAGAATCGAACACAAACACGACTTTATGGTCTGCAGATTCAGCGTGTCATGAAGCGTATCTTTCCGTCCGTCCATCCATTGCAAAATTAATAATACCTATTCTTTTGTTTAATTATATGTATTTTATTGTTTTTAATCGCCTGTCAACAATTTTTTTTGTCCTGTGTTAATGTGTCGCTATTTAGGTGTGACTCTAAGCACCCTGCTTGGCAGGAAGGGCAGCCTGGAGAAGATGAGGGACTACTGGGACGTCGGCTTCTACCTCGGAGCAAACATTTTAGTGAACGAGCACAGGAAAGTCATCGAGGCCTCGGAGAAGCTCTACAGGCTCAAGGCTCCGATCTGGTGAGGCGACACCTCCACTTCTCGATTAGCAATTATCATTCAGATCAAATATCCATGATGATTAAACACATCATGGCTATTCAGTCACGAGAGCCTGTTGCTTTAATTTTGATTGCTTCGATTAAAAGTATTAAAAAAAACCCTGTGGATTAGGAATCGTTCTCCTGCCTAATTCCCATATTAATTGTGTGTGGATTAATGAGTTTTGTGTGTTTCTTCAAGGTATGTGGCGTCCATTATGGAGACGTACATCTTGTACCGTCAATTTTCCAAGCCGCCTGTGGTGAGATATCCTAAACAGGACACCGTGGACTTCTGGATGGAGCTGCTTTTGCAGACCTGTAAACCCACCGTCTCCACAGACCGCTGCCCGGTAAGCCAACGCTTAACTTTGACGACAACAATAAACTAATGGGACCCATTTCGATCTTGAGGTTAACACACAGTACTGGAATATGGTCAGGAAATAATGGGGAAAGCAAGACAGTTGGACCTCCCATTAGAAAAAATACATGAAGGTCTATCAGAAAGATATGGTGACAGAAAATGAATTTGAATTTCTGTTTGTCAGGTGCTCGTCCTGGAGCCCAGTAAAGTCCTGCAGCCCGCTATTGTGTGTGTGAGTGAGGAGGATGAAAGTCGCACTGTCCAGTTGAAACACGTCACACCCTTAAAGGTATGTAGACCCAATGCCTTCCCCCTACCCACAGGGCCACCCTCTTATCTGATGATGTTTCCGAGTACCTGCCACACACACAGAAAGCCGAATAGTAAAAGGAAGAAGTTCATTCTCTTACACGCATTTATGGTCCAGTGAATGTTTAATCCAGCCAGTGCGTAGGTGTGATCTTAGAGTGTCACTGTGTGTGGAAAAAAAGAAACGTCATTCCTCCCAGCTTTCTTTTTCTTGCATGTGAGCACACATGCAGAACCTGCTCCGGCATGTTTATTCTACAGTCGAACCGTGTTTTTTTCCCCTCTGTTTTAAACGTCATCTTTGATTCCACAGAAAGGCTTACACCAGTGGACTTTCCCAGCCTCTGCAATCCGGGGAGTGAGGTAAAGGGGAGTGCAGCTTGTGCTAATATCTTAAAAAAAATCTGCTGGGTGTGTCCAAGCCGGCAGCCGCAGCAGCGCCAGAGGACCCAAAACATAGGGGTTGTCTGGGAAACCTTGGCTGACACTCAGCTTAATGTTCTGTCAGTACGATTTCAGGCTGCTGTTTCTGTGCTTTTTTAAAATTCCACTTTGGCTACTGATAAGTGTCGCGTTGTACTTTAGCCTCGTCTTGTCTGCAAATTTTTTCAGCACTACCCAAAACAGTCAGCTGCTGCGTCATAAAAAAGAATTTAAAGAAGCTAACAAACAAGTTTAATTCATTGGCAGAAAGGAAAAAAAAAACACTGTTTTGATTGGAGGACGGCCTCGTTCATCGCCAGCATTCTGTGAATTGGTCAATTCCTCACCCCATTTGTTTGCCTAAACCTGATACTGAAATTCAAACATTAGCCAGCGCTTGCCTGGAGCAGAAAAAGGGGTTGACAGTGATGGTTGTGTTTTAATCAGTGTGTGCATCTTCTGCGTTCAGCACAAATCCATTTGCATACAGGTTTACGCAGCACATGTGTTTATGCGCTGTACTTCAAAATCGTGCTTCTCTCCCTCCAAAGTGCTTCAAAGATTGACGAGCGCAGCTGCTTCCTATACGTCCACTACAACTCGGACGACTTCCAGCTCTGCTTCCCCTCTGAGCTTCACTGTACAGGGTGAGCGACTGGTGAATTTGTACGGATACACCAACGCAGACTGTGTGCATTATTATGTTTGTGTTTGTGTGCTTATGCGTGTGTGTTTGAGACAATGACTTCTTATTTATTGGCTGGTTAGACATAGACCTGCGACCTGCAAAGATAATCAGAGGGTCAACAGAATAGGTAATCTAGGTTTGCAGACTGTCTAGTTGGTTGCCTGGTGAAGTGTGTGTCTGTGTGTGTGTCTGTGTGTTTTAGTCACATTGCCTTTCTGTTCTATTTAAAAAATCCCCTTAGGATAAAACAATTTTTTCACCCAGATCACAAACAAATACTAGTATGAAAAATATTCTAGAGGCCAAAAACTCCACAAGGTGCCTTTGAGTCAATCATAGCGATTTTATTGATAAGGGGATTTTCTTCTTCTGCTGTATACACAGGCTTGTTTATAGGTAAATTCAAAAGTCTACAGGATAGTCTTTTGCGGCGTGTGCCCTCTTTAGTTTAACTGATATTCACTGAAACAGAGTTCAACCAAATGTTTCCCTAAAACCATATTTTGATCTACATTATCGTCTTTGCGCACTTGTTCCAGTTTCTGCGAGCTGGTGAACTCTCTGCTTCAGCAGGCCGAAGACTCTGCGATCCAGGACTTGGACCGTCAGACTGAAGGAATACTAGAGGTCTGTGTCGGTCCTCCATTCCTGTGACGCACACTATTGTGTGCTCTATTTCAGGACTCACCTGTCCCAACAAGCAAAAAAAAAAACAACTGCAATAACTGGAGAAAATCAACTTCTCAAGAAACAAAAACATCATAACTTCTTAATAAAAAACTTCATAACTTCTTATCATAATGATAGATTTTCTATATAATTTGGTTCAGTGTATAATAATTGTGTGTCAATTTGATTTATACATTTATATATGATTTTATATACATTCACAGAATACAGGACTTGTATTTTTATGTCAGAAGTCCCTGATTGAAACATCTGTTCTTGCACATCTGTTCTTGACATTTCTCTCTCTCTCTTCTTGTGCACACGTCAGACACTTGTGCATTCTCATTCATGCCATCTTCGTCTCATTCTGCAGTACATCTACGAGACCAGTGAGAACTGCGACAAGGTGGTTCTGGGTAAAGGGACGTACGGTGTGGTCTATGCTGGGAGGGACCTGAGCAACCAAGTGCGCATCGCCATCAAAGAGATCCCCGAGAAGGACAGCACGTACGAGAAACATAAACTGCCTTCCTCGCTGGGAAACACTCAGCCGCAGTGTTTCTCACATGAATCTATTTTTCCATAATACCCTTAATGGGAAAGGATTTGGCAGCCGCCACGCCCACTGGCTTGATCTGGAACGCCAGTGCTCTTTAGGCATCTTTGGGGAGATTGATGAGTGTTAAGACTTTTCATTCTTTGTTTATGACTTCATGATCGTCACAAGGAGCTTAGGCCTGTGCTGCAACGTTGTCTGGAAATGATTCAGTGGAGGGAAATGTGATTCATAAGCATTTGAACAGAACCTTCTCAGTGCCCTCGATGCCGCAGAGTGTTTGTTACCGTACATCACTCCCCCGGTGTTGTACGGAAAGAAGTGAAGATCCTGGAAAGAGAGGGGGGAGGGTTATAGTGGGGTGCAATAGCAGCTGTCATGTGACGTCATACAGAATTTTTTTTCTTCAGGGTATGAGTGCTGAATTTATTTGCGTTGCATAAAGAAAACCAATTTTACATTTTATCAATATAGGAATGGACATTTTTTAAAATCAGTTATCATAACATTAGCTGCATGTATCAACAATGTTTGCCTCTTGCAGACCTTCTTGTGTTCTCTTGATCAGTAATGAATTGGTCCATTTGGTGTTAGATAGACATGGTTTAAATTACACATTGTCATACCCTGCAACGACGACGGTGTGTAGTTGTTGTTTGTGTGCGTCACTGTATGTAAATGCATTGTGTTGTTGACTGTGAAAAATCTATTCAAACTTTTATTCTTGTGTATGCTCCAGGTACTCGCAGCCCCTTCATGAGGAGATCGCTCTGCACAAGAGGCTAAAACACCGGAATATTGTCCAGTACCTGGGCTCTGTGAGTCAGGATGGCTTCATCAAGATCTTCATGGAGGAGGTACCAGGAGGTAGAGATTCCAAGATTTAAACTTCACACACTGCACAAGCAAAATAGTCCATTCGTGGATTCACTTAGCCAGTCTGTGTTATGTGTTACGATTTTCAAGTGTATGTGTGATTATGTAACATTTACTGGAAGCCAGTTTTAGGGAAGTGGGTGGTTCCAAAGAAATTCAGCTCATTGAAGAAAAAAAAATCTCTTGAAAAACAATGACATAATCGTCAGAAGAACTCCTTTGGATTTGGTAACACTCCAGTCCAAAGCTTTGTTTGACGTTGCCAGGTTTGGCTAAGAAGCTGTCGAGAAATAATCCCCAATTTCAACAAAAAGGATAATGTTTTGCTGTCCTTTGTCCAAATTATATATTTTTGCTCACCTATGCCTCTGTGATTCTATTGTTTAAAATAAATTGCTTATTAACGCTTTCACGCCTTGACTTGTAGGCAGCTTGTCGTCTCTCCTGCGCTCGAAATGGGGCCCTCTGAAGGACAACGAAGCTACCATCATCTTCTACACCAAACAGATCCTCGAAGGGCTCAAATATCTCCATGACAATCAGATCGTCCACAGAGACATCAAGGTGAGCAGACCACCCAGGGAACCTGTGGCATGTAACCACTTCCTCTTGCTGAATGGTTTGCATCATTGCTCTGTGGGATGAGAGAAAACATCTCAATGTCTTTGCTGCAGGGTGACAATGTGTTGATCAACACTTATAGTGGCGTGCTGAAGATCTCTGACTTTGGAACCTCCAAGCGGTTGGCAGGGATCAACCCTTGTACGGAGACATTTGCTGGTAAGATGCTGTGTGTGGTGTATGGGTATATGGTGATCCACCACATGTAGAGTTAACTATATTACTAGGATATGCTGTATTTTATAAAAATATCTTGGAACTGATTTACCAAAGCTGCATTCTAATCTTTGTCATGATCACTTTTCAACAGGAACTCTCCAGTATATGGCCCCAGAGATTATTGACCAGGGGCCTCGGGGTTATGGGAAGCCAGCTGATATCTGGTCCTTGGGGTGCACCATTATAGAAATGGCAACAGGCAAACCGCCCTTTCACGAGCTGGGAAGTCCTCAGGCAGCCATGTTCAAGGTAAAGAAGGGAAGGTTGTTGCATGTCGACGTCAATACAGCTGCGTTGTCATAGAACGATAGTTCTAAATTTAAAAGTTCCTATTTGTTTTAGTTATGGGAGTGGACATTAGCGGGTTTTTGTCGGATATGGACTGAAATATGCATATTTGGACTCAACTATTGCAAAATGTTGCACAGACATTTGAGATGCCCAGATGATGAATCATGAGATGTTTTCAGACATGCGCTGAGGTTGGGACATTTTCCTCAACTTTTCCAGGGGTATGGTATGTGTCCGCAAATGTTGCCCTGGACCCCCTAGTAAAATTTCCAGAAAATGTCAGTGAGCGCATGTGAGAATAGGTATTGACTGGTCATCCCTTAACTTTTCATCGAGTGCCATTATCTGGTCAAAACTGTTCTCACCGGCCTCAACTCCTCTTCATGTTGAGCTTTACATCAGCAAACGTTAGCAAGCTAAGATGTCAAACTAAATGGTGAACTTAGTCAATATTACACCTAAGCCCAATTAGTTAGTTGCATGGCTGTAGCCATTTCCACCTTTGTGTCTTTAAAACACACAATCTAAAAGTAAAGTTGTACAAATAATTTCCTTTTGACTGATAAGTGATGTAATCTTCTCACCTTTGAACATTTGTGTCAAGGTGGGAATGTTTAAGATCCACCCCAAGGTTCCAGAGTGCATGTCGGACGAGGCGAAGGGCTTCATCATGAACTCTTTCGTGCCAAACCCAGATGACAGAGCCACGGCGGCAGAGCTGCTGATGGACGCCTTCATCAGGTCGTCCCCGAGGAAGAGGGCCAAGGCGCCGCAGGAATCCGAACTTCAAAGCCCCCTCTCAAGTAATGAGGCTTCAGGGCATTTTAAACTCACACGCTGCTCTTATGTTATCAGTTTTCCTCAGCCAGTTCATCTAAATTTCTTTTCATTTCCGTTAAAAAATCTTTTACAAATTAGTTATCCTTCTATTTTCTATCTTTTTTTTTTATACCATCAAACTGTTATTATTGCACCTATTTTGACACCTATGTAATAAGTGACATTTTGATCAGGGACATGGAGTATCTCACCACAATCTTTGCTTTTGCAGCTGACTATCATCGCAGCTTGTCTGTGCCCATCTCCATCCTTGTGGAGGACACTGATTCATACTCCGGTTCAATTGACCTGTCCTGTTCCCTGGACCTCAGGAGGCCCCATTACGCCCTCAGAGTGCATGAGGTGTCAGAGAGCCCACCCAGCACCGGCGGCTTCCTGCCGTGAGTTACGTTATTGCCCAACATAAGACAAAAGCCCTAAAAACTCTGCATATGCCAGAGTTGTACAGGATCTTACATCAGTGGTAAACCACAATGAGGTCTCAGTCAGACAGTCTGCTGAGGCTGCATCCTTTTGTAGGCATGAAAAGGGTGTAATGCCACCTTATCAAATTGCACAGTTAACCATATATTACTGTTGAAATAACCTGTAAACCACACGTGCATTTTTGATTACATTATTTATTACAATATCTTCATTTCTTTGTTGTGTGATTTCAATTTCAGTCCGCGCACCACTTGTTTTTCCTCTGTTTTTGTTGATCGGGTGTGACTGATTTCTTTGTTGCCCCCTGCTGTCCAGAATACCAGAGGACTCTCCGTCAGACATGAGCAGTCCCGCCTCAACAGAGGAGAACATTGGTCTGTTTATGCTAAGGAAGGATAGCGAGAGGAGGGCCACCCTGCACCGAGTCCTCACCGACTATAACGGCCACGTCATCTCTAACATCCAGGAGTCTGTGCCTCAGGTGGGCGGGCGATTTTAAAAAAGTCCCAACAACATGGGTGAAAATTGTGTTGAAGTCGGTTAAACTGCAGGGCGTTGACTCCTGCATGACTCCTGTAGGATTTTCTCACATTTTCTTGGCCAGAATGGTTATTGGTTTAATTTCACAAATGCGATTCATCAGTATTGCTTCAAATGTTTGGCTCCCATCTCAGTCTGATTGCTCAAATTGTCCAGACATGTTGTTGCACTGGTGACAAAAACAAATTGGGACCTACTTGTGTTTCAACAGCCACATGGCGTGATTATCTGCTGTGAGTGAAAAGTTAAGAATTAAAAATGTAATGATATGTTAATAACCTAGAGCCATCTTATTTTACTTTGGCATTTAAGCTTATGCCTTATGCATGTCAGAATTTTCCACCAGAACAAAAACCACAGCTGTATTTCTTTTGTTGTCTTTAATTATTTCCAGCATGAGAACAACGACGAGAATTTCTGTTAATTTCTTTTTTTTCTTTCTTTCTGTTAAAAGTATGGCAAGGGGTCATCGCTCACTGCAGACCACATCACCAAGCTCATTGGCTGCCTGCGAGACAACATCCACTCCCCGGACAGGAAACAGCTGACCAGCGACCTGCTGGACCTCCGGGCCACGCTGCTCGCTGCCACAGTGCCGCTGAACAGCCTGCAGACGGTGCTGTTCAGCTTCCAAGACGCGGTGAGTTTCTCTCTTGAGTCAGCACAAGGCTGTCAGCGTCTTCTCACAGTCCAGTGACACCAACTGCTCTTCGTGTAGGTGAAGAAGGTGTTGAAGCAACAGCAGGTGAAACCTCACTGGATGTTTGCTCTGGACAATCTGCTGAGACAGGCAGTACAGGATGCCATCAGTGTGCTCCTACCAGGTAGAGCTTTTTTTTTTTTTTTTTAATAAGTTCAATAATTTGGGTTTAATTCTTAGAGAGACAGGCAGATATTAGAGGATAAGTGTGGCTGCGGAAGTAACCAGTTCACAGTTTGTATTTTTCTCTGCTTCTGGATCCTGTGTGTAAATTTGACATTAGATTCATATATGTAGTTATTTTGGTAATTTGGGGTTTCATTATTCATTCCTTTTCATTATTTCTTTCATTCATCTCTGCCTCTCAGAGCTGAAACTCCAGCTGCAGTCCTCCTTTGAGATTGAGGACAGCACTCCCGAGGAGCAGTCTGCCGACCCAAGCACCCCTGTCGTTTACGTGCCCGACCAGCTGGGGGCGCCAGCAGACCTGCAGCCATCCTCTCCGACATACGAGATCACGCCAACAGCTGACCCCTACTCTCCTACAGACCTGGTCCTCAATACCAGCTGTCCCCACAGCGAGAAGCTCCGAGAGCTGAGACTAGAGACCAAAAGGTGACCCTTCTTTTTCATCAAAATGCTGTCTTTACTGTGCTACATTTATTTATATTGAACAAACTAACAATAATGATCAGCTGAGGTCATGTCGTGCCTGTAAAATTTACATTTTCAATGCTACATAATCTGAAATTTGGACTTTTTAAATGTGACATTTTTGCTGCCGAGTGATGCCGGACCTTTGTGTTTCAGACTGCTAGGTCAGCTGAGTGAGAAGGAGACGGAGTACCAGGAGCTGCTGAAGAATTCTGTCCAGAGGAAACAGGAACAGATAGACGCTCTGAGGAAAACAGCCGTCACTGAAGGTAACGTTTTCTTTTTTTGACCACAGAGTTTGGTTTTAGCCACGTAGACTGCGCTATAACTATAGTCTTAGTGCCAGGTGAGGTTGATGCTGTGTATAAGTTTCTCATATGAACTCTGGACCCTTCACACGTGTAGCACGCAACAGGAAGTTGAGTCACATGCCTTCTCACCTAGTGGAAACACTGTTTGGTTTAGGCGAGTCGTGGCACCTGGGTAGAGCGTAGAGGAGGCAGGATAGAAACGTAATCGACACTCCAGTGACCGGCACTATACACACATCAGGCCAATCAATTGCATGGACTTTGTTCGAGGGAGATGGCGGAGTAAAATCTGTTTATTGTCCAGTCCGACTGGTTTGGAGCTTTTCGCTTCGGGTAATGTCTTAGTAACAATACTCACAAGCCACATGTGAAAGAGTTATGGTTACGATTTCAGCTCAGGATGATGCTTCAGCAGCCAAAACAAAGGTGGTGTCTTCCTTCTGATTGTCACATATTGGGTTAGGAATCAGCAACTTGGGAAAAACAAAAAGGAAAATAGAAAATCTTATTTTTTGTAAAAAAAAAAGAAAAAAAGATTGTTTTAAAAAAGTCCAACCCTATTCTTTTAAATGATTGTCATATGGTCTTTTCAAATAATCTGTCTTCCAGTAACTGTATAAATGCTCTATCCAGTACACTGAGCTGGTTAAATACGTTATTACACTCAGGAATATTTGTGTATTATATTTGAGTCACCATCAACCATCTAAATCCAGGTAAAGTAACTCTTTGTGTTATGTAATTCCCGTGCTTGTAAAATTTGATATTATTAGCAGATTGTATTATTGGTATTTCTTATAAATTGTTTGCCTATCTGCCTAGTAGTGAGCCTTGTTCTGTGATTACGTTAGAACACAGCCTTTAGTATGACGATTAGCCACACAAGCAGCAGCATGACCAGCATTGCATCACAGCGACCAAGCCCTGTTGGGTTTATCAACACATTCAGCGGTTCTCAGTACTGTTTTTTCTTCACACTTGGGCCAGTGGATCTCAAACCACACCTCAGCCGCAGGCCCTGGATTTCTGCCCGACTGGTTTCTGTCAGAGGCGTAGACCGTCACATCCTCGGCTAATGTGCTCAAACTTGACGCGTCAGTTTGGTAAATGGTTATACAGTCTGGCAGTGGAGTGTTTCTGTTGTCTGTAACATGAATGTCATATTATATTTGATGTCTGTCACTTCCACCGAACGTCAGAACAGAACAGACAGCCAGAGGGGTTTTAATCAATTTTTAAAAAATTAAAGGTGGTGAATTTGCTTTAGAGAAAAAGCAGAATCCGGAGGTGAAGGCGTTGGTGCGCTGGCTCAAGTCTGTCCCTGTAGATCAAGACACCATTGATAAGGTAAAGCTCAGATGAAACTTTCTTCACTGCTGAGGCTGGTTGGTATGACTCATCCACCCACTGTTAATCCACACCTGTGTCATCCCGTTGTCTAGTTGCTTACCCATGAGTTCACCTTGGACTGTCTCCTCCACATGGCCTCCAGGGACGATTTGATGTACTGTGGAATAAAGTGAGCTTCCCCCGCACACATCACCCTCACACAATCTGTCTTTACAGAAATGTTGATAAGGATAACCACAGAGACGGAGGACAGACGCCGTCTACCCCATTAGTTCAGGTTGCTCTTTGAGCTCATTCACTTGGAAAACTGTATTTAAATCTGCTTAATTCCGTCTTAATCTGTCCAATGCTGTTTGTTTCAGAGGCGGCACGCTGTGTCGAATCTGGGAGGCCATCGCAGTCCGCAGGAAGACCCAGCTCATCAAGCACGATGAGGACAGCGAAGACACTCTTCTCTAATGGCCGCTGATGTTGTACATCAAAGGTCAGATTTATTGACAGGCTGGTCCTGTGTTATCTGGAGGAAGAGAGGAGCAGTGGAGAACATAACTGAATTGCACATGTAGCTGATGTAAAGCAGAATTGATTTTGAACCTTGTTCAACCATGGGTGTATTTTTTTTCTTTTGTACAAATATGGATTACTTTGATTTTTTGTAGAGTGTGAAAAATCTTCACTTAGAAGCTAAATCTTACCAGCATTTCTTTTTTTAACATTTTCTCAGGGTTTTGGCAAGTGGGACTATGATTTATGTCTTCCTTTTTATCTGCAACGTTGTTCAACGTTATTTTAATGATGGTGCAGTTTTACTCTGTTCAACAGAAAACTTAGCAGGACCTAAGTTATTAAGAGTATAATTTTTTTTAAACTGACTGTCTCTGCATTCTTGGGAGAACAATTACATTTTTGCTATGCAGCCTTTCAAAACTCATTCAAATAATAAAACAGGAACATTGGATCCCTCTGACTGGCTTGTTATCTGCCATTTGTTTTGTTGGGGGGTTGAGTGGGTGACGTAGGCTGCAAGGAGGAGATGAAGTGGTGGACAGTCTTTAAATTCCTCATGCGTTTCCTAATCTGTTTTCACAATGTTGTGAAAAACCTGTTTGGAAACGGTGTTTTGTACGTGTGCGTTTTCTGAGTGGGTCTATTTTTTTTTACACACTTTAAATGAGGACTCTTTTTCTGATAAATAATTTTGTCTGTTCCTCACTTGGAGGTAAGAGAGAAGTGTAAAAATGTGGGATTAGACATTAGACATTGGACTTGAGTAATTATCAGGAATGGAAATAAAAGGAGAAGGTCAAAGGTCAGGATCAGAATGTTAGGGAAAGTGTAAGAATACATTTTGATTCATTTATTCCAGTCTCTCATAATTCCCTTCATCAATCCTTATTATGTTGAACTGAACTGACACATGCATGTCAGCTGCAGCAGTAAATAGAGATGTGCCTTCATTGAGAGGCTTGTCTCCTAATAACTCTGACACTCACTTGTATGAGTAATGCCTTAATCAGTATTTGGTTTGAAGCAGTTATCTGTAATTTGTCATAACAATGTGTTCATATTCCTTTTACATGGCCTTGTGTGACCCAGCATACTTATTGGAGCGCAATGATGTCTTAATTAAATGAGAGAAAACACGTGCGTGAATTATTGCAAATACCCCACGATGTGTATGTTCAACAATTCTCATCAAACACATTGTCCAGCAAGTTATTAAAATAAGTGTGTGTGAGTGTGCGCTGCAGCACACGTACAACAGCAACCCCTGCAATTCTGTTTGCCCCTTTCCTGTGTTCATAGATTTCTTACGCAACAAAAAAGCCTCTTCCAATCTCAATATTGGCAACCACAACCACAATATTGATCAGACGTCTCGCAGTGAAGATCACAGTCTTTGATTCACCTCCTGTAAGAGTCTAAAATGCTGAACCAATAAGAAGGTAGAAGGCCAATAAATCAAGCTAAAGGCATCATCCTCCGTATGTCCTTGGATCACATCACACAGATAATTAACCCAACCAAATTCAATTTGGCATCACCCTGTCCTCTCATTCCACTCAGCCGCTTCCCTATTATTTTTGTAATAATTTACTATTATAATTAAAAAACCACAAAGTAACATTATCTTGATGTATCCGTCCATTATCGAGGTGGGGCGAAAACCCTGGACAGGTCACCAGCGTATCACAGGGCCACCACTCTACAGAGTCAAACAACCATTCACTCTCACATTCACACCTACGGTCGATTTAGAGTCTCCAATTAACCTAAAGCCAATCTTTGGACTGTGGGATGAAGCCATATTACCCGGAGAGAACCTAGAACCTTCTTGCTGTGAGGCAGCAGTGGTGTAACCACCACCGTGAAGCGCTATTTTGATACATTTGATATCAATTTTTTTTTTCCAATGTGATTGATTAATGCACATAAACAAATTATACAGTATAATGTGCTAATATAAATCTTGGATGCAAAGCCCTTCAGTGTAGGATTTTCAGTCCAAATTATACAGTATATATATATAGAGCTTCACGCTTGCAGGTTTTCCCATCAAAACTGAAACAAGGTGTCATTGATTACCACGTGTAATACTGTTCAGCTGGAATGAAAACCTTAATCCACTTAGATCTCGGTGTCTTTAATGTAAGCTGACATGGTTGCTGTTGCCGTCGTGTTCGAAAACCTGATGGTAGCATGTTACGTTCACGGCCGAGCCGAGGTGCCAGCTTCAGCCACGCAGGCCGCCGCTGCTGTCACTTTGAACTAATCTCTCACTGCAGGTAATTGAATGTAATGTAAGTGCAGCCCACTTGAGTTTTCTCTAATGAGCTTTGTAACACAATAGCATTAGGATTGTCCGGCTAAGTGGATGCAAACTGTTGGCATCAGTATGAACTGGCTCATGTTTTCTTATCATCCACACTGACAATGTAGCTTTTGTCCAAACCCTTTCATCTATCTTCTTGTCGCCATCATCATCATCATAATATATTTTTCATTAATAGTCCCATTCTCTCGTTTTCCGCATATTTTCAGTGGAATCGTGGGGTGTAATGAAATCATATTTGTATTGTGTTCCTCCGTCTATAATTAATCTCTCCCTCTCTGCTCTGTGTGGTGATGGAGCTAAGCCACCGATAGGCAAACAATGAAGGCTGCTGTCAGCGGGATTTGGGCAAAGTCTTGCGGGGGGGGGGGGGGGGGGGGGGGGGGGGGGTTGAGGATGTCACACTGGGAGGCCCAGAACCTCTGGGATTAGTGAGCTCACCCTCTTCCTTGCCAGCTCCCATGGGACAGGTCTTTCCCCACTGTCCCGGACTGAACTTGTGCTCACATGCACCAGGGGAAAAAAAATGAGACCTCTTCCTGCAGGTCTTCATTAAAAACACAGCAGTGGTGTCGCAGCATGCCTCAGACCTTTTTTTTTGTTTGATTCTGCTCTGAAGAGTAAACCGCATCTCTTACATTGAGTGCACCATAATTTCAAAGCGCATATTGAATACAAATGTATTCAAGATCTCGCTAGTGAGGTCTGTGTCGAGTGTACACTCACGTGCCTACATGCCTGCAGGTGCACACACACACATGCATGCACAGATCAGCTCACAGTTTTACAGTCGAGTAGAAGTGTGAAACAGGATCACGTGGCACATTATGAGCACATTTTCTGCATTGCTGCCACCCCCCCGGGTGATGATGACACTTTGCTGTGTTATCATTCTGACCTGTATATGGATGGTATAAGTCAGTCTGTGATTACCTCACAGACACTTTAGACAAAAGGCATGAAAAAAAGACTATCTTATAATTCGCAGCTTGAATTAGACGACGACAACAATGGTTACAGCTGGACAAAAATACTCCATCAACAGATCTGGGGGTGGGGGGGTATATAATTAATCCTGGCTATAATCCAGAGGGAGTTGAATTAAAAGATTAATCTTATGTCTGTGTGTGCATGATTGCATACGTACACATGTGTAAGCATGTGTGCGTTTACGTGTGTGCCACAAATCTGAGGCTTGACCTTGGGACCTTTCACCCACTCTTTATCTCTGGTCTGTTTGTGTCCCTCTGAATGTTTCTGTCACCCATCCATCCTGTACGACACTCAATCACCCATTTCCATCACAGCGGAGTGACCTTTGGCATTGATGGGACCTTTCAAATGGTAAAAGAATCACTTTGACTTTGAAGGTAGTAAATGCTGTCTATTCCTTGCATGAAATAAAACGTACTATATTTAACCCTTTGGAAAAGGACACATTCTCTATTCTCTGTCAGAGAAATATCTTCACAACCGTTGGGTGGATTGCTTAAAAATGTGGAAAACACATTCACACTCGCAATAGGAAGAATCACAACAACTTTGGTGACTTTTCCAACATTATCTTAGTTTTTTATTGTAATTAAGCATTCAGCATTTACTCTGGTATAAAATTTTAATCCAATATGCTAAACTAACTGCTAATACTCCTACTAATTATAAGCATAATAAACATCAGCATGTTGGCATCGTCACTGTGAACATTTCAGCATGCTGACACAACATATAGCTCCTTCACTGCATCCCCCGTACTAGACTTTTTTGCGTATTTCCCCCTTCCCCTTTCTTTTCCCCCGTAAGGTCACTTTTGAAAAGCGCAATCACAACATTACGTTAACGTGCTCCTTTGCAACTCAAGGGTCCCCAACATGTGATGACTGAGCTGCATGCTGCTGCTGCTGCTGCTCTCTCGATTGGTCAGTTTAACCTTACTGAAACTCGGGCTGTTGTTGTGAAGGGTTCCCTCCTTACAAATGGAACCAGGGGTCAAGGGAAAGCACTCCCACCCGCTCATTCACGCCCCCCCCCCCCCCCCCCCCCCCCCCCCCCCCCCCCCCCCCCCTTCCCTCCCTCTCCTTCTATCTCTCTCTCCCCCTCTCTCTCATTGTGGGTTGTCATGGAAATGAAAGCAGAAGGAGCGGGGGCTTCTATTATTGAAGCAGTAGTGGGATTGGTATAGTGGGCCGAGTTGGGTCTAGTGAAATGGAGCGATTCATGCACTCATAAACAGGGAGTGCGGTGGAGCAGAAGGGAGGTGGAGGGGCTGGGGGTGAGAGAGAGAGAGAGAGGGAGGGAGGGAGGGAGGGAGGGAGATGAGGAAAAGGAGAATAGATAGGGGCCCCCAGGGGGCTAGCGGAGAGAGAGGAGCCAACTACACGTGTTTTGGCCCCCTCTTCTGACTGATGGCACGTTTTCGGGCCATTACGTCATGGTCTGCTAGGCTCTCTGCTGTTTGGGACATACTGCTGCGGAATGACATTCCTCATGGAAGACGGTGAACTGAGCCTGTGGGTAATGCCACCTGTTGGCGGAGAGACCGGGGGGGGGGGGGTGTAAGGCGTTTATTAGGGGTGGCGGGCTGTGTCAACTCCCGTCTTTATTGTGTGCCATATGGAAAAGAGTTAAGAGTAACTGAACTTTAAAATAGACCCGACAAATCCACGAACAAAGACTGATTATGTCATTTATTGGGTGACCTCGGACCCTGTTGCTTTGTTTTGGATTTGCCAATGACCTTTGATAGAAAAGTGAACATTTTGCAAGTAAGTAAACAGGAAAAATCTTCAGACTCTTGATTTTCTATTTAATTTTCTCGCAAAGTTGAGCTCTTTTCGGCCTTTGAAATTTATTGTATAACGTTTTTTTGGTTGTTGAGGATTGTTTGCAAAGTGTAGAATCCCGTGTTTGCCTCGCTCTGTCACAATACAATGGAGCCACAGGTCCAACCATACTGTATCTAAAACATGCAAATTACAAGACTATTGGATGTGAAACTTGTAACGCAAGCAAGACCCCCCGACTCTGGCCCACAACGACAGGCAGACTAAATTCAGATGATTCAAACCAAACGGCCCCCCCCCCCCCAAGAGAGACACACAAAGAAACAGGCAACTCTCCCACACTCTATCTCTCCCTACACCTCTCTGCTTGCGCTCACACACATAAAAATATATTTTCTCGGTGTGACATGTGATGTGGCGGCTGATTCAATCACGCCACAGGAAAACAAAAGACAACACGGTCATAAATGATTTGGATCTACAGGCCCCCCTACGAGTGACGCCAACGCCTGACCCTGCTGAGTCGATAACGAAAATAGTGTCACTTTCTGAAACCAGACCAGAACTGCTCACCGACCTCGGCTCTGAAGATCTGGTGAATACGGTCCTGGCAGAATGTGTTTTTAATGCGACAGCTTACGTTGGTGCGAGCAAACATTTTTCTGCACTAAATCCATCACAGTGAATTAACTTTACATCAGCATACCCTGCTGCCCAAAATGCCACCGCTTGCTAAAGGCAGATATAGTTTATTCAGAAGTCTATAACATAGGCTGGGTCTATGTTCTCTTGGGGACATTCTGAACATTCCTGCTATTGTTATTTCATTACGAGGCGGAGGGTTGCCCTTGCCATTCACAGTAGCTGACCTCTCGACTCACTGCCGGTGGTGGTGGTGGTGGTGACCGTGTTCCTTGGAATAGAAAGTGAAGCAGGGACATCAACCACGGCTAGAGCTCTTGCTGTTGTAATTTGGTGGCTTCTGTGATTTTTTTTTTTTTGAGCAGATTCTAAAATCACTAATTCTGCTTTCATGCTGCAGGAGTGTGGCTGAAATAGCTCGGCAACTATTGGATGCTTATTTTGGGGGGGACATTTTTTCGCAAACATTCATGCTCCCCAGAGGCTAAAGTCAACTGGCATTGGTGATTCCCAGACCCTTGTGTAGTGCCGGTATGGGATTATTATTTGCAGACAATTTGCTGTGATATGATATTACACATCATATACATATAAGCTGCTTCAAGCCCTATTCCTTGACAAACTAAATAAATATATCAGCAGGTTAAACAGCGTCTCTGAGATAATGGGATTTGATTGACTTGGCATATTCATATTGAAGAGGTTGCTGTCTGGATGACCTTTAAGTGCAATAACCCTTTGTGATAACTTTTTTCCAAAAGAGCTGCCTTTGAATCCTACTAAAACAGATTAGGAAAACAGGAAAGCTTACTTCTTTTTGTATGTAAATCAAGTCACATTACTTCCAGGACTCTGTGAGTTCTCGGGGGTCTTTTTTGTTGTTCTTACTGTTGGACTGTACCTTGTCCCTTTCAGGAGCAGGGGTCCCCGTTAGTTCCTGCTCAAACAACCCACTACTCAAGGAGGGAGGAAAGAGACAACACAGGCTTCACAGGGCTATCTTCCTATAGATATAGGCTCTCATCAGTAGCTCTCTCTTCTTTTGCGGTATCAGTTGTACCGTGTCGTTTGTTACTGGATCTCAACTTCATCTTCTTTTATCCCTTTGAGCTCTTCTCCTCTGCTTCATTGTTTCTAGTTACTAATGGTTACAGGAAGTTTACTGATGCAATCATGTCCTCTTACTAGTAATATTTTCTTCTTCTGTCCTATTCCTAGTGCGCTCTGTTCATTTCCCTATTTCAATGCATGAACTGGCGATCAGTGCACTTTAATGAGATCTGTGTGTGTGTGTGTGTGTGTGTGCGTGCGTGTGTGTGTGTGTGTGTGTGTGTGTGTGTGCGTGTGAGTGTGAGTGTGTGTGCAGCTGCAGCCCCAAAATCAAGTCCTTTCTTGAGCACTCAGGGATGGAGAGAGACGCGGTCGGACACACACTTCCTGTGCGCATAGAGGTCACATCTTCACGGGCTGCTCACGGAACTTGTGAGAGTGAACCTATGTGTGTGTGTCTACAGTAGCAGTCGAAACCTGCAGACTTTCATGACATGCAACATTTAAAAAACATCTGAGGGAGGACAACTGGGTAATTTTCTCCTGTCTGCATATCCGCCTTACTTTGAATGGGCCATTAGCACAGCGTGGTGCAGAACGTGAAATAAATGGACACACGCCTCCTGACTTTCAGGAATGCGTTTATCCCCGGCCCTTTAATTTTCCTATCAGACGGCTGGTTTGTCTGTTATATACGTTCTTAAAAAAGGCAACTTTACCTTGTGTTTTGTACAATGTAAAGTATAAGGAGACTCTAAATTTGATATATATATATATATTTCTATTACTCCTATCCAGTCTACATTAAGTTAAATCAATATTACAGTTTCAAAATTTAAATTATGGCAAGAGGATGTCCTGTGTTAGATCGTGTGGCTTCTTGGAAATAAAATAAATGAATCATCTTGATTGATTTGTCTGTGAAAATTAATGTGGCATATAATTTTAGCCTGCAAATATCAAGTGCATTTAAGAGCCCCTATTTCTCAACAATCTGAAAATCTATGCACCACTCAGTATTTTTCCTCTAGAAAGTAGTTTTTTGTGTGTGTGCCTGTGTGCACAGGTGTTCACGTACAAGTGTGTGCACGTGTGTCGGATCCAGAGCTCGCTATAGAGCTGAGAATGAAAGGATGAAAGGATCAGAAGGTTCCAATACTTGGCTGAGCAGGCTAACACAAAAGATTTAAAAAACATGCATCCACAGAGCACTTCAAGAGTATGGAACTCTGTTTTTATTACTTCTGAATCATTATGTTGACTCTCCAACATATTTTTTTTATTGCAAATACAAAACAGGAAGTTATAAATGTGATTTTCGTGTCCAACAAATTAATTATTTAGTGTTTGTTTTGAACTTCTTTTTCCCTTTATTTTCTCTCCTAAGGATACAAAGTAGAGTGTGGAGGGGAAAACAAGTATGATCTGATTCGTGGTTTTCTTCAGTAGACACAATATTTCCATTCTTGTATTCTTGTCTTTCTATTTTTTACCTCAGAACAGAATAATTCAAGGATGCCTATACTAAGTAACCTACGCAATGATATGGATTTTTTTATTTATATATGAAATTATTCAGAATTTATTTCGATAATTTCCTGTTATGAGGCAGAAATGTTGTATGAGTTGAACTTTTTCTGTCACATGAAAAAGTGTAATAAAGGCTCAATAATCTGTCTAGGCCATGAGGCTCTGGTAACGTTGATGTAAGACAGAAAAATGGTTTCTGTGTAACGCTTAATGTGCAAAACATTTCATGTATTCTTGATACATGAAAATCAACCAACCTCGCACACACACACACACACACACACACACACACACACACACACACTACAACACACCCAACCCCCACCACCTTCGGCATCCCCCACTTTCCAGTTGCAGTGACAGGTGGCTCTTGGGGGTTTGGGGTGAACGGGGCTCAACAGCTGCACAAAAGAGCCCCACTGGAGTCCCTTTGACGGGGTGTTCCCTCTCAAGCGTGCCGATCGGCCCCTGGCCCAGCCCCCACCTCGGCAGATGCTCTAAAGAGAGATCCACAGGTGGTCGATGGGAAGACACTCTGGCCTCCTTAAGACTGTTACGTAACTACAATCCGTTTTTAGGAAACCAGTTTTGAACTGGTTTAATGTTTCCTCTGATTGAAAAAAGCTGAGTGAATGATTTTAGTAGCTCTATTTTAGGTGGAGTAATAGTCAGATATGCATCATCCTAAAACAACAACCAGGCTGACAGGACAATCTAGAGTTCTTTGTGCGCTGAAATTACATGCATGTACAACCTATGAATTCCAACAAATTAACATTAGATACCGTGGTTGTATACAAGTTGTAGCGAGGCGGCTGACCTAACATACTTTAAAAGCAGTGAATGTTGAAAGAGAACCCCCAAATTGTAGATGTTTCACTTTCTTCTCTTACATTTTTCGGATCAGTCTTGTAGAAACAGGGCAATAGCAGATTTATTTAAAAGTTGAGGAGAATCAATTTCTTTTCCTGGTTTCTTTATTCAGATAGTTTACAAACTCCCCAAAGTTTTTGACATAAAATCCTAAAAACTTGTCTGGCCCCCAGCAAAGACCTTAAACGTTGAGTCAACGTGTCTTTGGAAGGTTACCAATATTTACTGTGTGGACTAGTTTTTTTCTCCTTCCCTTTTTATGATGCTTTGGCACCCTATTAAGTTTGGAAACTGTCCTTTGTCCTTTTTTACATTTAGATGGCAGAGATTCATGGATGTATGCTGCTTACAGAAATACAAAGACATGCAATAGGAATTCTGGAGAGCAAATTGAATTGTTTTATAAAAATCAAATGATTTGCCCAAATAAAAATGTAAAATCCTGTTTTGGTTTTGACTGCACTGAACAGTTAATGCAGTCTCAGGTTATCTGAACAGAAATAGTTTGTTTTCAACAGAATTCCTCTTTAAATCGCCATCACACCCTCTCTGCGTTTCCACCTGACAGTGACAGTGAGCAGTGAGAAACTGTCGAACATAACACAAGTTATGCACAAAATCAAAGGTGTGTGCCCCCCCCACCGAGAAGTCTGAGGCTTTCTAGTGGACGTGTGAACCGAACTGCCCATTGCAGTTTCTAGAGGAGGGTGAGCCGAGAAGTTTCCACACTACGAAGCCCAATGTTTCCTACATGTGAATGTATTTGTTTTAGCCACTAAATTATAATGAAGCTTTATTGAAATGTAACACTAACCATGATTGCTTCACATAACTTGATGAAACAAAGTATTATTTAACGAAGTGTGGTAAGAAAAACAGCCACCTACCCCCCCTTTTTTCTTTTCTTTTGGTAATGGTACAGTCCGAGTCCGCAGACCAGCGAGGGACATTACGCATTACGCGCATTACGCACGAGCAGAGCATCAGCTGTGGAGAGTCGGGGAGGGACAAGCTTCCCTCACTCCTCCTCCCTTTGCTTTAATATCCCTACATTTTTTATCTAACTTCTGCGAAGAGGAGCAGCAGCAGCGACTGGCTGCTTCTGGCCCTGCTTTCTATTATTATTATTATTATTCATTTATTTATTGCTGGGTCTTATTTCTGCTCTCGGGAAGAAAAAAAAGGGTTTCCTGCCCGGTGCGTCCAGGACACCGGGTGCAGCTGGAGTGACTCGGAGCAAGTTTTTCCACCCCCCCCCCCCCCTTACATTCTGCCCCTGAGGAATGAGAGGAGTGCCGCAGAGGAAGAGCCCGAAGTCGCGCGTTTGAATGAACAAAAGACGCGAGGGCGAGGAGTGCGCCGCCGCCGCCGACATGGATGGAAATGCAGGGGCCACATGTGAGTGGTTACCAGTTTACCTCAGAGATTGATTTGTCTCTTTTTTCTTCTTCTTCTTCTTCTTTTTGTGTGCTTTTGTCATTGCACATCCCCCGGTGTCAACTTTAGAACCGCTGTAATGCGGGGTTGCAGTGGCGGTGAAGCGGTAAAGCGACGAGAGGACATGGACGTATGGTCGTCGGATGAATTATGAATTATGAGTAGTCCGTCAGGGGGTGCGGGGAAGGAGACGGTCCGCAAATGACGAAGGCAAAGGCAACTTTTGTCGCCGTCCGCGAGCTTTCACACCTCAAAGCCCGCAGACAGGTTTTGGAATCATCTGCGAGGTGATGAGGATGTTTTATTAATTGTCACTCACACCTCTTGATGATTAATGCAAAAAAAACCAAACCCACCGGCTTGACCATCAGCTGACTGCTAAATGTCTTCCATCTCAAAATTGAATGCTGTGATTTCTTTCCGACGCCAGCGTTATAATAGCCTATAACGCAATTTGCGTTACACGAGGTAATCTCCCCTATTCCCCCCCTATGTTATGTTTACCCTCACTACTGACATGATGCGGTCCCGGGCGGTCTGCCATCCCTCTCAGCAACTACAGGATGTTTTCCCGATTCCAGTGAGTAAGAATTCCAGTCGTAGATGCACAGATGGTGCAGATGCTGCAAAAGATGCATTTGTAATGAGATCATCTCAGGAGCAGCATAGAGAGACCCGCTCAGTTGCAGGTTCTATATGTGCAATGACAAAGTATGTGATGCAGTTCAAGGCCAAGTGTGGCGTCGACTCCCTCAGTCATGAACAACATCCAGTCTGAGACGTGATGTAATAGCCATGTTGGAAACCTTCCAGTAAAGCCGGTCTCTGCGGGACGACCTGCCTTGTGTCGAATGTTCCAGGCTGCACGCCGGAGCATTGCGTGTTAACACGTTGCCCGTTTTCTGGAAATGGAAATCGAAGGGGACTCACAATGTGACCTCCCCTCTGACAACAGAAAACTTCCTTCCTGCAGACATGGGGGGCTTCATGGAGGGATGTCGGTTTGGTCTTGGCTCCGTATGAAGCAGCTCCACCCTGATCCATGGGAATCAGAATAGAGTTTCTTGACACGGCCATGTTCTGTATAATATGCTTAATGAAGCCGGGAGAAGCTGTCATCACACGTCAGGCCTCTTGTTCGTAGGCCTTTCGCGATAGTTAGATTATCGACTTATTGTACGATAACATCCGTCATTTTTTTTGGACCTCAATAACAGCCATTGTGTCTAAATGCGTGTTTGTTGACATGCGAATGAATGTCAACAACAGACCAGCAAGTTTTGGCTGCTTCTGTCCTCTCACCTGTTCCCGTCGTATGATTAATCAATTACTCCTTTGGTCTATAAAATATGTTTTTCTTGTTGCTTATTGCTTGTTTCGTCTGTGGCCTAAACGCAAGTCTAAACTTTGGATCACATTTCTCTCAGCAGCAACACAAATCGTTTCGGACCTGCACGCGGCAACGAGCAAGCACACATGATTCAGTATCAAAAAACGGTCTTAAAACGACGATAGTATTGTTTATGGCAATAATTTCTGGGGCCATATATCGTGCAACAAAAAGTTAGTTATCATGACAGGCCTACTTGTTTGTGATGTTCAGTGTGTTTCTAGCTTTCTTTCGTTCTTTTATTTCTCCGTTATTAACCAACGAGCTGCGACACTAACTCCAGGCCTCTGATCCACGGTTTTTCCACATCTGTATCAAATCAGGATGACCTTCAGGTTATTGTTTAAACCTCACAACGTTGCTCTGGAGGAAAATCTATTCCTCCATGATACCGGGACACGACACTCTTTTATCAAAGGGGAAGGGGGAGCATTGGCTGTAGGTTGTAAATATAAAACATTCTTCAGCGAGATATTTAAACCCTAAAACGGCGATGCAGAAACTTTCCCTTCTTTTGTTGAAATCCAGCCACTAATGAGAGCTCACTTGATCCGCCTTGGTTGTGAACCAGATGCCCTTGTACCGGAGCAGCCGAGGGCCAGGCCCAGCACTGTGAAAGTCTGCCGTCAGGACTTTTGGAGAAGATCTTCTAAATCCCTCTTTTCTTCATGCAGGCTTTCTTCCTCGCTTCTTGCCACTAGTTTTGACACTCGGCTCTGTTTGGTTGTCTTCTTTAATTTCCGCACCTGAACAGATAAACTGAGATGAATGGAAACTTTTATTTTCCCCCTCCTTGTGATTCACCTCCTCTGGGATATTCACGTGCATTTTGGGTGAATGTGTCTGCCAGTTACTGGAGCTACAGAGTGTATGAGATGCTGAGGTGATGCTTTAAAATTCTAATGAGATAGAGAGCCAAGTGTTTTAAGCAACAACAAAAAAAAAAAAATACAAGCTGCTTAACAGCAGCCATATTGAAGGTAAAGAGCCTCAGAGGACTGACAGGGAGACGGATCCTTGCGTAGTCCTCGTCTATTGTGTGACGAGAGAGGATCCACCAGCTCCTGTAGTTGATCCTGTAGTGAACCGGATCAGTCGGCTACACTTCCTCAGCCGCAGGAGTCGTTATGTAATCAGGGGAATACGTGCAACCGTGGCCCTGTTTTTGGAGAGAGCTGCTTTTTTGGCATATTGGCATTGGCAAGGATCCCGTGAGCAACTCCTAGACGCACCGCCTCATGATGCAGGCTGATAACAACAGAGGCGAGGACACTGCTTTTGAGCATTGTGTTGTGAACAGTGTGGTGGTGGTGGTGTCCTGTGTGTTTTCATGAGATGTGAAACACGTTAAACCACTCGTGTGTAAAGTGTATCATCGGGCAATGTGTCATGTTGAGTATTTACCTCCACGGTTGTGTTTGTGGCGATGCAATTATGTTGGAAACCTCTGTAACACTATATGGATATCAATTTAAATAAATTAGCCCGGCCAATATTTTGGTGACCAAGTAAAAAAATTACAGATGACAATATATTAGTTGACACATATGTATTAAAAAGAAATGTAATGGACAATGACAATGATTTTATACAGTAGAATCCTAAACCTTTTGTATAGGTAAAGCAATAGGTTGTGTTATGCCAGTGTTCTCTTGTAATGTGCTGTCCAGTGGCATGGACAATTTGAAGCTTCAAGTCAGAACTTAAAGGAAAGGGAAAAATAATGTTACAACATAATATTTTTCATGCTTTTCTTGCTGTTAATTAATGTAATTTGAACATAACTGGGTGGTGCACACAGAAAAGAGACCAACCTGTGTGTGGTCTCCTTTTATAATCCCTTTAACTCATCATAGATGGCTATGATCACAGATTACTTCATCAATCAAATGGCTTTTTCAAGACATTTTAATCCGTGTTGCCTTTTTAAGATGTTGTTGCTACAATGGATTAAGTAGTAAACTGAGAAAACAGTTAACACTCACGATATTACTTTTCCTTCGGTGTGTAGATTCATATGTTATTCCTCTAAACTACTTGCTGCTGTAGGAGACTCTGGGCTTTTCAGTCTCCACATGTTCAGATGTGTTCAAAGCTCTCATTCAGCCCTATGAAGTTAAGAGAGAGATGAGAATTGAACAGTAACATCTGAGTCACAAAGGACTGACTGAAGTCACGCCAGCACTGTGGTGCAAAGGTCTGCTTTTAGGCTGTGACACATTTTCAGCTGTTTTTGGCTTTTCTGTGTTCCATCACACTAGATCTAAAATGAAAACACTGAGGTTTAATAATCGAGTTGCTGCTTCAAGAGTGTGTCCACATGTTGGTATGAACAGGTTTTTCAGAACTGAATTGTATATTTTTATTTTTCACTGTTACATTATGCTGGGGCTACAATTCCTTTACTGTTCACACAATGTGAGTTTGAAATTCCTTAAGTTTAAAGCAGCAAGTTGGCATTAATACTGCATACTGAGTCATTGTTTCATTTCAAATCCAATATACACAATACAGAGCCAAAAATGAGTGCACTGAATGCATGAGTATGCTCACATTTTGTGTTATATAGGGCCCTTAATGCACTAACCATATAGAATGTTTGTGTCAAGAATCAGAATGTGAAGCATTCCTTTTGGCAGAAACCAACTGTCCTGTTAGTTTAAGATAGTCCAGAGAGGGAACTGAACCTACAAAGTAAAAATGGAACGAGACAGGAGGAAGGCAAGACGAGCAGAAAAAAAAAGGCTAGAAAAAACAAACTAACGGCATTGCCTTATCCAGGACTGTCCTCATAGAGGAGGCATCACGTCACTGTTGATCCACTCGGTAGCACCCAAATGGTGTAAATCACACTGCCCAGACATTGACCTCTCATAAGTGAATGGAGGTGAATCAAACCCAGCACTCAGGAAAGGCAAATAATGTGGAGAGCCTTCCCATTTAACAGCACTCGCTGTCTCTGCAGTATTCTACCAGGAAACGGCTACTGTCAATACATGCATGTTGCCACGGTTCGTGTTTGCATTTGTAAGCTTTGGTCAACCTTTTGTGACAATGAGATAGCGATTCTGAGCCTGTGTTCACTATGTAAAGTAAACATTTTTTAAATTAATATTGGATTAATAATCAATATTGAACTTGCCTACCCCTGAATCAAATCTAACTTGTTTGACCCACGTGGTGGCTCAAATAACCTGGGGAAGGTTTGTGTGGTCTTACCTTGTCAATGATCAGTCCAACATTATACAAATGTCTTAAGGGTGCACAGTTTTTGTAAATGAAAATGGGCCAGAGAGACTTTTGGATAATGTGTTTGAAGAATGACTTATTGTATTGTCTTGTCTTGTAACAATAGCCTTTGATACATAATACAGTTGATCATTCAGCTGTACTTGGTAAAGACCACCTCTAATTTGCTGTCAGCTGCAGGACTAAAAGCTGGTAGCAGAGCCCCGATTATTAGATAATAAGTGATTAGTGTTATTGCCTAAAGGAAAGTTATGTGGTGAAAGGGATGTCTCAGTGGGTTAGTGGTTCGGCATGAGGGTGCTGGTTTGGACAGGGCCTTTCTGTGTGAAGTTTGCATGTTCCCCTGATGTCTGTGTGGGTTGTCCCCCAGTACACCAGTTTCCTCCGACAAACATGTAGCTAAGGTTAAATGGCGACTTTGTAGGTGTGAATGTGAGTTTGCTTCCATTTTGTGTCAGCGCCGTGATAGGATAGGTTGGGCTGTCCAGTGTTGTACCCCACGTCTCGCCCAGTGTCAGCTTGGATTGGCTCCTGCCCCCACGCAGCCCTCGAATGGTAAGCTTTAAAATGGCGATGAATGGATGGATTTGATGAAAGCCAAAAAACCTGTCCCCCAGTCAATTCAGCGGCAGTCTGGTTCACTTAGCTTGGCACAAAGACCGGAAACGGGAGGAAACAGGCAACCTGGTTCCAAGACAAAACACATTCATAATCAATTTGTTCTCTGCATCAAAGCATGACTAAACCCAAATGATAATTGGTATGCATAATTAGTTCAAATAAACAAATCTGGGAAAGATGTTTATTCATACATAAAACAATTCAAGGGCTCTGCTCTAAAACCATCACATACAAAATGCAGCACAAGACATGAAAACAAAATTATCGAGGCCTATATTTGGTTCTAGATGCTGTAAGAAAGTGACAGAATGCAAAAGAAATACGCTATTCTTACTTCCAACACGAGAGGTCCAATAAATTTAGACACGTGCTACTTGAAATCTAAACCTGTTTCACCTAACCCCATTCTGCCTTTCGGTCTCAACTGTGGCGCATGTTAAGGGCGGTGCAGTACTGCAGTGCTGTAGCCTAAATGTATTATCAGTCAGCTGTACCGCCCCTCTTTGTGGGACACTGGAGGGACAAGGGGAGGGAAGTCTTGATTTGGACCGTGTGGCTTGTTCCTGCCACCTCCATCGAGTCTGAAAATATCCCCAGACGTGTCTGCTCTGTGCTCTCTGGCCGTCTGAAAGTTCCAGTCACCAGACCTGTCTGGTGATATTAGAACACTTCCTGTTCAGCAAATGTAATACAACATATCCTGCTCTTCCTAAACATTCCCTGGCAGGTGTACCATATGTCATCTGGAGTTACTTTTCGACCCATTTTGCCGGTTCTTTCAGTTCTGGTGCCTGATTTCTTAGAAATTGCATTATTCAAAAACTTGTTGAATCCTTATTGGAACCTCATTACTAAGGGAGTAGGTGGGATTGGATGTTTGCCTCTTTGTCACCGGTGTTCGTGAAACCCATGATTGGACCCTGTTTACAGCAGAGTCCCCGTGGGTTTTTGTGTTGGGAGTCAAAGATCCAGCTAATGATAACTGTTGGGTATAATTGTATGTTGAACAGTCACAAGATTACTGCTTAGCGATGAATTTTTGCTATAGGTAATGTTCACAAAAATAACCATTTTGGAACAAGGTGACGAGAGACAGCACTGCGACAGCACTGCGAGTTACCTCAGACAAGAACACACACATTCAAACAGACTGCCACAGATGCAAAATTCATAGAGGAATTAGAGACTGAGGTCTTTGCCAGTGTCATTAAGGACCAGTCAGAAAACCTTTGAGAGTGCTTACCTGGCTGACCACAGTCCATTGTATGCACTTTTTACATCCAATGTTGCAGAAGACGTCCTATTATTCATTTATTTATTTCCTTGTAACTAAATGGTTAGTCATAAATCTTGACCTTTGAAGGCTCAGTGAAGCATTGTTCTTCTAGTCAAATGATTTGGGCATGATTGTATTAGTTTTAGATTGGATGGGGCCCCGTCACAAACACAATTACGAAAGATCAAATTCTTCCAACACCAGTGCAAATGGGCTACATCCTAGTCTGACAAGAATTGGTCCAGAACACCCAAACACCCCCACCCACAACCGTTGATACCAATTAGAATTAGATCGTGTTGTCACTTCCCAAATCCCCAAAGGGGACATGAAGCAGGTTGCCTGGAGCAACTGGCTGGCATGCCGATATACTGCTTCCAGCTATGAATGGCAGCTTGTGCGGCCCAGAAACTCAACCACATCCTCTGATGTCACAGAGAAAGCCTTGATTTTGGCGGCTCTTGACACTTTCTCACACCAGCTGGCAAGGCTGTCTCGGATACTTACTCGTTCATACTGGGGCATGTTGGTGACAAATGCGGGGTCCCCGGGGAGCTGCAGCTATAGTTTAGATTAGCGGCGCTTGTTGTCGGTGCAGCACACACTGAGATGATTAGTGTTGAAAGAATCCAAAGAAGACAAATGAAACTATTTTATAATTGATTAAGTATTTGCCATTTCTTTTTTTAAAAATAAAAATGCCAAATATTCCATAGTTTCAGCCTCTCAATTATGAGAAAATGTGAGAATGCGGCCCATGTGTGAATAAAGTGATAATCTCTAGATTTAGTGTTGGTCTAACAAAAGTAGTTGTTTGAATCAGCTTTGCCTCTGGGATATTGAAGTATTATCAGTATTTTTTATGGAATATGGATTAAACAAGAAATAGCCAGCAAGTTTGAGATTTGTTAGTGAAGATATCCTTTAGTTACAGCCCTTATCTATGACCAAAATCCCTTTGGGTTTTGGATCGTTAATCAGCCAAATGAGCAACATGATCTGGAAAAATTGTGGTGATAATTGTTCCTTAACTTTTTCATTTTGTCATCACATTATAGCATACAAAGTAAATCCTAAACTGCTGGTGTTTGGATGCATTTTGCATGCATAACTCTTTATTCTCAGTTCCCATTTAAACTTGTAGTTCTCAGTCGAAAGCACATCTAATGAAAACTTTGGTCTCTAAACACACATGCAGGGCCTGGTCTGGCGTGGAGTCAGTGCTTGTTGTTTACACTGCGCTTCCTGTGTGTCTGGGCCCCATTGCCCTCTTACCTCACCCTATTCGGTGCGGTAGGGACACAACAGGGCGAAGGGGCGACGGGTTAGGGGGGTAAGCGATGAGGTAGTTCATTAGTCCCCTGGCCCGTCCCAAATGAGATGCAGATCCATTCTCTTGCTTTTTCCAGAGTTACTCTTTTTTTTTTTTTTTCGTCGCCGCCCTTTTCCTTTTCCAGTCTTTTGATTTCACTCTCAATACGGTTTCCTCTGCACTTGTTCACCTCATTTACATTTTTTTCAAGAGAATGCGCTGCATTTACACCTTGTTTACCGTGTTTTTTTAAGATTATATTGTGCCACTGCTGTGTTGTTGTATTATAAGCCTTTAGTTCATTCTCTTATCTGTTTGGCAGGAGCTAGAAAGGGTTGTGTTTAAGCGCACTGTTCTTGGCTTCATAAATATTCAATGTCTTGCCCTATATTTTTAATCTGCATAGTGTCTTGGCAAGACATTTGCAGCGGTGCTCTGGAAATGAGCAGCAGCCGTAAATTGTGTTCATTACGACTGATCACGACCATGCAACCAAGATCATTTATGTCTTTATCTTCACAACAGAAATGTCATCTTGTTTTTTGTATCCGACATTTTCACATTCCAACCGCTTCTCACAGCTCTTCTCGACCGAAAGTATCCCTCCCTCTCTGAGCTGTAAATGAGCAAACAGTGTCACGTGAATGTGCTGTCATAGTTTGCTGATTTTGTCATACAGTGAGTCATGTGTTTTGCTCTGCTGTGGAGGACACAAGGTTTTTCATGAGGTTGGCGAACAGGTAGAAAAAATTGCTGTGTGGTACATTGTCTCAAGGCTGTGTTGCATGTCAGATCAAATGGCATTTGTTGCTGTGAAACATCTTCCATTACAAAGTGGGTGCATTGCTGTTGAATGTTATCTCCCTCCTCTGCTTGCTTTTTTTCTAATACTTTTATCATGTAATTCATGAAATAATTATACTGGAAGATTTCTTCTGACCTGCAGGTTTGGAGGTGACATGAGAGGAAGTGGGCTCTATGTCTATTATAAGCGGCTCTAACAAAATAATATGCTGTGAAATTGAATCTCTGCTAAATCACATTTTCTGTGACAAAATTACTTACCCAGTTTTCTTTTTACTCCGAATATCAAAAGCCAAAATGTCAAATAGTTAAGCGCTTTCTTTGTAATTTTGACTTGCAGTAATTGTGCAATGGTGCTTCTGAGAAGCTGCTGTGGATTTTACCCAACCAACATTTCAATACATTTTCTCCAACCTGACATGCCTCTAAATGGCAGCTACTTTCCTGCTGGTTCTCAGCCTGCCATTCTGCTCCCACACTGCGCTTGTGCATGCATGCATGCATGCATCCAAAAAAACCTTCTGCAGGGCTTCCTTTACTGTTTCTGCTGACTTTCACAGATATCTTATCCTATTGTATCACGTTTGCATGTAACCAGGTTCAGCTGAGTGCCCTGGGCTTTGTTTCATTCCTGCAGCCAGGGAGGCCCCATAGGGCGTCATGATGGGGCCAACTGAGCCGCGGTGCATGGTCACAGTGTGATGTTCAACCAATGATCACGCACAACGTGCCACAGATTCCTGAACCTACCCTGACCCAGTTTTTGGGGTCTCACAGCTGTCGAATACCCATTTGATACTCGGTAGGGAGGTTAAACAAAAGCAAGCATCGGCAGCACAGCACCTACAGATGCTTTAAAGGAGGATTTACTTTCAACCACCTCAGCAGTAGATGATTCTCTAACAATGATAATAGTATGCTAATGTAGTCATTGTAATACTTACAAAAGGATTCTTGGACAATCATGCTCTTTTTTTACTAAAGATATTTATTGGGGGCATTTTTTCTAGCCTTTATAGACAGGACAGTTCAGTGTGAAAGGGGGGAAAGAGCGGGGAAGACACACAGCAAAGAGTCAAACCCGCGGCCGCTGCAGGAGGACTCAAGCCTCCGGACGTGGGGCGCCGGCGCTGACGAGTCAGCTGACCGACGCCCTTATCATGGTCTTTTGTAGTTCAAGTTAAAGCATCTGAAAACCTGCCAAGTATTTTTCCATTTGTCCCTCCGTGACATTTTATTTGATCAAAGTAAAGTTAAATGAAAGACCTTTTAGATATAAACTGATGAATTTATTACCCCCAAAACTCAACAAATTATTTCATAGGTAGAGGTATGGTTGTAGAAACTGGTCCATGCTCAAGCCAGGGAGCGGGGCACAAATGCAGAAATCGTTATCTAGGACCTAGTTTGTCAGGAACGTTACCAAGCTTGTGAAATATTGACCCAATGTCAACTCTCTGGCCTTCCAATAATAAGATATAAATCAAAGTGATTTTCCATGTTTAGGCTTGCTGGGAGACTCCGGCCTCTCAAAGTAGGTTGTTGTGCATTGATTTATGAATATGAATAATGCAGGTGATGTCAAAAAGAGGGTGGTCTAATAGCTTTTGGTTGTAGCTGTCCCCTGGGTGCAGAACCTCCACAAAGCTGGACTGTAATTATTGAAGAGGCAGTTACTCAGTTGATTCATGCAAATCATACAGTTGTATTCAATATGGAATGAGGCTCATATTTTTCATTATGCAATGATTTCATATATAAACGCACCACATGAGAACAGGGTTACGTGAATCGCTTTGCTCGAGCCATGTCTTTTTTGTGTCTGTTGTACTCATCAGCGTGTCAGACTGGGATAGGTAGAAGACCCTGATTGACTTGGGTGATACAGCATAGCACAGTGTTTTTTTAAAATGTGTTCCGTGGCGGTTATTTTTTTACATAAAGCGCTCCTCACCATAATGCATTGTTGTGTTCTTGAGGCCCATTTATTGTGGATTGATTATATTCATGTTTGCTTGCTTGCTTTCTTCTTCTTCACAGCCTTTGGTGATTTATCGTGATACTTCTTTGCACATTACTGCTGGCATCTGTTAAGCAGAAGAATACTGCCTGCAGGGATGTGCATGATACAAACACAACAGGAATGCACTAGTGCTGCAACTTACGGTTATTCAATATCAATTAATGTGTCAATTATTTTTTCCATAAATCGATTAGCTGTTTGATTCATAAAAGGGTGAAAATTGTTGATTCCAAAACCCAAAGATGATGTTTTGTTTTGTTTTGTCCATGAGTTACAGTTCTACATATTTCTAAAATGAGTAGTTGATAATTTGAATGAAATAGTATTAGGGCAGACTATTTTCTAACAAATAACGTAATTGATTGAGCAAAATTTTCAAACATTTTCAGTGTCATATCATAGCAGATTCAATTTCTTTTAGCTGGACAAAATAGACAAAAAAAAGTTACAATTTATAGACTACATGCTCCATCAACTGAAACAATATAGTAGCAGATCAATGAATACAGAAAATAGTCATCAGTTGCCGCCGTAGTTTAACATTTTTATTACATTTTCCGATTTTTCTCCCCACGTTGAACGCTAAGACGTCGTGCACTCCCAGTTGTCTGGCAGCCCAGACAGTTGCTCCCTGCATCAATCAGCCCTTGTTTCAGTCCCTTTGCTACGCAGCAGCAGTCGTCGTCTCCCTCAGCCCCCCCCCCCCCAGAGAGCTCACGTTTCATTGGTATTCATTGTCGGGGGCCACCTACCTACCAGAGTATGTTACATTCCCATTCTCTTCATCATCGACAGTATAGATCACAGTGATGACCGGTCTCGCACAGTCTTGTCAGCCAGCCAACTCTCAGTAGCTACAGTTCCCAGGTGTACGGGAAAGTGCTCACAGGGTATGAGGCAACACGAAGCCTGTCTATCAGAGCTGGCATTCACTCCAGGCGCCTTAGACGCCCTCGCTGACGAGTCTGCCTGAAGGGATCAGGGTGAGAAAATTGCGAGAGATGATGAATTCAGAGACAAAGGTTTGTTTGATTCATCACCTTAGTGGTCAAACTGGTGAAAACATCTGGGGTTGTGTAGCATCATTCTATTGTGAACTGATGTAGGGAATTGATTGACGTTGATTGATTGATTAAATCTTCTTTTTATGGTTTTTCCTTCAATACAGTAAGAGAGCAGGCACTTTAACTGGATTTATCGAAGTTTAAATGAAGTCGGTCACTAACCTTAGGTCCTGTGTTGCTATGGGCATTGCAATTTCTCCTGTAGAAATTTAATACATAACTGGGCTGTCCACATTTTTTCCACAAAGTTACATTATGGCCTAAAATTGCACTGACAACAAGTAGAGACTCCTTCCGTTCCCATCTCGCTGTCATTGCAGTGTTTTGGCCACTGTCCCGTTGCCATGCAGAGACCACAACAATGGCCCCTCTCTGTCGGGGCACATCGCTGCCCGAGGAATGCTTATTTAATAGTGGCATGCTTTGACAGGGGAAACACAATGTCTTGTCTCCCAGCTCAACTCTTTCATAGACTCGCACTGCTATTCTCTCGCGTTCTCTCTGCCCATCAGGCTTTGTCCATCTCAAGGTCATCAGTAACTGCCTCCATTTCCCAGATGGGTGACATTGCCTTTCCATATGCCGACAGCAGATGAGCCTCATAGACCTGATATCTCACTGCATGCTTGTCTGTAGTTGCAGCAGTGCGGAAAGCTGATGCCTATTCATGCAGAGCTCTTGAGTTTAATTTAAAAGGAAGGGAGCAGTTCATTTGAATTAAAAAAGTTACACAGCCCTTTGTGGAGACTGTACAGTTAAATAATGTATACAAGGATCTTTGAAGTCACACAGCATTGGCCTCGCTCCTCATTGGTGCTCCTCTTTTGCGAACTGCTGAATAGCACAGCATTTGTATAGTAAATCTTCAGCGCACCCACTGTCCCGGTGTGACAGCCCCCTGCCGTCTGTGTTGTTTTTAGCCAAAGTCTGAATAATTTACAGCATGTTGCCCCAGTGTTTACCTTCAGAGGCTATGCAGGAGCAACCGTGCCCCAACATGGTTCCACGGCGAGTACCGGGGTACGGTGCTGAGTGGACAAAGCCAAGTGTCCCTCCCATGAGGGTCTTTGTTTGGCCGTCAAAGCCTGGGCCGAGTAGTGTTTGAGCAGGAGATTCAAGTCCAGGAGCCTGCCAAGTGTGAGTCATGGTGCTGTGAGTGAAGCTGCGACAAACCAAACCAGCTATTTTGTAATCAAAACACTTTTGACGGATAACTGATGAAACCTAAACTGACTGAGTCATTTTCATAAAAACCATGGGTTTTGATTACCCTCCGGGAACTCGATCACTGAGATTCTGCTATCCGATGCCATCCATTTCATCAGAAAAGAATCATCAGAATGCCAGGAACCAATTATTGCGTTTTGTTCTGCCAGGGAGCCGGACCATTTGCTCAGGCCGGTCTGTCGATAAATCAGTCGCGCAGAGTAGAAATGGTATTGGGCAAAAAGCAGGCTTAAGACCTATTATCTCGTGCTTCTGAGCAAATGGTGTAATCTTTGCAGCAGAAAGAAGCATTGTACAGAAACAGAGGAGCGTAGTTGGTTTCTCAGGTGCTGGTTGTTTCTTTCAGTCTGTTTCAGTATGTTACAAGTTTTCTCACTTCTCTCAGAAAATAGTCTCCTTCTTAGAACCATGGACTCCACCCCTCACACCCGATACATGCAGCTCTTGTGGAAGTTTACGTCATCCACACTCAACTGCTTCATAGGCCCAGCGGTGAAAGGAATGAAGGCCAACTGGTTGAGTTCCAACTGTCCTCCTCTTGCCTTTTCACCTTGTCATTTTCTCACTTGTTTTCTACTGTTGTCTGTCTCTTCAACCAGCTCCCTACTCGGATCTGAAGACAAACCCCATGAGGCCGGACCCGGAGGGGGAGAGCAGCCCCCCGAGCACAGACAACACCCAGAGAATGGAGTCTCCAGTCAAGAAGGAAATCGACCGAAGGTTGACTACCCCCAGGAAATCTGATATCATCCCTGGATCACCGGCATCACCGGCATCACCGGTTCCCAGGTCGAAACAAGGTAAAGTAATGGAGGAGGGATTCAATAAAAGTATATTTTGTTATAATCAGCCTATGAAATAGCCTACGTGTTCTTCAAAAATGGCCCTGATCTCTAAAATCCAACCGGCTCATCGTTGAGTCCAAGTGGACGGTTGTGCCAGATTTGAACAAAAGGCGTTCCTGAGACATTGCGTTCACAAAACTGGGACGGATGTACAGATGGATGTCTGTCACGGTCCATGGAGGCATAAAAAGCTTGACCTTTTTTAAGTATCCATGTAACCTGTATTGAGTTCAGTTGCTTTTTGCAACGGAGGCTGAACTGTTATGAAGCTCTGTGCTCTGATATTGGTGCCATTATGTACATCTGCACTTATCTGGAGTCAGGTCAGCTCTCTTGAGGCAAGGTATTGCTTCTCTAACGGAGTGGCAGTGACCACATGCTCTCAGACATGATGCTAAATCCAATAGAGCTGCTGCAGGACGTCTTTGAGTGCTGGAACAGGTGTGGAACAGGCGTGGAACAGACGCCGCTGTGCGCAAACCTTTGCAGCTCCGGGTCCGAAGATTTCGGGGCAGAATTAGATTAGTAAAGAAACTAACTCTGTAAAATATGGACAAATGAGCTTTGTTGGTAAGTGGTTAGCAAAAGGCAGGTAGGCTGCCATGCGCTGGTCCCTGATGAAGGCTGGGCAGAGGGAACCTGAATAAAAATCCCATGTCAGCGAGTGATGCCAAGAAGGCATTAAGTTCGGCCTGGCAGTTGCACCATAGCTGTATCCACGATGCCTCTGCTCGAGCTCCCCGCAGCCACTGGCTAACAGCACATGCAGACTCTAAGGAACATGTTTGAGGGTTTTCGGCGTCTAAGCCTCTTTATTCTTCATCCATTAATCCATTCACTGTGGTCATGGTCTTTATTCCCTTAGCATGAGGTGGCAAGGCTAAACCCTTCCCAAAGTCCCAAACTGTTCCCAAAACTAACAGGACAGCCAGTTCAGATACCTTGTTATGTTACCTTTGCCACCTTCGTTACCTCTTGTCAGTTACATGGAGACATGGCCATTATTCTTTGTGCATTTGTCGAGTCGGAGTCTCCTGATTTCACAAATGACCCAGACTCTACTTTTGTTCTACAGCTTCTCTTTCTGCTTGTTTTATAAAGCTTATTATTTGTGAGGTTTTCCACCTCCTAGATGGGTGCAATGAAAGATGAAATGCACTCTTAAGGCTTCATAATTAGTGAAACGATGGCATCAAGGACTTCCCCACCATTGTCAGATCGCTGTGCATTAAGGCTGGGACACAGTCGTCAGATCGCTGTACTGTTCACACTACACGACGTGCTGTCTTGTAATCAAAGGCTTTCAGTCATTGTGCTGTTCACACTACGTGACTTATCCGCGAGGGGGGGGTCACACACTACACGACCCTTCACCAGGAGAAATGTCTCCAAATCACGTTTTTTTCACGAAAAAACACGAGAAGTGACGCTGGAAACTGCGATACACACGCGAAACAGGAATTGTTGGTCATGTTGCCGATGGACGTCAAAAAAGACGCTGTGTTCAATATATTGCAGGATACTCTTATGTTTACAGGTCAGAAACAGCCAGCTAGAAATCTAGCTAGGAGGAGGAGGAGGCCCCTCGTTGACGAGCATCTAATATAGCGTCTTTGAAGAGTTCACGCTCAGTAATTGGCGACTGCTGATCGAATGCCGATTGGGCTCCGATCTGGGGCTTTGGTTGGCGAGTTCCAAAAACATTTGTCCGGCCAGTGGAGAGTCGGGCTAAAATGTGTGTAATGTGAGCCAGGCATAAGAGAACAGTGAAAAAATAACTATTGATAAACACTTATTTGTCAACACTGTCCATTTATCGTGGGTCGTAAGCCACACTATACCCTGCAGTGCACTGTACCCCAATTTAGACGTAAGCCAAATAACACAGAGCTGACATTATGACATTATTATTATGTTTTTATCTCGGGAAGCTTTGCACACAAATGACTTAACGATCAACATGGTTGTGAGTTGCAAACAGCAGCAGCACATCATGGTGACCAAGACATGGGCTTTCCACTGTCCTGCAAATATCAAAGTGGGTCAGAGGTTGTTCTAAGGGTGAAGACCGCATGGCAGATTGCTTTCATGTTCATGATTCACACCTCCTCCCCCCCATTAGATGTTGCTGAAGGATAAGTTCCTTTGTGTGTTTGAGGTTGAACATCTGGTCTATGAAGATTGAGCCGTATGATGTACTGTAGCATGAAGGCTCAAGAAAGATCAAGACCGGAGGGTGTCAGCGTTTCCCAATTGTTTGTGGCAGTGCACACACGCTGAATATGTGAATTTATATATGACATCGCGTGGTAGCTTTTGTGATCAGCGCAGTATTTCAAGCTAGTTTTTTTGGGCGGCCAGCAGAAATAAAGTGTATGTAGAGAAAAAAATAATCCTGTGATTCCTGAAAAATGACATTCCAAGCATCATCATGCTCCGCATTAGTCAGCATCATGAAATTAGTTATTACTGCCACTGCGCTATTATGAGTAAGTAATAGTTGGGGAAGCATGAATTAATTTGCTGTAATCATATTTGTGTTGTTGCTAAAAACTATCTTCATTATTGATTATATTACCTATGATATTCTTTTTAGTCAATAGAATGTTGACGAAAAGCAAAACAATTTTAGTTTTGTTCAACCACCAGTCCAAAGACATTCTGTCTACAGCAAATATTCATTTTTGAAAAAAGCTGTAACTCTTGAGTTTCCTACACATTCAATCAATTAACTCAATCATTGTTTCGTCTCTAGTTGTAAATTATTTCCGTTGGGATATTCTAAACAAAGGTAATGTTTTCCCCAAGAAGTATTAGCAGTTATCACCAAAGGATTGCAGTTTGAATTCTTGAAATGGCTCAGGTCAGTGTTTGCTTTTCGCTGCGGAGTGGTTCCTCTGAGGTATTTGGAAGGAGTGTTGGAAGGAGAAGAAACGCACGTACGGTTACTCCCCTGTAGCCACTACATACCACGGTCAAAAATACACCCGCATCCAGATGGCATTGGCGATTTAGTGGGGCTGCCGCATGCTGCAGCTTTTAATTGGAGATTAGCTTGCCTTGCCCTGTTCATTTTTTCCTCTTTTTTTTTCAAACATTTACTCTTCTCAAAAAAAAATCGCGAAACTCCAGTGCAGTGCACGTCAGTTTCGGCCATGTGTCCCGCATCCGTGTAGAAATGTTGACTTAGCCAGTTTCCTGTCATTGTCATGTGGCAGGCGGTTCCTCATGGTTTTAAAGTTTTTGCTGCTCAGACTTGGCCATGGTGAAGAAAAACACTCACTCATGCCGTGGTCTTTTAGACGGCAGGTGCAGGTACTATTCAAGACTTTTTTTTTCTTGTCACAAAATGTATTGTACAAATAACAGTATATTCGCTGAAGTAAAAGTATGAAAGGGAACGCTTGTGCTTTCTTGACAATATACTATTTTAAAGCTATTGTATATTTATAGAGGTACGCCATGTTTTTTTCCCCATTAATGGATATGTTGTGCTGTGAAATTGCAAATTCTTTGCATAACACGCGCCGTCGAGGAATGATTCCATCTTACAACGACTTGACTAACCAGCTGTAACTGAGGTCTTTGTAACTCATTTTTGTGTGTCGTGAATCACTCTGTGAGGTACAAGGCCAGAAGGTCTTAGACACTGACATTTGTTCGGGCTGTGTTGGTCCAGCAGGTCAAACGATATCAACGCGAGTTTGTTTTGAGCTGCTAGAAAAATATAAATGAGAAGTCAAGATTTAATCGTTCCTATTTGTTCTTCTTTCTCGCACCTCCATCCTCGTCTCAGACCTCATGAAGTCAGAGGAGAGGCAGAAGCTCGCCAAGGAGCGGAGGGAGGAAAAGGCCAAGTATCTGGGTGAGTGGAAACCAGGGGGTGAGAGGACATGCCCTTTTACACAGGAAGAGGGTGCCCCCTAGTGTTGGGGCGAAAGAGGTTGTTTTGTGTCTGTGCTGGTGTTCTTGCGACGGGGTTGGCTGCAGGCAGCAGTTGGCATGCACATGTAGCACAGAAACACGGAGATGATAAAATAGTATTGTTCTGCATTTCAAAAAAGAAATGAAGAAAAAAAATTGGCACACAGCCAAGCCATCATTTTACCAAAAAATAAGCGAGTATTAATTTTCTGCATGAATGCTTACTTCTTCGTGAACAGTTTTAAAAAAAAGAAATAGCTTATTGTATGTTGTTTGACTTGCCATTGCTTTTTGCTCACCTCACCAAATATATGCTTATACAGTTTGAATTAAATCGATATTTTCCTCACACGGACAATAAGTCTTGACCTTTTTGCGGTGTGCGGAATATATCTCATGGCTTCATTGGAAATTCGAACCTTCTTCTGCAAACTTAAAACTTTCCTCAGTGCCTTTTGCCTTTCACGTGGGCCTCACATCAAATGACACAAATTGTTCTGACTGTGTCAGTTGATATTACACCTCTTTGCCCGAATCTTTATTTTCTTATTTAGCACATGGCCGTCACATTAACACCCAGCTACGTGCTGGTCGTGCACTGCTTTGCATGATTGACAGTTGCCTGTGTCTTCTCTCTCACCTCTTCCTCCTGCAGACGAGGTGAGCAAGCTACAAGGTAAGCCACTCGCAGATCTGCATGTGGTGGTGGTGGTGGTGGTGACGTCGACTGTTTTTGATCATTCTCTACCATTTGGATGCGTCAAGTTGTCAAACTTAAGACGTTCAGTATTTAACTAGAGCTGGGCAATACACCGATAGCGTATAAATACTAAAATCAGCAGTAAAATAATCCAATGTTGCATAAGTTCTTCCAACAAAGGCAACACCTATTCACATGGTTTGGCCTTAGCTCTCATATGTACGATACGCCCCCTGATAAAGAAAAGCAGGCAACACAATGACCAGTAATTGAGCAAATTCAAAATATGAGCTTTAAGAAGATATATTGCACTAAAGCTTAGAATTTTTGAACTTTATTGACAGTAAATTATATATGACCCAGCCCTAGTGCTTCATTGATTTAGTCCTCGTGGTGTTCCTTGGCTTTTAATTGTGGTAGTGTTATTTTTTATTTCAACTAATTGTGAGATTTTTTTTTCCTCTTATAACATCATCAATATGTCTTTCATGTAAATTCATGTAGCCACAGAATGATCATGTAACCAATCATTAATGTGTAAATAAATGAATTATTGTTTCAGTAAAATGACTCAGCAGCTGCCCATCTGAGGATGTCGCTTGACCCGAGGTTGAACTTTGCTCATCCACATCTACCAGCTCTTCTGATTTTAGTCTTTAAAGACAACACGTTTGAACCACATGTCACAAAAACCACGATGATTAGCATCTAACTGGGGAAATTGGAGGTTTCAGAGACACTTGCTGCCAGATTTATCTTTTGTCTGTGATTTTCTCCCCATCTAAACAACCTTGCGTTGCCAAATAGAAATCGCACCCGTTAGAAAACATTTTACGAAGTGGGAAAAGAAAAATATGTAAATTAGTGTTTACTTGTTTGTATGGAAAGCAGACACATTACAAATTTTATATTTTGGTAGTCTCACAGGTTTGTAGCTAAAGGGACCGGGAGTTTAACAGAAACATTTTTTTGAAGAAAAAAATAATCATAGTCAATGATTTGACAAACTCTGATATTAATATTTAAAGTATTATAGTATTTATTTCTTATCGTACATTCTGTAATTCCGTGTCGTCTAATCCAAGTGTGTGTTCGACAGCCGTAAGATGCATTTGACACACTTGCGTTCGACGCTAATTGGGCGATCACCGGGGCATGCCAGATGGCACGGGTCTGATCTAGTACTCCGGGATGAAAGATAAGATGCTGCCAAAGCTTGTGTTTACACTATCAGCTTCTCGGACAGGAAGGCTTATCTTATCAACCGTTGGCTGTAGTGTTTAGTAATAGGTGGGTGTCAGGATCAGAAAAGTCCCTACAGCTTCCTCCTTGTTATTTTTAAGTGACGCTTTGAGAGAGTGGCATGAGAGAGTTTGCCCGCGACTGCACAGCACCTTTATTCCTGCCTCGTCCGTCTGCAGGTATAAATACTTCATGCACCGGTGTCCTCTGGTCACGATTACTTAAAGATCTTACGACAGTGGGTCCCCGGTGGTACCTGTCAGCACCGGTCACTGTCAGGAGGGAGTTGAGGAATGCATTTTGAAGCAACGTCAGCGTAAGATATTCATTTGTTTGCCGTTTCAATCCCTGAAAATAGATCCACTGTCTATGGCTGAACATTTATGGCACCCAGAGAAAATTCAGACAAACTCTTCATATCTTAGTGTAACCATGAAGCCCCCCCCCCCCCCCCAGCTGTTATTTCTTCTTCCTTCAACCAGCAGCTCTAGTCTGGAAAACTATTACAAAACACTGTTGTTGTATAAGTCCGATTCAAATAGTCAATCAGTTCAATATTCAAGTGTCACATTCTGTCAACGCACTTGATTTGCTCGGCGTTTCCGCTGCACTTCGCATACAGTACCCACAAAGCTTTGTCTCACTGCAAGGTAAAGATGTGGCTCCATCTCGAATCGAGGCCAACGAGCCGACGACGAGCTTGCGATACGCACTGCAGCAGATCTTTTCTTTGCCGCAAGGTGCTGGCAAGCAGCGCTTTGGTATAACTCAGCTGTTTGTTTCCCCCTCAGATAAAAAGCCGACCTGCGAGTCTCCAAATAAATGTGAACCCTGCTAGCCTCCGGCATCTCTGCAATGATCCATCACCATAATCTGAAATCCGCAACAAGTTGCTTTTTTTTTTTTAAATCTCCTCTTTGCAGAGGCTGGTTCTTCAAGGCTCTTTTTTTCTTCACTTTGTTGTCAAAAGAAATATGGCGAGTTGTGTACACACAGTTAGGCAGCTGCAAAAGCCTCCTTCACGCCGCCTTTCGAATGGCCCAGGGACAAAGAGACGATTTCCATATCAAAGTGTGTGGTTTGTACTGAAGCTTGCACGCAGGCTTGATGCGATTAGTGTGGTATAAAAGTGTCACCTCAGAAGTGCCGTCTGTCTTTCTTCACATTATGCACTACTTTGTGGAAAAGACAAGTAATTGAATTTATCTTCCAACCAGCATGTTTTTTAAATTATGTCAAATAGTGGCTTTCAACAGTTATCACACTAATCTTTGAAGACAAAACCGAGGCAGATTTTTTCAAACTACGCGTCTTTGAAAGAGGATGTGTATTATTACTTATTTAGTTAGGACAAGGATAAAGGGCTTCTTTGTCCTGTGCCGGTTTGGTTAAAAAAAAATCTCATTCTCCTGAACGTGTCCTCTCTTCCGTCGTAGCCGCCAAAAAGGCCCAGTGGCTGGAGAAAGAGGAGAAGGCCCGGCAGCTGAGGGAGCAGCAGCTGGAAGAGCGCCGCAGGAAGCTGGAGGAGCAGCGGGTCAAGGCGGAAAAACGGCGATCTGCCCTGGAGGAGCGACAGAAGCAGAAACTGGAGAAGAACAAAGTATGTTTGGCTGAGGCCGTGGGTCGTGTCCACAATAGTGTAGTCAACGAATATGCTGGAGTGCTCGCAGGAGGTCGGAAAAAAAGACATGAGTTACATATACTGATCCCCGGAGGAGAAACCGTAACAAGGATGTACTGTGTCACAATGTCCTGCATGTCGCCTTGGATGCATTTGACAGTTTGATAACTTTACGTGTGCTCTCGCGTCCGCTCCAGGAACGCTATGAGGCGGCCATCCACAGGTCGACCAAGAAGACGTGGGCGGAAATCCGCCAGCAGAGATGGTCATGGGCCGGTGCGCTGAGCCAGAACTCCAGCCAGAAAGAGGGTGAGTACGCCGGTCAGCCTGGACGCACTCCCCTCATGAAATCATGAAATGAGAGGGACTCGTTTCGTATGATCACTTAAGAATAACACGAAGAAGATGCTGCAGTGTAGTATCAGTGCCAAATATGGTCTCTTGTTGGCTATTGATTGTGTCTGTTGAAGTTTTTAACAATCAATAACTCTGAGTTTCAGTGCTCCTAATTCAAATACAATAATTCCATTAGAATAAAAATGATGGTAGTGTCTCTGATGTCTGATTGTCCTATGCTGCAGGCATCTAACGTCTTTGCAGAGTTTTTTTTTTCCTTCCTGATATTCAGGCGTGTTCGTCAGTCTGTGCTGTCGCATGGATCAATTTCTAATAATGGTTTTCATAACAATGCATCTCTTGTTTTTCAATTTATTTGATATATATATATATATATATATATATATATATATATATGGCATATACGGTATATGATACATATCTTGTAAGTCAGTTTCCAAAATTGTTGCTGCTGAGGTTTCTAATCCCTGTAACTGAACTATTTAGGATCTGAAGCAGTCCAGCCTGAAATTATGACTTTACCAATTGATTGGTAAAATTTAATTTTGTTGTATGTTTCCTTAACCCGACAACGAAATACATATCTCATTCTACATCTTGCTGATCAGATGCCTCTGTTATGTGCACAGTGTTTAATGCTCACTGCTTGGCATATAATAAAGCTACCAGAAGCACAGTCTAAGGCATTACACCCAAACAGATCTGGGTCTAGGACTTGAGGTTTTGTTTTGTTATATTTTATGATGATGTGCCTTTGCTGCATCAACCGCAACGCTTCACCCTCACCACAACATTTCCTCTGACGCGTTAGCCACTGCAGCCCTGTCCTTGCAGACCGTTTGCCACTTAGACATCACTCCTGGGTAATTCGCCCCTTATCATGACCAGAGCGTATCGATCGCACAAATGTATTCAGCCGCATTCATTGCGACGGCTGCAGTAGACAGTGCTCTATCGACTAGCAGCGAAAGTTGCCTAATAGTGCTTAAGTTGAATTGATAAATGTCCTGGCGGTCCGACGGCTAACGACACCAATCTGCAGTGGCTGCAGAGACGACGGGAATTACTGCAGAACTGTTGCGGGGAAACAAGTGCAGCATCGCGGATGCTTCTCTCCCTTTGTTTCATCCCACGGACTCGAAAGGCCTAAATCTGAAGAGTCTCCAGCTCCGTCTTAGGTCACGTAATCGCCTCCGCCATATGCCCCGGGGAATTATTGACACTCAAACCAATCCCTCCGTTGCTTCCTGCCTCAGCAGCCTGCCGCCTGTCAGACGGTGGCTGTGAACAAGATGCAGTGGAATGGCTGACTGTTCAAGGTGTTATTTGGGGAAATGCCCCAAAGACTTTCTCTGTCACAAGAGCGTGCTGCGCTCATGTCTTCTGTGTATAGCATTGTGTATTTAAATGAAGAAATCCATACTCTGCTTACTTCAATGCCTCCATTACTGCAATGTTCTCTGAATCGTGTGCCGTCTGACGACACTTGGGGGAAAGAGAGTGCTCATTTGAGTGCAGCGTATCAAATGGATCTGGAACTGGGAATTGATGCAAGTATTGCAGACGGATAGTTCCGCAGATGTCTTTTTTTTTTTTGCTCTCCTCTCGAGTGCCAGTTAACGTCACCGGCGTCGAAATGACTGCATGTTTCCCAGCAGCAGCTTTTCCATCGGTGATTCTGTTGTATGGTTCTTTTGAGTTGTGTCTCACTGGGCCTGTGTAAATGGCTTGACAAGTAGGTTCGTGAAGGGTAACCCGTGTGACAAAAAGCACAAAGAGCGATGCTATACTTACGTCTGTGGAGTTGAAAAGAATTTACCGCGCTCACTGCTTCTGAAAGATGACGTGAAATATTCATTGGCGACTCGTTCTCAGCAGATAAGATGTTCCCGGTTACTCTGAATAATCCACGAACCTCAGTGGCAGGCAGTTTTCACCGCAACTGCCTCTTTGCCAAAGAATTAGTGCCACCGGAGGCTCCCACGGTGTGTGGATTATCGAGAAGTATAGGGGCACAGTTTCTGGAAAGATGTTGGTGATGAACAAAGGTCGTTATTATTATATTGACATCACAACAGAGATCTCTGCCACATGTAAAGGACTTGAGCTCCTTTTGCTCATGCACCGATGGTCCGGACATTTGCCTCAAACTTTTCCAGAGGGTCTGTTTGTGAGAACGCAAATGTTGCCCCATTTTCCAGGAACTTTTCCATGCCGGCCCTTTAGTAGGATTTACTGAAAATGTCTGAGTGAGAATACAGAAGGAAAATCTCCAGAAGACTCACGGCGAGCGAGTGGGAGCTGGCCTTCGATCAGCCTCTGCGACCTGAATGTTCCAGAAATTTTCCTGCTGTTGTAAATGTGTCCGACTCTGAAAACTCTGGAGAGGTTTTGAGCTGTATTGAGAATGACATTCAAAGTTTATTATATACTATAGATCAAAACATGAACAAATCACCCCACAACACTAGCTGTTATATGAAATAGCGGAAGAGGTTTGAGAGAAAAAAATGAAGACATCTGCGATTTGTGTGCACTGTCCCTTTACCAACTGTAATAACATGAAACATGAAAGTTTTAAACACATGTTCTGTGCCATACAAACCTGCCTACACACCTACAGGCGACCTGGTTGAACAGATGTTGCACCGTGTGCGCGTGTGTATGTGCCGTGACGCAGTGGATGAAATGATAATACACACAGTCAGCACACAGGAGTTTTACTCTAATGGGGGTCGCTCACGCCACAAATACATTAGTGTAGTTGCCTCTACAACGAGGGGGTGTGTGTTTGCAGAGGCGTCGTTTCAGCATAAAAGCATGACGCCGCAGATGCTCCTCCTCCTCCTCCTCCTCCTCCTCCTCCACTCAACCATGTGACCCGCGTGAACATCTGTGTGCCGCTCTTTTGGCTTCCTAGGCAGATGCTCAGTGTCAACGGTCAACCTGCCCAAACACGTGGACTCTGTTATAAACAAGCGACTCTCCAAGTCCTCCGCCACGCTCTGGAACTCCCCCGGCAGAAGTAAGGCAACATCTGGAATGCCCCTCCCCCCCGCCACACACACTCGTTCAATGTGTCCATCACTCGGCCTCCGCCAACTCCTCCGAACCCATCCATCCTTGTCGTCTATTTTTTCCCCCCCCTTCAGTTACCTCAATTAATTCTGGTTTCAGTCCCTCTCCTGTGCTCGATGGTTGACATTTTCATCTTCCTAAAATCATTATGAGTCCTTTTTGGTGTTTTTTTTTGGTCTCTATAATTTGGGTCGGGGCTTCGCATGCTCTGCATGCTCATACCTGATTATGTTTTGTGTACAGTGTATTTTGTTGTGCCCTCTTCTTCTGTCCTTCGGTTGGCTCATCGTGAGGTAAAGACCATTTCACTCCCGGGTGTGTTTGTTTGCACAATCAAATGGATCCTTTTGTGTTCATTGTCATCACAACGTGTTGGATAAGGGGACGTCTTTCCTATGTCTTAAATGTTGCATTGATCGACTGGACTTGAGGTGGGTGTGATTATACATTTCCTTGAGTCAACCTTCCTCTATGCTTCCAAATAATGCAGCTGTTTTCTTGTAATTTGGAGGGCTAAATCTAACCGGGTCACGGTGTTCTCCTGCAAAGGGGGAGAAACTTTTACGTTTTGGTGAGAGACAAAAAAAGTGTAGTTAGTGAGAGAGTGAGTCAGCATTTTTCAGGAGATAATGTATTCTGAAAAGTCCCCGGAGCAGGTACTGTTTCTCTGTGCTGCTGCAAAAAAATCCTCTTCCTCTTCCTCACTCACACACGCACGCACGCACACCCGCACACCCACACACACACACACACACACACACACACACACACACACACACACACACTCACACACTCTAATGATTCAGCGAAACATCTTTCTTGCGTTGCACCTTGCAGCCGGAGAAGAAAGTTTCTCTCCCAAATAAATACTTAGCAGTCCTCACTGGTCGTCCCCTCTGCTCGTGCTTTCAGGGCTTTGGTTATAAATAACTGACTCTCTGTCTAGACAAGCATTTCAAATAAGTCTCTCTCTCTCTCTCTCTCTCTCTCTCTCTCTCTTGGGCGGTACTCGTAACGCCCAAGGTTACAGGAGACTAATTTACTGGGCTCTTTTCTCACCTCCCGTAATCTCTTTGGGTGGCACAGAGGCGTCTCTATTGGGATTGTGGGTTTTGAATCAGGTCTCTTTTAATTTCATTTTTGTAAGAATATTTGATTTTAATTTTAGTGATATGTTGTGGTACATTCAGGTGTCTTAATATTTTCCGGTTTGACCAAGGTTTTGGGCTGATATACTAACAACAGGGCTCTGGTTCAACTTAGGAAATGCATTCAAGACATGTCCTCCAAGCTCAATCGAAAAAGGCACACGGATTAAGGATTTTTTTTTGTCCTTCCTCCCTGCAGCCCGTAGCCTTGCATTGAGTCCATTGGAAAGCAGCATAGTTGACCGGCTGATGACACCGACGCTGTCTTTCCTCGCCAGGAGCCGCAGTGCTGCCAGTGTCCTCAGCAATGGCAAAGATGGACGTGAGTTGAGAATCCAAAAAAACCAAACAAACAAAAGGGATTAGCATTAGTTTGAATTGTGTCGTTTGGGAAAAGACGTTCAAATCCGATTCCATCTGATGTCGTCCTCCTCTTCAGACTCGCCCCTCTGCCCCCGTTCAGCCTCGGCCAGCCCCCTCACCCTGTGCGCCCACCAGCCCCATCACCGCTGCTCCGACCGCTGGAGGGTGACGTCCAGCACGCCGGACATCACACAGCGCCAAGGCAGACGGAGCTCCACGCCGGTATATCTGTCCACTTAGCTCTGGCCCCCTGGTTGTGTCTAACGTGTTCTCCACTAACAGCAGAGTGTAGTGACAGTCGGGGCTAGAAATGGAACCTGAATGCATTGAGGAAAAGACCCATAATAAGTTAGCCCTTCTCCAGAATAACAGCGTGGCTGAAAAAGGCCATGAAAGTGGGTTTACTATTCACCTGATTGAAAATTGAATAGTGAGATTACTGGACAAAACATGATCTCTGATCAGACTTTGATATTCATTATTATTTTCTGCATTTATGGATTTGTATTGACTTTTTTTAACCATTTGTCATGTAGATGGATAAAAACAAGAAAGAGAAGAGAGACAAAGAGCGAGAGAATGAGAAGGAGAAAAGTGCCCTCACCAAGGAGAAGGTGATCAAGAAGAGGCAGTCTCTACCGAGTATGAGACACAGGCCTGATCCAAGGTAAAACATCTTGTTCGTTTATATGTTGTTCTTTACTTACGAATGCATTCAATCCATTCACTTTAAGTCTTTTGATCTTATTCATAATATAACTAATAGGGAGGTCTCCATTTTGCAATAGTCTAAACGTAAAGATTGCATTTCGGTGATTATTGATCTATTTTTTTTCAATCAGCGAATGCCTTCAGCGTTACTGTAGATGTAATCACACGAGAGCCACAACTGTCAGTTTATCAGTTATTTATGACACCAAAATATGATTAGAAACTTTCTTGATAAGTCAGTTGATCGTTACCTCAGCAATAATTCAAGTAAATGTCCAAAATTTATTTGAGATTGTGCTTTCCTCAAACTTCAATCTCAGTTTTGGTTTTGGTCTGATTGCGTTACAAATCAAGACATGTAAGGATGAAACTTTAAGAAACATTCCTTCCTTTTCGGAAGTTTCATATAAATTCTGAAACCGATCGGCAGATAAATCAATAATGAAAACAATCACCAGACGCCCTGAAACGCAATGGACACAATGAATACATGCAAGGTAAGTGTGGAAACCTTGTGAAAGCATAAGTATCACATAAGGTCCACTTCCATAAATATGACATCACTCTTTATACGCATAAGAACCATTTGTGTACAACTGAGTCGTAAACAAAAGTGACCTCACATCCCCTTGACTCGTTTCTGGTCAGCGACCACATTTACATCTGCATCACACAGACGGCATACTTCACGCACTGTTTCAGCTCATAGGCATTGAGTGAAAGATCCCACGACAAGAGGTCATTTCCTCTCCCATCCCCGGGCCATAAGGAATAAATGACATCCGTGACAGAAGGGATGAAACATGGAAGAAGGAACTAAAAAGTCAACTAAAAAGCAACAAAGAGCTCGGCTTAGCTGTCAGTACCAGACGCCTGGAGGAAAGAAAAAGAAAATCGACTTTAGCGTAATGGATTTCCCCTGCAAGTGTTGCATGGGATGCTGACTGATGATGCACTTTCACGGATGACGCAGTGCTTGAGTGCTTTGTCCAGCGTGAACCTGTTTGCAGAAGTCCGGTTTCTTCAGGACACCAGGCATCATTTTAATCAAACATCATCCAGTCCGTCAGTCTGACACCGCCCCCACCCCGTGTGTTTCCTTTTCTTCCAGCCCGAGTCCTTTGTCGAGACAGCGGCCGTCATCGCCAGCCACCCCCAAGGGCAGAACTGCCTCCCCGAGCCCTGCTGCCTCCCCCAAGCCCCCATCGACACGCGGAAGCCCGTCGACTCCCAAGGCCCGGCCCAAACGAGCCAGGACCCCTGCCAGGATAGACCGCCGCACCTCGTCCCCTGCCCCCCTCGAGCGACTGAGGGAGCCTCGCAGGGCTGCCACCCCTGAGGAGAGAAAGGGTGAGTACAAAAGAAGGCGACGGTAGCGGTCGTTGCTCAACCATCAACTTGCTGTTCAGAGTAAAGTGAAACCATGAATATCAAATTAAACCCCTGAATCCCCTTTTCCTCCAGGAACGCAAGCTTGTCGTACAACAGTCATTACTCACAGCATATTTAAATCATAAAAATAAGTCTAAACTTTTGTTTTTCCGCTTGGGGAATAGGATTTTGACAGAACACAGAGAGTTTACTTAGCACCATGGTAACAACCGAGGCATATCCGTCCTCTGATTAAAAAACATAATGTTTTATAGCAGGCTGCTTCACAATAATGGAACATCTGCATTTGGTTACCAGTTTGACTAGCCGTCCTGTTTCGCAGCTTTATAAAATATTGAAACCTCTGGATTGTGGGTAGCTTCCCCCTGTGGCTGAGTCATACTGCACTTTTATCATTTTTTATGGCTCGTTCTGTTCCTGTCACCGGCCAGAAGCATGGGTCTAATGGAAAATGTGAATGACCCTCTGGAAAATCTGTATTTTCCAGAGGGTAGGTAAAGAAGATTACCATCTGGCCTAATTAGGCATGAAAAGCGTATTGATTGAGCCACACACAGAGCTCCACGGTCTGCGTCCTCTCGTGCACACGCAGCATTAACATGCCGCACTAATCAGCTTTAATTATGTAATTACCAAGTTCTTGAGCCGAAGCCATGGTTGTTTACATTTTCCAGTCGCAGTAGCCGGAATGTTTCACAGAAGGGAACCGACTGCTTCCGAATGTGCTATAAATAATGATCGACAGGCATCCATTTGCGCAAGCACCACTTAAAAAATCCTTACTCGTAGAGATACACGGATAGTCACGTTGCCTAATGTATGTTGTGTCTCTTCTCCCCCTACTCAGGTTCTCCTGTGGTTCCTGCCGTCTTAGTATCCTCAGCTGGCGCCTCGCCCCGTGCATCGCCGGTCACCACCACGGCCGCCGCCTCCTCCCCCTCACCTGAGCCAACCCACTCGGCTCCCCACGTCCCCGCAGCGTCGCCGACACCCTCGCCGTCGGCCAAGCCCATGGCGGGCACCAACGACCCGGAGGAGGCGGCTCGCATCCTGGCGGAGCGACGCCGGCAGGCCCGGGAGCAGAGGGAGAGGGAGGAGCAAGAGCGGCGCGAGCAGGAGGAGAGGGAGAGGTCAGAGGGATTTAACGCGCCTCAAAACACACACACACACACACACACACACACACACAGTGAATCAGAACAGGCTAGAGCTGACCTTGCACAGTCAACAGATCCGTCAGTGCTTTTTTGACTTTGTAGGAGATGTTAGGAATTTTAAACATGAATCGTAGCTCAGTGAAACGTTGTTCCCAAGCCTCTTTTTTTTCTGTCCAGTCATCACAAATGCAGACTGTTTTACTGTCGGACATGCACTGAAGTCTGCACATTTTCCTAAACTTTTCTGGAGCGGCTGTATGTGAGAACGCAAATGGAAACATTTTCTGCAAGCGCCCTAGTAAGATTTTATGGAAAATGTCCGAGTGAGCCCATGTGAGAATCCAGCAGGAAAATCTCCAGACAAGACAGAGACACTGCTTTCCGCAGCAGAATCGTCATCATCATCATCATCATCATCATCATCATCATCATCATCATGATCATCATGTCCTGCCTCCTGCTTGCTCTACGCAGATGGCACAGAATGTCCCAGAAATGTTCCTGCTCCCGCGAAGGCGTCCGACTCGGACAATCTCCTCGACATAAGTTAAAGGCAAACTGCGGAAAATGTCCACAGCCAATTATCCGGAGTTCGTGTCTGAAAACAGCTTCAGTGAAGTGCAGTTAAAATGCTTTAACATTTGCAATGTTCCCCTTTAGACGAAGAGACATTTGAACTAATGCTGAATTGTTGTGTTGGCGCTCTTTGTTTCGGCGGGGCCAATATGAAAATGGTTAGTGGCGCATACGCGGCTGTAGATATTTTTTTATGCTGCACAACAAACTAAACTAAAAAGACATTAAGATATTGCCAATTTATTTCGTAAAACCGATCAAGGGGCCGCACATGCACGTCTGAATGAGATTTCTCTCAGCACTGGCAGTGATGTGTGAAAGCCCATTGGCTGTTTCTATCCAAAGCCAGTATTTGGAGCTAGGGCATGGATGTGATCACTCACACTTCCAATTGTTTGCATCTCCCCAAATGTTTGGTTTCCTGTTGCTCGTGGTTCAGTGTCAGCGCCGCGGAGAGTAGTCATGCAGTGTAAACAAAGGAGGAAATGTCCTGTCAATGGAACCGTTTTCATTTTTGGATTGTTTACCGCAGTTCAGAGCGTTTTGCACATGCTTTTGTTTGAAAATGCCTTATCCTCCATTTTGTCTGCCTGGCGTCTCCAGGATCCTGAGAGGCGAGCGAATTGCGAGGGAGGCGGAGGAGAGGCAGCGCAGGGAGGAGGAGGCCCGCGCCATGGCGGAGGAGCAGCGGAAGAGAGACGAGATACAGCGTCTGCAGGAGGACAAGGAGGCTGAGGAGAGGGCCAAAGCCGAGCAGGAGGAGAACCTACGCCTGCAGAAACAGGTATGCTGAAGCAGTTGAAGCCCAAAGGCCCATCGTCTGGTCATTTTCCAGAAAATTTCCGGAGGGGCCGGCCCCCTAGTAAGAAAATTCTCATCATCGTGTCCTGCCTCCCGTGTGCTCTACCCAGACGCCACAGGATGTTTCGGAAAATGTTCCTGATGGTGTGAACACAACATCGGCCCAACTTTCCAGTCATTTTCCGGAATTCATTTCTGAAAACAGAACATCCTGACGTCATTCCCAGGCACTTTGCCGATCATGCCGCAAACCAACACGTTCCCGTATCTAAACAACCAGTTTGTGTTGTTTAGCGTCTCAGTTGAGCCGTTCACCTCACACTGACCTCATTTGATGACAGACTTCTTGCTAAAACGGTCCAGTGTTTATTTTTACGTCAGAGGAATCTTGTTGTCCTTGAAAGCGAATATTAATCCAAACTACATTGAATGAGCCAATTTTTACATTTCACTTGGCTCACGCTCAGCTCTGGCACCGTCTTATCTCCGTGTCATTCAACCCTTAGGCTTTGCCACCCCCTTGTGGTCTTTCACAGAAGTGTCATCTGTGGTTGAACTTGATCAAATATAATTATGCGAAGGTTCAAGTATTGTATTTCACTTTGGGCTGTAAATGTTGAAAATAGAGTTGTTTGGCACGGGTATAGAACAGGAAAATATCCCTTTTGTGGTTGTAAACAACAATTGCAAAGGGAAAAACCACACCCTTGTTATGAAAGAGGCATGATACTTTTGGCCGAAGTCCACCCCCCCCCCCCCCCCCCCCCCCCCCCCACCCCCCCACCCCCCCATGCCAGAATTAAAATTGTGGTTGGATTCTTGCCCGTGTCTATTTCAGAAAGAAGAGGCTGAGGCGAAAGCCCGGGAGGAGGCGGAGAAGCAGCGTCTGGAGAGGGAGAAACACTTCCAGAGGGAGGAGCAGGAGAGGCTGGAGAGGAAAAGGGTAGGGCTGTACATCTGTCCTTAACATCAACGTTCTTTGTTTTTAAGAATTTCAATGAAGTTCTTCCTTAACAGACAAGAAAGACGTTACTTTGAGTGCAGACATTTTCCCCCAAATTCCCAATTTATTCTTGTTGGGGGGAAATGTGCCCCAAAATCCCTCTAAATTGTTTGATGTGAAAGAGGTTAAAAGTTCCAGCCCTGCTCTGAACTGCCCACATCTCAGGGTAACTAAGAATCAATTCTGTTGTCAATTTATAGTTGGCTCTCCTCACCGTGGAGGTGTTATATTCTGTGGTACATTTACTTACTTGTCTTTTGACATGACAAAAGGAGGCTTGCGAACTGAGTCCTTGATACCGAGATGAATGATGTTTTTGGCTTATCCTGGATCAGCTGTCTGCACGCCATGCTTTAAGATGGCTTTGTGTGTGTGTGTGTGTGTGTGTGTGTGTGCATGCAGCTATATATACACACTAATAAAGGAGCGCTTTCTGTGCCAGTCATCTCTTATGTGAATTTGTGCACATCTCTCCACACATGGTGCTGATATATGTGTGTGTGCGTGTGTGTGTGTGTGTGTGTGTGCTGCTCAGGCACATTTTGTGACCACGGCCTTCTACCCTAAAGTATGCCACCCACATCTACAGTAACCTCACGCCTCTTGTGTGTTCGCTTTCTTTCTCTCCTTATTCTCTCTCGACTTCTCTCCATGTGCGAAAGGCTCTTATCTAGACGTGCCAAAGCATTATTTCGTCCTGGAATTAGCCCGTGAGAACAGCATGTTCTCAGACTTGCTGCTAAATCACACCATTACTGTATTGTTAGCCTGGCCGGCCGACTCTTGTTATCCCCTTCAGAAAGAGTTATTATGTAGTCAGTGAGCATAGCTGGTTGAAAAGTATCCTGGGGGGGGGGGGCAACACAACAGTTTGTTAAGACAACAAGAATCTTTAGTCCAGCTGTTTCGCAGCCAAACTACTAGATGCCAAAGCAATGATGAAGACTTGAGCTGTCCATGAAAGAAATCTCAGAACTTAAAAATGCTTCGCTTTTATGAGTGGCAGCTGCAGTTCTGGTTGGAGCGCTCTCAGACTAGCGGTGTGTCCCTAGACGAAGGTCGCATCTTGAATCAAACCTCTGCCTTCTGTGCAAACACATTAGCCCCGCAGAGCGGTGCAGCTTTTTTCTTCTTCTTCTGTACAGCACAGTCTGACCCTCTATCAGACTATTCACTGTTCAACCATCCTACGCTCCCAGTCCAGCTGAATACACAAGAGCTGCTTCACCATTATTAACACAGCCCTCCACCTGAAGACGTAAGAGCCTGAGTTTGACCCCGTATATTCGCTTGAAGCATAATGGCCCGAGATGCAAGAGACAGGAAAAGCTTTGACACTCCCGAAGAGAAGTAATGGGCAAAATTGGGAAAAGTGCCCGGCAAAGCAGTTCAACAAGGTGTGCGGGCTCCTCCGGCGCGCTTAACCAAACCAACGTTCTTTTACAAAGTTCAGCGAAGATGTTTTGTTGGTGATGCCACATGAATAATTTCGACATTTGATTGGCACTATGAAAACTGGAACCTTGATTTCATTTTTTTCTTGTTTGTGTTTTCTTCTTTTCCCAGCGCCTGGATGAGATCATGAAGAGGACACGTAAGACGGATGGTGGCGAGAAGGTACGTTTCCTGTTCAGTTTAAAAAAAATACAAGTTGAAATTTAACATTCCAATAAATAAATAATAATGACGGAAATTACCTCTTGTCTTCACAGAAAGAGACAAAATCCTCTCCGCTCGCACACGTCAACCACAAGGAGGCAGAGAGCAGCAAAGGTAGGCAGAACATCCGTCGGCGCCAGTCTGCCTTTTTACAAAACATCCTCAAGCGATTAAGGAAAATCGTTGCCGACATCAAGCCTTTAATCTGCTGCAATCGTTCAGGATAATTGGTTTTTAATTGATCCGCCATTCGCGTGTGATCCGGGAAGGGATACATAACGAAGTGGATGCTTTGCGACTCGCCGTGTTTTTTTTGCAGAAACTGCTCGGAAGTGGATTTCTTACTCTCACTGCGTCAGTCGACAAATCCACAGGAACTACGTGTAGTACGTTTTAGACCGTGTCTGATAAGTGAGAACGAGGTCATCTGCATTAACAGATGACCTCGTTTTACTCATCCCACCTTCAGAGTGAGACCTGACGACACATTGCTGCACTCTCGCTCTCCTCGGCCTCTTTCACTTCTTCCACATGTGGAGAGTAAACAAACTCGCAGGTTATTTGATACTCTTCAGTTCTCATTCCCCACGTGAGTCAAAGTCGCACCGAGGCCTTAAAAGGGTTATTAAATTATATCTCTGCCTCATATCCTGTACAGCTGCACTTTGGTTCTTCTTCTTTGCACAATAGGACCCATGTGTGCTTGCCTGTTGTTCAAGCCCTGGGACTAGGGGAGTAGAGAAGGAAGAGTGGGCTCATGGCTACGGTCTGCAGCAGTTATCAAGCATTTACTTTTGACACAACCGATAAAACAAGGATGGCCCGAACACATTTCTTCTCTCCCTACGAACTGTGGAACAATTCTGTTCTCAATCACAACCTTATTAAAGAGGCAACAGACAACTTGTGTTGCCCCTAGTGGTTCCAGGTGGTATTGTTGTTTGGTGGTATTACTAAATGAATCAGCAACTATTTTGATAATCGATTAATCGGTTCAAGCCAAAATTCTCTAATTTCAGCTTCTTCAATGTGATTATCTTCTGGTTTCTTTGCTCCTCTGTGACAGTAAACTGAATATATTTGGTGTGTGGACAAAAACAAAACATTCTCTTGGGGTTTGGGAAACATGATCTTCATTTTTCACAATTTTATGACATTTTATGGACCAAACAACTGATCGATCAATCGAGAAAATAATCGACAGATTAATTGATTGTGATAATAATCGTTAGTTGCAGCCCGACCACGGAGTAAATGTCCGTCCGAGGTTCACTCTTGTTTTTATCTCTTTTTCTGTCACTTTCCTTCTTCGCCTGCTTTCGTTCCTCTGACAACAGGATTCTTTATCTCTTGCGAGGTGAAGTTGTTTTTGTCGATTCCGCTGTTCCACCGTCTGCCATTTCCATCCTACGGGATAGACACCAGGAGAACGCTAATATCTTCTTAGTTTTGGTTACGCAATGGGTAACGCAGTTCCTTTGTCCCAAAAACCAAGTCGCGTCCTGGCGGCCAAGAGAATGACTTAGTAAAAAGCAAGACTAACAGGGGAACCAATATGAGCGCTGCTGGTGTCGCTTTTCCTTATCGCCATCACACTGTGCAATCAGTTTTAACATCAAAATGACGAGTTTAAGCCAAAAAGTTTTCCATTGCCATTGAAGAATAGAACTTGCACACCCTCCTTGTCTGAGCTTCCACGTCCAATGCAGTAGATGAGTAGGAAGTAGATGAGGGGATGAATGTGGTCTGGGAGAGATACTGATTGTGGCAAAATTCCCCCGATGCAGGAAGACATTAGCCAGCCACTGATGTGGTCAGAGGCCTGGCAGGCAATGCCTCCATTCTACTCAGGGGTGTGGAGCTCCGTCTCAACCACAGTCATGCCCTCAGAAGAACCGAGTAAGGGGGGATCTGGGTTTACACAGATAGGATGTCCCAGCATCCCTTTCCTGAATGTTAAAATTAGCCATGACAAGGCTTTAGGATGGCCATTAATGGCGCTTGTCACACTGCGGTTGAACGGAATGCTGGATAGGGTGGAACGTTGAATGTGTGTGATTATGTTGGTGTGCGTGGCAGCACTGAATAAATGTCTGCTTCACTTTGCTTCCTCTAGCATCTGCTGACTACCAGCCAAAGCCAGAGGTCAACGTGCCCAATAACAAGACCGAAAATGGACAGACTAACGTCAAAGAAAGGTAAAGCTACCATGTTACTTTGAACAAAGTGACAGTTTCTCTGTGCTCGTGTGAATGCGGGACCACCAAGAACAGTATAAAACTTGAGTGCCAGAAAACTAAGCCGGGAGATGACTACTAATCAAGTCTGTAGGAGGTTTTGCATTGTTGTAAACCTCAACGGAAAATACAAGGAGCCACACGATTGAGGATCACAGTAAACCATTGTAATACGGGGGAAATGTTTACTCTCTGTATTTGAACCGGCTTCTCGGGGTAGATTTTAAAAGACTCCTGCACTTGGACGGCACTGGCATGACTCATTTGTTGTATGAGTCATTCTGAGGCATCATAACCATAACCACGCTCCGCTCTGTATCTCCTCCCTCCAGCAGTCCTTCGGTCCAGGTGGTCAATGGGGTCCAGCCCACTAGACATGAAAACGGCCTTTACACTAAAGGAGACACTTCCCCCTTTGACGATATCCTCCACCTCGCCAACCACGGCAACGCCACCAACGGAGCACGGGATAAGTCTGAGACCAGCATGACCCCCGGGCCAATACTTGCGTTCGAAAGCGAGGAGTCGTTCATTAAAAAGGCCGGCCCCTTGAAGCCGCAGCATGTCGCAGGTACGGAGTTATCTTCTGCCTTACAACACACAAGAGAGGCCGTAATGTAAAAACAGACATGCTGACTTTGCACCCAAAGTGTTTTTAAATGAGCAATGAAAATAAGCAGGGAGTGGAGGAAAGGAAGAATAAAAGCCCTGAAAAACAATCCCACCGACTTGGCAAGTCTAAGATGTTGAGGAAGGAAGCTCCACAAGCGGCGAGTTGGCTAAGAAGTCTGGCAGCAACCTACTTCCATCTCTACAGGACTGCTGAGAATATGAATCAATGGCAATTAGTTTATCTTTGCCATTTCCTCCTGTAATTCAGGGGGAAACGACTATTGTAGACAAAAAAATTATTAACACATTATATCTTTTATTTTATAATGATAACATTAAAATTATTAAATAACATAAAAATGAAAAATGTAAGTGGGGAGTTCAAAACTGGAACTATTTCTGGCAACTGTCGGATTTTCGGAAATCACGGCACCTAGGGGAAAAAATCGCTCCAGCACATAATTCCCACGAAAATCACAGCCTGATTTTTTTCTTGTACAGAATAAACAAGACAAGATAAAGTCTGTTAATTAGCAGTGGTCCAAGGTTTGATACCCAGGCGGGGAGGGGGATTCAAACCAAAACCATGGTCACTTGCCTATAACATAACTATTTAAATCAAAGATCTCTGAAGTCAGACAGTATTTCTTTTTTATATTAGAGGTCAAACAGTCACTTTTTGAGGGAAAGGAAACTTGTTATTCACTTATTGGCTTTGTTTTCTCTCATAAAAAAAAAAAAAAGTCGCTGCCACGAGCTTGTGTGCTCATTTCCGCCGAGCTGGTTTTACACTCGGCCAAGTTCACATTACCCAATAAAGACTGCAGTACAAGGTACCATAGTGCTGCTGTCCTTGGCACAGAGCAAACACGAACCCTGTACTTCATCTAATGTACAGGTCATCACCCCTGTTGAGAGTGAGTACTTACTCCATTGGCGCAGCGAGTGCAATGCATCATGGTATATACTGTATTGCTCGGTTAGTGACCATCGGATGTCCACTACTTTTCACGATGTATTCTGGGATACAATCAGTGCACTATATAGGGTATATGGAATTTCACTAAGAATTCGGACACCACTACAAAATGGCGAAGGAACTATATAGTAGTTAGGGGGTGATTTCGGACACAGACATGGTGTAAGGGAAGGGTGAAGATAGGCAGCGTATCTTTATACTGATGACAGCTTTTACTCAGCGGGGCCTCACTGACTTGGGCCTGCACCCAGTGAGGAATTCCTAGAATGGCTGAGGCAATGAGGAGACCCTCTCCACAAGTGCTTCACGGGCGGGGGTTAGAAATAGGACTCCGACGCAATTAAGCAGTGTATCACCCCTCACTCAACCCCCCTCCAGCGGCAGCGTCAGCAGCACCCTACTCTTCCTCTTCCTTTTAGATCCTAACCTTCACCTGTTAGCCTGGAAACAAGTCAGCAGTCATTAATATCACGTCAAGCACATGGGGGGCGAACACCTTTGCTAGCCCTCAATTAATCTTCCTTCCAATCATCCTGTTTGTTATGGTTTCTCGATTCTGTCTTAAAAAGTCTCTCTTCTCATTTTACTCTTTTATATTTATGATACCTGAGACGACTTTGACCTGGAAAACATTTATGATGGGAATATTAATAATCTAGACTATTAAAGGTTGATGAAGGAGGTCGTGGCCTTTTCCTGCCCTTTATGTAATCAAGTCGTAAAGGTTTATGGGCTCATGCCTCCTGCAAGATATTCAACATCCGTTTGCACTTAGTATTGTCACTGGGTCAAAAGTCAACCGAACGAATTTTTGTCCGCTTGCAGGTTTTGATTTAATCCTCTCTGGCTGCGTCCCCTTCCCTTTTGATCTCTGACTCCCTGCCTCTCCCTCACAGAGGTCCTGTGACATGTTCCCGTGTTGAAGTGCTCGTTGCCTCAGGCCACTGACCTCTCCCAGCCCTGCCATCGCTGGCAGGGGGAGCAACCCCCCACCCCCACCTCCCACCTCCCACCTCCCACCGTGACCTGTGCCAATCAACAATCTCCTTCGGAGCTTCTAAGAGCGAAAACTTCTCTCTGAAGATATAATGCGGGCCGCGGAAGATGTAGACCGAGCATCAGGACAAGAGGAGACATAAAGACATAAAAGAGGATGAAGGTCGTTGCTGCATGCAACCCGGGTGCATCAGTGTTGAGGAGATCTTTGGTGGCACCGATTCCAGGCACCTTATTAGTCGACAGTGTCATCCTTTGGACATCACAGTACAGCTGAGTTATCATTATGATACGTTGAAAAAGAAAAGATTCAATTTCTTTGTTCTTTAGCTATTTAACTGAAAGAGAAGTATAAAAAAAAAGACTGGGTACATATTTTGTGAATAATGTAAATGAACTTTTTGTGTCGGACGAAGGAGGAAAGGGTCTGTGGATTGAAGCTGTATGAAAGGGAGTCATTTTATGCTACTCTGCTCTGAGTAGTAAGTAAAAGCCCAGGTATCACTGTATATTGTACATCCTGGTCTGTAAAAAAAAGCTACCTGTAACAGATTTTTGTAAAGTTAAACTGAGAAATCTGGATGGAGATTTTGAAACCCAAGCCCACATGCGACCGCTTCTTACTGTGCGTAAACATACCATCTGTTCAGATCGATTGTATGCAGAATTGGATGTAATAATGATTGTGCAACCTCGACAACTAAGAAATACGAAGTCATCTGAGGTCAAATCCCTAAAAAAACAGGGATTTACTCGGTACAAAACCGGTTTCACATGTGCAAACCATGACTCGGTTTCTCTCATGCGCTTTTGAGATTTCACGGTCTCGTGTGTTTGAAATGCTGGTGCGTGTAAATGCTACAACTATATTTTGATGTGTGTTCCAAGGTCAGTGGGAGTATCTTAAGTCTTTATTAAAGACATGCTGTCCAGTCTGTGGTGCCATTGTCTTGTTTGTCCTGAAGAAATATGGATTCGACGCGTTCAAGGAATATCTGTGAGAAGAGGACAAACGATACAGATGGTTTGGATACAAATCAAATCTCAAAGTTAAACATTCTCAGGTTCATTGATCTGAAACAGGCACTTATAATCATCATTTGTTATTAATTTGATAGTTTGGGAATGTTTTTCTACTGCAGTTTGACTTGTTTACTCCTGAGGCTACAGTAGTTGTTGTGACGTTTGAGGGGGGAAATACCCATTTCCACTGAGAAAGTCGCGAAAGCAAAGTGCACCCTAACCACAGGAAAACAGATTTAGAGATGGTACCAGAAGGCAGGACCCACAGATGACGTTCAAAGCATGAGTGTTGGCTCAGCTGTCCGTTTCACTTTGGGGTCTCCTTTTACAAAATCCCTACAGGGGGAGCATGCCACTATCCGCTGCCCCCCTCTCAGTATATGCCGCTGGCCAGTCGGTGGCCTGGCACACTGTGCTAGAAACCTTCGAGACAGCTGAAGTGAATCACAAACACGATTTATGTCCCCTTCCGCAAACCATGCCACACTGATCATCATGTAGAACTCATGTGATTTAAATGACTTATAGCCGAAGCGGAGCGAGCAGGGATGCACAGGCGGCCTCATGCCTCTTCCCAGTGGCCCACATTAGATTTGATCACCATGCAGTGGAAAGCCCTGAGCAATGCAACGCTGCCTTAACTGTCGTTTGGAGGGAAATGTTTTCTCCGTACATGAAGCAGAAGCCGAAAGGTGGGAAAGAAAGGAAAGGGCTAGGAGTCACGATTACGGAGACCAGACATGTGGACCAAGATTTAAAGTAAGTGAGAACAATTTTTTTCCAGTTACAACTGCATCACTGCTATTTTTCTTTTCCTTGACATGTGAAATAATCAAACCCTAACACGACATGTACAGAGACATCACCGCCTACGGCTCAGTTTCAGTCCACACTGGCTCCCTAACCTCCTGAGCAAGACGTTCACCCCTGCCGACACGCGAGCGTAAGTTCATGACACACATGACCTCACTGGTTCAACGCGTTGCCACCGCAGTCGTCCACATGAGAGTCTGCTGCTAAAAAGCTTCATTCATCAATCCCACCAGAGGGTGGAGCACTGCAGCACGGAGGTGACGGACCACATGTCACACTCCCTCCTCTGGATTCATGCCTGCTCATATTAGTTGTTGTTTTCATATACAACAGTGTGTCAACATAGATGCTCACAATCCAAATCCAAACGTCCACATAGTACAGCTGAAGCGATTTATTTTATAGGCCCAATCTGTCTCTTAGGGTTTTGGACGCACATGATCCGCTGGTCAGTCCCTGGTAATGTGTCATACTTCACGGGGCGGGGGGGACTTGGGGATTAGTGGGCACTATTTTTAGGGAGATGTCAGCGAGGCCACGCGGAGTAGTAGCAAGATGCTGTTTAAACTCATGCAGAATGAGGATGGAAAAGATTAGCAAAAAATATGACCTTGGGAATATGTTTTCCAAAAGCCACTAATATCTAATAACCGTATAAAAGTTTCTGCCAGTTATAGGTTATAGTTCTGTTCCCCCCCACACCCGTGAACCAGCCCCTTTAATCTTTGGGTGCATTATCTATCTCCTCAGCCTGCACATGTCCAGATGGGTGAGCTGGAGGAATCACTTCCCATGACTCTTTTCATATTCTTCGCATGGTGGATGAACAATTCCCTGGTAGTGTTCACATATATATATATATATATATATATAAAGAAAAAAATGAAATTACCCACATCCTGTCATGTGTCATTACTTAACAGTCATGTTGTGAAACCTTTGTGCTGCTCTTGTGTCGACCCATGCCAAGTATGTAGCCAGCCAACACTTGGACACACGCTCACCGATGTTTCAGTCATAAATCCTCGCACTTGAGGACTGGGAGGAATCTGGCAAATATCTCAGAATGGTGAGTGTGCCAGCTCAGGGGGGGCGGGGGGCAGTGTTGGGTCACACCAAAGAATCTGACCTCAGATAAGACCACCACTGCTGCAGTTATGCGTCCACCAACGCCATCAAAGCCTGTGAACCCAACCTCTGTTCAGTGTTTATGCTCACACGACCCCCCCCCGACACGGAACTGTCTCTATCTGCTCAGCAACAGGCTCTCTTCACACAGCTGCTCTCAGATGGCACTACATTAGTGAAAGGCCACTGAGCGGCCCGGCACTCACAGCCAGGCTGTTTCTTGATCCCTGTCAGAGCTGTCAGAGGTGGGCCACTTCTCAGCTATTCCGATGGGAGATGGCAAGATTTAGAGCGACCCCCGTTAGACCCCTACAGGATCCTCGATAACAGAAAAGCTGCCCTCTGAGGTTGCACAGAGAACCCAAGGCCTCGCATCCCGTCGGGGGTGGCCACCGGGGACGGGGAGCAGCTGAGAGCAAATAGGCAGCTGCTGGATCATTGTCGCAACCTGACGGATATGGACGCTCTTTGATGAGGTCCCTCCTGAGCGCAGGATGTTCCACCAGACCTCAAGTAGGAGCCTTAACATCAAACGTGGAGTTTATATCAAGGCCTCATTTAAAATCTACACGTCACACAAATTATTCCTTTGGCCAATAAAAAAGAGTAGGTCATTTCTAACACTACTAATAAATAAATAGAGGCTTTACAATTAGAAAAATGAACAGGTCAGTGTTAAAGATAAGGTTGATGATACAGTGTTGTCAGTTACTCAGGCTCTGTTTGTAGCAGGGAGATCAAGTTGCAAGTGTTTTTGTCGCTACCAAATACAGACGATATGGGAACGAGATTGGGTTTCTCATGGTCCAATGTGCTACCACATATACACAAGATAAGCAAAAGATACACAAGAAATAACAGAGAAAATAGGGACATAATACACGGGACAACGAGTTATAAAGATTTAAATGCTGAGAAAAGATGAGAACTGCACTACGCTCACTGGAATTCTAAGCTGGATGTTATTACGTTGACTTGCATGAGAACAATGAAAATTCCACCAAAAGGAGAAATGCTAGTTTGCAAGTCAAATGACTGGGCGGTTTATCTCAGAGAGAGAGAGAGGGAAGGAGAGGGGGGAGGAGTGCATGTGGATTGTTTGTGTGTGGATCTGTGAGTCCATACTGAAAAGAACGGGTTCACACCTTAGTGATAATTACATCATACATTATATTGGATGGGCATAACAGTCAAATATCAAATATTACTATTAAGATGAATCCTCCACTCTGTTGAGGTTTTTCCTTCCTCTCCATGTCCCTTCATGGCTGGTCATGTATCTCAAAATGGGAATACCCAGCTATTTTTTTTTTTTTAAACATTTGTGTGATAAAGCCCTTTAAGGTCAGTGACACCTGAGCATCCTTATTCTGACCTCTTTAGTGATACACACGGCCGGGGATGTTCGCTACAGGTATTTAAAGAGTCTGGCCTCACTGGTGCACTCTGCATGACATCGCAGTGTGATGAGGGCATGAAATATTTTCTGTGAGCACATGCATATAAAAACATGCTTAGAGTAAGTGACAACAGATTTATTGGAGAAGACATTAACTTTATGGGAGCATCTGCTTGGCGCTCGACTAATGTTGAGATTCCTTTTGTTGACTGCTAATATCAGTGATTCAGACAATGTCGCTTTTATTGCATTAGATCTGTACCATAACAAAGACTCTGTCGTCGCATAAACTACAAATGCATCGACAGATTTACTAGTCTCTGCAAATAGAGTGAGAAAAAAAAGGAATCAGCCTCTGTAAAGCCTATGCAAATGAATGTAAATGTAATAATATCCAGTCTAAAGCCTAACACCTAAATTCTAACAAGCTCACAATGATAATGTTGGGCTGGTATAATGTTTGCCGTGGTTACCATATTAGTTGTGTGTGTTAGCATGCTAACATTTGCTAACCAGAACTAAACACAATTAAAGGCCATGTCTGAAATTACTCACTGCTCACTTTATAGTGAATTTGTCATGTTGTTGTGCTTCAAGTGTTTATTTAGTGAGAATAATTATACCCTAAATAACGGACATTGTTTCCTTTAAATGCATCATGAAATATTGTGTAAAACTTATGGTCACTAACCAAGCATTATATTACTATTATGCATTGCGCTCAGGCTGAATGAAAGAAAAATGATGTACAGACGAGAGGAGAGAGCAGAGCAGTGCAAAAATTGTGGTCGTGCAAATGTAAGTACATTTGTGGTCAACTTAACCTTTGACCTAAATCTTGAAAAGCATTTAGACAAAGTGTAAAAGAAACACATATATGCATAATCATGTACAATTAGGGGAATACAAATAAAAAATAAGCTAAAATAGATTAAGACTAAATATAAATAATATTGTGCAAATAAATAAAAAGTGCCAAAACACAACTCAGACACAAAATATTTTGTAATTATTAATATGGGAAAAAAGCTCTAAAAGGATTTTATTGTAATTAACGGCACAGATATAACAGAAGTGTTTTTGTCATTGGTTCAATCAGCTCCTTGTATCGTCCTCCAGAGAGTGAGAAGAGATTAATGAATGAGTGATTGATTTCAGACACCACAAAAGTACAGGTAAAGCTGATGGGAATGTCTTTAGTTTTGCAGCTATGATATTACGACAAATAATATCATTTTTCATAAGTTAATTCACCGTGAGGGGAACATGAATGTCTTCACCAAATATTACACAGATCACTTCAGTAACTATCAAGACAGTTCAACCAAAAATCTCATCTTCCTGAACAAGAGCAAGAGGAAGTCAGGGTGTCACCAAAGTCATTAGGATACATCATCTGGGAACCATGAATCTCTGTACAAATTCTGTGCCAATCTCTGTTGTTGATTTTGAGATATTTCACCAGTATGAACTTTGACCTGCTGTTGTCCCCAATGCAAAAAAAATCCAGTGATCACCAAAGACATTGTGTTACATTGTCCGTATAAAATTTCATGGCGATCCATCCAATAGTCAAAAAACCGGCGCCTCATGATCGTGTAAGACAAAAAGTCAGGGGATCACCAAAGTTAGAAAGCTTCCTCTCTTGGAACCATGAATGTGCACACAAGCTGTCCAGGCGATCTATCCAACTGCCATGGAGATATTTCAGTGTGGACCAAATTGTTGGCCATCGCCATATCAAACCGTTGCGGTGGCTTATTTTGAAAAAAGCAGCATAGCAAACTGCACCCCGGAGGTTTCACATTTAGACAGTGACACAGGTTTAATTTCAAAGATCTGTTGTCTCTTCATCCTGGAGATGACAGTTTTACAGCATCATCACCAATCAGCACACAGAGGACAAGCAGCTTCAATTTTGCCTGCTTGCAGGCTTGGTTTTATTTTTGGTTCGGGGGATAACTGACAATTAATCCCCGTTGCACACACGCTGCCAACTACAGTAAGAGCCTGTGGATCGCTCGGTTTTCTTTTTGTTCCGTTTTGGAAGAAAAACTCAGAAGCAGAGGCTCACGAGGCGAAACTGAAGGAGCCAAATATTTGTGAAGTAGAAAGTGGATCCTCCCTGGTGTCAGTCTGTGTTAGTGTTGGCTCGGTGAGGATTGGCCCCTATAGATGATTTCCCTTCCCTCCTTTTGGACTGGCGCCACCTCCAGTGTCCTGTGTCCCTGTGAAGAAGGACAACCCCACTCCGCTAACATGTCGCGTCTTCTGTTCCACACTGGAACATCACCGTCACATCAGATGGAGCATTCATTTTTTTTCCATTGTGAATTTCCATCTCACTGATTTAACGCTGGGAGATTTTTTTCCATTTCAAAGTAGCGTTTGAATAGACTTCTCACATTCCCCGCGCTGCAGAAGTTACGACCTCCACAACAAGGATCATAAAATATTGTTTGAACATCGTGACTTGACATTTAGCAAGTTTCGGTCAATGTGGTCAATGTTTCTAAGGTGCAACATGTTTGTTGTATTGCAAGGAGGAAGCTACATGGAAAGATCTCTATTTTCAGATTGCACCTGTGTATTGTCAAGGGGTTGATAAAGCATGCAAAGGTGTGTGTGGATAGTTGTACGTGAGGGTGTGCATGCATCAGACAGAAAAAAACATTGAGTTAAAAAACTTTGTTTGCGTTACCACACTTCTGTTTGTAGTTGGATTTATGTCTACGTGAACACACTGAATATTGATTGTGTGAAGATATGTGGGTGTGTGGGTGTATGTGTGAGAGGGGTAGCGAGCGAGTGTGTTTGCATGACACATGAGAGCAGCCGTTTGGGACCCTGGAGAGCAGAGAGAGTAACGGGGGGGGGGGGGCTAAATCGACCGTCCCGCCCGACGACAGTGGCCCTCAGTTGTCAACGCTGTCAGAGTGAAAGCATTCAAGTACTGGAGGGAGAGTTTAAAAAGACCAGTGACACCTTTCTGTTTCACACCACAGTGGGACAAAGATCAACCCCCCGTTAGACAAAGTGAGGGACGCGTTACTGAAAACAAGACTGAAAATTAAAGGACATTTACATAAACTGCCATAAAACACCAGGTGGGCTGAGGGGGAAAAAAAACCCCCACTAACACCTGTATTTGACTTTTGAATGCTCTTGGACAATTCTTTCCGAGCATTATTCTTCCTCTGTGATGTTCTGTTGACATGGCGCGGCTCTTTTTATCAGTTCTTTTGTTTTTTTCTCACAGGGATACAGACATAGTGAAGGCCTGCTACAGGAGTTATTGTGTCTGACAGTTATGATTGAAAAGAAAATAAAAAATTGCCAGGTTTCAGGTGTTTCTCTCTTAACCAATAATGCAGCTGGGGATACTTTCCACGAATATCATTGCTTGTTTCAAAATCAATGCATATGCAGCGTTGAAGAGATAGAAGTTGTCAATGTTCAATTGTGAATAATCGCCTTTCTTCTTTTTGCTCTGAAGGCACTTCTGAGATTTGCTTAATGAAATCTACCAGGGTGAAAGATCAAGAACGTTCGAGGTATCAAGGAGATTATCTATATTTCTCTTTATCATTCATACTAAGCTCTCTGCAGGAACCGCTACCAGCCGTCGAGTTTGGTGGTTGGTGGACCTCCATGTTTGACTCTTCTGCAGCTACTGAATGGCAGCATGATGAGTTAGATCCAGCCACCAAGTTGACACTGAGGTTCATTTACTATTAATGTTGTAATGAAAGAAATCTATAAGTGAAATATTTTTTATTTGGTCATTCCATTCTGTGAACATTGGAAGATTGTTTTTTTCACAACAGGGGTGACCAGGCACAGCTGTCTCTCACTCGGGGAAGTGTAAAGTCCCCGTTTTGCGCATCATTGTGCACATCCACTTTTTTCAGTTTCTTCATGCTTCCTTCTCACGTGAGAGCAAGCCGACCTGCCAGCAGTGTCAGCTGTCTGGGTCTTTGGTCTGGTGCAGCTGGGCGTGACGTGGCTCGGCCCTTCTATACCGCAAATTTGTCACTAGGCAGATTAGTGAAGATGACTGATGGTTTGTTTAGGTGCCCGCCGCTGACCCAAACTTTTTTTTTTAACAGTCAAGGGTTTCTCTTAAAACGGAAGATCCAGAAATGGTTTTGTTCTTTGTTGTTTGGACCGCAGCTGTAATTTGATTCAAAACAAATGCTCTACATGGCGTGTGTGCCATCTCAAATCACCCCACAGCATGTCTGGGTTTACAAATGGAAAGAAGGAGGAAATCCACATTGGATATGCCCTTTGAAGCCTGAACTAAGATCACCTTTGAACCTGAGAATAATACTAAAACTTTAATGCTCCCTACACATACCAAGACCATACAAAGCAGATGCTCAAAAAGTTACAATGATCACATGGTGCTGATCAAAATGACATGCCTGAAACATATATTCTTCGCTAACCCAGCTGCATGTACTCTTCCGTCAGACCACCGGTGAAGGCAATGGAGAGTTGGGACTCCTCAGCCGAGACAAAGCTTCTTCTCAGGGAAACTTGAGGTACTTTTTCTCCTCCATCTCCTCAGACCAGCACTAATTAAAAACAAACAGCAGCTGCCTGCGGGACAAGCGCCAGAGTCGTGGTTCTCGGGGGTCAGTCTCTACCATCACAAAGGAGAAAAAAAAGTCTGAACTCTCCTTTTGCATTTGAAAGTAAACCTGTATTTTTATAGAAATGTTACAAGTAGCCCCGTGGCAGGGCTCTGACGGAGGTTCATCTATTTACTCCCTGCTTCTGTCAACACCCTGCCCCTCGGTGTTCTCAGATTCTCATTTTGGAGGCGTTTGTTCAGCAATGTGGCAGTTGACCCGGGGTCAACAGACATCTATCTCTTCTGCTCCGTCACGTTTTGTCATCAGACACCCTCTAGCGTAGTAAAAGAGTGTCACGTTGCGTCTTGTCTTATCGCTTCAAGTGGCCCCCCGACTGCACAGATTTAAAGATTCCTACAAGAAGTTGGTTCTGCCTAAGATATTGCCAAACAAGGAAAAAGCTGCCGATGGTTGGCATCAATAGAGACGTTGGGTTGGCATTGAGCAGAGCAAGCTGTTCCTGGTTACTATAAAAACTGCTTTGGGTTTGATTAAATTCATAAACTTGCATAACTCCAGATCCAAAAGCAATAGCTGCAGCCAAGACAGGCTGCAGTGAGCCCGGAACTGGCCCTCGAGAGACGTTGCCCCACATATGCATGCCACGTACATGTTCTAATTTAGTTTTTGGCACCGGGTATCACTCCAGACATGTGTGAATATAACATATTGGTCAACATTTTTGTTCCCGTGGCTAATGCACATTGCAGTAGGTCACGAAGAGGAGCCCAGTTCCCACGTCTGATTCAAAAAAACAAAACCAACAGCAAAATGGCTGACAGTGGATGAAGAGGCTGATTATAGGTTACACAAGTATGTAGAAGTTATTTTAGTTTGGGTTCAGAGAAAAGATAAAAATGGGCAGAAAAATATTATTTCATCTAATTTAAGCTAGGCTAACTATAACTAAGTGACTATATATATATATACATATATATATATATGTATAGATATATACACACACATCATATATAAGGCAGAAGAGCTTTGTCAAGTACACAACGCAGACATTCAAATCTCTTTATTTATGCGTATTTATTCTCTGAATGATCAAGTCAATTCACCCTTTTGAACAAAAGATAATTGTCCTTTTTTCCCCCTTTCCCTGAAAGAAAAAGAAGGAAAAAAAAAATACAAGGAGAGTTAACACCAGAACCAAAAGTCCTCTCTACATGTGTTCTTCATCTGGTGTGAAAAAGGCACTAAATCAACATTCTATAAAAGACAGTCTCGAGAGGCTGTGGGAACTGTGGAAGGATGAAAAAAAAAAAAAAAAAACTGGATGAGAACAGTTGGATGGGAATTATGATCTGGATGTCCATTACGGGGTACTTCCTTTTGAGAGGATTCCCTTGCAAAGCCAAGCATCTTTGCACACAGTGATCATAAAAAGCCACTTCTCCAAGACGGGTCATGCATACTGCTTGTATGGACGCAGAGAAGACGTCCAACTTGTGCAACATCTTGGTTTTCACTGGCACCGGGGGAAATGCGTTCAAGTTTCCGAGCTGGAGGAAGACCAGAATCACATCCATCTATGTCTTTTACAATTCCAGATCTTTGGAGATTTCACAATGATAGATGCATAGTCTGGTCAATTAAAGGCAGATGGCATTTGCATGTTTTGGCTGCTCTTGACCAAATGAGATATCACAAACACTGTTATGTATTATACAAAAAAGCATCCATTACTTTTGCTATACAAATATAGCAGGGATGCTTTACTTATGGTGCCTATGAGGAGCGGAAAAAAGTTTTTAGTAGGTGCAGGGGTGAGGCAGCTTAACAGCAGGTAATGTTTGCGCCCTTCTGATGAACCGGTTATGATTTCACCATTCAAAGCTTTACGTTGTTTATGAGGGGTACAATTTCAGAGAGGCTTGTGAGTTCACAAAGGTGTGATGTGTCGCCATTGCTATTCCTGAAAGCTGAAAGCTCTCTGATCCTCACAGCCTTGGATGTAATACTGACAGACTGTTTGCTCCGCCTCCCCCTCTGCCCGTCAACAGTCACTGCTCTCAGCTGGAGCAGAGAGGAAACTGTGAATGCCCCTGTTGTGTGAACAAAAATGTGCTTGTGTGCTCAAAGATGTTGTCTGTGTGTGTGTGTGTGTGTGTGTGTGTGTGTGTGTGTGTGTCAACATGAGTGAGAGGTTGATGGAGCATGTGTGACAAGGAAGACTGCTCTTTGCATTATGTGTAAACTCAAGAGTACGTACAGACTCTTTCACATGTCTGCAGTGCAGATCAGACAGAAGGGGGGAAAGGGGGAAATGCCGCTTAACCGAATCTTGGAGCAGAACCAAAAGCCACAGAAGTAGCTCTGGATCCAGCATCCATGAGCCCTGTAGAGACAGAAGAGCAGAACAGTGGTTCTATTCAAACCAAACCATTTTTCCCTGGCACCAGTTTAAATGGGTATAAAATGAGATCACTTTTTTTTCTCTTTTTTTTTTTTGCAATCACAGAAATGTCAGAATTAAATTAAATAAAAATATAAGAATTCTTTCCACCCTGCACAGCAGCGTCTGAAGCCAGTGTATCTTGTACATGAATGCATTCAAGTTTCACCATATAGCTACAAGAAAGGTTCAAGACAAGAAACAACAATGTTTGGGTTGAAGGTGATGGGGCCTCATATTTTCCTGGAGGAGTTGTTTCTTTTCGCATATGGAAGGGACTGGAAATATCTCCCTCAACGGAGTGTGGGCAGACAAATAAATTCACAGTGTAATTCCACTTTGACCCTCTCGACTCTGCCTTTCCTCTGTCACTCCTGCTTTAAATTCCCCTCCAACTAGGGGCTTGTCGGTTCAAATTTCTGACCTGAACCCACACAAACAGTTCAGAGACTGTAAAAAATAAAAAAATATAACAAACAGGTGGGATGACTGATCACAGTACTTATATCAGAGATAAAATGGTATGAAAGTTTTACATCACAAGTCATCAGTAGTGACAAGAATGATGATGGTAATTCAGAGTATTCTTAAAATACTGAAAATGTGAAAAGTATTCTTTTTCCTCTACCATTTACACACACACTCACACCCACAGTCTATCTTTTGTGTTGCATTTGAGTGTAGTCTTGTATTAGAGTATGACCGTTTCTCTTGCTTGAACACTTTCACAACCAGTTCGACAACTTTAATCAAACAAGAGATATTGTTTGGGCAACTCGACAATGTGACGTGCTCATCTTTGGTAATGAGCAATAGAGTCACAACTCGGCAGCATAACAACATGCAGGACTTTTAACAAGAGTATGCAACACTGAAAGCTTTGTTTTAAATTATTGACATGCGATAAGCCAGTTAGACAATGAGCTAAATATTAACTTGCTTTGCGTTTTCGGTTTTGCCTCCTATCAAAGAGGCTTTCTTTCTATCTCCATGGTCTGCAGACATGGTGAGCAAGTTTCCCCTTACCACTTATACAATAACAAAACATGACCACACTTAAGACTTTGTCCTCTTAGCGGAAGGAAAGTTTAAAAAGAACAGTGACACCTTAGTGGAAATTTGAACCGGCAATACTAACTGTCAGGAATGTTACCGTGATTCACCGTGAAACCCTTCGAGCTAATTATGATGGGTGTGTAAGGGCAGAATAGAAAGCTAAATTATCTAAGCACATTATGGCTACATGGTTACAACCTAATTAAAGCAGTTGAACTTTTTAATCAACATGCATCATAAGAGGCACTGCTTTAGCTATTGCTTCGAGTGTTAGCATCATACTACTCATTAAAGCTGCAGTTTGTAATATTTAGAAGAAGTTATTCACAGAAATTGAATATATTGTCGATAACTATGTGCTCATATATGTATAATCCCCTGCAACAAAGAACCAATGTTTTTTTTGTCAACTTTGAATGAGTTAAATATAATTTTATTAGTTGGACCCAACATCCGCACGAGTCGCCATGTTTGCTACATCATGTTGAATACGGTTGTTGCACAAAACGGTCCAGAACACATCGCATTCGCATTGAATTTTCAGTGCTGCCGGAAACCGGAAATGGACAATGCGGTGCGCCACCATAAAGTGTCCCCTGTCGGTTGCTTAGTTGGTTGCGGTTTGCAACTTTACCACCAGATGCCGCCAGAAAATTACACACTGGGGCTTTAAGAATATGTTTTATATTATTTATGGTGCAAGAAATTCGAGTTTCACGTGAATTTCATTATTGGGAATAGGTCTAGGAAGATCCCGAACAAGAAAAAAATAAATACACCATGATGTAAGAAATGTAAATAGAATAGAACATCATCAGCATAATGATAGAATTGTCTGTCTGTCAGTATTTTGATTTTCTTAACAACTGCTCATCTGCATCAACTTCAAACTTCACAGGTGTATGACTGACAGGCACTGCTTTTTTATTTTTTGCAAGGCTTTGCAAAACTACTGACCAGAAGACTTCCATAACAATAAGCAGAAAAGGCTTAGAAAACAAACATGCAAACAATTACTAGTGCGATTGCCTAATTCAATGTGCTGTCCGCCCCAAAGTTAAATTGGATTTGCCCCTTTGAAGAGCATCCACATATTCTCTACACAGCAGAGAAACAATTATGTTCTTCCAAATTAGGGGGGAAAGTTTAGAAACACAGTAAGCATGGGCAACACAAAATCAAATCTGCTGTCATTTAATAATGTTATGATCTGAACGTTTGCTGGTACTGTGAGAACTCTGTGAGCTAGCAGTCTGTTCCAGAACATTTTGCCCCACATTAAGTCCATCAGGAGATGATTACAGTTTTAGTTTAGATATTATGTAATTGATAGAGAAGAAACGCATAGATTTGTTAGCGCTTACAATACAGCCCTCCTTGGAATTATGTTCATATTTAATTAGTTTGCATATTGTATATATTTTTAACATTCAACATTTATACATTTCAATTATATACATCCATCCATCCATCATCACCCGCTTAATCCATTTAAGGGTCGCGGGGGGGCTGGAGCAAATCCCAGTTAACATTGGGCGAGAGGCGGGGTACACCCTGGACAGGTCGCCAGCCTATTGCAGGGCCACATACAGAGACGAACCCGGAGAGAACCCAAACATACACGGGGAGAACATGCCAACTCCACACAGAAAGGCCCTGGTTGTTTTGAACCTGGATTCGAACCCAGAACCTTCTTGCTGTGAGGCGAAAGTGCTAACCAATACACCACCATGCAGCCTATTTTCAATTATATGAATTATATTATTTTATTTGCCGATATTTTACTGCTTATGTTATATTCACATAATAATGTAGTTCCATCCACGGTGGCTTGATTTTGTAGTTTAGTTAATTTAGCACTGTGCCCTTCTTGTCCAAAGTCTTCATGACTTCTCCTTTTCTTAAGTAAATTTCCATCAAGGTGAACAGTTACTCTTCAACAAAATGACTTATTGAACGAAGTCAGTTTGACTGGAATTCAGGAAGGTTAGTATTTAGCATTGGAAGCATTGTTCCATTATTAGCTGCTGAATTTGGTGTTAATTAGCCCTTTAAACAATTTATTGCAGCACAGGAATAAGAAAGTACATTTCCAGAAATGATCTATGTAACATCTGATGCAAATGAATACCTTTTTTGTTGTTGTCATTTTGTATGTAGTTTTAGTGAAGTCTGTAGGTCTCTGGGAAACAACTACTTTCAGTTAGGTAACACAGTGTGAGAGCGAATCAAACCCAGATGGCATTCTGGCACATCAAAGTGGATATGGGAACCCCTCCAGGAAAAGGAAAAGAACCAATCACCAAACTGAATAGTTCTTTTTGTATGTCTCTCAGATGTCCTGCCTGCTCTCATTTACAAAAGAGCTTCCACCAGTGCAGTTTATTAGGTTAACAGATTTGTTTGATTGTCATGGTCATTTTGGGTGAGAACATGTAAAGAGTGGAGCGGCTGTTACTCTACCAACATGTTCATCTACTCTGCTTCAAAATGTTTTCGACAAATCTCAAGTAGTCCAATATATTTGAAGACCAGCTCTTGTTCTTGTAATTTTCAAAAGAATTGGGGGGGGGGGGGACTTTAAAAATACATCTGTTATATTTGTCATATCCTTGGATCCTTAAGAGAAGTAGGCTACGGCAAAGTATTATGTGCTGTCAGATGAGCCTAACATGAGCACCTGTGTATTTATTAGTAAGCCACCAACAGCAGTAATGTACTTTATAGTCTGTGTATGTCCTGATGAAAGCTACTAAGGGATCAATAGCTCAATAATAGTAAGGATGAATAGATTCCTCCAAAACAAGGAGACTGGCCAAAAGAAAAGAGACAATTTATCTCGAACAATAAATTAATTAGGTAATCAATAACTCGTTCCAAAATATTTCTTGAAGTCTCAACAGTGCAAAACATTTAAAGGGAGACACTCAGGACTCAGTCCTGCTGCATTTGGCTGTAGATGGTGTTTCTGTGTTTGTGTGTGTGTGTGTGTGTGTGTGTGCGCGTGCGTATGATGATGTGACACATTTGCAGATGTGATGATTTCCCCACAGACTTCACTTCTCATTAAAATGTGCACTGTGGTCCTCCTCTGGGGTTTTAACACACTGAAAAACAATTACAGGTCTCACCTTATTTTTGTAACACTACTGGCGAGAGACGCCCCGCGGCTACTGTTTGTGAACAGCTATGGTTGACATCACATTTCTAAACCCAAAAAGTTGTCTCATCGTCTTCCTTTGCATCTGCCAGCGTAAACCTGATTTTTTTTTTTGCTTTACTCCAACCACTCTATTAGTCAAAATTATGTAAGACATAGCCAGCGTTACCTCTCTGAGTCAGAGAGCATGTGGGTCTGGGCTCTTATATCATCTAGAAGACTCACAACAGTCATTCAGTCTCAGATACACACTGCCAGATCTCCCTCCATTACACTCAGCCATGTGAACTTAATTAAAGTCATTGTTCCCTTTTTTTTTATCCCGCTATTAATAAAAAAAAACAAAGAAGCTAAAAGCAGGAGTTGAGTACCGCTTCCAAGGAGATGATTCAGAACAGATTGTGTTTTCTTGCCGACTAAATGGATTCTTTGTAGATCTTTGGCTTTTGTTTACTTGTGTCAGTTTCCATTTACAGTTAGTTACTATGTTGTCAGTCATGTCGTCCAATAAGCAATTCAGTACAACACGATGAGGAGGACTTAAAGAGCAAGTCCACGAACACAAACAAATCATTGTGAGCGATTTTGTATAATATGATGTATATTTATACAGAGAGAGGTTGAGGCCTGTTGGAACTAATGTGATGCTTGTGGAGCCTTTTGTAAATGTAGCCTAAGGGTTACACAGTCAAAGCCAGTCAGGTGAAACTAATGTCTCTGTGGTTGCAGTTGTGCCCCTTGAAAATCACTCAGCATCCCGTTAAGGCGTCCGCAAGGGAGAACAAGTTAGAAGTAACTGGCAGAGCAAAAAATGTGAACAAGTAACATTTTCCGCTTCTTCTCGAGCTTCTGTTGACATCCCCTTGACATTAAGAGAGGATTTTTTACTGCTCTGGTTGTAGGGCTGGTCAGCAGGAAACAGTCAAAAGCTGTGGTTGTTGGGCCATCTGACACCCGTCTGGGTGTGATGTGTATCTAAAGGAGGACATGACTTCTGGTGGTTTTATATATACATATACATATATACTGTACACATATATATATACATATATATATATATATATATATATGTGTATATATATATGTTCCTGAGCAGTCAGTCTCTCCTCTTTGGGTCATTTGATTTGTATGAACTTTGGTTGCATTGTTATTGTGGTTTCTTACACCTGTTTAACTTAATTGTTTATTAAATAAATCAAGTTTTACTTTATCGAGTCATGTGTGGTCTCCACATTTTGTCCTTCCTTCGAGCCGGGTCGTGACAAAATGGAGGCTCGTCAGTCAGATTTTGGTAGTATTAATAGTTTTTGCTATACTTTTGAGAGATAGCGTGTCACACACGTCATTAGAGTTTTGGTTGCATTTTCATTGCCCCCTGATGTCTCCATTTCTCGTTCAAAGCTGGTGAAGGAACAGGGAGGGGACCGGTCTCTGAAGGACAACAAGGATCTGGTTTTGCCAACATTCCAGGGGGGGAAAAGTCAGGCAGGGGCATTTCCTCCAGGATGACCTCTTGTTTAGATGTGGACTCCTCATGGTGAGGCATTCAGTGGTTCAGGCAAAGACTTCACGAGGCTGGGGGAGATGGCAAAACAGAAATGACAAGTCTGTCAGAAAAAAAATTATTAAAAAGGTCGTTTGACCGCAGAGCAACAGAGATTCAGTGCTGGTGACTGTGCTGGTGGTTCTGCGGCCGCTTGTTGACTTCCCTTTTCAAATTGATTGAAATGCCAAATGTAAGGACATCCAATAAAATCTTTGAGCAAATGTCAATTTGCTCAAACCTTGGTCGTATGATCCCCTTTGATAGTCTTGCCTAATCTTTTTATTCCACTATCCTGGTTTTCATGTAGTCATAAAATTGCTTCCTCAGGATCCAAGGTTGCTGGGTCATGAAGATATGGGAGGAGGAGAGTGGGTGATAGGTAGATTTTATGAGTGCATAAAGGGTTTTTGGGATGCTGATCCCACGTTGGAATCATAATGGATTGAAATTTGTTTAATATTTTATCTAATATTATTGTTTGTAGGCTGCACGGTGGTGTAGTGGTTAGCACCTTCGCCTCACAGCAATAAGGTTCTGGGTTTGAATCCCGGTTCAACCAGGGCCTTTCTGTGTGGAGTTTGCATGTTCTCCCCGTGTATGCGTGGGTTCTCTCCGGGTTCTCCGGCTTCCTCCCACAGTCCAAAGACCTGCAGAATGGGGTTAGGTTCATTGGAGACTCTAAATTGACCGTAGGTGTGAATGTGAGAGTGAATGGTTGTCCGTCTGTATGTGGCCCTGTGATAGGCTGGCGACCTGTCCAGGGTGTACCCCGCCTCTCGCCCTGGGTTGCCAATCAGAGAGTGGCTCATCAGGGGAATTGGCTGCACTTATGCTGATTGACTGCCAACCATATACAGTATATATATGTTCCTGAGCAGTTAAGTTTGGGTCTTTTGATTTGGATGAATCAAGTTTTACTTTATTGAGTTTTGTGTGGTCTCCACACTTTGTCCTTCCTTTGAGCCGGGTTGTGACATTGTTTCATAGCACTAGGGATCATCAGTCACTGCGTCATTTACAGTCAATGAGGTGGCTCTTCCTATGATTTGGCAACACTAATATATCGCCCCCTACGCACCTCACAAAAAGCATCACAGCATACCCGCATAGATGATATCAGATATGATGATATTGTTGTATACTGAGTGGCGATGATGTGAAGATGTATTGACGAGAAGTCCGCCGACACCGTCTTGATTGTATATAAAGGTTTATTACAAAAAGACCAGCAGCGATACAAGCACTGCAGAGCTTGGAGAGTGTCCGGCCAAAAGGACAGCTCTGAAGACACTGCTTCGGGTTTACACTTATATAGGTCCGTTGTTATCTAAAGAAAGAACATCTGGTTCCTTCAGGTTATCTTATGTGAGAACCAAAAAAAAGAGGGGTTAAAGGAAAGGTCAGGGGTTATCAGGAGGCCCCCAACATAACATTCCAGAGTAAGAAAATGTAAACCACATGTGCTGCTCACATTACATATATTGATAAAAAGACACTACAATATCCCACTCCTCCTGAATTCTCGCTACCAGTTCTCCAGCTGTGGTGACTCGTGGCCGTCCCGGTCGCGGCCAATCAGTGACAGGTCCAGTGACTCTCTCTCGCTCACGCAACCAGCTTATTCTACAGTGCGACTTCACTTCAGCTGAGGCCACACCCAAGATGATATCTCTAGGATCAGGACCAGTCCCCAAAATTCGACGAATGAGAGATAAATGCAGATAAAACCAGTCTAAACCTAAATTGGGTCGCCGAAACAATAACATGAGTCAAAGCTGCACACTAGTAACACAAACCTTTTGTTTTTGTCAAAATTATTAAAAAAATTACTTGCGCACACACACACACACACACTTTTGGTGGTGAAATGACTGCTGAATATTTTCAGATCAGTCTGTCCTCACTGAGCAGCCACTTGCAACATTCACGTAGCCAAAGTAAATGGAACAGCAACGAGCAACACTAAAGGCTATTAATGAGAGTGGAAAAAAGTCCCAAAAGTGTTTCAGCTAAAATGTTCAAAAACACATATTGTGCAGAAAGAGCCTCTGATTTGTGATGTTTTTAAAGTCTAATGTCAAAGTAGAATGCCTACGGAAAAACCGAAAGGATTAGTGGCTTGGTTCAGCAAATTACAAAAAGAAAGTATACTTTCTCAGTCCTAACACAGATACTGCAATTTTGGATTTATCTGCCCAGATTCTGAGGCATCTACTGCCATGTCAATACAGTCCTAATCGGATTATTCTAAATAATCCAAAGAACATATTACAAATAGTTTTTTTATCTGAAAACCAAAAGCAAAGCAAATCTACCACAAGACAGTGCCTGCAGAATAGCCTTTCCTTATTACGAACCTTTATTGGCAAGACAGAATACGTAGGTGTTGATGCCAGTCCAGGATTTAAGATGCTGTAATAACATCCATGCCTGTTATGGCAAGTAAATTAAAGGTGCCCAGTGCAATTTTCTTGCAAACAAAGTTTCTGTTTATAACCAGAGTTGTTGACCAAAAGACACTATGTGGATCCTGGCAAGCAAAATTATCTTTGTGGCTAAATACCACTTGGGATAGGTAAGAAATGTAATTTTGTAATTTAGTTGAAAATCCCTTTAATATAGGCACATTCTCATACATAACTGCTCAAGGATTAGCAGTTTAGTATTGTCTATAACAAAAAACCTGCTGGCTGAGTAAATTAAAGGCTTCTTGAGGTGAGTGAAAGAATTCTGAGACTTTGCATCTGCAACCCCTTTCCCCTAGAAACTAAACTGAACAAAACCAAACAACTAGGCTGTAACATCAAACATTTTTTTGTAGTAAACATAACCGCTGGCTGGACTATGTGAGAACATTTGACAGATACGTTCAGTACATAGACTGTATATAGACATGGACGTAGCTTCCGTGACGTCACCCATTGGTTTCTGCAGGCCAGTTTTGAAGCCCAAAGTGGGCGGTTCCGCAGCGGCTCAGTCGTCGCCATGTTGGCAGGGATCGACTCCTCCCTTACCCGGCTAATCCAAATATGGACATAGAGGTGGGCCGAATGCAGACCAGTCGCTGAAATGTCATCACCTACGTCGAAGCTTCCCAGTTAGCTGAGGCTAAGGAGCTAAGCTAATAAGCTAGGCTAAGTGCAAGCTGGCTAGCCGCGGCACCGAGGCTGCACTACTGACTGCGGTAACGTGCGCTCCGGTACCAGTCGTCCCAGCCAACGTTACATGTGGTAAGTAACACTGGAACAACCTTTGAAATAAATATTTGTTACTGAAATTATAAGTCTTAAAAATTATTTGTATAATTAGTTTGCACCACTATATTTTGATTCTAATAAATTAAATCAAATAAACGTTAACTAAACAGAAGTTACATGTGATGGTTAGTGTTCTTCACATACAGTAAATGTTTTATTAACACTGGCTTGTAGTCTTAGTTATTATTGTCGTTTACTTATTTATTTTGGCCTTAGGGGACAAACACATACACCAAACAAGAAAACAGAAAAACTATAATTCCCCACACCACAGTTGTAAACAGTGCACAGATCAAGTTTTCACACTGACAGAAGTCCGTGGTAGTCTACCTTACCTGTACTGCTATAGACATTACTGTACCATATTATCACTTTGAATATGACTGTAAGAAAGTCACTTTTATATTTGTTACAAGATGTTTATTACTTCCAGCACATTGGTTGTTGTTCAGTTCACCTGTAATGCTTCCACTTGCTGCACAAAACAAACCAGTACCAGTCGTGGCTGCTTGACTTTACAGCTATATAGTCTGTCTAAAAATAAAGTATTAGAGACTCATCTATATTCTGAGATGTAGCTCTTTAGTTCCATTTTATCCTACAGATGTGACATAGCAGTGTTGTCAACATAAAAATGTGAGCTACACTCTATAGTGGACTTCACATTGTTCATTATCTGAAGCATTTATCACACTCATTTATTAATTTTAATCCTACAGTCACAATGTGGACGTGGTGACGAGTTTGTCTGTCGAGGTGGGCAGAGAGCTGCAGACCTTGGTGTGCTGCGTTTGGCTGGTGGACTGGGGTGGAAAAGCCTTCTTCCACTCTGTTTCCACTCCGTGAGGAAGCGCAGTAGCTGACGTCCTCATCATCCACTGTGGTGACGACAACCCGAGGGAGATCAGTAGCATCAGGCTGGTCAACATGAAGACGACCTGCAGCAGACTCACCTCCAGCACCTTGTGAAGGGGACCTGTAACTGCTACAGTTGGCAGTGTCACTTGAATTTGGCCTTAAGTCTAAACATGTCCCTGACTATCATGGACAATGTTAAGTTTATTTTATGTTCATTAATGTTGATAAAAAATAACAACTATAGCTACAACACTTATTACCTCTGCTCTTCTCCTCCCCTACAATCCCACACTGTATCCCCTTCTCCTCCCACCACATGGACTCTGCACCTCTGGGCTCATTCTGAGCTCAGCTGTTACTGCTTGCACAGGCCCAGTCTGTATATTAAATGTGTTCTATAATTTTAATATTGTCCACATTTTTGTGTTTTGTACCTTCACTAAAAGAGTTAATCTATAACTTCTGGTTCTGGCTAATAAATTATGTTTACATCATAACTATTTTTGTCTTTAATACTGACTGAATATGTGAGATTTCACATTCAAATCTGACTATTTATTGAAAAATAACTCATACACTAGTCAGCACAGTGGAGTCCTTCAGGCAGGTCCTTCCCTAATAACAAAGACACAAATAAAAAATAGTAAGACACGTTTGTAAATAAAGAGGTTTGTGTGCTTGTGTTCTATAGATATTCAACTGTATTTGAATGTAGTTTTAGATTTAAGAGTTCTACCAACACAGTGAATGTACATTGTTCTCATGTTTCACTTGGGAAAAATATGACCATTAAGTTATTCACAAACCATATGTGGACCTGGGGTCAGTGCTGAAGCGTTGAGGCCAGTTCAGTTCTGCCTCATGTTGAGCTTCCACTGGTCCAGTCTGTCTGGATCATCCGGAGGAAAACTACACAGACAAACCTCGTCACAGGTGATCACAACAAGCCTGTCTCTGCATCCTAATTCTCTATCGTGTCGGTTTTAGTAAAACATATGAATCAAACTTCTTGTGTTCTTCTGTTTCATTTTAAGTAACCGTACAGGCGCGAAAAAAAAATCCATCACAACCAACAACACTCCGCATCCTCTACGTTAACGGTATCTTCTGAAACAAGTCTGATATGTGACATGGACACTACATTACAAACACCTTAATGTACCTTGACAGTTGCATTAATGTCATTGCTTGTATTTAACATGGTGGGCCATATTTACCATCCACACGCAGACGCCTGTTAACCGGCTCATGTCGGTGTCATGTCGTGTTGGTCCCGCTAGCCTCGTCAGCAGAGCCGGAGTCTCGCTCGAGGCTAACCCCAGGCTAGCTGGCTGAGAAGCGCTTTAGCGCGCTAAGCTAATGAGCGCAGACACCGACACCCGCTAATGACTGCAAACACAGAACAACAACAACACCATCATTTAACTTACCGAAACAACAGGAGCGCAAGCTTCCTGGACTTCTCTGTTGGGACGACTGACCGCAGAGCAGGAGGATTATTCATCCGGTAGTAGCTGGAAATGTTCTCCGCAAGCCTCCGACACGGCGGTCGAGAAGTCCCGTTCACTGACCGGTGATTAATGCAGGTGACACCGAGCGCTGCCAGCGGCTAGCTGCCACCGAGCGGCTAACAAACAGCGGCGTCACCTGTCAATCAAGTTTCCACGCCCCTAATTATGCAGAATTTCAAACCTTAATATAATAATAAATATAATAATATAAAAATTCATCCCCCCCACAGTTGTCACGAAGGGGGGGTTCAGCCATTGGGAACAAAACCATTTTTTGAACCAGGCTGTAAACATGTTTAAATCTGCTGTAAAGTTGGGCATTTTAACATGGGGCTCTATGAGATTTACTTGCTTCTGCAGCCAGCCTCAAGCGGGCATCTAGTGAACTGCAGTTTATAGCACTTCCGCATAAGCTTCATTTCTCAGCCTCAGAGTTGGCCCCTTGGTTGAGTATCAACTTATTTAAAACTTGCCAAATTTGTGAATTTACAACGTATCCTTGTTGTGTTCATAAAAAACGTAATGTGGTCGCAATTGTGTTTCGTACCAAATGTATATGCTGTTCCATATTAATTTTATTATTTTAGGGGACAGGGTCGGGATCTGACTTCCTGACTTCCTTTCATCCACCGAATTCAGTTGGTGGGAAGAATTTAGCTCCAGTCAGCAGTTCACCACCCCTACATCTTTGGGGCCAATGAGGCGGATTCTGTCTCTACACATGTTGTGTTGGCGGGGTGTTTTTCTTTTCACCAAAACTGCTTCATTGTGGTCTTCCAAAAGCATTCAACTGTTTCCCACCATTTCCTGTACGCCTTTTTCAGGAGATAGTTAAACGCAGCTGAACTCTATATTTTCATCTTTATTTAATTATGGGGAATTTGCTGTTTTTGTTTGTTTCTTTGCGAGGGTTTTTACTTTCATCGCACTGTTCCTGTTCCCACTGATCTACTGGTCGTAGGGCGAGTTGATATGAAACCCCATAGTAGGCATCTGCTTTCACTTAATGAATCAAAAGATTCAGTCTAATTCACTCCGGGAGGGCTGTTACTCACTAACAGTGAATTATATTGTGTCATATTTTAAATAGAGGGAGTAAGGTGCTCCAGCTTTAAATTATAAGATCATTTCCATGTGCAGAAGAACTAACGATCATAGAAAATTTCTTCACATACCAAGCAATAACTGAAGGAACATAGTCTTGAATTGTGAATGTATTTTCTCAGATCCCTGCTTTTATCCATATTCTGTATGACCTTATTAAGTCAAACAGCCCTCGGTAATAAAAACAATGTTCACGTTTTGTACTTTTTTTGCAGTTACTGGAGGGCAGTCGTCCACACTGTGATTCAGCTCTATGAATCTGACCTGTGGTGTCCAGACCACACTATTTTATTCAGTTGCAAGTGACCTCAGGGGTCTGGCTGCCAGCCACCAAGCCCTTTACCTCCAGGATATTAAATATGCCATCCATTCATTGCTATGATTAAGTTTCAGCTCAAGAGATGACCTTTAAAAATGCAGCCCCACAAATGCTGACAGGAAAGGATCAACAAATAAATATCATTCACATTATGTCACCTAGCCCATATCTATTTCACAGTTGTAAAGACAACTTTCCAATTCTTACTTCGGCTTGTACTTTGGGGCATCTCTAGTTCTCGGGCTAGAAAGTGCAAATCAGCTGACATAATGAGCTTAAGGTATGTTTATTTGAAATATATTTGATCGCTATAGTTGCATAAGCCCCAGTTTAAGCTTTCCTCTGAACCCTATGTTTTTACTTGACGCATTATAGTGGAGGTAAATTAAACATTTTAATTTATTAATTCTGATCGGCCTCTCAGGTGCCAGGAAGACATATGCGCGCTTTATGATGGAATCTTTAGCCTCTTTCGATGTCTCCTGGTTATATTCTCAGGTTACCAGCGGCCCATTGGAACACAAACTGTAAGCGAAACCGTTGAAAGCCTGTGATACTGAGTGACAGCACAGGGAGACGGGGCACCAAAGGTTGGATGGATTTGCACCGGCACTAATTTTATCCATGGAAAACCACAGATAGGCGGTGCGCAGAACGAGAGTGCACCTGCGTAGCATCTCTTCGGAAAAAAAACAAAAAAAGAAGTGCGTGTGTGAGTGTGAAAGCCGATCAGCTCTTCATCATCTCACCTCACGCATAAACAGCCTTGCTAACTGCAACTAGGGACATGTGAGATTGTAATGTTTTTTTATTGATGTAACAGATCACAAACTGCCCTCGGTGGGACCGAGCCAGGCCGTGGAAGGCTCAGTGGAGAGAGTGGCAGTCTCAGCTGCTCTCCATCATAAAGACTATACTCTGGGCATCTCGCTGCCCTGAGGGACGCCTCCTCTGGGTGTGAGGAAGTGCAGCTGTGATGGAACCTTAAGTGTTTTTCTCCGTGCACAGAGAACTCCTGTATGATTTTGCATACACAAACAAAGGCCAGTGATGTAGCGGGCCGAACTCTGCAGCTCAAGCTCAAGGTGTTTTAATCCTCAGATCTGTGCCTTGTGTTGTGCCAGAGGTAAAGGAAGTAAGTGTATAAGTTTGATGCAGAAACCATTTTCTTCTTATACTGCTTTCAGACATGCACCGGAGTCCGGATATTTTCCCTAAACTTTTCCGGAAGGGCTGTATGTGAGAACGCAAATGTTGCTCCGGCCATTTTCCAGAACCTTTCCTGCCAGCCCCCAAATTTCCAGCAAATATCCTGAGGGAGCCCATGTGAGGGTTGTGTTCTGGAAATGTTCCTGCTGTTATGAATGCGTCTGACCCAGACAAAATGTCTGGACCCCATTTTCCCTGACATTTTCCAGATTTAATGTCTCAAAACAGCTCATGGGAAGACACTTTTAAATCTGATGTTTAATTAAAATAGTCTGAAGCTGGGAAAATGAAAGGTTCTGAATTGCCAAATATCTCATACCAGCACAGCCAGGATGGAAATGTAACGTGTCAGCTGCTGAAAGGGCTGAATCACACCACAACATCTGCTTCACAGTATCTCTGTGGCAAAATCTTTTCAGGCTTTCCAGCGTGTTGCCATAGTCACCTCCTACACCTAGAGCATAATAAGCCCCTCGATCCCAGACAGCCAGGCTCACAGCGCTGGGCTGATAGAATATCAAACTTGAGAAGCTGTAAAGCAACAGAGAGCAGTCGACAAACACGATCCAGTTCCTTAGTCTGCAAAGTATTTAGATAGATGCCACAAGAGGTGTCATGTGGCCTTAGACCCCTACTTAGGTCGCTTTCTGCTCATTTACTAGGCATCACCTGCTGCCCCTTCCTGCTGAGTTGAGTTAGAAATGAAGCCATCATAAATCTAATCGCATTAGAGGGAAGAACTGCGCCACTCGTCAGCCCACTTGCTCCGACGCTGTTCGGCAGTTCATACCAGTCATTCATTTGGTTTAGACTTCAAGCAAAACATTTTCCAAGTCCACCATGTACTGAATCATCAAAACCTCATACATGGAAACCTTGGAGCCCCCCCCCCCCCCCCCCCCCCCCCCACTGTAACTCCAACTGACCCAGCTGCTGCGCTGTGTGTGCACACTGCACAGAGACAGTTCTTCTTTAATGAGACTGCTGTGCTCCATCATATGGGTAGTCTATTTAGGTCTGAGCTGCTGGCGTAGAGTCTGCGCTGGGGCTTAAGAACCAGACCTAGTTGAAAGAAGAAGCCCTGCTGGGGAGAGTGATCACTAGAAAAAGACGAGTGGACATTCCACTCCATTCTGTGCTAAAACAGTGGGAATACAAAGGAGGATATGCTGGGAACACGGGAGAGAATGTTCTGGTGGGATCTGATCCGAAGCCAAAGGCGGTTTGGTTCTAAACATCATTGTGATCATCGCTTGAAACAAAGAGAGAAGAAGATACTGAGCCACACGCTGTATTTTAAATGACGGACATTTTTTTTTTGTTATCCACTACCTGATTGTGATTTCATGATTTCATGCAGAAGCCAGACTAATCACATTAAATGTTACTCTACAGTATTTTCAAGTCTACTCCAAAAGACACTAAACTAACTAGACTAAGTTCGAAAACACAAACGGCCTCCAAATTCTTGAAAACTTTTTCTCATGAACCAAAATGATATTTATTGTGGCTGCACTTGATGTTTTTGGGTAATGACTTACAGTATAGGAGCCAAGCCCCGCTCCCTTGTTTCCCCTTTAGTTCTCAATAATGTGTCCAATATGGGTAAACAAAGCAAGCAATATAAGTAACAGAAAAGGGAATGATTGAAAAGAAAAACAAATATATCCCAAAAAACAATTTTCTTTACTTAAAACAGAAATATACATGGACATCTTTTCTGCACTGTTTATTCTATAAAATACAAACAGAAACGCCAATACCGATATGTCTGTAAAAGGATCATATCAGTTGATTTCTATCTGGGAACCGATACATTATTCAATTATGCTCTAATTGTGATGTATTCCTAATATTTCCCCTAGACTATAGGGGAGTTTTAAACATTTAAGGTTAATAGTTTCACCAAATCAGTCTTACTCTTGGTAGCAACAAAAAAGGTACGTTTCATGACAATCTTGCCATTTTTTCCCCCTGAGATATTCTCATCACGAACAATTCAAACTGGTCTCTGTGGTGGAGAAAGGTTAAAACCAATTTATGATGTTATGCTGGACATGTTGGAGACTTGCCAATGACAGGCTATTTGGTTTCAAACAACTGCTCGCTAGAAAATCTGCCGAACACCAGTTTTATGACTTGCCAGCCGTCTTCATTTGTGTTATTCTTACACCAAGCACTTGTTTATAATCAGAGCTCATAATGACCCCCCTGAGAAAGCAGCACCATGTTGGGGCTCCCAACTTTCCTGCAAAGCGTCTGAGGGGTAATGGTTGGATTCAAGTCCCACGGAAACATCTAGAGGGAGATTATGGGCTCTGGACCCAGACCCAGCTGGGTCTGCTGTGTTGACAACAGAGAGGACAAGATAGAGATCCGTGCTGTGTTGGAGAGGTGTCAGATAACGTTTGAGGTGACAGTGAAGGACAGTGCAGATGGAGGGGGCATAGCAAGTGTCTTTACACTTTCTGGCCAAATGTGATCATTAATAGGGTGAGACAGCTGGACCTGAATGGAGTGTATCAAAATGAACTGCACATGAAACCCCGAAATATAACGATCTGGACTTACTTGACAGCAATATGAGTATTGAAGGGTTTACAACCAAATGTGTTGGAAAAACAACTTTATACTCTTACAGATTTTTCTGTGTATCAAGCTGGAGCATTCAATAGAATATCTTATTTCTTTAAAAAGCTTTTTACTCCATTACATTGATGTGTAACCCTTTCTTTCAAGTACATTGACGATAAAAATACAATGCATTGATAAAGTAACGTCATATAAAGTAGTTATCAATAGTTACACCTTGACCAGCTACAACCAAGAAAATGGGACTCGATTCATCAATGTAACAATCAAAATCATGAGATACTGTATAAAACAATATTTCAGAGGCCATTGCTGCAGAACAAGTACTTTTACTTTTGATGTTTTAAGTAGGATTTTGAATACAGACAATTTTGGACATTATTATATCAGTTGTTTTACTTATTCAAAAAATCGGAATACTTCTTCTACCACTGAAAAATTGACAAAATTCCTCATATGCAACTGTGTTTTGACTGCCATAAATGTCAGTTTAATTATGAAATTAAAAGCAGGCTGTCATACATGTAATTGTTACGAGGGACAGAGGGACCTGCCCCACCAGTTTACCAAAGGGGGAAATTTGATCCCTACAAAAAATAATTGTAATCCATTTTTACAGGTTCAAGTTTATACTTTTATACTAACTTTTATTATACTTTATTTGTATGATACATCTCTTTTTCTTTTCAGAATTGACCTTTGAATCTCAGTGGAAAAGCTGTATAACATCTAGACATTAAATATCAGTGCTTCGTCTGAGGCAGAAGGAGGAACATATGCCAAAGGTTATTTATCACACAAAGTGAGTTGATGCTGAAAGTGAATTCAGACTAAATCCAACTGGTGCTTTCGTGAGCTGTGATCCTCTGTAAGTATTTTGGTTATTTGAATATGGCTATTGTGTCCAAAAATCTGATTTACATATACAGAAAAACTGAAGCTTTGGTTTGAACAATGCCCTAAAGATTAATGACACAAGGAACCAGCCATCGACAGCATTATTAACAAGAGTTTGGCTCCTTACGAGAGGTAACTACAACCATATGGGCATATCAAACCAATGTTGTGCAAAACGTCTGGCAAGGAAATGGCCTAAACAAGCAGTTATTTGTTTCTGGTTATACGTCGCTGTTCACCTGAAACTACCAATGAGATTTAAAAATAGTGATATGATATAACTTATATGTCAATATATGATATAAATCATACTGATATAATAGGATATGAATATTTGAATATTTATATTATTTGAATTCATAGATAACCTTTGACAAAAATATTCAAATTATTGTCTTCCCTGGTAATTCAGCTGGATATTGATATCAGAAGTACTACTCCACTTATATTATTATTCCTATATATTATACGTTTCAATTTAAACTAAGTGAAACATCCTATTAAATCAATCAATGTCTTTATGCGTGATCCTTGTAAAAGCGGCAGGAACATGTGTTGCGGGATCCTCCATAAGTCCGTCACCCCTGGGGTTTTGTATGAGGCAACGTTAAAGCTCTTGTGTGTTCGGACATGTCAGCAAGGAGACGGACAGCTCCAACAGGTGGGGGGGATATAAAGTAGGGGGAGCATGAACTCTTTATCCCGGCACAGAAGGGAGAAAGTGGTGTCAGAGGGATTGCCCCAAAAATAACCTGCCTGGTGTCTGGAGAGTAGCCCTGTGATGCAGAGCAACAGAGCTGGTGAGAGAGATGGATGGGAAGGGGCCATGTGGCAGTTTTATAAGACACTAGGACAGTATAGCAAACTGTTAGTGAATAGTTCCTGAAAGGACTAGTTTGTGAGCTTTTTTTTATATATATCAGTAGATATACTGTAAAGCACATTTAAACCTAATTCCTTGAATTCTGTTCGTATAGTAGAGAGAAGAGGAGTTGTGAAGACCCTAAAGGTTATTTGAGCTGAATAGCAAGTGTACAAATGCACCAGTTACCGGGGTGTGCATCAATAGTCCCATCAAGCTTAGCATGCATGTCGAACAGGTCATAAACATTTAAAGCTACACTGTGTAGTATTTAGGAGAACTTATTCACAGAAATTGAAAATATTGTCCATAACTATGTCTTCATATATGTATAATCACCTGCAACAACGAACCAATGTTTTTTCGTCAACTTTGAATGAGTTAAATATAGTTACATCAGGTGGACCCGGCCTCCATGTAAGTTGCCATTTTTGCTACTTCGTGTTGAATACGGTTGTTGAACAAAACGGTTCAGAATATGTTGCATTCTCATTGAATTTCCAGCACTGCTGGAACCCGGAAATGGAATAAGCGGTGCGCCACCATAAATAGTCCCCTGGTGGGTGCTCAGTTGGTTGTGGTTTGCAACTTTACCACCAGATACTTATTATAATATTCCCCAAGTTCATGCTTGCACTTGCATTTTCTTGGGCTAACCTGAACATGAATAAATGTACAAACACTGTTTTGTCCCCAGTGAAATAAAAGCTTTAATGAGCAGACATTCACAGTACAAGTACAGTATTGTTGGTTCAATCTATGTTATTGGTACAATTCCAATGTGCTCAAAAGATCAATATGCAGATTTATTCTCTACTATAAAGCGAAAGAAAGAACTGGAGATAAGCATGAACTGCCATGTCTCATTTGCTGTAGCGAATTGCTTAGTTATTGGCTTTTAATTTCATGGCCTTTTAGAACTGAGCACAGTTAATCTTTTGCTGGCAATGTTTTTCTCTGTAGAGCAAAGTTCTGAGTTCTGTGCGGCTCTTAGCTGTGAAGATTTGAACTTCAAAATATACAAACATACGACTTCCTTTCCAACTGCCTTTAATCTTTCGAAGCCCCACTTTGATTACAGTATAGTCTACCGTGTTATTTTACTGATGGTCATATTTAGAATTATTTCAATGAACACTTCAATGGAACTTCAGCATGTATCCGTGCCATGGGCACACTTGGCAATAGGTAAATCCTTGTATTTCCAATGCAAATGTAGTGGTGCAGTTTATCACGATATCATCATTAAGTCTAGGCATCCAGGGAAATGAATGATGAAGAAATGTTTTCCTTATACATCTACATGTAGCTACCCAGTAAAAGTGCAGTATAAATAGTTAATAGAAGAAAGAAAAAATTATATATATTAGGGTTGTAATGATATCAGATTTTCACTAAACGATTATTGTGGCCAAAACAATTGACAATTAGGGTATTTTCATGATATCTATATGAAGTTTGATAATGACAATATTACAATAATAAAGATAATAATAATAATACTACTGATAATAATAAAAATAATAATAATATTATTGTCAATTTCCTCTTTAGCATTGTTTATGTTTATTTATTTTTAGGAAATGAATCATGATCAAAATAATTTTCCCTAATGAATTTTGCCTAAATGTTTAATTCTATCCAAATAACTAATACAAACCATGTTGGAGTGTGAAACATCAAGATGGAAAGAAACGTAAAAATTATTTAGAAGGCGCTGGATTGATTAACATGATATTATCCTTTGCATATTAACAAATACAACTTCAGTATTGAATTTCTTTAATATTATGATGGTCGTCAATAACAGGATATTGCGACAGCAAGATATAAACATTTTTCAGTAATACCAAAAGAAGGATTACAGTGGACATATCCTTGCCCACCATATCTATTTGAAAATCAGAACAAAAGAATAAATCCTCACCAGACAAAGAGGACATTCAGTTGGTGGACACAGCTTCATGAAGCAAAAAGAAATATATCATACACTGTACATGTCCTCTTCCCTCTCTAACCCTATGACAGAGGCATTGTAAGGGGTGAAAGGACAATTTCTATTTGAAAAGGGCACTTGTCGGGATATAACCCAATGACCCTCACGTAGATCAACAGTTGTAATAACACATAGATCTGTAAATACGGTGCAGTAGCTTTTAGAACATTATCCCCTTATAAATGTTGTCTTGCCTACATTAAGACTCATGGCAGTTATTAAGTGATGAAAGAGTTAGTGAGTCCAACCATGTCTGGGTAGCTGACGGCAACATTTGTTAAATGATATCATTCTTGTCAAGTTGGCGAATGCACACACAGACATGATATTTTATTTTTGTTATTACCATGATTAACAATAATTTTGTTCCCATTGGGAATGTGAAAGAAATGTCTCTCTGCGGTACAAACTTTTGTTGGATACTCTGAACTGTAGACTTTATAACAATATTATTTTGGTGCAAGGCATTCCAGGGGATGGAAATAAAAAAAATAGTAGCCACAAATACTATTTCTTGGTCTGTTATGAATTTAGAACATATTGATTTTGGAAACAAGCCAAGAAAACTAGACGATAAGAGATCCCAGAATTATGCCTAAATATGTCTCCCAACTGACAGACAGCCTCCCTGAATTCTACACGAACAGACATAAGCTTCTCTTTTAATCACACTGTAAGACAGATTTGTGGAATTTTACAGAATCTTATAACTCAGTAACTTTGCCATTGTTTCAACTCAAATTAACTGATGATTATTCTTTCTACATTTATTTCTTACAGGATTGAAAAACCTCTGATTCAAAGACTCTCAACTGAAACCCATTCCTGAGAAAGTACGTTAACTACTGTAATAACACCAGTATGAGAAAGTTTAAGAGACTCTTTAGATTAAATATTGATACCATACAGTTGACTGATTATTGGGGGCCAATGCCGATATTAAGGAGTACAAAAACTTCTGATACCAATATTATGGCCGATTTATTTATTTAGTTACCAAATATGGTGTTATCAAACCCTCATGACAAGGAAATGGTATTAAGACCTAATATTTTACAGTTTGATGATAAATAAAAAGAAAACACAAATACAAGCAAATATATTGATCTTGGATCAAGAAATTAAGCGTTATTTTTTTAAGTAAGAAGTCAAAATAAATGCTCCTCTTTTTCTGAATAGTTTATTTTGTAAAATAAAAGTTTCCATATCTTTGCATAAACATTAGCCCCAATATATTGATTGGACTCTAATTAATACAGCAACTGCATGTTTTTTAGATTATTTTTACACAGATGGGGTCAAACAGCAAGCATCATGCATCAGTAGTAGATGACAGATGATGCTCTCTGATATTAAAAATAGCAGTTTATTATTTGTAAAATTAACAGGAACTAATGGAACTGGAATCATGTGGATTTTGGAACAGATAATCATACCAAAGACTAATTGTTAGAAATCATACTGTATAAAGGCTGGAAAAAAGTGTTATTCAAAGAGATTAGACTGACCATTTAAGATTTAGAGCTATCAAGACAACAGAACATATTACGTGTTATTACGAATCAGGAGAGATCTAAGCGTAAATTCGAAAACAAACATTATGTCGACTTTGACCGTGCAACATTTGTCTTGAAGATAATGAAGGGAAAAAAAAGTAGCAAAGTACACAAACTAGATACCGAACCCACAGATGCCAACAGGATTAACCCTTCCCCGTATTAATATCACATTTAATTCACCCATGCTATTTGTGTGCAGGCACAGGGACAAAAAAAAAAAAAGTATATTAATCATTCACACTCCTCCTATTGAATACGGCACAGATGACTTGTAACTCAAGAGTATTTAGGTTTTCAGTGGCTTAGTCATAAAATACAACTGCTAGCCATTAGAACAGCCAGCAAGACTTACTTGCATCTGTTCCGAGGAAATTTACTACAATGGGCGCAGTCCGAATAGGATTAATACTCTCAACTCAGCTGATATCAAAACAAACAGTTGCACGCCAAGTTATTTGACAATGCTCTACTCTGTAAGCCCACTGCGAGCAATATGTCATATTTTAGACAGTGGTAACGCTATTTTTAACTTCAGCGGCTCAAATAGGATCAATTTTAAAAATACATTTGCCAGAATATCTGTCATGCAAGCACAACATGTGTTCAGCGACCTCACCTGTGTTTTGGATTCAGAATCAAGAGAATATATCATATTATGTTGCCATAATACATACTCAGTGGCCACTTTATTAGGTACAACTATACAATCCTACTATTCATCCATCAGCTCTGGCGTAAATTCTGCCCACACAAAGTTTACATTTTTTTTGCTGACATTGTCGAAAAATGTATAATATCAATTATATGTTCATTACTGACGTCATAGTTTTTTAGTGTTGAACTGTTCCTAATTTCTTGAGCTCCCTATTTACATAAAGCCTTTTGGAAACACCTCTGAATATGCCATGACTAACAACGTGACCATGAAACTAGATGTTAAAACCAAACACATCTTGTAACAGTGTCAAAAAAAAGTTAAAACGATTACTTTCACTATTATGAATGTAATGATTTCTCAAAGCCACTGTAACAAATGGCACTGGACTCCATTGTGCGCCACCGACACAGTAGCTGTCACTGCAGCTTCTCCCTGTAGAATCAATGTGGAAACCCACAGTAAGTTTTCATCTGGGGGATTATTGGGTTTCCATGACAGAATGATGTTATTATACATGTTGTGATAAATCATGCATTCCTAATTCACCATTAACTTAAATCCGGTCCGGTTCAAACGGGATGTAAAGACGAAAGGAAACGTGAACCCTGGAGTAGAACGGAGCAGTCACACCCCCTTTCTCTGAACACCGCAGACTCCAGCCGACACACACTCATAAACACACGCATACATACGCGCGCGCGCACACGCACGCACTTTGAAACGAGTCGGGCACAGCAGCGCGGACAAACAGAAGCCCGGGGAGAAATTGTCTTTCTCTCGTTTCTGCTGCATTACGCAGCGGTGCCTGAACGCAACGCGGCGACGCCGAGCGACCACGCCAAACCGGTAGGTCGAGTGGTTTCATTCGTTTTCTTTTTCCTCTTTATTCTGTGAAGATACGTGTTCATGAAATTGTATATCCACAGTGTCAGCAACGAGGAAACTGACGCTCACGGTCGGTTAAGGGGAAGTTACGCAGCGCCAGGGACGATCCATGGCCAAAAAAAAAAAAGTCACTATGGAAAATTGATTTGCCTCCAAATTGAGCTCCGAAAATAGTTTTAAATTGTCAGCTAGACCGTGTATGATTATTTGATCTTTCCTTGTGCGATGTGAAAGTGCGTCATCCTGGTGGATTAGTTATTTTCCCTGACTTTGATTGGTGCAGTCCGGCCCATCCAGGACATGACACACTGACTTTGATATGATTTCATGAACGACTGTAGTGAAAATAGTCATCAAGGGAAGGTTAACCGGAGTTATATACATGTCTTGGATATTTACCTCCGCCAAGGAGATTGTGTAATTGGTTTGCAGGATTACTCAAAAGGTTATGGACGGATCTGCACGAACATTTGATCAAAGATAGGACTCCAGCTAGGGTTACAGGTGATTGGAGATATTTTGGGAGGGCGGATCCGGATCCGGATCCGGGAAGTTTTGAAGGATTCTTCACCATTGTGAGATAGGGCAAAACTTGATATTTCTGATTCATCGCTCCACAAATACATTACATTTTAAAATGATGTTGTGTCAGATGGAGATGGGAATTCCAATTTTGGGTGAGACAGCACATAGGTGGCAGAGGTCTGTGCTCTCCAACTGCTCTTGTATTTAACTGATCCTTGGACCAATGGAGAATTCAAGGGAGACCTCAGTAAAATGAGTTGTTTAATTTCACCAGCAGCAGGGCTGTTGTTTTCAGTGGCAAGCCCATTGACATAATGACTGTTGTAATTGCAGGTTTTTACTAAATCATCTCTCCACCTACGGCATAGTAAACAGCTGCAATCCTGAATTAAGCCCAAACAAGTCATATATAGCAACAAAAATCACCTCCTAGACATGAATTCACTGTAATTGCTCATCTAGCTGACTTTTGTGGTGCAAATGTGCAATTCCAGGCTTCAGTGATGCGCAAAAAAAGAAGAAAAAAAACAAAAAAAACTGAGAACACTATCATGCAATTTCCTGCTGGGCTACTGGATCGTCTGAGGTCAATCCTCTTAAACAAACATCAGCTGCACAAAGAGGACACAGAATGAAAAGGTGTTCCCTCACTTGAGATATGCTGGCAAACAGTACAGAGGCTGCAGACTTTAGTCTTTTGGGAGAATAGAGTGATCACTTACTTCCCATACACATGTGTCACAGTGGTGCTCACATATGTGCAGTTTCTCTGAAAACAAAATATACGAATATGCTAGCAACTTTGGCGATACCATCTGGAATTTCAACTGGTACGGCAGAAATGAAAGCATGTCTTGTTGTTATACAGCAGGCCACTCATAGTAACCACAACAAAGCGTCCAGCTTCGTGCTCATGAGACCGTGCCGCTCAGCGGAAACACAAACATAAATGTACACATTTTGCAAATGCAGAATTGTAACTCATAATTTGCCAAGTTTTCTTTTCCCAACTGACCAAAATAGAAGGGGACCTTTAATTCCAGTTCCACTCCAGCGCATCGGGGTTCCACAAACGTGGTGATGACAGACGGCTGAGAGGCACGGCGGTGCGAGGATGCCTAAGTGACACTCTGCTGTGTCCCATTTCCCAGGCTAAAGTGGCCCCTTGTACGGAGCAGTGACCGTGCATTGGCAGGTTTCACCTGCTAATTACTGCCGTGATAGATTTTCAACTAGAATTACGCGATTAAAAGCCGCACAAATCCGCCGCCAAACTGATTATCCTGCTAATTGAACTAGAGCTCAGTGAGCAGGAAGTTCGACGCTGCCGAGATAATGTTCTCATTAAACTCGTGGCCAAGTCCAATGCCGAGCTGCTGCATGAGCTCATCGGTTTGTCTTTCCAACGCTGACACAGTAGCTCCCTCAGAACAAACAAGTCAGCCAGGACGGAATTTTGACACAACCCAACAAAGCAGGACATCCAGAAGTCCTACGGTTCATTAAGTAACCGTAGAAGGAAGGAGGCAGTGAGGTTCATCTCATACGAGCACGCCACGCCGCCTGTGGCTGTGCCGTCCATTAACTGGCTCGGCGTGCGAAGTGCCGTGCTGCATTTCAATAACCAAAAAGATTGTGCCAGTGACAGTTGCTGTGGCTTTCTTCTGAAATAGCGAGGGGGGTGTCTGCCGGGGCACATATAGATGGCAAATGTGATTCCAGCTGCCGCCCTGGCATCCCAGTCTTAATGATAGGGCGGTCGATTGAGGGGAGTGCTTCTCCTCGTACACGTCGAGCTGTGTATCAAGTTGCTGCACCATTGTTGATCAGAGCTGCTTTTGCTGTTGCATGAAATAAACAGCTGATGCGGATTACACAGCTGTCGCTCCTTACACCAAGGGGAACTGTAAATCATGTGTGTGTCCGCGGTGTTGAACTTCTATCCATGTGAGAACCTTTATCAATCGAATTCTGTCACTGTTGCTATCACGTCTGTTACTGTTTAAGACCTATATCTCGTCAACATACCCCGTTATCTTTTTTTGTTCTATCCGGACACCTGCTTTGCCACTTCTTAAATGGTGTTCCCCATTTTCTTTTATAATAATAAATAAGAACCCTAAAATGTTACACCCGATGATCCAAACGTCGGATAATCAATAACAAAGTCTCCTACAGTGACTAAACTCTGCGAGTGAAGGAACGATGTCGTTTGTCGCGATACGGTGCAGAAGTGTCTTTAAGTGTCATGGGGGATGATAACAGTCACACAATTTCCGTGGTTGATACGTACCCCGATGGCGGCAATTGGTGAATCTTTTTTTTTTTTTCAGGTTTAGGCGAAATCAACTGAAAGTCCCCACGCCGTACGTTGGTGTCTGCGGTCACGCGCGTCAGTGACCGCGTCGCTGTGCTCCAATCTAGTAGCAAGTGATTAGAGGCCCAGCTTTGCCGCAGTCTCTCCGAGAGGCTGAAATCTCGGTGATTACGCCGACGACCACACAGTGTGGCGGAGCGACAGCTGCAGCTGGTTATCAATCCACTCGAGCTTTCGGAGAGCGAGGCTATCTGAACGGGTCGCGCTGCTCCATTCTGCCGAGTAGTTATCGAGTGTAGGAGGCAAAGGCAAAGTTTGGGATCCACCTTCATATACTGCACATTGCCAAAATTAGGTTGAGCGTGCAACAGAGCAATGCCGTGATAAATCGACGGTTTCATTAGCTCGGGGAACCGTAGTGGTTTTGCATACAGTTTCTGATGAAATTCAAGAGGTTTCACGGAATCTATTTTCAGCCATATGAAAAGGTCTGAAACACAGATGTGTTGTGCTTGAGACATTTTAATACAGCTTTCACAGAATTATTCCTTAATAATAATAATTGCACCGAAAAACAAACAACACAATGTCTTTATTTTACACGTGCCACCACGTGCTGGAAAGGGGGCACATCTGAATGCCATACTTCCAATGTGCACAGTAAGCTGTATTTGCGGTCTGTTGAGGCTGGACCTTCAGGAAATTATTCCCTGAAAGCCAAAGACAACAAGCTGCCAGGAATGAGCAGAGTGGGAAGTTCACAGAGCACGGGGGGAGGAGGTGGGGGAAAAAGAAGATCCATTTCAATCCTCTCCAAAATAGTAGCAGGGATACACACCGAGACCTCCATGTGATAGCATGCACCAGTTCTGAAAATCCCTGTCATGTGTAGTCGGCAATTTCCTCCTTCCAATGTCCCCGAGGACGACTCCCGTAATGAAAGATCAATTATTTGATCCCCGACATTTACTGTGCTCCGAAGATCATGTGTCACAGATAATGCTCTTTGGACCTTTGAAAGATGCTCCTACTATAGAAATTAAAATAACACAAGCGAAGCCCCGAAGGATTCGAGGCGACCTCAGAAGTCCAAAGGCCTGTGTGCGCTTGTGCATGCGGTTAAAAAGTGCACATCTCTGGGAGCGGATTCAAAGCAGGTCCTCACCCACAAACAAAAGTGACATGGTGACCCAGCTACAGAGGAAATTAACTATTAACTGCTCCCATCGACTGAGTCACGTGCGACTTTAACGGTAACCAGTCCTTTTTTCTCCGAAATGAGAAGTCGTAAAGGCAACAGAGACTAGATTGGGCCCATGTTGAATTAACTGCAAAGACACATTTAAATATGTCCACAAAACAAACGCTTTGAGAAACGTATTTCATGAAGTGGCCTTTCATCATCCCCTCAAAATGATCAGCTCAGCTTTATCTGTGCACATCTTTGACTTTCTCTCGTCATCACTGTCTCTGTGGTTAGCTGCGTAAGTTTTAACAAATGGAAAAATGCTTACATATTTAAGATATTAGATGAAGACTGGAGTGACTTATGGAATGCAGTGATAGTCTGAATTCAACTTATAGTGTTATAAAAAATGAAGAAGTAGTTAACGCTCCATATTGATTTCCTGCGTACCTTCTGCTGTGGAGGAAAGTCAGGTTTGGTTTACTGATAACTGTATCCTTGTGTTCAGTGTTTCATATTGTTGACTCAACAGTTAAGTAGTCAGGTGACAGACGTGAGACGGCCCTCTATGCAAATGATGGGCGACTAAATAAAGCGGGTTGCGTTTGGATGCTCTACTACAGATGGCTTTCTTTTTTCGCAGCTGCTCTGCCCCTTCGCCGGCTGCCTTTGAGGTGCATCTCGCTAATCTGTGCTGGATATTTGGTTTCATGGATTTTTGACATTGGCTTGATATAGATTCATTTTTTCTTTCATGCTAATTGCTCATTCAGCTGTTCACTCGGCCGATCAACACCCCTTTTTGTGCAGCCAGTGTCTTGAAAAAGGTGGCGGAGTTGCCCTTTATTATTTCTATTTTATTTATTTTTAATTTTTTTCCCCAGTGCGTACTGTTTGCATTCTTGCATTTTTCCAAACCCTAACACGGGCGCACAACTCTTTTGTGTGACAGCTTGACGTGGGCTGGCTGAAGTGATGTCCAGATCCACAAAATCGGCCTCAAGGTCTCGGAGCCGTTCGAGGTCCCGGTCGAGATCCCGCTCCACCTCGCGCTCCAGAAGTTGCTCCAGGTCCCGGTCCAGGAAGCATCGTTACAGGTAGAGACCATTTTATGAGCCAGCCTACAGTCTGAAAATGTTTTTGTCTGTGTTGTGTCTTTGGCATGGAGAGCAACTTTGTTTCCCTTGATCGGCCTTTGTTAAAAACTATTTTCAGACCTGAGCTTTTATCTGCGGCAAACTGTTTTACCAGATTAAACTTGTTAAAACAGGGGTTTCAACTGATACGGTAGAGTATGTAAGGTTGAAGATTCCTATTGTATTAATGACAATGACCCAACAAAGTTGGTTTTCATTAACAAAAGAGAAACTAGCAGCGGGTGCAGTGGACAAAAAAAAAATCATGATGGCAGGCTGTATATTTCTTACAGTAGGAAGATGTCAGCAGGCAGCTATGTGTTCTGAAATAATCCTCTGTCCCTGTTGGCTTCATATCTGGGCATTTTCATCCGCAAGATCTTCTGTTGTCCTGGACTCTTAAGAGTTTGGTTCTCATACGAACAGACAAAGCCGGTCCAGCGTACTAATGGATTTGGGTCGGACCCAAAGCCTGGATTCAGCCTCAGGAAATTGTTGTTTGGGAAAGATTTCAGCTGCCGGTTGGTGAACTCACTGAGACTTGAGTGAATATTATTGAATAATATGGTTTGCTCGCCTTGCGCGGAGAAAACATTTACATTTACTCTGAACCTGGGTGGCGCGTGGAAGTATTTGATCGGGCCCATCAACGCAGCATTTTGAGTCGGTCGCTTTGCTTGAACAAAAAGCTCCCGACTGCAGGCTGATCTGTGGGCTCCGGTGCCTCTGCTGTTTCTGGCAGAACGGCTGTGGCATGGCAGTAAAAAAGGCAGGGCAGCTCATTTCCTGGCAGCACTGCAGCTCGTATTAAAATGAGTATAAAGGAGTGACATGGAAAGAATCTTATAAAACGCTCTTCCTGTGCACATGTGCAAATGGGTTGCACTTGAAAAAGCGCGAATGCACACATTTGCGCAGATTTCATGTAAATTCTGATGCACATATAAACCCCAAATAAAAACAGCACGCGGAAATAAGTTCCCTACATCTCCAGGGAAAAAATGCCCAACAAGTTGGAAGGGCTGAAAGCTAAAAACAGAGAAACATCTCGACCATCTCCCACTGTCAACGTACTATTAACACCTCAGCACTTAAATGGTCAATAGCTTTACCCTCAGTGTGGACTATTCCACATGCTCAAGAGAAGTTTTGTGTCTCTTGACAGGAATATTACCTTAAGATTACATTGGCATATCAGGTATTTCGGTGCCACAGTCAGACAGGGTTTGGGGTTAAAAAAAGCCTCACGGAACTGGTTGAACAACCCTTGCAACTGGCAAGCATAGAGTCAAATTTATCCCCCCCCCCCACACACACACGCTCCATGTGACTCTCCGCTCTAACAGAGCTGGCCAGTGGAGCTGCAGTGTCGGTAGCTCGCGCAGTGAGTGTGCAGTGCTGCTCAGTGAGCTGAGCTGCCGTCTTTAATCATTGTGTATTCCAATGACAAAACGCACGAGGTGAGTTATGTGCTTCTCCAGCCTTTTTGTTTTCGTGACTTTGTATAGTGCTTTGCATGTGGTCTGGCACGGCTTTTCGCTCAGTTATGAGATATAGTTCTGCAATACGCTGTAAGCTTTGTCTGTGATTTTCAAACTTCAGTTTATATTATGCCATGATTTGAATTGACATAGTGGCTACTTTTTATGCAAGGACAGATGTAGGAACGCTGTCGGGGAAAGAGTTGTAGACGTACACGTAGGCTACATTTTTGGCACGTCAGTAGTAGATTTGGCACATTCATAATCTCAGTGGAAAGTCGTGGATGTCACATTCAAGTGTGACTGTGTTTAAACATAGAAGTTGGACTGATAAAAATCACTCATCCGAAGTGGAGAACATACTGTGTCGGGGATTATGCTCTGAGGACTACGTTTGAGGTTCAAGCTCAAACACACCACAAGGGATTTATTTATTTTTTTTCCATCAGAAGCTCAGCAGAGACATCATGTGGGACAAGTCTGAACCTACAGCCTCGCCCAGGAACAGGCTGTGAGAGCTGCTCCTCCGTGGGTTTCTCTATACTAACATACATGTGTCTTTTGCCAATTCAAACTGATATGTGGCTGCTGGATACAGCTGCACTCGAGTACATCATGCTTTTTGTGGTTTGGGACAGTTTTATTAAGGGGGGGAAATTGGTTTCAGATTTTTGGAGCCCAATGTATGACCCTCGTGTTATTTTTTCCATCCACTTAGTGTGATAGAACAAAAGTAAAAGTTGTTTTTTTTTAACCATGGCGTCTAAAATCCTAAATTGATTCTAAATGTCTCTACAAAGAAATGTGCGGAAACAAATCCTAAATTGAATCTAAATGTCTACAAAGAAATGTGTGGAAAGTTTGTTCTGACACTGTTGCAAAGGTTCACACAAAAGGTGTTTCACTTGTAGGTTGCTTTGCTTTGACCTTCTCTCCAGTACACACCGAACCAGCTCCATGGGGTTTAAATCTGGAGACTACCATTTTTTTCATTCATTCCAATGTTATGGGTCATAATCTCGCTGTAGGGCGAACCCCTGACCGACCGGTCTGACTTATGTTCTTACTCACCACTCTGAGGACAATAAATTGAACCTTATTACTTCTGCAGTAGGATGTGGAGCACTGGTCTTTGCACAGGATTTGTCATGGTTACTTTTTTACTTTGGGTAGGCAACTGCTTACCTTTGTACCACCAAAGGTTATTCACCAGACTTTATCTGCTTAAATTTCCGTAAAAACTGGAAGAAAGCGGGTGTTCTAAACCGTTTGACTGGTAGTGTATATGTTCAGCAGTATTGTCATTCAGTGCATTACACAGTTCTTTCTTAAAATATGTATTTATAAGACCAACAAGTTGAACCAACAGTTGTGTACGTATGTCAGTTTGGCTTAATGATCAGATGACACATACAGTACATATATATGCTTCAAGTTTTAAGCATACTTTATATATGTACTATAAAAAAGTATTCACCCCCTTTTGAAGCTTATTTTCCATTGTCTTACTGAACTGTGTTAAAGTAGATTTAATTTGGCTTTTAAAACCCTAGTCAATGGTAAAATAAAAAGTACGTACATGTGCACATGCATCTGTCCGTTTTGGGGGCCAGAACCATTTGTTATTTCCGCCTCTCTCCAGAAATGAGTCCTGTGCTTCCTTTCTCTCCTTATGTTTTTCACAGTTCTAGGTCTCGGTCACGGTCAAGGTCTCATTCTCCATCTTACAACCGGGAGAAGAAATATCCGAGGGGATACCAGAACAACCGTGAGTTCCGGGGCTACCACCGCGGCTTCCGGAGGCCGTACAACTTCAGGGGAAGGGGGGGGCGGGGCTTCTTCCCACGTGGACGCTTCCAGCGTGGTGGTGGGGGCGGTGGCCGCTACAACAACAACAACAACAACAACAACGGCTTCCGCCCAAACTGGAAGAATTACAAGCAGCACCCTCAAAGGCCACAACAACAACAACAACAACAACAACAACAACAACAACAACAACAGCAGCAGCAAAACGATTGGCAGGGGCGATCGCACAACCTCCAGAAACGCTCAGGAAGCCCCCCCCATGGTCACTCCCACCGCTCTGACCGATCCTCCACGCCGTTATCCAGACACTCTCAGCATTCTTCTTCCTCCTCGCACTCCTCCTCTCCTAAATGCAGGCCAGCCTCGTTGCCGGCTAATCAGAACTCGAAAGATGGGAAAGAGGAGAACTCGGCCTCAAAGGAGGCCCAGAAGGGAGCAGGAGGAGGGGGCAGGGAGCCAGTGGAGCTCGCCGGTGTGTCGGCAGGAGATGTCAGAGAAAGCACGGGCAGTGGGAAAACTGAGGGGAAATGGCAGGGCCTGACCGGCTGCAGCAGCAGTCCAAGGAGAACCAGTCCTCTGGCAAATTCTCCTGTTATTGTCGGTCAGAGCGGCCAAAATGCCAACCAGGCTGGCCCCTCCAGTAAATATAAAAATGACACCAGCAACGGCGCCCCCTCGTGGCAGATGGTGTGTAGGTCACCCTCCACTAAAAAACCCTCGCATGAAGGCCTAAATCCTATGTTGCCCAGCTTCGACTTCTTCTCCACGGAGGAATACTTGGATGGAGATAAGACAGCGATCTCCGCCGCCTTCAGACAGTAAGACTGATTTGACTTTTTTCTTCTCTCATACCAGTTCTGACATTGTTTTCGCAAACTATGCAAGCATCGTGAGTTATTGTCGAGTTCTGAATTACTTTCACATGCCTTTTTAAGACAACACAATTCCCTTGACTTTGCAAGCTTTGTGTTGGCCAAGTGCGGTTGTCATCACATTGGGATGGATTCAAAAAAACTTTTCATTCATTATGCCTGAATCTTTATTTTGACAAATAACTCCTATTCATTACCTCCAGATAATCATTTGGTTTTCTGTGAGTCTAATTCATGTGGTTGTGTGCCAAAGTGGAAGTTAGGTCTTCATCCCTTTGTCATTGCTTAGGTTTCTGGAGGAGCAAAATAAAAAAGCTACATCCGCCTGGGAAAATGGCAAAAAGGCAGATGATGTGGATGTGGCGCAGGGGAAGGCAAACGGCAAAGCATCAGCAATTAACGCCGACTCAGTGTCGAGGAAGCACAAAGAGGACAGTGAAGTGTCTCTGAGCAGCTTTCTGAAAGCCTCTCCGTTTCTGTCTGGGGAGGAAGAGGAGGAGATGATCGTCACACCCCATCAAAAGTCACTTCACAAAGACTGGCACACTGGGGACGAGTCCCCTAAGCTAAACAGCAAGGTCAGTCACTCAGCCCGGGGGCTCTTTGCAGAGTGCTTTGGCAAATGGAAGAGCACGACCTATTCGCAGGTAGCTGACAGTGACCTCGACGCCGTGGCCGATGAGATATATCTCGGTCGGAAGCACGATAAGGGGGCAGCCTTTGCTGCCGCCCTCGCCAAGAGGGAGTTAGCAGGAAAACTTGACGAGCTGTCCCCAGACACGAGTTACAAAGCCAGGAAGATGGCGAAATCTCCCTCGATCCCATCGCCTACGCCGCCACCGCCAAGGAGGAACTCTGACAGAGAGATGTTCATGGTCAGGGGGGACGACTCGTCTCTCACGTCCTCAAGAAAACAGGAAGCAAAAGTGAATGTCAGAATGGATTTTCTTGGAGACAGCCTGATAAGGTGAGCGTCATATTATCGTTTCTAGTCCCATATGAGGTCTTTTCCCAATCAGCCATACAGCATAATAGCAGTAGAGTTTGCCATTTCACCTGCGTATCTGCTGTAAAGTGGTTTCTTTAGACACTGGTAAAAAATATAATACATTTGCTGCAATGAAAGACCCATTCTTGCCCCATTTTTCTTGATCAAAAGTGACGTTATTTGTGTGCGTGTCATTTTCAGCTCCTCTGACATTTTAGCCGAGGAGCGACAGTTGTCTCAGGATCTCGTGCAGTCCTCCAAAAAGGATCAGGAGTTTCGCTCCATCTTTCAACATGTTCAGGCTGCTCCATTGCACAGGAGTCCCTCTGAGCTGTTCGCTCAGCACATAGTCACCATCGTCCACCACATTAAAGGTGAGCCCCCCCCCCCCCGCCCCCCGTCTTTGTCTCCGAGGCATGTTTCGACATAGTATCGACAACATACATTCATCTGATCTGACACAAGATTTTCAATAATGAAGGGAAGCATCTATTTTTCAGAATCACACGCCATGTTGCATTTGCTTTGGCAACGGACGTTACTCCTATAATAATATAATAGAACCTATGATAGGTTCATGCTAACTTTCGAATCACAACAAGCAACATCACAATTGCATTTTGCAGCATTGTGTTTTGAGAGAAATATATAAAGGAGAACAGTAGGGGTGGGCAATATGGAGTACATACATTTTTCTGGAAAATCAATTAGGAAACTGTTTATGGACACAATGGCCATGCAGGTATGTTTGTTTTTGATTAATCCACTGAATTAAATACTTGACAAATCAGAAAACTTCATCGCATTGATGCAAAAATCATATAAAAAAGTTAATTAAAAAAAATAATAAAATGTTTGCGTTAAACAAGATCTGCTTATTGATTTGCAACATAATCCAGAGTGGTCTACTAAATCCAGACATAACCATGGTCTTTATTGCTGCTTACCTTTTTACAGCTCAGCACTTTCCATCTTCTGGCATGACTCTAAACGAGCGATTCACCATGTACCAAAGACGAGCTGCGGAGAAGGAAATGATGAAGCCGAGAAAAAGCCCAGAGATACACAGGTAGAGTCGCCTATTGAGTGACCCTCTCACCTTCAGTGTGCTGTGGCTTCACCTCCTCTTTTAACAGCTTTCAGGTATTTCTCTCACCTCTCCTACCTGAAAAATCAACAGACTTCCTTCGCTTATTTGTTCTCATGCTCGGTGGAGGTCAGTTTTATTTTCTCACCGGTGTTTCTTTTTTTGGGGGGGGGAGGGGTGTCAGCTTCACCGTTCAGCGCAGCTCGCAGTTTGTTGTTTCGCCACGTGTGTGCTGTGGCTTCCATTATATGTGCAATTAATTGTCTTGCTTTGACTGTGTTTCTCTCTCACAGGAGAATCGATGTTTCCACAAGTGCTTTTAAGAAACACTCTCAACTCTTTGAGGCAATGAAAAGCACAGAGGAGGGCACTTACAAGGTGACTGAACATTTTGCAGTATGAAGTATGTTGGAGAAAATCAAGCAACAGCCGAAAGTGAACAAGCCAGATGCCTTTAGACTGCACTCTCTTAAAGCCTGTGGCGTTCCTTGCAAGGAGATGCTCAAAAGTCCAAGACATGCAAATGCAGAAAACAAGGCACTTTGACATTGTTGTTTGTATTATCGCCTTCACACACGGTGAATTGGTCATAGTGTGGGCACAAGCCTGACCAGAGCTACCGAGTCAAATAAGGTCCAGAATGGAAGCCACAGTGCCAAAGCCGTTCAAAGGACTCTAAACAATTGCCTTCGTAAGTATCCTTTTAAAATCTAGGGAACGGAAATAACTATCAGCAAGTACTATGTGCTCATGTGCTTACGGAATATCATTTATGTTGCTTAACGTTTTGAGTAGACCTTTCGCAGTGTTTCTTTGTCGATGCACATGGACGCGTATGGTTAACCATTTGTAAACATGAAGCGTTAATACGACTAAACTTATTGTTAAATTGAGTAAACTAAAATTTAGATGAAAAAATAGTCGCTTCTTGTTCTTCACCGTTCCATGCTGGTGGTTTTGTATGTAAAGCCAAATATATATAAAGTGCATATAGACCAACATGGTCCCACAGCACACCTCGAAGATAGTCAGTTCACTGTATCAGGAAGGTGTGACTATCAACGCAAAGGACTTGAAACTTGTTTGAAATAGGAAACAAATCACAGTGAGCACTTTTTTTTCCCCCAAACGGATGTGTTTTGAAACACCTGAATGCACAAACTTGCTGAAGCTCGGGCGTGTCAAATTTTGGAATCAGAGCCTGGAAGTTGTTCAAAAAAAATGGAAGTCAATTTAGCAAGGATGATGTGGAACACGCTGGTGCTGTTTGTTGCTGTTGTGTAGTGGAATTCTTCAAGTCTTGGATCGCTCGCATTGAAGTGCACCAGTGAGGAGGTTTTCAAAACACACCCATCTGATGGCTGACCATGCAGTAACATGACCTTGACTAAAAATAATGCTGACTGTGATATATTGCCTATGTCAAGAAAATTCAATTGAAGTCATTGCTCGTTGATTTTCATACCATATTTACATATTTGAAGGAAGAAAACTGTCCATGAAATCCTATTTAAATCCTATTTTATATCCTATTCTTACATGGAAAAAAATATGCAAAACTACTGGTTTGGCCCTTTATGTTCGCTGGGAAATTCACTCTACAATGGCTTGGTTGTATTCATGCCAGCTGGCTGTTACCCAGGTTTGTCCCCATTTTCCATGGACATCATTACAGTATCTAGTTAACAATCCAGCTTTGCTGAGAGCCGACTGATCGCATCTTCATGCTAATCCAAAGTCTGTCCACTACGTTGTGTTCTGTTTTGATTTGCTCAGGACGGCGGGGAAAAAATAAAGGGCGACCCAATGGACCTCCGATTGGATATTGAGCGCCGTAAAAAATATTCCACCCATGAGAGAGATAATAATCAAAGTCGGGGAAGAGATGTGGGAGATTCCCCAAATTCAAGCAGAGAGAGATCTGTGGAAAAGTTCTCCAAATGCCACAGGAGATCAGAGTATGTGCAGTTTTATTTCTACAAATATTGAATATTGTGTGCTCATATACCCTGCACGATAAACAGCTGGGAATGAAGGATTGTGCGTGTACCATTTTTGCTTTTAGGAAAAGTAAGAAGAAGCGCTCTCGCTCAAGTTCATCCTCTTCCTCCTCATCGAGAACATCCCAGCAAGATGGAGATTTGCCCCTAAACAAGTGTGATCCCAAAGATGAAGGCTTTAATAGAGCCCGACTGGGTCAGGGGGAGTCACCAGGGCCCGGAAGAGGGAGGCAACTTGGAGGATTTGTAAGTTTAACAAATGTGGTAGTAGAGTAGTAGAGCATGTGTGCCAAATTACACTGTACATTTTGATTTGAATTTGTTCTGTCAGTGGTTTAGTTTCTTTTCTGTTCCTTTTCTTTTTCTCTAATTGCAGCAAGTACAAATTAGTGGAAGAGGCTGGAACAGAGGCAGTTGTCAAGGGAACGGTTCACATAGGAACACCATAAACATGGCAGGACACCAAAAAAGTGAGGGCTGGGAATCAGAGTACACTCCCAAGAGCAAACAATACTACTTGGTAGGGTCAAGCTCCTGCCCGTTCTGTTTGAATTAACCACACTGTGTAATTTAGTCAAACTTAGCCCGAGTTCGTCTTGACACCCCTCCGTCCTCTTCCCTGTTCGTCCCAGCACGATGACAGAGACCGGGAGGCGGACTGCGAGTGGATGGACAATCGAGGGCGAGGGCGGGGAGGCTTCTCTCGTGGAAGGGCACGTTTCATCATCCGCAAAGCCACCGGGGGCTCCAGCACCAGTAACCCCAGATGGGCCCAAGACAAGTTCCAAGTCAATGGGGAGCAAGGTGGCGCACAGGAAGAGAAGACGGAGCAGGACCACAAAGAGGGGAAAATAGATGGAGGGAATAGTTGAGCGGTGAAGCACTCTGCTGAAAAAATCTTTACTGTCATCTGTGTTGTTATGGGATCTGACTCATTGATTTTATCCGCACGTTGGCTCGATGAATACAGATTAAAAAATGTTTTAAGACTCAGCTATCACTTTGAAAACTTCAAGCTTTAAATTTGCTTTGCCTGGACACAACATTTTCCTACATCAAGATACAGTCTGTTACAAGAAGACACACTGTTTAAGGGTGAAATGCTGTTTCTCATGACAATTCACAATGTTGTGTTTCATGTTTCTTTTTTTCTTTCTTCTTTTTTTTTGTGCAATGTTTTGGTAGTTTTTTTGTTGTAGATCAAATCAACTAGTGCTTGTGAAGATGAAAAGAGAAAATGTTTCTGAGGAGACTATGAGATAAATACATTGTGATAATACATTAGCTCTCACCAATGAAAAGATAAGCAGGCATGTTGTTTTGAACTATATCTCGTCTAGATTAAAATTGCAGCAGTTAACACACTGTAGATCATGTTGACATTAAATATATATATTTCTCCGTTTAGCCGAGTCAGCACTCGACTCGACTCAAATGACCCTGATCTGACGGTGGGACCAAACTGTACAGGGTCAAAGGTTAAACTATTCAGTCTTTCTTCGTCCATCATCAAACTGATCTATAATAATATCTGATAGCAAACATGATAAATTTATCATGTTAATGAAACATTTTGCTTTCTTCCCTTTACAGTGGCTGTGTGCTTTACCTTTGGTACCACTAATCAGTTCATTTTATTGATTATATTTTTTTCCTCCAGAGACATTTATTGTAGTTTTTGTACATGGCTAGACAGGACTATGACTGCTATCGCAATAGAATTTTATGTACATTTTTGTTTGCTGATTGCAAATTTTTCTCCAGCCGGTGATGTTTAATCAATTGTATGTAAAATTGTGTGCATCTGTGTCAACATTGCGATAGAATGGTATATTGTGTAGCAGAAATACAGGGCAGTTTATATAACAGTGTTTATGTCTACTCCTGGAATAAGATTTTATTTTTTTCTCTTAAAAATAGGATTAAACTAATTTCTCAATTGCTCAAAATTTGAATTACATAATGTGTGCCTTACTGTGGGTGCTCTGGTCTTAGTTGTACAATACCGTTCTGCCATTTTATATTCAATTGTTTAATGGTTACTTGCTTAGCAAATAATGTTTTTTTTTAATAGGTGATGTTATTATCTTTTTTCTTCGAGATTGTACATTAAAAAGACACTGATTTCTTTGATGCTCACCTTGACGTGTCTTTTATTGTTCTCTTGAGCAGTTGTTTGAGAAGCCACTTCACCGCAGACCTGCATCAGTTGCACAGTGATCGACTGCACTTCTATACATCAGTTACCAATCTCATTCTCAACCCCAAATACTAAAGCAAATTAATATAAACCTATTTACAAATAAGGTGTACAGTTTATTTCTGTCATGCTGTCTAAAAACATATAGAAAAACACTATTTGTCTTTATTTGAGTGGGGGAAAAAACCCTGAATTACTCCATAGACTTAAACACAGACCCCCGGTGGCAGATTACTGGTCCCCCTTCCCTTGTGCATAGAGAAGTGCATCAGCTTCACAGCTAGAAACTACATGTTTAGATTTTTGGCTGACACTGGCATCGTGAGTTTGAGCAAAAATTCAGCCAAGATATCCTGAAATATCTGTGGCAGTCCTGACAAGTATTTCCCATTCCTGCAGGACCACTCACCATGGCTTTGTTGAACATATTACAACTTAGGTTGCCTTGTGTACATGTCTGTGGATACACCAATAACAAGAGGTGCAAAATGTCTTTTGGGCTGTGGGCTTTAGGTGTTCTGCAACCTCACTGCGGCTGCTCTCGGAATATTTTGGAGGAAGGCGACTCAGCCTTTTATTAGTAAAATAGATGATAAAGCACAATATGCATTGTGGCATGGATACAGCGTGATTGACAGCTAGCACCATCCAATCAGTGCATGGATGCAGGGGTAGGAGGGTGCGCAGTGTACAAGCTGTCAGACCGACCCACTCAGTGGCGCCCCCAGAAATTTTTTCACAGGGGTGGCCACATGGGGCCACTGAAAAGCTTAGGGTGGCACACCAAAACCCAAAGCCATAATTGAATTTCAGGAATTCTATTATGCCATTGTAGTATATAGACTAGCTGGAGACTATGTCAATATGAGAGTTAAGTTATTTCTTACTGATACACTTTGGTTTTCACTTAATGTTACTGATTATCAGTTTCAAAACGCCACACAGAGGCCTACAATTACTTTTAGATACAGCTTAATTCCACTGCAGCTCTGTGTTTTTGTAAACAAATATTTTTTAACGTATGAATATATTTCTACAATTGTCCTTCCTCGTGTGCGTCTCTGTTCGAGTGAACTTACTTTCTTGTGAGCCCTTGAGTTTTGATCATCTTGGATTTGGTATTTCCTGTTTTATTTTGCATTCACTTCCTGTTCTCCCGTCTCCTATTTGGACCCCTTGACATTTTCTTGTGTTTCCCTGTGATTGTCTGCAGCTCTGTGTGGTCCTTTAAACACTGTACTGTAAATCTGCTTTTTGTTACCTTATTAAATACTCCTTTTTCCCCTTACCTGCCTTTGGTTCCTGCTCATTCAAATCCTTGACACTTAGACCTAACTATATTATTTAACTATTATAGAAATATATACATTATTGATTTAAATTAATAGTACACGGGTAAAATGTATTTTACCTTATGTAAAATATTAGATGGACACATAATTGACTATAATGCTGCTCTTGTGTATATTGAATACAATGATTCAGTGCACCTACAGCTACTGACTTTATTATTGTTCTAGACCTAAATATACTTTTTAACTGTTATAAAAAATAATATATATACTTTATTGATTTAAATGAATAGTAGCCAATGTAAAAAATCTGTTAGAAGCATTTAGCCAGCATGTAGCATATTACGCATATGCTACTGCAATGGGTTGGGAGCCTGTGGGGGGACCAGTGAATGTTTTGGTGGGTGGGGCAGTGGCCCCCCTGCACCTTGTCCCCTGATGGTGCCACTGGACCCACCCTTGCTCCTACGCCTGGTACCAGAAAAACAAGATGCCACTGGCTAAAATGCTAAAATCGAGGCTTTAAAACGGCCATTCACAAACCAATTGGTAACGTCGCAGTTGGTTGCCACTTGGTTACCACGCAATCAAACAAGTGGCCGGGAACACTTACAATAAGCATCAAACTGCTTTCTACACTCCAAGTTGTTTTTTTGTCAAAATCATAATCCGACAGACCCTAAAGATCGCTTCAGACCCGGGTATATCAAGTCAAAAGACTCACTCATGTCCACCCATGTATAGCGCTCTCTGCTCTCTGACAGACATTTCAAAAGTACAAATTAACAGATTGTTCTTCTGTCCATCAAGGCTTCAAGTAGCCAGTGTCAACCATGTAATGGCATTTTAATTTCAATAACACACCATGAAGTGGCATTCTACTTCTGTATTGTTCTATTCTATTGTATGTGATGAATACATTTTAGTGTAGTTGACGTAATCTGAATTCTTCGAAGGGCACTGCAGTGAATGGGAGGAGGTTTTTATTATACCTTGTACGGCCTCATGATACTTTGAAACAAACTCCTTCGCCAAAAGGTGAAGAGCTACCGATTATATAACAATCACCGGATAATGTAATAGCATGCGTCAATTTAACTACACAGTGTTATTCCCAGTGTAAGGGGAACACAGTCCAAGACAAAATCTTTAGAGGGACAATAAAGGTCAATAACCTTCTCTTCACACAAGTGAAGACTTGACAGACATGATGGAGAAAATGAGGAAGTACTCGAGCGGAGTATGTCCCAAAACTGATGACCAAAATACATTTTACCGTAACTTAATGTAGCACATTAAAGCGAAACAGCCTTAGCTACTAAAACCCCAGCCTGCATGTAATAATTTAGTACAATTTAATGGAAAAGAAGAAAAAAGATAGGGGGGTTGTGAAATTCAGTCTTGCATACCTCGGTTCTGCTTTCTCTAAATGGCCAGCCACTTCGCCTACAGGGCGGCACACAAAAACAACAACATTAATGGCACATGCTCAAACACACTCCTCCCAACAGACAGAAATAAGGTATTGAAATTGAATTGACTAGGAATCTGTAGCCTTTTTATGCTATAGTCAGAATATATATATATATATATATATATATATATATATATATATATATATATATATATATATATATATATATATATAAGACCTGGATTAAATTGTTTTGTTTTGCTTGTGAATGCTGACCATTGTGTTCTGACATTGTTTTGCTGCAGCAGAAGAACTTTATTGTCATACTCCATTTTAGGTCCCACTTACAAACCTGTCTTACCGGTTTCTTTCTTTCTTTTCTCCCTCCCTCCCTCCCTCTCTCTCTCTCTCTCGACTGTGTGACCCTTCCTACTCCTTGCTGTTAACTTGCCATGACGAGCCTCAGGAAAAGTTGCTCAATGTTAATGTTTGACAAGTAGGAAGAAGGGCCTCGGCTGCCATATCTCTCCGTCTTAGACGACGCAACCAAACTCTTTCAGCTCCCCTTCGACTCAAGAGTTTGTCTGCTGCCTTTTGTGAAGGACGAATCAAAGAAAGATACCATGGGTGAGTCTGCATTATTGTGTGTGTGTGTGTGTGTGTGTGTGTGTGTGTTTAGAAAAATAGAATTTCTTTTTTCGTCTCTCAGCTTGATTGTTTGCTGGAATGAGTTGATTTGATGGTAAAACACAGACAATTGCTTAGTGATGACAACATTGAGTTAGTCTGTGTGAGTTTAAAATACTGTTGATTTGATATAAGTATTTTAATTTGATATGCAAATAAAAGTGAAGCAGTGGTGTATGGGATACCACAGAATAACAGCTTGGAATAGACTGAAGATTAGAGTGCAATTCATATGCATCCAGAGATGTTTTCATGTCAGTGCATGGTGGAAAACCCTCTGACTATGACTTCCTCTGACTTCTGTTATTTTAAGTCTTCTTAATGCTGCAGGAACCTGCAAGGAATATGTGTTTTGCCATGTGTGGAAAGAATAATTACTGACAAAAGAAAACTGTACAGTTTATCTGTAATAATCCACATTGACTCGCGGCCTGTATCCTTGGCCAGCTCCCAGTTCTTTGGCAAATGTCAGGACGGATCAACTTGGGAGGCAAGTGACCAGCCTGTGTGCAAAGAATCTAATTTTCTGCCCCATTTACGGTCTCCACTGCAGAGGTGCTGGTGCTGATCGACTTCGAGGGCACCATGGGAGACGAGATCACAATGAGGGCAGGGGACGTGATCAAGAAAGTCGCCAAGGCCAGCGAGGAGGGATGGCTGGAGGGGGAGCTGCGAGGAAAGCGGGGCATCTTCCCTGCCAACTTTGTCAAGGTACTGTGGGTTGACAGAGCGTTGTGGTGTAACTGTACAGTGAGTCTGTGTACATGTGTACATGTTACAATATGCCTTTTGTTTTTTTCCTTACAGGAGGTGCCAGTCTATCTGATTGGAGACAGCAAGAGGGAACCACGGAGCATTAGAAAATGTACAATGCTAAGTCTAAATTCTGAGCACTCTTATTTCCTTCGCTGTTCTAATCTTAAAATGCAAAAAGCGAAAAGTAGCTGTGAACACACTTTGACCAAAAACAAGAGAAGGGTTCATCAGGCAAAAAAAAAAGTGATCCAATACTTTACAAAATATTACTTAAAAAATGTAATGAAACCACAATGGAGTCACCTTCTATATCATTTTGTTGGGAGATGGTATCACTTACTTGACATAGTTGATATCTCCATTTGGAATGATTACATTTAAATCATCAAATCATTAAACCAGTTAAAACATGATAAGATCAAGAGTTAACTGCCTTCTGGCATTGCAGCTTTGGTCCCAGTCAACGACAAAGATGATTTTATTACATCTAATGTACTCAAATCTGCACAATACTGCAATATAACCTTGTTATCTCAGCTCGCATGAGAGTCAACTCCAAATAGACCACTGGTATATCAACCAATGCTTTTCAAACCAGGTTGGGGGTTTTCTTTGTTGTAACCTTTATGGTGAGTGTGGCGCACGCACTCAGCAGGACGCTACAGCCAGCAAGGTGACTGTAAATATACGTTTACCACATCCTCGCCACACAAACCCCTTATTATAATGTACTAAAATACAGCACACAGAGACAAACGGGTCCTTTGAGGGATCAGACATGATAGTAATGTGATTGAGCACCAAGTGCTTTGCTTTCTGTCCTGTTGAGACTTGACTATCCTCTCGTGTTTCTCCATCAGCATCACCTGTAATTTATGCATATTACACCTGTCTGTTGATGGGGCTGCTGATCCTTTGTTCTTTCAGCAAAGAGGATGAAACCCAAAAGGAAATGCGAGGCAGTGTTTGCCTACAGCGCCCTCAACGAAGATGAGCTCGAGCTGGTCATTGGCGAGACTATTGAGATCATCAAAGAGGTAGAGTCCCTTCGTATTGCTGCTCGAACATTCACATTCGAATGCAAATAACCAAACTGTGTCTCAGCATGCTCTGCAAACGAGTTGTAGCAGCCTCCTGTCGAGTTGCCTGGAGCAAGCAAGCAAGCAAGCAAACACACACACACAGACACACACACACACACACACACACACACACACACACGATGAACATTTGAATTTCATGTTCATCGATGGTTTGGGTAGTGCTCTCTCTTTAACTGGCCACCAGGTAGACAAAGAGTTACTGAGACAAATTGCATCTTTACAGGAATGAATTTGAGATGTTTTTGAATTTGATGGATGTTCATGCTATCAAGTAGTCCGAATAAACAGACTGGTTATAATCTCTGGAATGTTTCTGGGATGATGATGTTTTATGTAAAATCCAATGCCTATTTTGTCTCTTTCCTCTCATGTTATTTTCTTGCTATGCGCTGTTTCTGCGATCTACATGACAGATTGAAGACGGATGGTGGATGGGAATAAAAAATGGCAAAGTGGGAGCATTTCCTTCAAATTTTGTCAAAGAAATCTTTGTTTCCCCTAAAGGTTGGTAAAGCCAAATGTATATGCATTTTTTTTTCACATAATCTGAATTCATATTACAAAACTGCTGGACTTATTTGTTTTTAATACTCATTTTACAGATGGCAAGCACCATGAGAGCAAGGCCCGACCCAAACTCACAGATGCAGTGTTCAGTAAGGAGGTAGGTACCGCAAAAATTACTTTTCTGAAACGCATGTAAAACCATTTTCCTTCCACCTAATTTTGTTTTTGATCCATGAAGATATCCCAAAAAGCAAGTCTGAGGGACAAAGGGAAAAAAGGTAAGTTCAAATTTTTTTCTATAATCAAAAATTATTCATAAATGCAGTCAAGGTAATTAAACACCCACTGAATATTCTCACGTTAGACATCGTTTCTAATTTTGAACAGCATTCCAAAAGAAACCAAACAGGTGTATTTATTCCCTGGCGCACTGTCAACATGTCACAAGTGGTATCTCCCGTACTTTCACCTGAATGGTTTATGGGTGGAGTCAATGACCAGTCTTGATGAATCACAGCACAGAGTGGAGTGTCCGTCAGGGATGAGGGGTTTACAACCTTTATCTACAGTTCATCACAAGCTCTTTCCTCTTCTTCTTTGAGTTAGTAATGTGACGGTTGCACACAAGGCTGATGAGATTAGCCATCATTGTAGACGCGTCTTAATCCCATCACGCATATAAAACAATGCTCAGGGTTTTTTTTAGGTTAGTAAACATGTTATCTCTTTAAATGTCTCCTCAGTTGTGGAGTGTTGCCAAGTCATGTTCGACTACAAGGCCAAAGCAGCGGACGAGTTGGATCTGAGGGAGGGAGACGTCGTTGTGATACTGACGAAGGTTTGAGCACATTGTTTTAATTATTATTGTTATTTTTCTGGCGTCGTTTCTGACATGTCATGGTTTTTCTCATGATGTCATGCTTTTTGACAGCCTTGAACTCCTCCAGGCACAACTACTTTTCTTACAAAGTAGCCGCAGGTTCAACTGGCCATACCAGTTTTGTCGCCTCCAAAGAAATAATGTGACACTGTGCACAAGATGACGCACAAGTGTAAATGACTGGCATGTTTTCCCCGAACCTTATAGGTATTATGTTAAAGAAACAATTTTGAGATGGCTTCCGTGAGGAACTGATAACAAGGCCACCATATTAGGTTTGACCATCTGGTAACCTCTGGTTTTGGCCATTTCACGTCCCAAAGGACGCTGGCGGGTTTGAGCTTCGAATGTGACTCTTTAATCTCCATCTGAAGGAAGCAGAAGATGAAGGCTGGTGGGAGGGAGAGCTGAACGGACGCCGTGGCTTCTTTCCTGATAACTTTGTCATGGTGATACCGACAATGGACAGTCTGCAAGTGAGTGGACCTGACACACCATCTCAAAAATATCCTTGTAGTAGGATTGGACCTTCCACATATTCCAGAGGTGTTGGACCTTGGCACTGCGCCGCCATGAATCCATGGACATGCTTTATAGTTACTAATATTGGATGCACTTAAGAATATACAGTATATATATTTTGAAATGTCTTTCACATGCAAATAACCTAATGTATGTGTACCTTCAGCTGACAGACAGCCAACTTCAGCTTCTTACTTGTCACTGTAGTCGACAGTCAGCTCACAGTGACTCAGGCTTCTCTTTAACACCCTCTGTTTTGGAATTACTCACTGAAAATTCCCTCAGTGGAAAGATTGCGTCGAATAGAGTTGCCTCTAATGCAGGAGGGCTCATACTAGCCAGCCTGTTGAGTTTTTTTCCGTTTCTCCTCCTCTAGCCCGGGACCACGAGCCAACCGCCCGCGCGCACCGTCAGCAAGAAACTCGCAGGTAAGAGAACAGCATGTATTGATCAGACACAGCAGCACGGGAACATATGCCGACTCGGCGTCACGTTTTAGAAGTTCTTTGCTGACTCGTAATCTCTGGCTGGGAAGGCCTGTTGTTTTAGCAGATGGAGAAATTGGCAGAGTTACTGGCACTTTTTGGCATGTGGTAGGAGAGCAGTCAAAATGGTCCCCTGATCAATGCCATTACTTTACATCGACTTCAAGCCCTTACAGTATGCTTTGACATATCAATCATTAAGAAGTATGATTAACATTGGTCAATCATACTTTCTATTTTTTTTTCTTTTTTTCTTGTGTGCTTATTTAAAAATCAACTCACAAAACCTTACATTAATTCATCGGATCATTCTACCAGTACTGACTTTGGCCTAAATAACTGAATTTTAACCTGTTTATTTAATCATTTTACATATTTCAGAAAATACTTTTTTGCCCAAAATAATGTTGATCTGGAATCACAACACTAGCTCAATATAAAATGAACCTATTCGCACAACAATTAAAAACACTTGTTTTTATTCAAACCACAATTTGAATGTTATTTGCACTATCTATGTTTAAGGCTGTGTTCCCTTACACGTGTTAACAGTGGGTGCAACAATAGTAATAGCATTTATAGTAGTAATAATGCTCCACGTTAAACAAGTTCAAAGATCCTTATTATTGTATATGAATTGGAAAATGAACAACAAAAACAAATGCAAAGGATTAATGTTTTAATGTTTGCTACTAACTTTGAATAAATACAATGTTAGTTTTTGGTGGAGGATTTTCTTCATTAAAGTTTGGATTACTTTTTTAATGCAATCTCACATTTAGACTTTTTTAGTTGAGTGTTAAGTTTAAATAAACTGCACATAAACAGCCTTTGAAACATGTGGAAATCAAGGCTGCAAGCTGCACGAAACAGGATGTGGCTAACAGTCAAGCTTCAGCTGCAGACTGCTGTCTGTGGTATGTTGCACATTGAGCAATTTTTTTGTTCCCAACATAAAATAAAAAACAACAAAAATTGTCTCTTTATAACTTCAAATTAGATACGCATCAAAACATTTGTGGTTAAACAGGCAGGTGAAGTGCTTGGCTATACTCAAGAGATGTCACCTGAACTCACTGGATATCAGCGGCGTCTCACATTCTGTATTGCCGCCGCTCCGTACAGCATTTATTTTCCACCCACTATCTCTCACAAGAAATCTCACAGGAAGTCTCAGACTGTAGTGAAATGGGGGGATGGTTAGACTGGTCATGTGGCACAGTTAAAGAGTCTTGGAGGAAACAAGGGGGTGGGGGTGGTGGTGGTGGTGGTGGTGGTGTGTTGGCGGAGGAGAGCTCTGTCGCAGAGATTTTCACAACCAGCACAAGAAGCGGCACTTTGAGCTACTATTGCTGTGTGGATTGTTTGTTGAGGGGGAATGTTACACAATGCTTTGAACAGTCAAGGTAGGCTTCTCGCGTTCTCCTTTGGTCCTTTATTCCTCTCAGATTTTGAGTCCTAAGTTTAATGCAAAGTGTTCTTTTTCTTACAGTAGACCAGGACGATGCTTTAGAGCAGTTTCACCTCTGAGATTTGTATTTATTCAGCAGGGCTGTAACCAACTTCTTCAATCTTATCTGTTACCGAGCACTTGACCTGCGTGGCAAACACTCTCATGTGCTGCGTTATTGTGAGCGTCCGTCCCTGATGAATTTGTCGATCAGATTGAGGGGGACCGTCTTCCAGATGGCCGAGGACTCAAAAGTGACAATATCTGCCCGACAAAATCCCAGTCACTGCTTCACTGTGTGTGCAGTATGTAGTTAAAAACGGAGGTAATTCTCCAATATTTTCTTCAGTGAAGGCGGAGGCATCAGCGATGGAGAAAGTTGGTCCGGCAAAGAAAAACGGTAAAGGTGCCATTGGCTTCCGTTGTAAATATAACACCATCGGGGCTCAATCGGTCTAGAAATAAAATCATGTTGTGGAATAATGCGATGACTTTGCTTCACAGATGATAAACCAGAGGCCAAGGACCTGAGAACCAATCCTCCGACCAAAGTCAAGTTGCCATCCATCAACAGGCCCAGTCCGCCCCCAGTCAAAGAAAAACCCAACAAGGTTTCACCCAAGTGAGTCAAACCGGTCTCAGAGTTCTCTTGCACTACTAATCTCCACTCATAAATCCACTTAAAGCATACTTGGTAATTATGCCCTGCGACTACGTGACATGAATAGTGATTCATCTGCAACCTGTCTAAAGCCAAAAGCCTTTGGGAAATGTCAGGAACACTTTCTCCTCTTTGGTCTGGCACCGTGAGCGGAGCCATTAGATGTTAAAGGTTTTGGTCGCCGCCACCAGTTGCCATGGTGTCCTCAACAAAGAATGCCAGGATGCCCGACCTTTAGCGTCTCAGTGGAAACTCTGGGATGAGTCAGATTGGGCCTAAACAGACGAGGGCAGCCCATTTCCTGTTTCCTGAGAAAAACACACACACACACACACACACACACACACACACACACACACAACTGAGAAAACAAAAAACGGTTCTGTCATGAGGGGGCTGCTAATTGAGAACAACCTTTCCTAAAAAATTGTTTCCAAGCATGTAAATTTGGGAGGGATTATTGTCCAGCTTCTTTAAGAACCCTTCTAAATGTTAAGTAAACTCACTCTTCCGGGAATTAACTGGGTGGCTATTCAAAAGCCTCACATCAGATAAAAAACTGTGTGTAAAGGTTGAATTGAGTTGTGACTGTGGAGAGCTGCCATCAGTTCGTGTGTTCCGTGAAAGTGAAAGATATGCAAGGACAAAGTATTACATACAGAGAGATTTTTAAGACTTCAGGTGCCATTGTATGCACCTGCATCCATCGGATTTTAGGAAAAACCACAAAGAATGTGAACCACAGTCTGTGTCAGTTTGATATGGCATCAGTCTAAATCTCCCAACATCGTACTCTTATTTTCAGTAGAACCAATGGCGATGTGGCTCCTCTTTCCCCGAAACAAGCAGAGGAGAAAGAGTCCGACCAATTTGACGGAGTGGATGTGCAGACTGATAAGCTGAGCCACCCTACAGCGAACCGAGCCAAACCCCCTCAGAGGAGACCGCCATCGGGCCTGGTCACGGCAGCACAAGTATGGTTCAGTTTGGTGGCAGATTCGTTGGCGTATCATGACTTTTGCATGACGTGTGAACAGCATGGAAGCGAAGAGTTGCGTAATAGATGCTTAACTGCGGCAGCAGGCACTTGCTAAACCACCTACGTAGCGCGAACCACCATTTCCATAGGTGACCTTTGCAATTTGAGATCATACCTGCAATAATGAGGGTTCTCCCTCCTTTATCTTGTGCATACTTTTGGGAAAATTCACTTATACCTTTGTTGGAATTTGGGCCTGAGACTTCTCTTGAAATAGTCCTGAATACATTTTTGGCACAGTTTTGTCATTAATGTAGCGAGTCTAGCGACAATTTACCATGTCAGGTCATTTGAAGCACGGTTTACAGTCTTTCCAAACCATGCCATGGGTAGTAAATGTTCTCTTGGCCGTAATCACTTCCTTGACTCATCCATTTTGCACTCAGGTTCAGGTTCCATGCAAGAAGGGTTATCGTAAAAGAGGGAGAGATAAGAACTTCTGCACTTACCCTCTCAGTAGATCAGAATGCAACACGGCCACGAGATGTGTTCGAGCAAGATAAAAGGCCCTGGTGATAGACACACCCCAGGTTTTCACGAGCTGCCAACATTCCCACCTAACAATGACGGCAACAAGTTCGGGCCTGATTTCTAGGTCATCCAAAGTGATTCTGGGAAATAAAAATTCCTACAGCAACGAGCATTTTCATTAAAGTTGTGGCTGTTCCTCTTCCACAGAGTGCCACTGACCAGACGGAAACAGAACTACTGCCAAAAAAGTTCCCACCAGAGAAATTACCTGGCCTGCAAAAGGTTTGAGACAAGCACACGAGTTGTCCGAGTTGTCCATTGTGTCGTTTGTATTCATTTGGATTAGTCAATATTTTTGAGGCAAGTCAAGTTCATCGGTCCTTGCAACGTATTCACTGCAGGGTACAGACAATCTCCTGCCATTGCCTTCGAAGCCTGAGCCCCGACCCAAGACGCCGCCCCCTATACGACCAGCGCCGCCCAAAGTAGCTGTGGATGGCAGAGCGGTGAGCCACAAGGGAAGGCCGACGGTGGAGAGCCTGCAGGCGGAGATCAAAGAGCTGAGGATGGCTCTGGAGCTGCTGCAGACACGACACGAGTGAGTCATACTCACCTGTGACGTGGGCCTTCTTGAAACCTGAGCCCCAGGGTTTTGGTTTCATTCATCGCATTAAAACTGGAAGTTTATGATGTTTGTGGACGCTTAAGCACAAGCAGAAAACACGTTATCCATCCAGAAAGAATGTCTCAATAATGCTAGATATTTGTCATCTCTTGTCTTTTTGATTGAGATAGGTAAGTAGGTAGGGAGGGAGGTAGGTGTACTTTATTGATCCCAAAGTAGGAAATGATTATGTGAAATCACACAAAGGCCTTGGTGGTTGTCATGAGCCATGACGTGTGCAGTTGTAGGCATGTTAAAAAGCATATTTTGTCATTTTTTATTATTGGGCATGTTATGTAAAAATATACATCGGTTAACACACACACACACACACACACACACACACACACACACACAGTTGTCTTCCATTTATGTTGCCTTACTAGACCTCTTCAAATTACTCTGTGGATGTTTCTCACTATGCTGCTAGTTTCGTTGCACCTGTGAAATTGTCCTATAATCATTTTTAGTGGTCCACAGATTAGTTTTTTTTACTGATCTTGACTACAGATCTAGAATTTCTTTTTTTAAAGGCACGAACATGGCTTATTACTGTACTTGCATACATTCATCTTATAACAACATTCATCCGTTCCTTCTGTCATGTAGGTGTCACAGGTTTTTCAAAAAATGCGACAACATCAATTAGTCATATATGTCGCACACACGCGTCAACATTCTCCTCTTTTTTGTCTCTGCCTCATTTGATCAGGCAAGACATGCAGGAAGTGAAAGAGGAACTGCGGAAGGAGAGAAGCAAACAACTGGCCCTGCAGGTAAGTGGAGCATGTCTTCAGTTTTACTTGCCTTCACACCTGCTGCCTGCTGTAGATTGCCAAACACAGAATTCGGCTTTCAAGGTTGTTTGTGTAAAATTGAATATTTTCCATACAGGAGGAAGTAAGCAGTTTAAAGATGAAGCATTGATCAACACACACACTGTGATCGCGGTAGCTGCCTGACGCTGCCGTGGAAGCCCTCGAACTGCAAATTTGAACATGTTGCTAACGTGGAGCAGGGAGGGAGAAAACACGCGAACTCTCCCGCTGCAGACACAAACGAAGGCAGCATATTTGGAGTACATTTGGATCTTGGATCAAGCTACTCCTGCACTGGACCGGATCCTCCAAAAAGACTTTTAAACTATAGAGTATTGTTAAACATATATCAAGCATATGTGAATGCTGGAAATTGCATACATTGGTCTAAAGTGGGTCGTACGGGGTAGCAAATTACTGTTTGACATTCTTTTATTACAACTGTCACTTTTATCGCATTTACTGTACCTTTTAACATGATGCCTCAGCAGAATGTGTAATATATGCAGCTGTAAATAGGAGGAGATATTGTGAAGTCCTTTCTCAAAGAACTTAAAAAATAATTTTAAGTCTGGAGCACTGTTATGTGAATATGAATACCTGAAATACTACTGTCAAAAACATGGACTGACGTGCAGGTGAATTTCTACATGAGAATGTAATGCTGCCTTGATCCACAGGAGGGCACTGTAAGGCCGTTCTACATAAAGAGGCGTTTAAACTTGTCAGTGAATGCTGGATTAAACCCACATTCGAAAACTAAAGGCTAATTTAATTCAGGAGAGTAAACATGATAAGATTCAAGCTTGGTGGACATGACTGATGTTAACGGACGATTATGTTACGAGACAAAATCTTTTTAAATGCTACAGGATTTATACAAAGTTCGTGGTCCACTGCTTTCTTTGCAGTGAAGTGGAAAAGGCTTCCCATATCACTGACTCACCCTGAAAACTTTCAAAACAGTGACTCATTGCCATCCATGTGAACATGCATAAGATTAAATGAGAAATGTTTTTGCACCCGCCATAGAGAAAGCTATTTAACTTGACCACATTTGGATCACGCCATCTTCAATAAGACATATAGATTTGGTTTCGGCTCCAAATGGTGGTGGTGGTGGTGGTGGTGGTGTTGTGTTCCTGTCTAAGCCTACTTGCGTTGCCCACTGTAGAGCACATCTGGACAACATCTGGAGCTCATCAGGGACCGGGTGCTCCTGCAACTGCCATGGGAACATACTATTTTTAAAAACTGTGTTGAATAATGGTCATCAAGGGCACGCTCCCTCTAGAACACGGGGCGAAATGCATTAGGCCAAACAAACAAGGGGTCAGATGATATTGCAGAAATCATACATTTTTGAAATGAATGCCCTTTCTGTACAAACACACACTCGCACACATTTTATTTCTTTTACTAAGGGACCTTTAAAAGCTACAATAATCTCAGTGATGACAGGCGTTGCTTACATTACAGGCAACCCTATAAATCATAAAACACCACTTGTGTGACTTACCTGCAAGAAACAGTGCTGCAGACCATGGATGCTAACAGCACCCCGCCAGTTCGCTGTGAACATTGGTAGGAGGAAACTACTGCAATTATTGAAAACTGAGTGTTGAAAACTGAACCATTTTGGAGCTCAGAGGTCACGCACACACACACACACACACACACACACACAAAGTTAAAATTAGAAATTGTGACAGAGGAGCTGAACTGCGAAAGAACAGTTCACTTCTGTCAAAGAAAGCAGGCCCTATTCAGAGTCAAATCATATGCACAAGCTCGAGGGAAATTGTAATAAATCTGCCACATATTAAAAATATAATTTGGATATGGAGCCATTGACCGAGGGGAATCATAACAAGGATGGCTTTTAACTTTTAACTAACTTTGATGCATTTTCTACTCCCTAAAATGTGACCATTGTAAATGAATGAGAACAATTTATAGTGAGCAGTTCAGGAGTAGCTACAAAGCACGGACGTAGCTACTGATGTTATCATCTGTAAAGTGGTGTTTTCTGGATTTAGCCAAAGAGCCACAAATGACAGCCTTACATTTTGTATTAGGCTCGTCTTTGGGGAGACCTTTCCCACGCTTTGGTGTGGCTTTCAGATGGCCTTCTTGTTGATGCTCACTTAATTTCATTGATGTATTTTTTTTTCATAGTTGCCATATTGGTTAAAAACACGTTGCTGCTAATTACATGCGGGTCCCGATTACATTATGCCAAATGAAAAAGGACATTATTCAAAATAGTCAGTCTCGGGCGAGAAATTTTCTGGGTCCTATGATTTTGAGGTAGACGCCATCCGCCAAGGGTTTACACAAATATAACTACACAGCTACTTCAAAGAGTCTACACACCATGTACGCCACTGATTTCGGAAAAGCCTGTGACCACATGAGAGGCTATTCCAAGACCTCAACAGAGAAGACTTCAGTGTGGGCTCCGTCTGAAAGCAGAGTCTGTCTACTCTTCTGGCGAACTTTGAGGAGGACTCTTGTGGAAGTTCTTCTTGGCTTGCTTTCCTACCTCCAACCGTGGCGTTCCTCCATGCAACACTATACCAGCCTCACTGCACAAGGATGAGGGCCCTACAGGGTTGGCCAATAGAGAGAAAGTCGACACATACAATGTCCTCATGAGTATTTAGCATATTTTCCCCTTCCGTATGGCTTTATTGACGTGGCAAGAATTCATACTTTCATAACTTGTAGAGCACCAAACCTAGAGATAGACTTGCGATAATGTCCAGTACAAACATCAATTAACATCAATGTCCTTTAAGACTTTATTGGCAGGCAAACAGTATTCCAGTCAGTGAACTCAAGTGGAACAAATTCATTATTTGAGTACAGAGTTGATGTTACCCCCCAAAGCTCTGACCCCCACCACATTAGAAGCAGTGCCTGACACCGGCCATTATGTTGAAGCTACTGTGTGTGGGCACCTTCTTTCTGTGGGGCTGGCACCAGTATGACCACTCCTAAACGAAGCATTTCCAATCAAGTAATAATCTATCGATCTGAGACAAATGTTAGTAATGTTATGAATCAGTGAGCAGCAGCACACCATTATCAGCGCATGGACAGAGAGAAGCAAGTCAACCACAGAAGCAGCAGCAGTACAGATGTAAGAAAGAAAAACAGCGAAGCGAGCAGTAACTCAAATATTTCTATAAGACAAATACAGTGTTAAGTGTCTTCAGTGAATGTGTAGCAGACTACTGCGAAGCCAAATGTTTGAAGGACGTTATAATCATATCAATGAGCTGTGGTCACCGTTACATTGGCATTCCTGAAGCCACTGTAAAATATTACCCTAGTAGAGACGCAAGTCAGTAGTGTGCGCCATCAGGAAACTTCATAAATCAGAAACATAAAGAGGTCGCAATACCAATTCAGCCCAACGCACATAGTATTCAAACATGAATATCAAGTGTCACTGCTGTATAAATTAAAAGCACTAAAGAATCATACTGAACATGGCAAACAGCCAAACAAAAGAATATTTGCTCAACCGCTGCTGGGAAGCCAGTCACAAATTTGGACATTAAATAGCGATCGAAGTCCCGCACACACTGCAAATCAGAAGAATAAGAGCAGAAAGCCGCAGCCAGCAGCATTGCACCAACAGAGATTAGAAGTATGCACATACAGTATTAACAGCACAAGACAAAATTCAGCCAGCATTGTAATATCAGCAGGGTAGGAGCACATTTATACGAGCAGGAACAAGCAGCCAGCAGCATCATATCAGCAGCATAAGAACAGAAGTAAGCAGCCGGTACAACTCCGAGACACGGCAAAAAGACAGCACGGTCAGCAGAGCTTTAAACGGACAATTTAACAATAGTTTATAGCCACGCCAGCAACTCTGCTCACAATGTCAGTGTAAATCCTCATGTTCCACCGCATCTTAGTTTAGTTTGTTTCCTGACATTTGCTTGTTTAGCACTAAAAACAGCCGAGGCTGATGGGAATGTGATTAGTTTTGCAGGCATTTGGTCGTCGTAAACCAGAATTATCCCTGGCTGGTGAAAGTCCAGGGGGGATTCCTAAAGTTACTACAATTCATCCTGTGGGGAACATGAACGTCTGTGGCACATTTCATGCCAAGGTCCATCCACTGAATGTCAAGACATTACACTTGGATCCAAACATTTCAGCCTGCAGTAAAGAAACCATAAAGAGAATGAGAGGATCGCTGATGTCTTTGGGATACATCCTCTGGGAAACATGAAAGCCTGTATGTCAAATTTTGTCAACAGTCTAAACTAAAATTCCAATCTTGCCAAACCAAAATGCTCGAGGAGGGGGCTCACTTAGGTCTGTGGGCCGTGTCATTATCTTTTATTTCATGTATTTTCTAGACAGAAATTTGGAATAAATCCATCCAGCATTTGAATCTGGACCAAAATGGTGGACCGGCCTACAGCATCTCACTGCTAGCGTGGCAAAAATCATCGTCGAGCACTGAAATAGCAGCTCAACAGAGCCAGAACAGTTCATACTCATCCGTGTGACGTGATCCCGGTGCTTGTACTCAGGTGAGGTGAAACCTTTGTCTTCCGGCTTGAAGTGGCGTTTGAGGACCAACCGCCCCAAAATGCAGTGACGACATTCGACGGGGTCAGCGGCGCAAATTATTATTTTTTTTAAACTGACTGCAAGTAACATGGTTGAACACGGTCGAAGTTTGCCTTGACATTACCACAGGACCAAGAGTAGGAGAACACAAACGAGTGAACAGGTGCGGAGTGTTTAAACGAACCGCCTTTTCTCAAAGGGTGTGCTTGATATTTGTACATCCGCTCCCGACGTCTGCCCTACAATCGTGACCCCCATCGTGAGCCTCACAAACATTACTGCGACAAGAGGATTGTGTTGGATTTCCCGGAAATTTTATTACAAAAGTTCTTTCTTCTTTAATCTTTTAAGACAGAGACACTGAGCAGAAATAATAAATGAAAAATAATGAAACTCTCCTGATAAAAAATATACTTATTTTGAACTTGATTAAAAATCCATGGCCCAAAGGTATGGAGAAGATGAGCTCTGTGTTGTATATTTGTCTGACATTTGGGCATTATGAAGAGAAACAACGGTAAATTGCTTCAGCTTAATACTTTGATTCTGTCATTTCCTCTGGTGGAAGTACCCCTGAAAACATAGACATGAAGGAAATGTACTTATAAATTAAAGACGCCAATTTTAATTGTCTTTTCACCATAATCTGACCCCCCATCCCTCCATCCCCATTGGATAATAGCTGTTTGTTCAGACAATGTCATTTCCTTTTCCTTTACACTGCAAACAAATGATCTTCATTGCAACATACAGTACATATTAATTTGCTTACATAAACCTAGTTGTGTGCATTTAATGTCCTTAAGCACCATACATTTTAAAAGACTGATTACTTCACACGTCCATCACCTCCCGCATTCACACCGCCCCTTCTTCCATGTGGCTTAATCGGTTGTAAAGACATCTCTTGGTTTAAGTTCATGTAGTCAGTTAAAGTAACATTGCATAATAACAAGTGCAATATCTCAAAGTCCGGCTCCGTCAGAGCCGAGTCAGTGTGGCACATCACCGTTTTGCCCGTTTCCACGTGTCAGTTTGTATCTAACAGGTTCTCAAGTCGTGCAGGCTTCAGGGACACCGGGCCCACTCAAAGGTCTGTGTCAATCCATCGCAGAGTTTGCAGTTAGTGCTTCCCTCGTCAGCCCTTTTAGTAGTAATGCACTCTTCCAATCGTCCCTGTGCCCGACCCCAGAATATCAGGTTGGCCGTTCCTCCAGATCTCTCGTATGATACGTTCCCTCTCCTCCAGTCGCTGTGCCCGTTCCAGCTCTTCGGCTGAAGTGAATACGTTCACGCGCCCCAGCGTCCCATCCGAGGGGCCGTTGTGATTGCCAACAGGGATTTCTGTGATGGGCAAGAGGGCCGGCGCCTCAACATCGACCCCTTCTTCGTCATCTTCATCCTCACTCTCCTCCTCCTCCTCCTCCTCCTCCTCGCTGATGTCTTTCAACTGTTTTTTCTCTGGCGTGGAGGGCGCGACGTTGGTCCGTGGCTTGCAGGAGATGCGGATGACCAGGAGGCAGAGCGTGAGCACCAGGCCGAAACACACTCCGAGCACAAAGTAGAGACCAAAGCTCTCCGGGTTTGCTAAAGAAAGGACACAAATGAACCACATCAGATAAAGTTGAATGTTGAAAAAAACGATTTTGCCGGGCTGAAGCCGAGCGTATCGTACCTTTAATGTGCGCATAAGCAGCTATGCTGTTGCTCAAGAGGTCCATTTCCTTTTTCTTCACGTCCATGGTGATCTTCACTTTGTTATTTCTTCACACCTGAAATACAACAGATATATTCACATTTGTCAAATCTGGCTTCGGTGAATACTGCAACTAGAAAAACTATAAATGCTCTTCCAGGTGCTTATAAGCCGACGACCCTTCCTCCGGGGTTTACATTCTGTGCAGCGTTCGGACGTCGCTCCGCCTGGCCTCATATGCTTCGGGGTGGGTGGGATGGGGCCTTCGAGTGTCAAACAAAAGCTCCTCTGTGTCCTCCTTAAGTACGGACTTCATCTGGGATCATCATAATGCGTTTGGCACATGGCACTCTGCCTCTGCCATTTTCTCTGCAGCACGGCAGCCCTCTATAAACGTAGGTTAAGAGTCAATTTTCTGAGTACCCACAAAGGACTCTTTCCGGCCTGATAGAACTCCCAGATCAGTCTGTGAAGAGCAGAGGGAAAGGCCAATGTGCCGCTGACTTATTTGTCGTCTTTGGGAGTGAAAAAAAAAATGTGTCCCTGACATTTAAGCTTTCTGTCCTCCCGGCATCCTGTCAGTCTGAGGAGCCCTGTTGTGTTTTTAACTGTTCCTGTGTGGAGTGAAAAACAGAGACGCAAGCGCGGTGCGCGTTCATTCGCCTTTCGCAGTCTGTTTTCTGTTTTCCAGCAATTATCCGTATCGCGTCCTCTGTGTTACCGTCATGTTACCTCCCCACTTAGTAGCTATTGTCTTCAGAAGGAACATGTCTGTTTTTCGTCTGAAACAAAGCATTTATTAGATTTGCATGTGTGGAACACCGCAGCGGGGTTGTGTTGTGCCGTTGGGTCTTTCTGTGTTCCCTCTGTTCACCTTCCCCAGCTCCCCTTCTTTCGCCACCCTGCACCCCTTTCCTGCTGACTCTGGCTTTTCTCCTCCACTTTGCCATTTTGTTAAACGCGGCAAACGGCAGACAGACGGCTTCGAAATAAAAGGAAGCGCCTTTAATCTTTGCAGCCGACGTTCCCCCATTAACGTGTCCTGTGTTGTGGCTGGCTGTGGCGAAAAATGCCATGTTCATGTGACATGACGACGAACTCTGAAGCCCCCCCAACTCTAACCTGTGTGCGCTGCTCTCTAAGTCGAACCACATGTCACTGTGCCTTCACACAGATCATAGGGGGGTCCTCCAATTGTATAAACCACATGTTTGTGTTTGCATTTACCTCCAAATTACACCCGCTAATAACCCGAGCGCCTGAGTCCGCCTGACTCAAGATGTGAATACCTCATTGATTTATGTGTGTATGTTTGTGCTTATTTGTTGACGCAGCGTTCTGTTAAAAATTCCGCCATAAAAACCACATGTAAGCCATATGTAGTGTGGCCCACCAACAAAAACTTAAAAACACAAAGTGGAGTGCAGATAGAAAATAAAAACTTACCACAAAATGAAACCTAGGAGCAATCACTCAGTCCCAGCTCATGGTGTAACGAGAAGTTGGAAAATGGATGCAAAATGACCAAGCGCCGCTCGCTTTCTCCCGCTTGCTGTTGGATCGGGGCCCGTGATCTTTGGTCCTCAGGCTGAACGGTTCATTTGGCAACCCTGAGACAAGAGCATACACACACACACACACAGAAAAAGAGAGAGAAAGAGAAGAGACACCCACCCACACACACACACACACACAGACGTCAGGCTACATTAGAGCCAAACTCACTGAGGTGTCTGCAATGCAAACAGCGACAGGCCTACTGCAGGGTACTCGGCCCGAAAAGAGGCTGGGGGCGTTTCGGTTGCCAGCAGTTGGTTCAACTGTGCTCTCTTGAGCCTACACAGGGTAAAATGAACAGAGGCTGCAAAGGCGCAGGAATGTCCAAGCTGTCTGAAAAAGCAAAAGCAAACAACATCTTTATATTATCCACCTTAAATTAAAGTTATTTTTAGGGGAATCATTGGGGCGGGATTTTATGTTTAACCACCATCGGATGTGTCTTTAATATAATTAGATTGGTTCAGTGTGAGTAGAAACTAAAAACTGTCTATAATATCTCTTCAGTTCGAAATGGACTGATGTTGGCAGCCACTGCTTTGTACCATCCCAGAGTGATATACGGAGTGTTGAGATTACAGGACTATTCGTTATGCAGGACTTATATAATTATAGTTGTTTAATTGGGTACAATTCAGATTATGCTCACTTTTTATTTGTGCAAACTTTAGCTGCAGTGCAGAATAAGGGGAGGGGTTTCCCTGCAAGCACCAAGCTCCCTTCTCACTTCTAGCAAATAAAAACACTATACAATCTACCAGAATCACCTTCCTTTATGCAATAAAAGCCATAGAACTTGCTGGGGGGGTTAGTGCATTTCATGCCAGGTATGGGCAGATTGTCGTCTGTGAAAAATGCTGTAAACTTTTTCTTGTTGCTATGTTTAGGGAACAAGCTCCTCTGCCAGCTGCAGGTCGGTTCGGCACAGCCTCTGTGCTTCTGCGGGGCAGATTTTGATCTCGCTGACTCTTGGCAGATCCTGTGTACACTGCACAGCGCCTGACCGAGGCAGCAGTCGGGGGCTAAGTGACAGAGCGTTCACCATGGCAACACGCTTTCCAGGCCACCCCCTCGGGTCCCCACGGGAGCGAGACGATGGGCCCCTTTGTTTCTGCTCAACAGGGATGGACCTACGCAGTGTCTTCCTGTCGAGCTTCCTTCCTTTCTTTTCAATTATGAACAAGTTCATCTCCTCCCTCCCGCCAGAGTCTACCCCCCCCCCCCCCCCCCCCCCACTAATGGAATCTATTCATCATTACCCAAGCAGAGCTGAAGAACAAGGCCTTTCAATGAGCTATTTTGTTTTTGTCTCAAGGGTAATAAAGGGAATGGCTCGGATGACTACAGTCGCTCTCAAAGCCAAGGTCAAAGCTAATGACTGGACACCTACAGTACCGTAACTGGCGTCCTCGCCAACTGGAATGAAGCAAACCTGAGCTCCACCAGGACTCGGGCGACTGTTACCGTTGGTTAATGACAACTGGAGACCTGTTTAAAAGCCCATCTGAACTCTCATTATCCTGCCCGTGTTGTTTTGTTGTGTTTTCGTTGCATCTCCAGAAGGTAATTATTAACAGACCCTCTCCTCGCCACTTACGTATTATCCATGACTCAACATTTAAGTCATTTTCTCCAAGTGACCCAATTTGCTTTTCTCTGGCACATGTTGCTCTCCAGCCTTGAAAATGAGGCCGTCGTCAGAACATGATAGTCGCACGAGAGCGAATTGGTGTAATTTTGTCCCACCGCGTTTTACTCAAGTTACATGATGAATAGTCTGGCAAATATTATGAATCGAAACAGCCGTCCTCATGTTACATATTAAAACTATACCCCAACATGTTTAATTTAAAAGAAAGAAGTAACGAAAGAGCAAAATGAAATCTAGACAACCCTTCTGGCTAGGACCAGGTTGTGCACTTCAACAAAATTCCAATTCACACTTGTAAATGTCAGGACACAAACTGGTGTTATCACAAGGCAAACCTGCATAAAGTTTCTAAAAACATATTTCAGTGCAGTTACTGTATGTTAGAATTGGTCATTTATGTCTTTCGATCCGAGCCCCCGTGTGGCTTTCATTATTTAGTTACAGACTGTACATTCGCGTTCATCTGCAGCGCGTGTCTCTGTCCACATCTGAGCTCCTGTGATGTTAATGTTTAGTCCTTTTTTTGTCCCTGCTAGGTTATCATTAACTCTTTCCCGGCCTCATATCTTGAGGTCAAACACTCTTGAGTCCTCTACATGCTGCTGACTAGTTGACCCATCTGGACATTATTTAAATTGTGTGGGAAACAAATACATCTCAAATTAAATCAAAACAAAGTATATCGCCGGCGACGAATGATAAAGGTCGCAACCCGCTCAGCTATTTTGTTTTTTCCCCCAAAATCCGTCAGTCAGCGATGAGCTATTTGTGTAAGAAAGTGTGCTCTCACTGAAGCCAGCACAAACACAGTACTACTGTGCTGTTGTGGCCTGAGAAGAGGTCAAACACTATTTCTACCTCAGCACTGTTTGCTTTGGTTCGGGTGCAGGAGCCGAGTGGAAGAAAATCTCCACGCTATCATGCAGTGAGGTATTTTTGGTGGCCATCCACTCAGAGATAACCACAATGGCTCTTCCTTCCCGCAGGGTTTGTCCCTTTCCGCAGGGACAACATCCGGGGTCGAAGCCTCCCTTCAGCATCATTGCCATTGTCTGAGATAAGTTTTGGACAGACATGACTGAGCTGTATGCTGTACGCAGACGTCAACTGGGTGATTTATCGGGTGCCTCCTTACAGGGGCGGACCTCCAAAGTGAGGCGAGGTGATTTTCCCCAGACACTTCTCCAGTGAAACTTGTTTCATAAACCGTCCAACCACAATGCTCCTCTTCCACGGCGAAGGAATCAAAGTCATAACCCTTCGGCGGAATTAATGTAGGGAGTCAGGCCACATTTGATTCATACAGAAGATGAAAAGGTCAGAAGCGAGTCAGTGCTTTTTCTTCATTGTCATGACACACGCCGAAACCACAGGGGGAAAGAAATATTTCTAATATCTTGAATTTCTCTGCAGCCAAAGCAATTCCTGGCACAATGGACAGTCTTTCTGTGGTTCGCCTGGGACGGATCTGCACAGAAAAGAAAATAGCCAGGCTTGGGTTTAATCACATTTCATTGTTTATCAAACTCAAGTTCACACATATGCACTCTGTAGTAAAGGGCATCACTGAAGCTGCCAAAAGAATTTATGGCATCTTACATAGTATTTGTTTTTTTCTCTTAATTGTGCTCATTAAAAAGTTGCTTTTTGATTCTGTGGCTGTTACTGAAGAAAAAAACCCACATTCTGGACTTAATGTGAATAACATCAAACAAGCCACTGAGGGTAATTTATTCAAATTATTCAATAAGATTCAGCTTGTTGAGCAAATTCTGAAACTCTGCTTGGTACAGAATCAGAGCCCATTCTTGGCTCAGTTATTCTGTGACTCAAGATGAAATTCTCCCCCGTCGCTGCTGAAAGGTTAACAGCTACCTACAAACTGCCAAGGAATCTGAAACTGTATCACAGAAATATCTGCTGGATGTCTCTACAAGCCATCCATCACCCACCTGTAATCAAGCAAGAGAGCTTGGTCTCCCAAGGCTTCAGGCATAATGGAACTTCAAGCTTTCCCACTTTCCACTCAGCAAACAGAAACATTGTCCAAAACCTAGATCTCCATTTACAGAGTCTGTGAAAGCGTTCATGAAGGTCCACGGGGTGGAGGTAATTTCTCGTGGAAGCCACAGGGAGATTTCTCCACGTCCAAGACGCTTGCAAAAGGACTTTGCGGGGGAAAGTAAGAGTGAATTCCTTCCAAGTTCCTCTTCACAGGAAGATCTTGGGATTCAAGCTGTGCTAACTGTTAGTGCCGCTTTTCCTCTTGTCAAGGCCTGCCAGCGTTTCTCACCGAGAGGAACCTTGTTGCATTTGGAAACAGGACAGGGATGTGGTTGCCATCAATATGGAAAAATGGAGCTCCAGGTGAGGCCGACCCCAAACAGACCAGTCAGAGAGTTTATGCAAATACTTCGATTTTGTGCCATCTATCAATGAGATGCTGTTTTTCACAGAGTGATGCGATGAACTTAAATATTCTGAAACAACCCAATGTGGGTTTTTGAAAGTAATGGGTAGAACCAAGGTCTGACGCTGCCTCGTGCACCACATGAAAAGACACAAGTTCGAGTTGCTACAATCAAAGGCGGGACAAGAAACTAGGCATCTTCAATAGGGAGAGATTGTAAAGCACTGAAGAGATAAACATATTATTAAACATGTTTATCTCTAAACAACATATTTAGAACAGCAAAGTCTCTGGTTTGATTCTGGCTGGGAATCGTTGTTGCATGTCCAACAAATACCCCATTCCCTCTCAAATTGATGTCTTCTTTTTTTTTTACAGTACGCAATATAGTGAATACAAAATGTTGAGGAAAAATGAAAAAAATGTTGGGAGTTAAGTCAGTACCTGCACTCTGGTCGGATTGGTCTGATTTATCACCGCCATTGTGCAGAACCTGATCGGAAATGTTTGATCCCATATCTTAAGTACAAGGTTAGAGACTCCTATTGGCAGTTGTGATGGAAATGATGATGTTCAAACTGTCTGTAAATTATGAGCAATCCTCTACGGCTTCAAACTGCGTCAGCTGACGGAGACTGCATGATGCCGCCGAATGCCTTGGAGCAAACAGAATTCGTTGTTTCGTGGACTGCTGTTTGCAAAGTGAAAAACAAACTTCAAACCTGTTGAGCCAACACAAATGACAAATCTTTAAGGTTCGACTTCTACCCCAAAATGACGACTGAGCCATCTTAATTTGCTGTTGAATACCATGTGATATGGTCAAAAGTTCCAGAATGAAAGCAAGTGACTGGGCATTGAGAAGATTGTTTTGTCAACCCCTTAAAGAGGCTTTTTGTCACCTTCCCATTGTCCAAAAATAATTGAGAAGAGACAATATACTGTATATTGACCTTTATATATTGACTATGATGCTAAGTTGACCCCCTCTGCAGGTAAAACCAAATACATTTTAGGTGCAGAGACAAACAGATTCAGTGAAAGCTTAAATGTCCAAACTTGCCCAGGTTTTATTAGGTTTCCTCTTGAGTAGGTCTTACCTGTAAATAAATCATGATCTTAACCCGTGTTGTTGGTGCACTATTCAATCGTCTTGTTTTTTTCCATTAGATGATTCAGTCTTGTCCAAAGTTGTGGGATGTGTTTGTGTTTAATATAGACCTGAAAGAAAGCCTTGTTTCTCTGAGGTGTTGACGTACAATTTATTTGACAAAGACTCAGAATCAAACCAGTCAGGCATCGTTGGACAGCAATATATTTGACCTTAGACGTGACACTTTTCCACAAGAGTAGACTTATAATTTCAACATGACACACAGGGGTGAAACAATCCTGAAACCAAGACTATAAAAAGTGATACAAATGTCCACAATGTCGTATCCTGATACAGATCAACAGAACCGCAAAATCCCTGCGAGTCCTTACTAATGTAACAAAACACAATTTTTCCATTCATGTGGTAAAAGTTAGACTAGCTAAATTAGCTCAAGATGCATAACAACCCTTTGATTGCAATCTCCCGTACACATTCCAGTCAACTTTGTCGGGATATTTTTGGGTACATAGACATATGAACCAAAGTCTGTTCTTAAAAAACAAGGTCTGAACCGAACCGTCCGTCAATTTCCAGAATTGTTACGCCCCTAATAAATCTGTATGCTCCGATCCAACAAATAAAACAATACTATTGTTTAATTGATCAGGTATATGCTTCACTGTGTGGAGGCATTTAGCTGCATGCATGAAATGCCTCCAAACTGCTGCCAACTAATCTGAGCATATGTATGAAGACATAGAATAACAACAAATGGAATTGAATGGATCAGCTTATCGGTCAAGGATAACGGATCATGCTATTTGAGTAAACATCGGACCAATATCCAATACCAGTATCGGATTTGTGCATCCCTAGCCAACATGGCGCCAGCTTGGTACAGAATAACTGCAACCCTTGCCTGCAAAACATCCCTCAGTATACTTGTGTCATAAAAAGTGAACCACAGTGCACTGCTTGTGCTGCGAAGAACATCTTTTCTGGACTACCCCAGGTAATGGGAGGGTAATAGAGACATGGCAGTGAGCTGGGGGGTTAGGGCAAGTGGTTAACAGCAGCCAGATGTGTTTCTGATGTGAGTCAGACTCCAATTTCTTTACTATGTAAATGAAGAGTAGATATCCCTTGTGTCATCTTCGCTTCGTGCCGCCGTTATCACAGTGGCAATCAGGCAAATCGAGCAGAGCTCGTGGAAGTAGGGAGCCGCATGCACCCAAAGCCGTGTGTGTTTGCTCACGGGGTTTGTTTGTGCATGTGTGTCTGTATGTTGAAATTGATTACCATGACAATTCCTCTTTAGTTCACTAAATCACAGTGGGGTTTGAATCATCTTAAATCCAAGTTCCAAAAATAGAGCAATGATCTCACCCCTGTACATTGATCCGGGCCGCCATCCAGCAGCACGCCAACACCACATACTGTATCAATTACATGGCGGACCCTGTGGATTACCCTGTGACACAAAACACGTGTTTGCCCTTTTTCTTGATTGGTACCGCAGAATCTACTCTTGAGCATGATGCAGCTCGGGGAGATTTAAGGGGGTTTGGAAATGTTGTGACGGGCATCGTGTTTGTGTGGTGAAAGTAAAAGTTGGTAGCTGTGTTGGATTAAGTGAACCAAGTGGACTAGCATGTTGAACAGCCATCGGCACCACAGGTTATAAAAGAGAAAAGGTGCAGTGATTCAACTTTCCGCGTTCTATAGTATCAATTTCCAATATGATGATCATAATACTGTGTATTCACGAAGGTTTGAAAAGGGAAAACCAGAAGCTGGCAAAGGCCCTCAAATGATCGCAATTGTGTCAGTGAGACCATTTTCATATTTTCATTGTGCCAAGAGAGTACTGTAAGTAAAAGGTTCAACACATTATTAATCAACCACCTTGAATTAAAAAAAGTGCAGGATGCATTTTAAGTTTGTCATTTACTTACTCCTCACTGGGCAGAAATAATAATTAGCTGCAGCAAAAGCAAATCACCGGCAGCAACAATGAGATGTCTGAATGGACCACTCTGTTGATGGGTGTATGGCTGTAGTTCAAAGACATCAGCTGACGATCAGCTGATCGGGCTGACACTTGCACCATGGGATCCATTATGCATTTCAAGTCCTATATGCAATGATTCTGTATATAATATATATCCTTCCTGTTATCTAACTTATTTGTCTCTCGTTTTACCATCGGACAGTCCCAACTAGAGAAATAGAGGCCAGTCACAATCAAAGGTCAGCTAAGGTCAGTTACTGCCCCCTTAAGTTTGGAAACGGTGAAAACTCATTTCATTTTATGCATGTTGAAGCTTTTCCATTTGCCATTTACTGTTGCACTAGCTTTTTTGCACAGTGTTACAATACAGACCCTGACCACCCAACAATGAACTTTCTGCTTGTCCAAGTAATACTGAGGCATAAGAGACACATGATCCTGTGTGAAATAAATTGCTGAACGTATAATTGCAAGTTACCTTGTTGTTTTTTAGGCAATCTGCCACAGTCCAAGATAATATCTTTAATAAAATAATTCTCTCCCCAAGCCATACACTAAATGAGAAACTGAAATTTAAAGGAGCTGCCCCACACAGGTCACTGGGAGAACATCCATTGGGACTGTTTTGTTATAACAACACAGTTTTTTGCAAGAAAGATAACACTGCTAAAGGACAAAACTCATTTCTCAGCCCAATGCATTGTCTGTGAGAGCATTATCCAAGATGGCATCATCACAGGCCCCCATTTCTGGCTTTAAGTGGATGTTTCTTGTCCAACAATATTGTGCAATTGAATTATGTTTCACCCCTTTTAATGCAAGCAGTTGTGGGGTTTTTTTTTCTTCTTGTCACTGTTTAATGTGTGTGGGGTTTCTTTTCTCTTGACTCACGCTGACTTGGTGTAGGATGAAACTTTCTGTATCTCCCCTGAAAACAGATTGGTACCCCAGGACTTTAGACAAGCAGTTCAAATCGGAGTCTGACCTCTGACCTGTGAATACGTTAACAACCATCCTCAAGACACATAAGACAGGCCCCGCTGATGACCGCGAGTCAGTGGAGTTTTGGAAAGAGGAACGTCTGCCCCCGTGAAGAGCTCGCAGGGGTCATGCACGGGTCAAATCTCCCAAGCCGTGAGGCCTTGAAGCAGTTACTTAGCGACAGTAAGCATTCACACTACGCGGAGGGTCTGTCTATCTGATTGACTGGAGGAGGCACAGCCAAAGTGCTGGTGCTCATTCAGATAGCCCTAAATTGAAGGAGACCACTGAGAGCAACCCAGGCCTGTCCAGCCTCCAGCCATGACCTCCCTCACCTCGCTTTCTCCCTGATAAGAGGTGCTATCCGTAAACGTCCAGATGAGAGAGAGAGAGAGAGAGAGCTATGAGAAATGAAGCATATGGTTAGCTGTTGTTCCATGAACAGCTGAAAAAGAAACAGAGCCAAATGCAGCTCACTCTCAAAACCTGTATTTGACATCCCTGGTGTGTCTCTCACCCCTCGAAATTACAAAACGCGACAGGATGTTTGCTTTGATTGTAGCAAGGTGACAACTAATTAATCACCACAAGGTTACAGCCAATAATGTGCAGCTGCACAGGGAAGCCATATCTCCTGCCTCCGTCTCAACTAGAAAGTGCAGCATCAGCTCCTCTTTGGCACTGGTTTATCGGATTCATGTTGAACACACACACACACATCTAACTCGACAACACAATGATGCACTGACACTGTTCTGGGCTGATACCAACACAAACACTGGACAAGCCTTATAAGTTTTACAAATTATTGCAAACAAATTTAAATTCAAAATCACCATCGTGCCAGAAAAGGCTTCATCAATGTGTTTACTCAATATTACTCTGCTGTTATGAAAACTTACTAGAGTTGCTAGCTGTGGAAACCAGATATCACAATTTATGGCACATGGAAGTTTTCCCTAACATACGCCCCTCCACACAAGCCTGCCAAACTTTTAATTCACATAAGCTGCAAAGGGATAAAACTTTAGACTCTCTTTTCTCCCGAAAAAAAGTGCACCTATTGTAAATGTAGATGTACAGAAAAGCTGTGGTTCACTGAAGTTTAATGAACTGTCAAACTCACCAGTCAGTGATAAGAGAAAAAAAAAACCCTGTCCTTGTACAACTGCTCATTCCACACAGAAAACCCGAGGCAAGCTGCAACTCCTCGTCTTCTTTCCCACCAAATTAGAAGAAAAAATCAGCGTTACAGCAGTCCTGGCTGTTTCTGTTGATTCACTGTTGCTGCTGTGGTCAAGTCCTGAAGAGTGTGTGTGAGTGTGTGTGTGTGTGTGTCTGTGTGTGTGTGTGTGTGTGTCTGTGTGTGTGTGTGTGTGTGTATGTGTGTGTGTGTGTGTGTGTGTCTGCCTGAGCGTGTGTGTACAGCGTCTGGGGAAGAGGTGGTAACTTCCCCTCAAAGTTGGAGACGGAGTGAGTAACAGAGTTTTCTCCCTCCTGGCTCCAATCCACATGAAGCAGGAAAAGCTGTCATACTATCCCCCCTATTCAGAGGGAGAAAAAAAAAGGAACAGCCTAAAATGGGCAAGCTCTGGGAAGAGAGGAGGGAGGAAAGAAGTGGTTGTGTGTGTGTGTGTGTGTGTGTGTGTGTGTGTGTGTGTGTGTGTCTGTGTGGGGTGGGGGTGGGGGGGCTTTCCCTCTGTTGTTAAGGAAATGGGTAGAAAGCAGCTCCAGGGAAATTAGCTCAAGATTTTCCATGCACAGTCCAGTGTCACAAGAAAACAACAACAACAAAGGAGCGACATTGTCCGTGTACAACTGATGAAAAGCAGCGTCTGATTTCACCGGCACACTCGTCTCTGTCCGTGTGATGTTTTTACAGAAAAAGAAAGGGGAAAAAAAGGTCTCGGCAAAGTGCGCATGTTTATTTTCTTGATGCTTTTTTGTTGGATGAGAAAAAATCCAACAAAAGAAAGACACTCACATCTGTGTGTGGGGAAGAGATAGCCTGATGGGTGTGGAAGAAGTACACATCTCTGGGTTTTTACACTTTTATTCCGCATGTATTAAACAAATAACCTATACAAAATGATAATAAGTGAACTTCCAAAAGTGCTGGTGGGCACATTTTTTTTAAAACGTAGCAGTTTCCTTTGAGCTCGGCAAGAAACAGTTCCAAAAATGTCAAACTACTTCTTTAAAATAGACTTATTTGTCCCGCATAAATTGGCTGGGGGGAGTCACTTAAGGTGAGTGAACATATTTATCCTCCTGGTAATATTATTCATGAGATTATACTATCACTGTAAATATTCAAAATGTGCAATGCATCGCGCGATGCAAAACCAGTTTTGACTCATAAGAACCGTCTCCAGAATGTCCGCGAATGAGTCGCAAATGAATTATGTCTCTGCTTGCAATACACAGAAACGCTTATTATTAAAAACTTGGACCTTCTTACAGGAGTCACCTTCCGGCCATAACTGCAGTAGGAGGTTATTTTGAAAAGTGGCCTTAAAGAACATGCAACCACATTGATCAAGTCAAGTCCCATGCAGAGGGAGTTGACAAACTAATTGCTACTAGCTGTGAGCCACAAAAAAACAACAACCCCAAAACACTTTTCTAAAATCTTCAGATGAAATTGCGTCAGTGATCGACCGCACAACCGAGGCCGCACACATATTCTCAGATCTCATATTTGGTCATATTTTGCAGCCACTTCTACTGGCAACAGCAGTTCCTCGTGTGTAAGAGCTGTACACCACCCCGGTGGGCTCAGCTGTAAATGGCCATGGACGCCGAGCTCTGTCCTGATCAAATTTCAATCGAAGCCAGTCGCTCCGAAAGGCACGGTGACATTTTTCATTACCGTTGCTACCACTCCTCGTGGGAAAGTAGGGAAGAAAAATCTGAGAGCGGTGCAATCAAGGGTTCATTTTATTCTTCCACAGGGGTAGACGTTGGAGCGGAGCTGTTATTGTGCTACACCCTGCTGGGGCTTGAAAGAACATCTTGGTCTGATTCCCACATATTTCACTCATTAACCCGCTCGCCAAACCTGAGCAGCCTGCACATGAGCGGCCACAAAAACTCGTCATGGTCCCGCTTCAGTTGAAACTGCGTCGCATCTCGCCCCCGCAGGGGGGGTTTATTTTGGACTCATCACTCCAAATCAAATATCCTCCCACTGCCTTTTCTTCGATTTTTTTCTACTTTACCCTATGCTCTCGTAAAAAAAAAAAAAGAAAGAAGTCAAGGATGCAAACAAAACAAAAAGGAAAGCGGAGGGCATCTCACCAACATCCCTCCCTGTCAACTCCGCCAAGGAAGAGGAGGTGCAGGGGCTGGAACAAGTCTTTGGAAAAGCTGAGTCCCCCTTCTTCAGTGCCAGGATTCAAATGTTTCTCTGAGCTCCATCAGTGATCACATTCCTGCCTGGATCTCCTCATGGCTGGCAGATGTCCACCTGTCCCGGGGGCTGATTTACACTCCGGCACAGGGTCGGTCTGAGGAGGGTGGATATAAGTTCTGGATAAAGGAACAGAGAGAGAGAGAGAGAGAGAGAGAGAGAGAGAGAGAGAGACGGAGGAAGAAGAGAGAAAAGGCAAGAGGAGGTGAAAATGAGGCTTAAAGAGGAACAAGAGCAGTCTAATTACAGGGCACCTATGGCTGTCAAGGCGGCAGACTTTTTCCTGGATCATGTCAGACAAACCCAGGCACGCCACTGTGGTGTTTAATGTAAATACACAGTTTATTATGATAAGCTGTTGAGGAGGCGGAAGCGGGAGGGGATAGGCGGCTGATAAGCAGGGAGCGTCTGTCTGCAGGTGGGGAAGGGTGAAACGAGCAGTGTGTGTGTGTGTGTGTGTGTGTGTGTGTGTGAGTGAGAAGGGAGTGAGGAGATTTAAACAAGATAGCACCCAAAGTGCACTGCCGGGGTGAAGCCGGGCGATACGCTCCAAACGGGCTTCCCAGGGGGAACAAAAGCTGACTACCATCTTTAACCTAGATTAATATTTGCAGTGCGTTTCATGAGAGAGTCGCCTCACCCACTCATTTTCCAAAGGTTGCCACACAGAGCCTTTGTTTGTGATCTGCACCGTAGGGAGGCCGCGTGAAGGAAAGCCTCTGATGAGGGGCTCGGTTTTGGCTTAAAACACGCCACATCATACGAATACAACAAAGACAAGAAACACTTACGGTACGAAACACAACACCATCCATTTGCTGAAAAGCAGTGATTTCATTTTTCTCGAGACAGGCAATAATCTGATAATTGACACGAGAGGAGACTAATTTAAACGTTGGCTTCATTGTACAACAACAGACAGAAAAAGAAAACGCCACCCGCAGACGACTCACGTGGACCCTGAGCCATGAAAATGAAATGAAAATCCTGAGAGAATTAGCATCATTTTCTCACAGATCAAAAACACACGGAGATATCCAAAACTGCAAACACATGTAGCCGAGAGCTTACGTCAAACGAAGGGGAGATGATGAGAGAAATACCATGTGAGGAGAGTGGAAAATAGACAGAGCAAGTGAAGAGAAAAAGACTGGAATAAAAAAAAAAAGCTTCTATAATTTTTCAAAGAAAATGTAGGTCATCAAACTTGTGATGGTACAAACACGGTTGGCTTTCACAACCTGCTCATTAAAACTTTGGCAAACCTGTGGCTGGATCTAGTCTAAGTCTGCACCTCCAAGAAATCTCCACACCCTCTTTTCCAATGCATGACATGAAAACACACGTCTCTGTCTTCGGCCCCATTAACCCCCCCCCCCCCCCCCCCCCCCCCCCATCCATAAAAAAAGTGCCGTGGAGGCATCTGGCAGCAGTAGCTTCTTTATGGGACAGATGGGATCGCAGGACAGGGAACTCCTGTACACAGGCCTTGTCGTGTGATCATAAGTCTGATCTCCTTCCTGCTGTGACTTTCCACTCCCTCAGCATGCATAAACAATAAATCACATGCGCATATGTGTAGGCACATGGGCACATATGTGTTGAGATGCAAAAGCACATATTGCACATTGCGAAGCATAGAAAGTGTCCTCGTAAAGGTGTGGCCACACCATGGAGTAGCGCAGCCAAATCCGTCCATGCACGCTTGCAAAATATATGAAGCGCGGTGACATAGGGATGATACTCATGGGTTTGGTCGGTGGTCTACTCTAGCTGGCGAGCTCAATGCTGAAATCTCAACGAATATGCCAGACTCACTTTTTCAACTGTCCGCAAATCATTCCTCTTTTATGTAACGGGAGGGGTGAATGTGTCTGGTTCATTTCAAATAAACGAGTCCCCTTAAAGAGGAAACATGAACGTCTTTTTGGTTTAAACTTGTCATCATGATGTTACGACTGGTGGAAGAACAACAACACCAGGCGCGCTTATGTAGGTCCTCAAAGGCCTTGCTTCCAAAAAGTCACACTCGATTGGCCAATTGAAAAATGATGATTGGATTTAGGAACTGCGTCACCCCGTTGTGTAACCGAAATAAGGAGGTGAACAGCGTTCTCCCAGCTTACATCCCGACTGTAGGAAGTGGCAGACGGTGGAACGGCGGACAATTGACAAAAATAAACTGAACCTTGCGAGAGAAAAAGAAAATCATGTTGATGGAGGAACGAAAGCAGGCGAAGAAGGAGAGTGATGAAAAAAGAAAATAACACAAGGATGTACCTGCGTCTTTACCACACTGACCAAACAAGAATACCGGTTGTCTGTTGCCTCTTCAAAAGACAGCAATGTCAGCAATGTTTTTTATTGGAATGGATTGGATTCACTGCAAACATCATTTTAAATGCGGTTGTGACAGACATTCTCTCTGGTTAATCCACACTTTGAACATTTTGGATTGGAGCTTCTAAAAACAGCAGCCCCACTGTTGGTAGTGTGTTCTGCGGATTCTCAACACTGGCGAGGATATTGTTTCTGACACAAGACACGTTTCTCGTTGGAATTTTAAAATGTAGTACAGTGCATCATATTGTCCAAAATCCAAGCGTTTTAGTAAACATGCCAAGTGAAGGGTGCGATATGTCACCTCCGGCGCACCCACGCAGGCCTGAATAGAAAGGAGATCGAGGGAGAGGCCTGTTTGGTATTAGGTGGGAAGCCTGGGGCAGGAAATGGTCTGGGGTTGTAGAGGGGAGGTCCGTCCACAGAGTGGGCAGTGGCCACACCGCCACCACCAGGGCTACAATAAGGCCCTAGTGTTCACCCGTGCCCCCCCCCCCCCCCCTCTTTCTGTCACTCTAACACAGGGGGCTTGACAAAGATTGAGTGAGCGGAGGGGGAACGGAGGAATTTGCAAAAGCTGAGGAGAAGTCGAGGGCTGAGATTACATAAACATGTCAACACCTCGGCAACTCGACATGGTCCTCCCTGCCTCCTCAGTCTCATAGTTTCCCCTTCCTCCTCCCCACCTCTTCCACCGTCTGTCTCCTCACAAACTCAGCACGGCTTTTTGAGTTGCCAGGATCCGAAGCACATTAGCTGAAGTTCTCACATTCCTCCCACTCCTACTCATCTTATCATGCTGAAGATCGCCGGTGTCAGGGTTAGCTGCTATTAAATTAAATCAATTTTTTTAAAAGGTGAAAGCATTCCTTGCAAAATAGGATACTGTGTCTGGGTTTCTTTGTCGTAAAAAGAATCCTGCCGTGTATATTGATATGAATAATTTCCAACGGACTGCTCTCTGCTAGTATTTGTTCGAGGAGCCGAGATGCAAGATCATTTTTCCGTTGCACCTAGCAAATTCTGTTACATGATACATTAACATTAACAGTAACTGGTATGAACGAATTCACATTTAAAATCGAGGATTTTGAAATATGAAAATGTATGGTTTATATTTAAAGACTCCCTATAATCACTGCATCACCTAAATAGTTACTATTGGCAGTAAATCAGGATTAGCTAATTATTTGGTGCCTTTTTAATATTTTCAGTCGAGTTAATTGTTTCATATACTTGATCACCCTTGCAAAAGCGGAAAAACAACCTTCCAACTTCAACTTTCATCTTGTAACTATATGGTTTTATGTATGTAAAGTATCACTGCTGGCTGGTTGTGTCGAATGTGATGTAAATGCAACTCGAAAACATTATACGAGTGCATATAATGAGAGAAAAGACGCTTGTCATTCCATTTGCACAATGTTTCAACCTACTAGGGCCGTGCACATCTGTAAAACTTTACAAAGACTGTGCAGGAGGCCACAACTGAGACGGCTCTTTGATGAACCCGTCGTACTTTGCATATTATGAGAATAGCTCTTTGTGCGGGTGCAAATGTCTGAGGTACATTGGAAACTATGTGACCGACCAACTTCCTGCGACAGACTTCAAGTGTTGAATATAGTGGAAATGGTGGTGAAGCCTCGCAGTGAACAACAGGTTTAATAACCAGCCATTCACATGACTTCACTGTCAGTCAGCCCGCAGCTCAGAGAGAGTCACATCCAGTGAAGCTGCAGGCCGAGATGGCACATGATTACTTCCACTTTTTGCCAGCAGCACCAAAAAGAAACACAAATCCCCATCTGTCTGCACACAAGGTCTAATGATGGGCTTTGTTTTACAGGGCACTGTGAAAGATTCTAAGTATATATCCCCAAAATAAGCATGAACAATGTTGCACTGTGTTTATGGCTTCCTTCACTAAAATTGCTGAACCATGCTTCAACGGTGATCCGCGGCCACCAAAAACACTCGTCTCTACTGTATTTTGAGATGGAGGGTGAAAACACTGGAGCTTTTCAAATGCCATAAGTTTCATTATATGGTTTGATTTTGGAGATTAAACCGCCAAAAATTAATTGACACGCTGCGTGAAGAAAGAACCATTATTGCAAAAAGAGATGAGGCACTGAAGTTGTACGTCTCGTGGCTGATGAACGTCCTCATTTATGAGGCTCACGAAAATGACTTGGTGGAGTGATGATGTAAGACACTCAGACTAACCTTTGCAAGACTATATGTTTGGGGGCATTTCATATGCAACACTTTTCAGTAGCTCGATTGGACGTTGCTAAAATGAATAGCTGAGCAGCCAAGTCAGGAAAATTGCAGCCAGCACAATTTCGAAGATTACAGCTGTTGCTGCAGAGGAGCAGAGGATATTATGTGGCATACAACCACGACCACCAACACTTACACAGTATCAAATATGAGGCTGACACTAAAAACAGCATGAGTGGTGATTATGGTTTGACATAGGCATCATTCCCAGGGGAGCTGGAGCCAGTGTGCGTGTCTGTTTCTACACACACCCACACACAAACACATACAGAGATAGATTAAGAGAGAAAAAAGAAGGAAAGGGGACAGCAGCTGTTGACTGTCAGGACGACAGTGTCGTGTTTTGGCCGCCACGTTCAGAATATTCTGCCTCTTTTGCCCCAGCCAACAATCGGTTACCCTACCCCCACCCTTGATCTGGCCTAGCTCCAGTCCACCATTGCCCCCTGAATGACAAAACAGACCCTTTTGAAACGTGACCTCTTAAGAAAAACAGAAAACACCAAGACAAACAGAACCGTGTAGCAACAGGTCGCACAAGGAAAACAGGGACAGAAAAGAAAAATGGGGGGAAAAGCTCAGTTTCTTGGCGCCCTGTGGTGTTTAACATTTTAATCAAATTCATGTGATTTCACGTCTAGTGATATCACGTCACACGGGGAGTATGTCATTTGCCTGACATTGCATGCAGATTTGTCTGCTTAGAATAACATGAACAATTTAGGAAACAAAAAGGCAGAAAAAGGATTGCGTCTGTTTAAAAAAATCCCACAAGGTGCTCTTTCACACAGGGGTGTGGCTAATGCATGGCAAAGATAAGTGTATATATATAAATTGAATGAATTAGCCACACTAATAAAGGCTTTTAAATGTTTTCACATCAGGAGTACCTTGGTATATTCCTTTTTTTTTGCATCAACATTCACAATATGTTGATATGTTTGCTCACTGAATTCTCTGATCAAAATGTGACACAGACCCAATTTTTCAGACGCGGGCAACCACCTGAGCAATCGAAATTAATAAATTGAACAATAAAAGACAGAAATAATGCATCGTCTTCACCCATCTTCACTGATGCCCGGGAGGAAGACAGCTGTTCACCCGCATGTCGCAAGGGTAGAAAAACTCTGCGTTAGATACTTCTGGATGTTAAACCACTGGATTGGACTGTGAGATGCATACAACTGAATGAAGTGTCGACGCATTTCTTAGGCATCTGCTCATCATCGCCGCAAATGAAGCAGTAAATCCAAAAGTTGTTACTGCATGTTGCACCATCGAGAGGGATTTCTGATCCATTTTCTAACTGTGGTATTTTGTACATTTCGCAACTCAAATCTGTAAATAACAACAGCGTAGAACAGACTATCAACATCAGTAAACCAACCTGAATTCAAATTATGAAATTCATATACAGCATCATTTACCTCTTGATTTGGTTTAGCTGAAATGATGAGCATGCATCATAATAAACCCCAATAAGACACAGCTCCCTGTTCACTTCCAATTAATTAGACCCCCAATCTCAGCCACACTACGATATCATTTTGTATTATATTTTCTCATAGGATAAAATAGATTAATACAGTGTGAAGCTTCCGTCATTGCAGCTTTCCTTACTTCCAAGATTTCTCTCAATTTACTATATATATAGTACTCTATGGTACTCGGTCAAAGGATGGCAATATTGTTCATCATCAGGAACCAGTCAATCTATTTGTATTTCCTATTAGCAATCTCGAATGGAGTTTGTATTGTACTAGAAGAAAAACAAAAATGGTGTCCTCAAGGCTCTGACCTTAAAGCTTGTCATGAATTAATTCTGGCAACAGACTGTGACGCGGCGAGGGTCTCATGATGATGCAAAACCGATGGCGCGACCAGGCTTCTAATCACTGATTCGTTTTGCCTTGAGGAAAGAAATGGACGTCTTTTCTTTGTTTTTATGTACACAAGGACGTCAGCGGGTTCATCACGAGAGGAGGTGAGGTTAGTGAGATTTTAAATGCGTCACTATGAAAATGGACACCCTGCCAGTCGCTCCCTCGGGCCAGCGGTCACCCTCCCGGGGGCTCATGCTGCCAATTAGCTGCCAAATAAATTTCCCTTCCCCTGCGAGCCCGAACCTCCGTGATATACATCCCGGGAACCGCAAGTTTCCCAAAGGATGCCCGGCCTGGCAGTCATCCCCATTGTGAAAACAGCCACTCCTCTCCTTGTATGCACTATACACACACAAGCAATGATAGATAGACTGCTCAGAGCTTGAACTATCCCACAGACATGAACTAAAAATACAAGCCCTCGCTTGTATTCATGACCGCTGAGAACCCGTTGAAATGAAACAACAGGCAGAGGAGTGAAGTACGGGCCAGCTTCACGCTGTAAACCACAAGCACTTGCACAGCCCTGGGTCCACAGCGTTCTCAAAAGCCTGCACATAATGACATGGAAACTGAGATCAATATGATGTCAACAAACAATCTGTTTCCATTCAAGCCTTTCCCACAGCCAAGGGTCTAACATTGACTGGGCTGCCGTGAATATGACGATGCCACACACTGTGTACGGTGCAGACGTGCTCGACGGGATAAAAATGGATGGAAGAGCTGCACACGAAGGCGAACGTGAGCACGAATTTGTGTCTGAATGATGCAGACTTCTTTTTCTCTCTCCCCCTCTCATTAAGGTGGAGCCCGGAGGAGTGCGCCGGAGGAGTGTAATTGACATAATAATACGCTTGCGCACACAGCTGCCGTCGGGGACGGCGGATCTGAGCCAGGTCTGAAGTCGACTCCGCCGAAAGTCGGAGTGCCGGTTCTCCGAGGACAGGACCCAACAGGCCAGGAGCAGGTGTTCAAGGTGGTCCAAGAGCTGCCTCTGCAAATGTCCACTTTGGAATCTTTTTCAATATCACGTACTCACCGCCTGCAGGTTTCACGGTGGCTCTGACAGGTTTGCAGGTTGTCCCTCTGCCGCTGTTGTAGTTTCACACCAGTTACGATTTTTTTCCCCCCCCAAACAATGACACAGAATCACAGCAAATGTAAATTCAAATTTCCATCAAAATCCACTTCTCCTCCATTCATCCTTATCTTCATTCGATTTATGTTTATTAGCACCCAACATAGTTTCAACTGAGAACACTACTTTCATGTCATGCTATTGGCTCAAGAACTTTCCAGGTATACTGTTCAATTCATCGGTGATTGTAAAGGAACATATTAAACACTAAAGAGAAGGGTTTATGACGTTTCTATCGAAAAGGATTCCAGTGTCAATAAAAAGCATCGGAGGAGTGACGCACACCTTGAGTGAGCTGTATATATCATATAATATCATATGTAATAATGCAATTTTATAGTTATGTCACGATGACGTCATTCCTACCACATAATCGAAAACAATTTTTGCGATCTATATGAGATTTCGGTTGTCCCTATTTTTACGGCCCCTGCCTTTCTGCTCGCTCTGCTTTGTTCACCTGACCTCTTCCTGCAGGAGCTTGCCGACATGTAGGGTCGTCAGTGTAATGGATGGCACTTGTACAGGTCTCACCAAGGCTACTATTGGCCTTTTTTCGATTTACAGAGTCAGGGCTGATCCGAAAAACCTGGATTTCTTTTCGGCGCGCAACACCGAACGGACAGCTAGCGGGCCGTGAGGAAATATTTGCTAATTTTTACAAAACGTGTATTGCTTTAGAATCGCCCACTGCCCCTTTAAAGTTAATAGACTTGACGATTATAATTTTTTAATGTGATTAAGAGACAACTTATTTTCTGGTTCGAAACTTACGCCTCTGTCTAAGCACACTGAGTAAATAGCAAAAAGATGAAAAGGATAAACTTTTCAGAGCCACATTTCAAGTCTGCACGCCGATTATCTGACACTCGAAACGGAGACTTTTGCACGTCGGGGAGACAGGGGAGGGTTCCTGTAAGCGAGGGGAGAGAGGCGTGCACTCATGCCCACCACCGCCACAACCTCGCTTACTGTCTAACACCCACCGACAACATAATGATTACAGCAGCCCACACCCACGCAAGTTGGTAAATACCGCTCACTTTTTTCTTTCATTTTTGTGCCTCTGAATAACTCAGGCATCCGCTTCCTGTTTGCCCCCACCCCAGAAGCTTAAGCCCCATATAATCGTTCAACACCATTGCACTCCCTCTCCTCTGCTCTGCTCCCCGTCCTGCCGTCCCCCTCTGCTGGGAACTGTTGACTCATGGTTGACTAAATCAACAGTTTCGGGCCGGAGGCCTCCATCTGGACCGTGGTCACCACTGTGGCCTGCTGGTCATTTACCTCTTTACTGGAACAAGCCCCTGCCACTACAGTCAACACACACTGACACTTGTGATAACAAGCTGAGCCGCTTGTCATTGGAAAACAAGCACTTTGACACCGCTGCACAGTCGGTGGGGGTCGAAGATGGCGGTTCGAGAAGCGCAAGTTTGTCACAAGTTGTGTTTTCAAGACCCGAGGGTGTGGGAGAAGCAGATGGCGTTCCGCAAAGAGAGTGTGACCTTCCTTTCTTTGAACGGAAATAACAGAACAGCAGGACATTTTTTAGGACGCTTGAGTGCTTAATGATTTACTCCCTCAAACGAGGAGCCGGAGCAGGAGCTGACATGTTCGGGACAAATCTCAATAGTTTTGTGCACGTTCAACACGTATCAGAGCAGCCTCTTACTGTAAGCTGTCTCTTCCTTCAGGCACAGCACATTGCCGTCAGTCAAATTCTACAACTACTGAGTTCAGGAAGCATTTGCTCTTAGCATGATAGCAGCAGAGTAAGACGGCGTATTTACGAGGGGGGATCGCCAATGCTGGGGCTCATCACCGGGGCTCAAGTTTGAACCTTGGTGGTTTACGCAAACGTAAAAAAATTGCTCAGGATAGAGCTCTGGGGGATTCAAATCTCTGCAGACCCGGCACTGCACGGGCGGCGTGGACACAAACCAGCCTCCACAGTCGCTGCTGAAGGCTTTCCACAGCCATTACTTCTTGACAGAGGCTTCCCTCGAGCACACAGACAAAACCGACACCAGAATTCGGGGAATTGTATGCAGAGAGTGCACGCGTGAGAAAAATGTGTGTGCTCATAAAATGCATGGCGCGCACATGCTTAGTGCGCATGTGCGTGTGTGTGTGTGCTGCATTGCATTTTTAAGCCCCCCCATGACAGGGGAATGCAAAAACATGACTCCCTCGGAGTGGAAACCATCTGCCTCACTTGTAATCAGCGTGTGCCGTGTCAGGGTGTTTACACTGAGGCTGCATGATTGGAAGAAAAGAAAAGAAGAAGAAACAAAAAAAAAAACATGAGCAAGACTACATAAATCAGTTCCCCGTTCAAGCCCCCAGACTTTATGCATCCAAGGCATAGTGTGACGCTTATCACTGATGAAATGAGTTGACCTGCAATCTGCGGCGCAATTTACTGATATTCTAGGCGCAGTCGTGTCCAGATGTTGTCGAGACGAAAGATAGATCAAGATGGATCCAGATCCAGTCCAGACGTTTATTTGTTGCCCTTTTCACTGGACTGATGTGCAGATTTTTGTCAAAGACCAACCCCAAAAAGCTGAAATGCCTTCCATCCGCACTCGCACCAAGGATATCTCATATTTTCGCTCCACTGGGCGAACCATAATAAACGCCTCCTCCGAGAGAATGAAATACCAGGGCTGCAGCTGTGGCGTCGGACTGACGAGCAAGACGAGGCTGCGTGATCACCCCCCCCATCCCCGCCCGTACAGTAAGCCCCTCACACAGCAGGCCGTCACTTTGAGAGCGGACCGGATCCAATCTGAGCCACGGTTGCAGCAATAAACTGTAACACGAGGAAGTGGCCTGTGTATTAGCAGGAAATGAAACGGACGGAGTGAAATGGGCCTCCAGTGTCCAAGAATAATGACTCTATATTGAACATTCCTCTATACGTATTCCAAACCAAACACCGCCCTCTGTTTAGGTTTCTACGATGAATGTTAATTAGGGCGTTTTTCGCACTTCCAAGTCCGGATTAAGGTCCGTACCAGCGCTCGTGTTTCTGTCAGATTGTATTCATTTGATCCGGTTAGTTTTAGTTTCACATGGCAATTCTGCGAGCGCACTAGAGAACCTTACATGACATACTTACGTTCGGTCGCTATCCCCGACGTGGGCTGCGTTTCCCTGTACTTTGATTGCTTTGCAGACGGGCGCGTGCGTCTGACGTCTGTGCGTTGTCCATTTTGGCTTTTCTTTCCGGCTCTTTTTCTTCTTCTGATAGCTAGCCGCCTCGACGTCCTGTAATTGGTCCGAAAGTCTGAACCTACCCCCCACAAAATGTTCACACTGCTAACAAACTGCGCCGGGGTTCAGTTTGATCCGGATCGGACCAAATTTTGGTCCATCGAACCAAACAAATTAGGGGTGAAAGCGCTTGTTAAACCTGTTATTTAATACAATATGTAAGGAATATTTTTTTTTTTTTATTCCAGATGCTCTCCATCATTCTCCTCACCAGCTCGAAAACCGGTCTCTTACACAAACTTAAAATAGTAATCTTGTGTTCTTGCATTTGCAGCATTTTCAAACCACGTCGACTTATCATCGCGTCATTTTCCGCATCGAGAAACAGAATCCGCGGCCCTGCTTGCTTGCGTAGTACAGCAAGGGGGGTTCTGTTGAGCCGGGAGGATCGGCGGGGCTGGAGAGCTTGACGGCTGAGTTCACCCCCGGACGTGGACAGGGGAGAGGAAGAAAATAAGCTATTACAGGCTCACAAAGTATTCGCCGAGGGCACTGGGGCAGTTTGCGTGTGTTCACGTGTGCGTGAGGGCGAGAGGAGCGATGCATGCAAGTGTGTAGTGGGAACAATAAACACAGCTTGAAGCCTTGAAACTCTAATCCACAGGTTGTTAAGCCAGTTCTAATACATATTGGAGCATAAACATCGCTGACACCCTGTCAGAGTTTTAAAAAAAAAGTTCACTGAGCTGCCACCACGCCATTTCGCTCTGTGAATGAGGGCATTAAGCAGATAAAATATGCTGTAAGCAGAGTCGACCCGCACTGAAAGCTCCAAAAACGTTGCACGTCAGCGACAAAACTGTTCGTCTGAACTTCAACAGGAGTCTTGGGATGTTGCCGTTTCCTTTTTCTCCTCACTCTGAAACTCAACCACAGTTTGGAATGGACTTCTCTCTACCTGCTGCTGAGGTGGCGAGTGTGTACGGACGTTGGGGGAGTGGGGAACGTTTGGAAGGCCTAATAAATAACTGCCAGGCCCTCTCAAAAAGCACAGGGATCCATTTTACGTCACGGACCGCCAAGGCAAAAAAATGTAATCTGGGCTTTGGTGCAAAGCGTTTCAGCAGATGAAACTGAAGACACCGTTGTGGTCAAAATGGGAGTCCAGGTTTCATGATGAGCTTGCAAAGAGAATTCTCAGTGTCTGTTTCGCTGCTTATCATAAAATGTTTGTAAAAAAAAAAGACAGATTTAAAAAAAAAAATTTTTTTCGAATTTGGAAAGCAGCAATCACGGTGCAAACAGAAGCTCTTAAAAATCTCAGCATCTTGATTTTAAGAGAACTGACAGTTGGAACAGACCTCCTGCTTCCTGAGTGTTTGTTCCAGATATGAGGAGCTACAACAGCAGTATTCTGCTTCTTCGGATTTAGTCTCGGGGGCGCGGGTAAGCAAAGCCCTTCTCAGATCGTGTGACGGGTCTGGAGGGATCATGAAGTGGCAGCAGATCAGAAAATCTGAACAAGCGTTACTATTTGAAAACCGCTCCGTGAAAACACAGAAAACCAGACGTCTGGGAGCTGGAGCGATGAGTTCCTGTCTTGATCGCCAGCAGCTGTCTCGTTGACACTTTGGAGACCTGTGCAGACACTTTTACAGTAGCAGAAGATGTCCTTTAATTCTTGACACACTCAAAAGGTGATTGTGGGTGTCTCTTCGTCTCTGTTCCCATAACTGCACCGTGACTCCTGCCTTGGTTTGTCGACTTTAACATAAGAGATTGAAGCTGACATGGAGCACTGATTTCTTATCTCTTAGTTTAAAGCGGCAAATAGACAACTATTTGGCTTAAACTTATCATTAAGATGTTAAAACCGATTGCCCAGTGTAATGGCGATGGAAAAACGGCACACCATCAGCGCTTACATAGTTCCCCCTGTAAGCCTTGACGTGGTTTTCACGGAAAAATGGCGACTCGGTTTTTGACGGTACAAAGGAACTGCGTCAACCTATTGCATAACCTAAACAGAGCAGGACAAGAGGACACAAGGTAGCATTCTCTTGGTATCTATCCCCAGTGAGGTGACAAAAAACAGCTACACCTCGCATGAGGAAGAGAATTCCAGGAATAAAAATGAAGAATAAAGGCAGGCGAAGAAAGAGCAATAGAAAAAGACATAAAAGAAGAGTGAACCCCGGACGGGACTTCAGAGCTCTTGGTCTTGAGAGGCCTCAAAAACGACATGCAGTTCTTCTTTCTACGACAACACAGCCAGCCTACTTTAATTAATACTACAGATGTTTAAGTCCAGATTATTTTTCAAATTGGGAGTTTTACAGTTGTTTTCTGCTTTGGAAAGTAGCCAGGCTGCTGGCATTGAGTTAGCCATTAGTCATTCAGTGTACAAACTTCTGTCTTCTCCTCCGTTATCTCCAAAGTGGTGTTGACAACTTCCTCAGAAGCTCTAAAGGGAAAAGTAGCTGCGTCCTTACCGGCGTTGTGCTACTTTACGTCAGGGACCAAACAACAATACCACCTGGAACCACTAGGGGCAGGAACGTGGTCTGTTGCCTCTTTTTAAGTTGACAACATTTTGGGCACATCCAATCAGTGAATGTTCAGTGCACTGACTATAAGGGGCCATGGTCACTTGGCGACATCAAATCCATAATCATGACATAAAAGTGATTGCATCCATATTAAAAGGGGGCACGCAGAGGTTTGAGTGTTCCCTGAGCCAAAATGGCTCATTTTGTTCAATTAACACAGGAAGAGATGTTTATCTGTGTAATATCCAGGCTTCTGACACTGTTTCCTTCATCCGTGTTGTTCCAGCGTACACTTCAACACAGAACAATCTGCGTCACTTCCGGAGAAGATAAAAACGACACGGCTCCGCCACCGCATTTTTCACATACGTTCATTTTCTCGTGGGAAATGATAGCCTGTCAGGCATTTCAGCCACCGGCGCCTTTAAAGAAAAAGAGTGAACAAAAGGCAGAGCCCATTAAAAAAAAACACTTGCAAAGGGTAGGTCTTAATTTTTCCAAGTCTAAATAGAGCCAAAGTACACACCCTGCGTGTGCGGTAGTTCATGCTGTCATCTAGTCCCATACTTCACAGACAGTGTGTGATTTTTAATGAGTAATACACAGCAACATGGCTTGACGCATGTAAGGGAAGCAATTGGCACAACTGTGATAACAGTGTTGTAATTAAAGCTTGAAGACTTGATGAAAAAACCTTTGTGTTTCATTCCGTCTTCAGACGAAGCGGCTACGGCAAGTCGCTGAACAACCATGATGGAGTCCAGACTGAGCCCTGACTAACCAACCCTCCAAAGTGACTGACGGCAGCCACGAGACCGAAAAAAAACAAACAACCAAAACAGTCGGCAGAGTAACAAGCGGCGCATTCAGGTAGCAGAGCACCTCCAAACATGGACATGATCTGAACTGATCACCACCCCCACCCCCTGCTTTCCATATCCCGCTGCTGTTCCAGCTTCCCACAAAAATATGGAACTGCAAAGCAAACCCGGCAGTCAGGACGGGAAGAATCCCAAAACCGAACCCCTGAGGAATTCACATCTGGGCCAGCGTGTAGCCAGAGTTTGGTCCAGACTTGTTTCTTCCCCATGGGTGCCTGGCACCACTTGGGAAATCCTGGTTTGTTTTTTTTAGCTCAGCGGCACTCACACCCACACCTCACTGGGGTTGGAGACGACCGCATGGATTACATCCTATACGAGTGTTTGTCACCCAGTGTCTACTTTAAGAACCGCCGTGTACCCACTTCACTCGGACTGAGCGAGAATAGCCCCGAGCAGTCAGTCGAGCATTACCCCGAGAGGACTGTAATGATTACCTCCGGCTCTATTTGGCTTTCTGTGGGGAAAAGCGACGGCTCAAAAAGAAACAGAAACAGTATGTGATGAAAAAGAAACATGATCTCTGTTCCTGTTGTAAGTGGGTTGTTGTCCCCTGTTGTCGAATGGCCCCTGTTTTCTTTGTCTCATGCAACAACGTCAAAGTATGTGTGGAGTGCAGATAACCTAGAGCTGAAATGACAGTATAACATCCTAAACAAAACAAGTTATAGATTTCTAGATGTATATCATGAACATGTACTTTATAAATATTCTTCATCAACCATTTATTGTGGGATTATCATACATGCAACAGAATCTGAAATCTACCCAGACCTATGGATGAGGTCATTATTCGCCACTCCGTCCATGTCGTTATCCAGTCAGACCATCATGTGGCGGCAGTGCAATGCATGAAATCAAGCAGATACAGTTCGAGAGCGTCAGTTGATGTCCATATCTAATGCGGGGAAGAAAAATGTGATCTCAGTGACTTGGACCGTGGCGTGGTTATTAGTGCCAGACGGGTTGTTGTTTTTTTCTGAAACTGCTGTTCTCCGGAGGGGGGGGGGGGGGGGGGGGGGGGGGGATTTTGATGCACAACAGAGTTTAATCAGAATAGTGCAAAAAAACAACAACAACAAAAATAACACATCCAGTGAGCAGCAAATCTGTAGACGGAGACACCTTGTTGATGAGAGAGGTCGGAGAAGAATTGTTCTAGGTCAATCTGACGGAGAGTCGAATTTGGCATCAACACAATGAACCCGACCTACCTTCGGATCCAATCCTGCTGGTGGCGGTGTAATGGTGTTGTTAATGTCCTCTTGACACACTTTGGGCCCCTTCATACCAATCCATCAACATTTGAATGCCTCAGCCTATCTGAGTATTGTGGTGGACCATGAGCATCCCTTAAAGTCCACAATTTACCACCTTCTAATGTGTACTTCCTGGACCATAATGCTCCGTGTCACCAACGGCAAGTTGTCTCACACCGGTTTCGAGAGCATACCAATGAGACCTGAATCCAACAGAATATCTTTGGGATGTTCAAAGTCCTTCTCTGAGCCGCAACTCACTCAAATCTGAACACACAGACACGATGGCACTTACACTCTCAGAAGACGCCGTCATCTCCGGTGTCTACTGTGAATTCACGTCCATGAATCTCCTTAGAAATCGTATGAAAATATTGCTCCTTGTTCCTGCGGAACTTTTTCTTCAGGATCACAGTAATCCAGTGACGGTGGTCTGTATCCATGGATACGAAGAGGAACAGCTAATTGCTAATTCAGCAAACTTCTCCTGGTGTCAACTGTACACAAATACATGGGTTTGAGATGCAGGTAGCCCACAGCTAACTGCACGACCCCATGGCAACACTGTAGCCACTTCCTGTTCACATCCCCCTTAGCATTATGGGAGCTGTAGTTCCATTGGGATAATCACAGGGGTAATGTAGAGAGTGCAGAACAATCCCCCTCACAAATGGTGAAGAATCCTTCAAAAAGAAATCCTGAATCCAGATCCTGCTCCAGAATCAGCTGTTGCCGCATAGTTGAGACCAAACTTAGATTTTTTTAAATGTCACGCAAATCCGGCCCATAACTTTTTGAGCAATCCTGCTGACTAACTAAGAAAAAAAAAGAGAGGAACCGAAACCAATGACATAACCTCCATGAATGTAAATTTTTTCATGCTGAACCATCAATACTGTGTTAACATTAGCGTCGACAGGGGCTGTGGGAGGGACACAGCTGTCTCAGGGTTGCCTAAGAGGAGGCCCGCGGTGTCGTGACCTTCGACCTCAAGGGTCTGTTATCTTTAGCTGAACAAAGCCCAAGAGGATACATCAGATGCTCTGCCAGAACAAATGGTGTAGTGTCTAAACTAATTTCATAAGCAACAGCCCTAAATATTCCACCCTTCAACAGTCACAGTTTTGCATGAAAGTGTTGCGGTGGTGTCGAGAAATTTGATGCCGTATTTAATGTATTTGTGAAGGGCAGAAATCAAACCACACAGACCTTCGTACTACAAACACTGCAGCTGCTAGGTGGAAGAGACGTGCACTCAACTCATCTGCCTCATCCTGTGCTTTCATGTGCATCTTAGTGATGGACTTGCAAAGATTAGGCCGAAACTCTGAAGTTTGGCTCTTTGATTGGGGGGAATACTTACAACACACACACACACACACACTCACACACTCACACAGAGAAAGAGTTGTTTCTCGACCACCCACACCAAGAGCTAACTTTTTGAAGGGGTAGTGAGAGGAAATCCAAGGACGGGCTGTTTGCCACCGGCAGACAAACACCATGAAGGAGTGGGAGGAACTCGCCGAGAAGAGGAGGAGGATGTGAGAGACAGAATGTATTCGTCAGTTTGGTAAATCTGGTTGTCTTTACTGGCATAAAGATGAGCACGACGACTCATGGTTTCTCAACACAGCGCTTGTGGGCTTAGCGCTCCTCCACATTCTCATATGTCGAGTGAAATTAAATGATTCAGCCGCCGAATGCCCACACGACTGATGCCAAATCATCAATTTTTTTCATGTACTGTCACACTGTAATTATCCGGTTTTAGTGTGAATTGCAGTAACATGCCAAAGCCCCAGGTATTTCATACGTGCTGAGTCTGTTCAGCAGACTTTGAATTGTGCTGTTGCACACTACGTGAAGGTGCTGGAGCTAAAACGTGATATTTCTTTTAACGATATATTTCGTAATGTGGATTAGACATCAACATCAACTTAAAAGCAGGGAGAGAGAGAGAGAAAAAATGAATAAGCAGATGATGAAAAAGAGAAAGGATTAGTTTTGAAAGTGTTCCAAAGAATGTAAGGCGTAGCTGTAAGTAATCCCTGTCAACGTGAAATAGTCATCATGTCCAGTCAAACCGACGTGAACTCTCCTGCACCTGCGGGAAAGTGCAGCGTGTGATTTACTGCACGTGCGCTCCATCGTTTACGTCCGCGCGTCCGAGAGAGAATGAGGTGCGAGGCCCCGAGCGTCGTTAGGGACGGAGAGGTGCGGACGGACGGCTGACTCTTTCCACGGAGTCAACTTTAGCACAGTACCTGCAGTTATCTCCCCTCCGGCTGTGCTGAGAGAAGACAGCCGCCAGAGCAATAACCAGCGACGGACGATGGCTGTTTTTTTCCCAAAGCCGACACTTCGTCTACCAACAACCGCTCCGTGTGGGATTGTCACAAGGGTGTATTTGGTTTGTTCACACTCACATTCTGAGTATTGTTTTTCTATCTGGAAGGCATACAAAGTTACTGAGCAAAGATGTCACACATAAGGTATAATACTGTTTTCTTGGCCTGTGTTTTTTTCATTATTCTTGCTCGACTGATACATTGATCGAGTCTTGTGTCTTTGACTCGTCACCCCTAAAGGTCACAAAGAGAGAAATATCCCGTTTCACTAAATGCTTCACGCTCATTTTCACCAATCATACAATCAGGCTCCTGCTCTTGAGCAGGAAATCGCGCTGCGCGGGGGCAAAGATTTCCTTTGCAACCTCCACCTGCAAAGGTCACCGGAAGAAGTTGACATTTGCCCGAGAGGCGCAGTTCGAATTCCATCGGGGAGTTGTTGCTGTAGAAGTTCAAGCACATATTTTGCCGCCATTTGGGACCGTCGGTGTAAGGATATATCCTCCGCGATTGGGCGATTGAATCATACAGGCAATGGAAAGATCTGCAAAGCGTTCTCAGGAAGAGAAAACTAAACTAAAGCACACAGGTGTTTTAAGGGCAAGTTCTTCTTCAGTTGGCGTCAATCAGTCAACAAGATTCATGTGGTGCAATAAGCAACAATCAGTTCAAGAATACATATAGAAACAGGAGCAATCTTTGCATCCCGAAATGTACAGGAGTGAAGCCTTACAGATTATAGGCAGAACCATGGGCACTGTTTAGAAAAAAGAAAGCAAGCTTTAAAGACAAGAAAAATTGTTGTTCATTAAAAAAAAGGCTTTAATTTGCCAGCTGCTCGGCATATTAATCAAGTTACCCGCGATTACGCAATGTCAATTTCGCAAACATAGAAGTTGTGGGTATTATCTCCGGCAGAGGTTGTTTGGCTGGATTGTCTACTGTCTTAGATTTGATATTTTTAATGGGGTTTTTTTCCATCCATTCATGTTAAAAGTAAGATTTACACAAACCATGCATTTTGTTTTTCTTTCTTCTTTCTACCCAAATCAGATCCAGCGGCTCGTTTTCAGGCTACGTCGAAGAGAAAGTATCCACTCAAACTAAAGTAGTACGTCTGTTGAACGTCTGTTGAACGTCTCTCCAGCGCGAACACACACACGCACACACACACACACACACACACACGTTTTAAACACACACATGCCTCCTTGTTCACCTTGTGGGCAGGCTGTTCACGTGGTGTTGACGGGGCAGACAAGGGCTCCCATTGACGGGGTCGCCCTGCTCCCCGCAGCACCAGATGTTCGGAGTTAGCGCGCAGTTTGAAAATGACACACTCGCTCCCGCGCCATTTTGGATTTCCCACCCTTGCGCCTGACGGGCGCAGCGAGGAGGTGAGGGAGAGGTGGACGGAGAAGGGGGAATTCAGTCAGATGCTCGGTGCAGCGTGTGGTGGAAGAGGAGCAGTTCGTAAAAAGACCTGAAAGGACCAAAAAAAAAGAAAAGGGTAATGGAACAAGTGACAGCAGCAATCGGGCCTGGCTGTTCTCAGCGTCTTCCTCCAGAGATTTGTGCAACAGCATGCTGCTTCTCAGCGTACCATCAAGCCATGTGTAGGCAAAATATGCAAGAACCGGATGGACCATCACAGCCTTTCCGCATCATGTCAAACGCAAACAAAAGAACCGACGACAGAATGTACGAATGTCCCGGGACAACTCCAGTTTCGTTCTCTCCGAGACAAGGGCGAGGTCACAGAGAGACACGGCAGCTGCGAACAATCTTCCGCTTGACACTGGCGGCTTCCAGGGGATTGCGAGTAAGAGGGGTTATGCCCCTGGTCTGTGTGAAACTTTAGTAATAAAGCCTTGTGGTAAAGACTCGTACTGACTTCATATATCAGACTGTTGGGTGTCGATGACAAAAACTGCGAATAAGTCTCATTTTGCTATGTGAAAAGTGCAACAGGATCTCTTGTAGAAAGAGGACAGTAATAGAAAAGAAATTCGATTTAAAATTGTCTCAGGGTCGTGTACTTCTATCAACCAGTCAAGTTGCAGTTTCCAGACTCATGCAACTTATGTAGTGAAGACATAGAAGGAATTCAATAAAAGTTATGACGTGCTGCAAAGACGTTTTTTACGCAGACGACCTACGAATTCACCAATTCAGCATCAGACTAATTGTGACACATGGTCTCCCTTTCTGTTCCTGAGTTGTGTTGTTGCCATCAGTCCATCCTCGAGTCCAGGTGGACATTTGTGCCAGATTGAGTGAGATTCCCGTCGGGTGTTCTCGTGCTCACGAGATGGGGATGGACGTGAGGTCACAGTGACCTTGACCTTTGACCAACAAATTCCAATCTGTTTATCCTTGAGTCCAATTCGATGTTTTGTCAACTTTGGGCTGGCCAGAAAAACGAAAACCTTCCCTCAGAAAGGAATAAGAGAAACATCCTCCTTCAAAGAGCCATGTTTTCCTCACTATCTACCCCTAAACTCTGATGCTCAGAGATTAAGGTCTTATATTCTGTAAGAGGAGTGCTACAACAGTATTTCACGGCAGGTTTTGCGTCCTTCTCCTCTGGTCCTGGGCCCCCTTGTTTCCAGACTTGTTCCAGCTTCATCGTCACTGTACAGACCTGAGAGTGGTGATGATATGTTCATCAAACTTGACAATGGACACTATTTATTGTGCTATTGCTAAAATGAAATGTAACCAACACTTCAAAAAGCTCACAAATGAACACCTTGCATCTCATTATTTAAATCCACCTGTCAACAGACATCCACAAATGATTGTTTGTGGTTTAATGTGAAGCTACAGTTTCTCTCTTTGGTGCTTTCGGCCCTGTACTCAACCCAAGGTTCAGAGAGAAAGTGTAATTCATGAGTCTGTGGATGTCGGTGAATTGTTTACCACTTGAAAGTTTGACACGTGGCTCAGGAGGCTGGTGGTCCGCTGACTGGAAGGTTGATGGTTTCGATCCCCGGCACCTCCAGTCCACGTGCCGATGTGTCCTTGGGTAAGACACTCAACCCTAAAAGTGTATGAATGATGTGTGACAGAAAAAGCGTTGTGTATAGAAGTGCTGTATGAATGTTTGTGTGTGAATGGGTGAATGTAACTTGTACTGTAATTCACTTTGAGTGATCGATAAGGAAAGCGTCTATATAAATACAGTCCATTTACGGCTATTGCACTTTCTATGATTTTAAAGCTATACGTGCTGAGAGAAATAGTTCATCGCAAAAAAACCAAACAACCAAGAAACAATTATCTGTTCTAGATTCGATCGGTTCCGCGAGTGAGTGTATTTCTGTCTGCCACACGTGGTGATCGTGCCACAACAAAGTCTGCCTCATGGCACCAGACTCACAGCCACATCTAAAGTCACCGTCTGTCACTGGAGGAGGCGCTTTTTCTCTTTAATGTGAGCAGAATATTAGAACTAGTGGTTTTTGTCACCTTGTTTGGTTTAGCGTCTTCAGTGTGCGCACCAGGTTGAGATTAGACCGTGGGCACTGACTTCAAAGTCACACAATATGAGTTTTTAAAAAAACAAGGATCTGTGGACGATTCGCATGTCACAACTCCTCAGTGTGTGGCTGGTGAAACTTTACAACGGCGTTTGTCATTGAGATCCTCTGTTTTATCATCCGTTTCAAAAACAACAATCGAATATGAGGAGAGAAGACTAAGTTACTTGAGATAAGTGAAGCCTTCAGCAGATGTCGTCCGTCCTCGGAGCTCACGTGGGGACCGTGTGCAGATTCTGTTGCGAGGCCGCCACGGCTCGCCAGCAAAAACAAACTTGTGCAGATCTAAAAGCTGCTAATCTAAACTAAAAGAGTTCATGAAGTACTCTGCCTCTTCAAATAGGATATTGTATATACCGGATACTAATTTTACTATCCTGGAATCCTCATTGGTCCAGAATTAAAACATGCACCTAAGAAATATCGAAACCTGTTAGATAGCTACTAGATTCCGGCTCCTCGGAGGATGAACCATTTCTACTTTGAATACTATTTTTTCTCTTTGAATGAGAGCTATTTCAAAATCTATCAGGAATATTGTCAACTCGCCGAGAACTTTCATGCTCTCTCAACCCTTTTGATTGTAGTGATTATAATTTACACTTTTTGTAAAAGAAAATAGCTTAGGGATCATTACTTTGTCTTAGATACGAGCCATGAGGGCCTTTTGCTAGTATTGTTCTCGCCATTCTGCCTTTGTTTTCTTGATTGAGACACAGAGAAGAACATAAACAGAAGATTAGACAAGGCCGGACAAAAAATCACACCAGCCACTAACCACTCAACTAGACATCTGATGCTGAAACCATTCAAGGCATAGACTGTGTGATTTCACGTGTTCTCTCCTTGGGCAGCTGTGAGACTGTTCCATCTGCTGCTGCTCAATGTTATGAATAGTCACATGCTTTCCTTTTTGGGGGGTATTGTTCAAATACAGCATCAATTTGCTTTTGTGTGTTTCGCTCAAGTGTTTGTCAGGAGAAGCCATAAAAGCCTCAGCATGCTGGACACAGCTGGAGACACGTTCACGCGCTCCGGGCAGACGTAAACACCACAAGATGTAAAGCAACTGAAATTATTGCAAATACATTTGAATGATTTAATACACTGCTACCATTAAAGTACACAAACACAGAGAGCTATGACAATACTGCTATACACACACACACACACACACACACACATCTGGAAAGTGTAAATTGTTGTTTATCCTTTGTCATCCGTATCTAGCTGCTCTTTTCCAGCGATACTGAATACGCAATGCTCTCTAAGGTAATCAAACGAGAACATTGCGTATTTCTGGACAATTGCTCGTTTCACACACACACACACACACACACAGATCCAGGCTGTACCTCTGCAAGGCCAGCTGGTTGTGGTTTAAGGGGACACAGCATCTGTGGAACTTTGACCCCTGAGATCTCCACCTACCTCGACATGTCGGGAGAGGGCGGGCTGTAATCACCCAGAGGACGGAGCCAGTCGAGGCGCAGAGGGGTGGGGAAGGTCCCCACAGTGCTCCGTTATTCTTTTGGAGAGGAGTCAGCGCTCTCAACAGTGACTTTGTGCCTTTGGAAAAACGACGTTTCGACTAAAACCGGTCCATAAGTGGGTCCGATCCTCTAATTTGTCCAGTGAGCATTGGGTGAAAGATTGAATTTCCTTCTGCGGGGGCCACTTTTATCTACTCAATCATCCTAGCAACATCTGCACCAGGAGTGTGAGTGTGACTGGTGTGTAAGAAAAAACAAGGTGGTTTCACAGTGACTGTTCATGCAACATTTGAACATCCGATTATCACAGATCTAGTCCAGTATGTCTGTCGGGCCCACTTATGATTAGATTTCCATGTGTACTTGTGTGTTTTATGGGGCAGACGTGACATGATTTCTAATGGAATTAATGTCCTGCTCGTGTGTGTGTGTGCGCGTGTGTGTGTGTGTTCAAAGGCCTGATAGTAGGTGGGGGAGATTTGACAGAGCCCACCAGGGTCCTGCGATGGTGTCAGAGTCAGCAGGAGGCTTCCTGTTTGAGCACGTCTACCTCAGTCTGGTCCAAAAACTTGACTCGCCACAGACTGGGGAGGTTCAGACGCACAGAGAGATGATTCTTCTATACTCTGTTTATTCTTGATACAGGTTTCACCCAGAGGCCTGAGATCATGTAAAAGCACGTCTGGCACCGAGGCACAACGGAATGTTTTCTGTAGATTGTATTGGCCACATCTGGTAGAGAAATATGTAGAAGCGGACAAAGAAGAACATTCAGCGTTAGGTCACGCGAGCCAATATGAAATCCACTGCTCTGGTTGCTCTTCAGTTTCTTTCTTCTTCTTTTTTTTTTAAAGAAAGTGCTCCCCCTGCTGGTACTGGAAGGACACACGAGAAGACGTGACAAAGTTGAATGTTTCCATATCAAAGTTTATTGCAGACATGCATGTAGAGATCTGGTGACGTAGAAAAATATGTTTTTTATACAAACGTTTTCATCTGTACAATTACGCAGTTTTTCTGTATCTAGACGACCATGTCCGACCAAGCAGCTTACAACACATCATCCCACTGGGGTTCAAACTACACCACATCTCATATCCTACGCTAGGTTTCCAGTTGAAACGGTCAGGAATATATAGGTTATATACCGACAACTTAAACTTCAGAATCAGGAGAAAACTAAAACTTTTTTGAAAACTGATTAAATTGTACTATCCATTCAATTTGGAGGGGTAGATAATAAATAATTCTTGCACTGGATTTTACTTTTAGCACCCAAATGGGCAAATTATCTTTCAGCTTCTGCCTCCATTACTCTGTCACAAGTTTCAAATCATGCAACAGACACATGTTCTACACAGGTTATTTTCCACTACACTATTTTCATGCTTTATCAGTCCACATTGCGGTTGATCAATGTGACTCTGTAAAAAACAAAACATTGAATGTGGTTACAATCCACTAGCTAGAACGTGAAAGACTTTTTGATCACGGGGTGGCGTGGGACAGATTAGAAAACATCTACGTGAAGGGTCGATTGAACCTCTAGTTACTATTCTGTAAGTTGGTCGTCGTGGGAGATGGCGTGAGACATTTCCACAGACGGGGTCACTTAATGTTAGCATTCAGCAATTGGCTACAGTGTTCGTGAAAACACCTTTTTTTGTTGAACAACCTAGACTACTACAATACTGCTGTATACCCATGGAATTCACATTGAGGTGGGAGAAAAGCCGACGGCCCTCTTTACATATTATTTTAGCCTCCAGATGTGGTGGTCGGTGGCCAATGTGGCCTATAACGCACGTCAATCAGCATGTGTTGAAACGGAGTCGGCGTCTCGCTGGGTGGAACTACATACAATATGACTGGCGCAGTCACGATGGTACATTATTTACATACTGGCCAGAGAGTGCAGCCTTGTGTGTGTGAATGGGGGGTGAGGGGGGTAATGATAACCCCCCCCCAAAAAAATCAAAATAATGAGTGATAATAATGACAATATTATTTCGTATTCTGTAAAAAATAGAACTATGCAAAAGTCAGTCTTGTTATTAGTGTAGCTTAAGTTGACCACAGACTTAGTGGCAAAATGGCAAGAGAATTATTGAAAGGAACCAAAAGGAGAAAACAGAAGGATGCTACTCATTCGTGAATGCGGCTAGAGGGATGAGAACGACACGGTCGGAGTGGAGCCAATGTTGGGAGCTTACGACACTTCTTAAAGCTGTGAGTTCAGAAAGGAGATTCGGGGCTTGTTTCACCGACGTGAGTTTCACAAGAACACCTCAAAAGACATTTTCACCGACTGTGATCGACGTCTGTGAAACAAGCCCCAGTGGTTTAGAAGGAGGATGGGTGGGTGGGGGATGTTTACACTAGTGAATAAATAAATCAACATGAAATTACAAGAATCAGAAAAAAAAATTAAGATGTAAAAGACATTTGAAAATATTCCAGAGTCATGCAATCAGTTTTTGAATATAAATAGGAAGAAATCTAAAGAGTCTCAAGCAGATACCAATACGCAAAGGCAGGTTGCAGTGTACAGATGCCTAACAGTCACTGGTTAGTAGCTTTGCCATGGTTTGAAGACACACTTTGATTAAAAAAAAATTTAAAAAAAAATGAACTGAAACCCTAAAAGAGAGTTTGCATTTTCATGTCTCATTCCATATTACAGTATCAGTTACCGGCCGCCAGCTCGTCTCTCAGGGAGCCTGTACAGCGAGACGATAGGAGCGTGTACAAGTTGAACCGCAGAGGGGGCTCGAGAACGGCGATAGATATGTGACTTTTTTTTTCTAAAGCTGAAGAAAGCTTTTATGATCGTCACAAACGTTTGCGAAGCCCCGCTCTGGTTTTTCACAGTGTCTGCCGCTGGGGCAGGCCAGATGAGTGAACGCAAAGTTCCGAGGAGAGCTTAAAAATGTCTGAGACTGTCAGAGGTTAACGGCCCGACAGCTCCGCAGACTTTTATTACCCCTGGCCTGGTGGGAAGAAAAACAATAACAAAACAAAAACAAAACACACGTACACGGTCATGGATACTGCAGACATTTCAAAGAGTAGAATGACAGTTCACATTCATACTGAAAAAAAAAAGATTTGTCTTGTTGAAGAGAAACAAGGAAGTAGGAATCCCTGGAAGCCGTTGATTCTGAATGAGGCTGTGGGTACCCGGTTCCTTGGCTAAGAGTCGTTTTTAAGACATGCCTCCTTTTTTTTTTGGCAACAGAAACATGACGGTGCCTTAATCTTCACTATAATGGCACTGAGGAAGTGTTACCATTAATAATATGCCTTGGTGGGGAGGATCCGACAGTTTCTCCCACTCAGTTCTTGGCATTGTGACTTCCAGGTACCTCACACTAGCTGCCTAGGTGGTAAAAATAGATTTCCACAGGGGTGAGCGAAAAAGCGGGAGACAATGTGAATATCAAAAAGGATCATTGTACTTTTGATATTCAATATCTTGAAAGCAAGTTTAGGGATAAAAATGCTACTTATCATGGTAAATATGAAAAAAAAATATGAAAAAAAGCTTATTCAGATTTTTCGAAACCACTGAAAAGGGTTTCAGAGCATCATCACTCCCGACAGCAAACATTAATGCTTTGTGTCACTGGTGGCATCAAGACTCCATTGTTACAATCCCTTGTCTCAGAACAGTGAGCATGGTTTACCGACAGAGAACAGAGACAGAGAGGTAGATTGATTTGAAGTCTGAGTTACAGACGGGAGAAGTCCGGGTCGTGTTCCAGTATGGGAGAACAACAGAGGGGGACGGAGGGGGATGGGGAGAGAGCAGGAGGGTGGAATGGAGGTATAGAGAGGTGGCTGCTGCGATCAGGTGATCTGACACGAGGCAAAAACCATTAACCAATGGGAAGAGAGAGAGGGTTGCTACATGATTCTGATCCTGTATTGCTCAGGGGATCCAGAGTTGATGGGTAAAGTGTTACGGTGGGGGTGGGGGGGAAATCGGAGGAGGAGGAATATGGGATTAATACATTTCTTCAACACTCCAGGCAGAGCCTTGTGTCAAGCCCCGTGTGTGTGACTGCGCCATCAGGTTCACTTCACAGTGAGATCTGAGTGTGGGCGACCTGAGGGCAAAGAACCTTCAGCTCTTCCTCCGGGCCTTTCCATGTTTCACTCAGAGGATCCAGACATGAAGAGTGAAGTTCTGGGTTTGGCCTCCCCGTGACGGTTCCACCTAGCTTGCCCAAAGCCCACCTACGACTTTGGGGCGTCTGGTACCCCACCCACGTAGGCAAGTCCGGCTTTGTGGCTAATCCCCCCCCACCTCCCTGGACTCCACAGGTCGCTCTACTCCCCGGGGAGACCAGAGCGGCGGCCGGGACGGGGGGTTAGAGACTACTTCCGGAGGAAACGTTGTGCCAGGATGGCAGCATCTAGTGGGCTGACGGGCTGGGCGTCGTGGCCCAGGCGCCTCACAGGTGGAATGCTGCCAAACTGGCGCTTGGTGAGAAAGCTCTTGGCCTCATGGATAGTGTTCTTCTCTTCGGCCAACAGCAGCTGCTGGCGCATGTAGTTCTCGAATTCATACTGCGAAGACTCTTCTATCACCTTGGCCTGAGGGGAGAGAGTGGATTCTGTTCAACGTGCTGCAGCATCTGGGCTGAATTATATTTAACACGATCTCTACGTGTAACTGATGAGTAGACATGAGGCAGAACCGCAAGGAAAAGGTGGATTACAACAAATTATTGGCATTATTACACATGGCTGCATCAAGCTATAACCACATATCAATCCTCCATCTGAAACCTCTCCATTTCAGCTGCTACAGATTTATCCAAAAGGTTCAATATCATGCCCCTTCTCTAATAATTTACCTCTTGCAGATGTTCTGGGTGATTGATCTGGTCATCAATATCCGGCACCACCTGCAGAGGGCCACTCAGCAATGAAACAGATTGCCTGTCATTAGAAAAAACACAACACAGATGATGATTAATAAATGTCCACGGAATCAAATAGACACAAAGCTAACTTAAAAAAAACTCATGCCAGTTAGTAGTAGAGATTTTTACACAACTTCCGCAGTCAAGACGACAAAATTTAGACAAAATTTATTTTTCTTCAAAAAGCCAGCAGGGGGAGCAATTACCACGAGGCAATGATGACACTGAGAGACTCCAGCACCTCTCCTGCAGTCAGCCTCTGCTGAGGGTCCAGCACCAGCAGCTTTCGGATCAGGCACACCGTGTTCTCCGACACACGACCATCCCTGTGAGGAGGGGACAGGAAGGGACAGTTTAATATGTGAAATGATACTACGTTGAGTAAGTGCGACTTCAAAAGACAGATTGAGACATTATAAATATACTTCTTCAGACACATTTTTTATTGTGTGTCTATACAAACTGTTTTGGTGTGATTCATTTCGCTGTCCGTATAAAGAGAGTTACATGTCATGCAGCCAGTGTGGCAGAAATAAATAAAGAATGAATAGAGGATAAATGTTAAAACGAGGTGCACCCTGTCGTCAGTGGGGTCCAAAAGTCTTAAAGTGGTCTCCCACTGTAAATAATCCATATTAACATTGTTATCAGCTTGTGAGTTGTGCTGTTTACACTTGAGAGGGCACCCTGTCCCACTCTGAACCTGCCCTTGAGTCAAAGTGAGAGCCACAGAGGTTACACCCTTGAACCTGGCGCAGAGGATGTTGAAACCCCTAGAGTCTTTCGACTGCTGGTTGCCCAGGTAACAGACTGCGACAGGCTGCTGGTTGAAGGGACGGTGTTGAGAGGCGGTAGGGAGGGGGTTTTAATAAATGAAAAAAAAGGATGAATAATAAATAATACTGAAGTAAAAGCTAAATAAATTTTGTGGTCATTACAGAGAAACTCAGAACCTAATACCAGGTACCTTTACTGCATCAGTTCAAATGTGAACAGAGCCCAAACAGTTGTGCACTCACTCTGGGATGGAGTACTCTGCAGCCTTGATCTTGCGGAAAAGCTCTTGAGGTATGCTGTCGTAAAAGGGGAACTGGCCATACAGCATGGTGAACAGGACCACGCCAAGAGCCCACATGTCGCTGGGCTTCCCGCGGTATGGCCGACCTGGAGACAGGAGAGCAAGACGATGAGGATACAATGCTTGATACTGGAGCAGATGAGCAAATCAAAATTTTTTTTTGGCCTTGTGTGACTCAGCGGGGTGATCAACCCGTTGACAGGTTTGATTCCTGTCAAGTCCCCATGTCTAATGATTAACGGCAAGAGCAAACAAACACAAGCAATGACGGCATGTCCATTGTATTTCCTAGAAATGTATTCATTTTTATAATTAACCCTGAGCCACTAAATCAGCTAGGGAGCTGGTGAGGGGGTGGAGCATCGCGGCTGTGCATGACCATAGGCGGTGTTATTACAGCCAGGCAGGCGGCAGCAGCAGCGGGCAATTATGTTACAGCCTGTGACACAAACATACACAGGCGAGGGAGGGGAGGGGAGGTAGATGGGAGTAGTTTCCCTCCAGTGAGTCATCAGTGCGTGAGTCACTGAAGCTCTATTTAATTGTGTGCCTGTCACGTTATGCTGATATACACCCTCTGGTTTTATCTACAGTTTGAGTGGCTGGAGGTGAACGATTTTTGTTGGAAATCGTTCTTCTTAAGCTTGTCCACCGTCTCCAGGATGCTCCTCTGGAAACCAGTGATTCAAATAGGTAATATTGGGGTCAGCCGTGGAAGTGCATGCTCAAGCATCAACTTGATTTTGTGTGTAGTGTTCAGGTTTGCACACTTGCTCTGACAAATGAACATTGTGGAGCTTTTTGTCTGGTTACAGACACGTACCGTGAGAAAATGCAACATCACCGTGGTGATAACACAAAGACAGAAAGAAAAAAAGAAATCTATTCGTAGCTTTTGTCAGTCCATGATTGCGACACAACCTCTTCCTTGTTGCCAAATAAGCAGCAAAATCAAAACACGAGACTGACTGCTGGATGTTACGAAACATTCTACAGCAGAATCCACGGAAAATGCATTACATGGTTGTGTTTCATTTGTAGTCAATTCACAATCCAGTCTCATTTCAAACAGTGGCCAGTGGCAAATGTATGGCCCTGTTCATACCTGGTATCCATGTGAGTTTTAGGTGATCAGCTCAAAATGAAGGTTGCACCAAAGATGTCGAGCTGATCACTCAACCCACTTTCAGAGGAGGTCCACATTTCTTTTAGCAGTGTGTACAGTATGTGTGTCTGTCCTAGGCCATGTTAAAACACAGTCAACTCAACCGAGGATGATCAGCGAAACTACAGTACTCATTCGGTTGGTGGTCTAACCACATAGCTGGCTTTGTTCATACTGATAAATTAGAAATGCGTCAAACATATTAGGCGTGTTTGTTTGCCTGGAACACATCAAGAATAGACCAATTCTGTATGGTTTTGATTTCTTCTTCTTATCATTTCCAGCAGACAAGACACCCGGAAGTGCGTTTCGCCTCCTGCCAGTAAATCTGGGGTACGGTCAAATTGTCAAATTTCCTAAGGAAGTTTCCTAAATCTTGAAATGACCCAGAAGTATTTAATCGGCGGCCACGATAGGAGCTGTTTGGATCCTCTAAATGCATAAGAAAGGAGCTTCAATGCTTCCTTTCCTATCTCCTTCAGCACAGGGTACACTGGACCTTCCTATGCGAAAGGAAAGTAGAAATAGACACCCCACAATTCATTGCGCCAGCAATATTTAACGTGACGCACGAACGTAAACGATTAAATCCTAAGTAGAAGAAGGGGAAGAGGAGTATGATTATGACGAAGAAGGGACGCACGTCATCAAGCAAGTTAGTTACATTTGAATCATTTACATCTGATGTCACACGGTGGTATAACACACTGAAACATGATGGACAAAAGTATGTGATGCACAAACCCCTCAAGGCTGAATGTCAGAAGGAAACATGTTATTGTATTCTAGACTGTTTGAAAAGGAGTTTGTTTGATGTATATATTGGCCTCTAAAAATAAAATGCATGCAAAAATATTGGTTTGTCACTCACCGCTTAATACATCAGGGCTAATGTAGGCTGGACTTCCTCTCTGGTCCTTCAGCAGGTCGTCCTCACTCACCAGGTGTTTCCCCAGGCAGAAGTTGGTAATAGTGATTCGGTGAGTCCTAGGAGCAAACATAAAACAGACAAACACCCCTGATCATTACCTAATTTTGATTCAGGGATCCATTTTGCAAGTATTTACACTTCTACTGAACACTCCCCTCAGGGTTCTCTATTTAACTTGATTAAACCATTAATTTCTAAATGTGAAGCACTCAAGTCACAGCCCAGAGCAAGAAGTAAATAAGTTGACAAGAGGCAGGGAGAACTTGACGCCTTGTTTTCTTAATAATCAAACGAGTCTCTTGGCTTTAAAAATACATCCGCATCTCATGACTATCAGATGCAAACAGAGTATTCACACCCGGTCTTATAATAAAGCGTTTCCCACATCCTTACGGTAAACTTTCATCTATTTGTTTAATTCAACACAAGACTCTTCAAGACATGTCCCCTCCCCGTCTACAGACTACTTTAAAACGTCATAACAAACGTCTTTGATTCAGTAGATTCTTGTACGTTATCTGTTGCAGAAGCAGGTTAAACTTGTGTCTCGGTAGACAGTGCTCAACAACTACAGACAATCATCTTAAACGTCAACATTTCTTTAATTAAAATCTACACCAATCACAAATGCAAAGATCGGGATTAGGATAGGCACGTGTTGTGTAAGGCAACATCAAGCTTAAATTCAACATCGCTTTCCTAAGATGCTTCTGGGACGTGCTTGATTAAGTTGGTTGCGTAATAATTTCAAATCACCGCCTTGCAGATACTGAAAGCAGCTTGAGAACTTGTTGTCTCAGCAAATGTGAAATTCCTCCAAACTGCCGACCATTTGTTTTCTTTTTTAGCTCCCTCCGTGCTATGTAAGCTCTCGTTTTAGCGAGATGTACGGTTCTAGCGGCGCACTGCTGATGCATGATGTACTTTATGCACAGATGGAAACATGGACTACCTTTTGAACAGATTGGCTTGACAGTCACCGATAGCAGATCTAGCTTTTTGAGTCGTTACCTGGCCAATAATATCAGTATCACATCGGTGCATCCCTAAAAACAACCATGAGCTAGATTGTGCAAGAGTGGTTGCAACATATCAGGAAGATGTCAGGCACATTTGGTACTTGTATAATAGGACATAGCATAGCAATAGCATCTTTTCTTTAAACATGCATCTTGACATTTATGGACTACAGATGACAGCTATTGACTAAAGCCCTTTGCATTAAAAAGTTTTAATATAGATGCATTTCTTTTAAATGCACTTAATGTTCCTTTCTCCCTCTTGTGTTCTTGTACCATCCAATAAAAACACTGAAAGCTCCAAGGCTCTATATAAAGCGAGTTTACTATCACCAACATCATCATCACATAAGCCAATATCTCTCTGCATCTACCCAGAGACACTTCAAGAACAAGACCAGTCCAGACACACTGGCACTGCAAAGTCTGAGAGGACCCAATGCTCCTGCCATCAGTGTTTGATTAATATGGTTTCTGTGGAAACCCAAAAACCCTCTGAGTCATCAAGGTAAATTTATTATGCTTGTGGGAGAGTGAAACCTAACAGTATTAAAGCCAAAGGACTAGACTAAGGCCTATTCAGTATCCATGTGTTCTTTCAGCAGAGAATGAAAAAAAAGGGAAAAAAGGCGAACTTTGACAAACATATGAGTCAACCTGTGGCTTGAGATAATTGTCTCGGTGACTCAGCATGGTGATGGGCTGGCAGGCGAATATGTAAAGCTCACGAAGGTTTTTAAAATATGTACACAAGCTCGCAACTTCGAGAGCACCCACACAATCGCTCCCATGCCGAGCACGCACACGCAAACACGCATTTAAAAAGCACATGAGCGCTAACAAGATCAGCCGCAGTCTAGTGCCTTGGTCCTCTCCAGATCACGCTTCTCACCCACATCCGCTTTCTAAAAAGTCTGAGGTCAAGAGCTTCCCCTATTCTCTCTCACTTTCACACCGTGCTCCATCTCTCTCACACACGCACACACAGCTTCCATTACAGCGTCTGGAACCAATTCCTGTCAAACACCCGGCAACAGCTTTTTCAACTAAATGCTCCAATTTCAATCTTCCCTTCGAACATTCAGTCCATATAATTTCCAGCTACTTATGTGATTCAGCCGCTTTCAAAAGCTTTTGTGATCAAGTCTCTATAACCATATAGTGGCCTTGTAATCTGCAAAAGGATGGGCCAGAGGAACAGAGTTTGACGCTTCAAGGACCCTCCACATAAGAGCTTCCCTTATGGAGGACGCTGTCCTTTTGTCTGTGCGCATCACGACCAAGGTTTCTATTCTTGCCACCGGAGATTGGCTAAATGAAATGGCATGTTTGCCTCGTGAGGCAAGGGTCCCTGTGGGGGGGGGGGGGGGGGATTGAAGTACAGCCGCAACATCTCTGCTTCCTGGTCATGTGACCGCCGGCCCCGAGTAAGTCAGGAAACCAGAAACCCAATGCCCTGCAGATTTCTTCTCCCTCCCAATGCGTTTTCGCTGAAAATACACCGGCTGACGAGAAAGGAGGTTAAACGCAGGGCAACTTCTACAAAGAAGAGAAATATAAATTTCTCTGAACTGTTGATTGACAGGACTTTACCAAGACCAAACCTTTAGTGTAGCAAATGTTTTTTCAAGTACCTTAACGTCTCAAGGAAAGGATTTCATTCCCCATTTTCTGTTTCGAATGTCTCCTTCACCAAAAATTGATTCGCGACAAACACAACTGAGACATTTCACAGTCAGTCAGTCAGTCAGTAATTCAACCCTTAAAAAAAACATTGCTGATGTAAAGGACAGGAGCAGACTGAGGGAGAAAAAAAACTGAACAAGAAAAATCAGCTTGCTATGGTGCATGTCTAAAAGAATCACTATGTCCCCTTTAGAAATGCAACAACAATGCGGGTAGTCAATTCAGTTGTGACATACATTGTCAAAGACCCCCGAGACGTGATTGAAGGCCTCATGCGTTCACAAGAGCCGGCTCGGCAGGAGGAAATCGCATTATTCTTACTTAAACTGCTGAGCTTGTTGATGGCATCGGTGCATTTCCCAGAGTTATGACAAGCAGCAGGGGTGGTGGTGGGGGATTTCGGAATCGGTCTGCCTCTAAATTGATTGCGCCTTTCCCACACTGACTGTACGTTCATATACATGCAGGGTGGAGTGACTGAGGAAATATGCAAGCAAGCAAAAGTATGATGCATAAAGGTGGAGCGAAAAGTGAAAAGGGGGATATAACAAAGGCATCAAAACAAAGACAGGGGTAGGAAGGGAACTGGGGTGTAAAAGAAAATAGAGAAAAAGCAGAGTAGAGGGTAAATAAATGATGTCTGTGTATGTGTGCGACGTGCATTGCGGTGTGAGTCAGCTCTGAGCTATGGGGCCTTTGGCAGGCCTCTCCTTTGTCTCCAGCTGGGACGGAGTGTTCTGCCTGTCTGCTGCTCTCCCCACCACCCTCCTCCCCTGGCCAAAACACTCTCCCGTTTCATCACTGCTGCTGCTGCCGCTGCTGCAGGTGGTGGTGGGGAGAATGGGCACTGGTGCCTGAGATTCAGAGTGCGTATGTGGTAAAAAGATGGCGGGCACATGACATTTCAAAGCACCTACTCAGACATGCAGCTTATGTAGGAGAAGTCTGTGGGACAACTCTGTGATTACACTTGTGTGCCATACAAACACACAAAATGTTTGGATGGGAAGGTGTGTGTATGCAACCTTAGGAGCAGTGTGTGTGTGTGTGTGTGTGTGTGTGTGTGTGTGTGTGTGTGTGTGTGTGTGTGTGTGTGTGTGTGTGTGTGTGTGTGTGTGTGTGTGTGTGTGTGTGTACTATCCATCCAAATGAAAAAGACTGGCTTCGTGGGAAGAGTATCGGAGTCTCCAAGAATGTGAGTGAAGACCTTGCCTGTTAAAGGAGTAGTAAGCGATTCTAAAGTAAAACAATTTTTGTAAAAAACAGCCAGGCTCAGCCCGGGCTCTTTAAATCGAAAACAAAACAAATGGTACAGGCTGCACCATCAACATTGCGAGCGCAGACACCTTAAGAGACGTGCTAGTGGTTTTGGCCTAGTGGTTTGCGCAACGCTCTCCCATACCCGAGGACCCTGGTTCAGGAAAATCTCAACAACAACAAAGAGATAGACAAGCTCTCTCAAAAATCGCTTACTGCCCCTTAAATGGGCAAAATTTCACAGGATGAATTCGCAATCTGGCAAACATGTCTTTAAACTTAGACGAATGTATAATGAAGAGAAAACAGCAGTGCTCTCACTGTGAGAAGGAGTGGCTCACTCTCGTACACTCTGTACGTACTGGTGTTTGGACAGGGTCTGTGTTTCACAGATGAGTAGCTTTCCTTTTCTGCGAGGCCTATCTGAGCTGCAGCACTCTGCGACCTGAGGTGCAATCAACGGGGTTCTGCGTGCTTTGTAACACTGCTCACGCCAGCCCTGACCCCGAACGCTCTCCCACCGAGAAAAAAAGCAGTAGCATGTTCTTTGCCCTCTTGTGCACCAGAGTCCAGTTCACCTTCAGCAAAGACTCGTCAGACACAAGAGAGCTAGGCTTCAGGTTCCTGTGACTGATCTCACTCTTGGTCAGAGAATGTGACCCCGGCCCGGGTCGAAAGCCAAATACACACTGGATACAGGCTGCTGGGGTTGGCTGAGGCCCGTCGGACACGTGAGCCGAGACAGAATGAATTACTACATGTAGCAGGCTAAAATGACATGACCCGGCAAAGTGAGGGGAGGATTCTAGTGCATCTAAAAGCAGATTGACAACGATGAGCGGATGCGTTCCATCTTACCGTTTGTTCAGCACCATGTTTCCAAGCTTGAGGTCTCTGTGCACAATGTTTTTCTGCAAAGAGAGGAAAGAGAGAAGAAAAAAAGAAAAGAATTTTTGGTCATATAATTCCTGGTGAATCACTGGTATAAAAAACAATCCGTTTTTTTCTAGGAGTGGCACGGGAACATGAGTAATCAGAGAGGATGTGAAACTAGTAAACAATAACATTTTCTTCTACAGTTGACAAAAACATTGCAGGGGTATCCAAGCATTTCTTCATTGGCAAAAATAGAAAACTACACTTTTATGGTTTCTTGGCTGGTATGATTACATACCAGTGACCTACACTCACCTTATGAAGGGCCTCCACCACACGCACCACGTCATAGAAGATGACGATGGCCTCACGCTCGCTCAGCCGCTTTTCCTTTATGACGTAATGCTGCAGGTTTATTAGATCGGCCGTCTTGTCGCTGAAGTCGTGGGCACATAGGCAGTCCAGCACCAGGCAGATCCGCTTCTTCATCTTGCGCACTTTGTTGGCCTCAATGTCCTCAACTATTTCGTAGGCCCGGTCCTGGGGAACATGCAACAAAGGATGAATGTGAGAAACAATCTTTCTTTTTCTCTATTCCAGAAGCACTATCCAGCTTTTTAAGCCGACTAATTCAGCTAAATTCAAGCAGCGCAGAGGTTATTAATCAACAGTCTGGACGTAGCTGAAGGGAATAAGACACGTACTCCACCACACTGGGTGGCGGAGGGCGAACAGCAAAGGTCATTCCTCTTCTTTCCAACTCCAGTCTTATCAGATGCACCACTTTTTATTGCTTTCTGTATCAGGTTGTCAGAGTTTGTTTTTTACAGATGCAGTCAGCACCTCCGAAACCGAACATTATTAACTGGTTCTCTCACAGTGGAGATGCACTATAATAATCCAATCAATATTGCAGGCCCAAATGAATCAAGAGTGCATGGCTCAATGCTGCTATTTTGAGAACAGCCGCAGAGTGGAACAGACAGGATGTGAAAGAGAGAGACAAAGAAGGAAAGAAGAAAGAGCGAGAGAGAGAGACCAAAGGCAGATGGAACAATAACAAAGTTAGAGGAGGAGGCAGACGGGAAGACAGGTGAGGGAGGGGAGACTCGTTGTGAATGGATAGTGCTGCGAAAAGAAAAATACTGCTGATAAATATGGCTATTGATGGTACTCCCACTTCGCTATTGAAAGATCCTGAAAGGGAAAATAAAAGCAGCTGGCTGGACTAATAACGAGCTTACCTCGAAACTGAATTGAAAATAACACACTTCTCCATGGTCTGAATTATACTGAAAGCTCGCCCACACAGTGCTGAGTAATACATCATGGTCTATAAGGATTTTTTTTTTGTTTTTAAGTTTAAAATATTCAACTTATGATACATAAAAAACAAGTCAACAGAACGGTTATGTGCCACATGTGTGCAGGCCTCAGTCTACCTGGAAGAGGCCATGGTGGTGGACAACTCCATCCTGGTTGTGCAGTAGAGAAAGCAGGGAGTACTCCGTGTGCAGCAGCATCTTCCCCTGCCTCTCCTCCTGGGTCTCGCCCGCAGAATCCACTCGCTCCTCCAGCGTCAGGATCTGTCGAACAGAGCAAACTTTAGGCGTCGCCAGCCAAAGGCTCACACGAGGTTGGTGGGTGGAAAAATGCCTTTAACCATTTAGTATGTGGCCCAATCTTCAGTCCTGTCACCGACCCTTTTAAATGACTTGAGACGTGACTTTAAGTTACATCTGCTTAGCATTTAACGAGAAGTTGCAGCAAGTGGAATAGAGACGGATAAGCCGGACTGCAGCTTTAAAAATAGTAGCTCATGTACCGATGCAAAGTAAACAATCTGTGCAGCAGACACCGAGGCGCTGCAGTCACGGGTATGAGGCGAGGGTCATGAACTGACTCACTACGTGGTCGTGGGGGTTAAAAGTTGACATTCCAGGTGGGGCACTACCTTCCTCCCTTCCTTGCCCACCCCCTTTCCTACTAGCCTTCCCTTGTGTAACAGACACTGGATAGGCCCTATAAACACATTGCCCAGTTTTGTTGTTTGCGTGAGACTGAAACAGGGCGCCATAAAGTGAACAGCACCAAAGGAGGGTCAAAGGTTCAGATGTCTACTTGAACATCGTAGCTTTGTTTTTAAAGGCATGCTCATGTTTTTATTCCAACGTGCACTAAACTCTGTGAGAGATACAAAACTTGCCAACCACAACAGACTTACTTTGAGCTGATAGAAGTCATCTGTGCCGTCCTTTCTGGCCAGACACTGCACTATGCTGGGCACTGGTGAGTTGCCCAGGCGAGGCCCTGCGAGGATCAGAAAGAGGGAACAGCTGCATGACCAAAAGGCAAGCTACATGCCAGAGTGTCAGTCTCCCTGCAACTCATTAAAGGCTCCGTGTGCATGTACCCATTAACACCTCTGGTGCAATGTTTTCTTTGGCACTCTGCATTGCAAATAGGAGTTCGGTAGTAGAAAACAACCCAAAAAAAAGATAGAGTGCATGAGAGAAATGCATTTTCCAGAGGGGGGAAATAACCCTGCTCCAGCACAGACTCAGACCTTTCTAGTCGATGTCATGGGGATCAGCAAAATTCTTCACATTCTTGTCTCAGGCGTGCATACACACAGAGACACCCCACGACTCTCACATTCATACACACAAACACACACACCTACTGACTTTCTGCACACACGTTAAAGCTAAAACATTCACAAAACAATGCAATCTCAGCCACAAAAGCTACTATTACCATACTTTTGGGGCTCGAGCAGAAGCGCTTCCTTACCGAGGATGAAGGGCCCGGCTCTCTTGGCGTTGTTGCCGGATATCCCGGGACACTGCAGCTTGCTGGCCCTGCCTGATGTCTCTCCAGCTCCCCTCTCCGACAAGCGCCGCTTGGACATACTGGAGCTCTATGGGGGAACAAATCAGATTAGCACAGGGGATAAAGATAGTCAAGTTAAAGACTAAGTGCATACATGCTGCAAAGACACAAACTTTCAGTTGCTGACAAAAATAACCCATAGTAATCTGTAAATAAATAAAAAATAAAAGAATAAAAATAAAGACTTCACCAGAGCAGTACTTTAGCAGTACTCCTACAGACCGGTAGCGAGCACGCTGATAAGTGAGTAAAAGTAAAAGAAGGTAGACTTCAGGGCAGCTCCTCCCAGACTATTCTGAACACTCCTCCCACACATTTACCAACACCTCCGTGTGAGTGTGAGGCCATTATGGCTCCATTCAGAATGATGGCCACTGGCGTCAAGGACGACACCTCAGATTCAATCTCGCTAACAGAAACGCGCATGTGTCACAATTTGCAATTTAAGCTGAAAAAGTTTTCCATGTAAATGCATTCCACTTACAAAAGAAAAAAATCTTTAAACAAAGTTTTTTTCTTTTTTAATTTACATCTCAGCATTTAGTCACATGTCAATCTTTAGCTTTTTCCTGCTGCAGGGGTTACGGGTTTAGAAAATCCTTCCTCTCTTAATCTGCACATTTTATCTCAAAATCTGTACAGCCGGCTTATCTACGCAGACCTTCCTCTGAAAGGACATGCAAGTTCGAACAAGGCTGGAACAAAAAAAAATAAACAAAAACAAACCACCAAGCCCTTACAATATGGTAAGGAACTAGCTTCACATGCCAGAAAAACCAGTGACAGTGTGACACATCATCATTACACAAACCACTTTAACCGCCACGGCAGATCTACCTCCCAGAATTCAGAGAGCAAGAGGTATGCCGTGTTTACTGATACTGAGTTCCTATGTGATGAAACCGCATTTGTTTCTCGTAACAGGGAAGTAGGGCCTCGAACCGAGAGGAATGATTCACCCTGCTGTCATCCGGAGTTTCCATTGGACAGAAACGCTTAGATGTCCAGGTGATGACGGCGATAGGAGAAAGAAATGTGCCCCTGAGCCTTAGACACGTGCATCATGTCAAATATCGTTATTAAGTAAATAAATAAATCACCTCATGGAACGTAGGTCGACAAAAAAAAAGTGAGCACAAAGTGACATATCTGCTCATATTTTAGCCAACCACACACAAGAGGTGATTCAGACTTAATAAAATACAAAGCACCTAATAAACTGCAAAATGGTCGATTAGGGGATATGCAACTAGTCTTGCAAACAAATTAACTAGAGAAAATGAGTTTTTCTAATAAATTGAAGCACGTTCCCATTTCAAAACTCGTATGCCACTCGCCAGTTGGCGTTTTTGGGCCGAGCGGAGGCAGGACAGTTGGCAGTCAGTATGGGCTGCTATGAATTCTCACTTCCATGAGGCTTTTTGTGATCCCAGACAGCAGACAGTGTCATCGTCGTGTCTCTCGCCCATCTGTCCCCATATCTCCGCTAGTCATCACCCACTGGGTCTGATGAGCTGAGGTTTTCGGAGAGCATTTATGGCACAAGCCAGTGACACCAAGTCACGCTGCCAATAGTAAGAGAGCATCTTTACTGCAGAGCCGCGCAGAGCAACGGATCAACAATGTGCATACCGTTTCCAGTGCAGCAAGAACATATGTTTTTTTTAAATTTTGAATTATTTTTTGTTTTGGTAGAATGAAATAAGCAGACAAAGCTCAAACTAAAAGATATTTTATCTGTGGTCACACTCCACATTTCTAAAAAGATGATGTGTGGTTGTACCTTATGTGCATTTCCTTTCCTTTCTCCCAGGCACACAGTCAAGAGCGGTTTTAAAAAACGCATTCTCATCCATGCACCTTGGACTTAAAACACAAAAACTGACTCATGGGCAGAAAGTGGACCCAGGGCTACTCGTCTAACTACTAAACACCAGCTGTAGTGCCGCGGAGCCAACTCCAGACACGTCTAAAAAGCAAAGGTCAACGCAGCCAACTAATGCACACTGACCTAAATGACATCAGCGCAGTGACAGCACTCGGCTATCCTTCTTCTGACAGCGCTGGGGTTCTCTGCGTGGCCAGTGATCTGGCAGGCAGGACTTGCCTCTGACTGTACCGCGGGGACGACGAGAACAGATATGGCCTCTGAATCATATCACACGAAACGGAGGGAGAGACACGCTTCGCAGGTGCCCACGGGAAAATGTGGGTGGTCTCAAGATCCACCCACCCAGACTCCTGGGCCACTTGTCGGCGTGATTGCAAAAATCAAGGCTGTATAAAGATGGGACCAAAAAAAGAGAGAAAAGAAAAGGAACAACATGCAAACATGAGCAGGTACAGGAGTAACTGTGTGAGTGAATTGCACAAAAGGTCCAGAGGGAGATTGTAAGATCCAGATCGATCAATTCACACACGTGGATCTGGCATCACACCTCAGGGCAAAAGGGGCAAAAGCACCTGGAAGGTCACACAGGCGTCAGTGCTGCTTCTTGACTGACCTGTCAGTCGATCAATGAGAGACACACACACACACACACACACACACACACACACACACAACTGCTGCAGCTGTTGCCTGCATGATTGAAATAACAACGCCCTCGACTGTAAGGACTGGCGGACACAAGGTCACCTTGCCAAAGGTAATTTGCAAAAATTGCACACAGTCGTCCACGGGCGTTAGTTTGGTGCCATTTTCTGCGACCACACGGTCCGGGGCACCGGCCCTTTCACTACCTCCGGCAGCGAGCAGCGGATTAAACGACGAGACGAGTCGTTGAGTTAAAAAAACAAAAACAAAAACAAATCAAACGCTGACGTTATGTCTTCCAACTCGTGCAAAATAAAAAAAAAAATACATTTTTAAAAAGCCCACTCGGCGAGCGGCTAATAAATTGACTAGCCGGGTGCTAATGTGTTCCGCCGGCAGCGATTACTAATGGACCGCGTTTTAAAACACACACACACGCACGCGCACGCACGTACGTACATACATAACGTCGGACTGAGGTGGCTATTTAAACACACACGCACACGCACACATTCGTTGCTATTTTACGACGGAACAAACGCTCGTAGCTCGGCTGCAGATACAAACTTACGAAAACAAAGCTGAGTGAATTCCTCGGCGGAAGAAGAAGAAGAAGAAGAAGAAGAAGAAAAAAAAACAGCCCACCCCGCCGCGGTGGCTTCGGGCGCACCGGCCGCACAAAGGGACACAACACAACAAGGAGTTGGTTTGTGTCGATGCAAACTACGGGGAGCGAGCGGTTAGCCGCCGGCGGGCTCGTGCGACTGGTAGCGGGTGAGAGAGACAGAAAGAGAGAGAGACAGAGAGAGAGAGAGACGAACACGACTGCAGGCGGAGCGGGCAGTCAGGAGGCGCCGAGCCCCGGAGGCGGCGGGAGCCACCGAGAGGCCATTTGAACAAAAGTAGGGGGCAACACTGCAGCTGGCTAGCCGCGCCGGAGCGGTCGCCGCCGCGCTCACCTCGAGCCAAAGAAACCGCCGGGGCTGAGGTCCGCCTCGTCTCCTTACAACGCGGACATTTTCTCGGGCGAGGACGCCGTCGCCGGTGGCCGTTGCGGGTGTTCACACGTCGAGCAGCATGAAACCAGCACGGGGCGTGGGGCTCTTCGCGTCGCTCAGCCGCTGTTACCGAAATGAGCAATTAGGGACGAAGCCTCCGCTCCGCGCTGATCGCATCTTTCCACAGCGACAGCGCCACCTGACAACGGAAATGACGCACACCCGAGTTGATTGACGGCCGCGAGCGGCCAATGACGGGAGCGCATGTGCTTTTATTCCTAGTAAATGGTTGCGCACTGATGATGAAATCCTTTGGAAAATACTTATTGCTAAATGAAACGGCATCACATCATAGTTGTCTGTAGGGAGAGTGTTTAACACATACACAATAAGTTTATTGTGGTTTCAAATGTCAGTATATGGACATATAATATCCATAGACTGTATATAAAATATCACAATAAACATAGATTATTTATCATATTACCCAAACCACATGCATAGCTTCTAACATGTAGGACTTTACTTTCAAACTAAGGATTCATTCTTGACCTCTACTGATATAATCTACCACAAACATGTTGCCAAGAGAGTGTTTGACTGTATACTGTAGTTATTTTTTAATAAGACACATACAGTGTTACACTATATTTAGATGAACAATCTGACCATGGGGAACTAAATATCAATGAGATGAATCAGTACTTCACCTGTTATGCATTTTTCAATATTTGAGACTTGAGATTCTAATTTGTCAGGGTGTCATTGCGAACACACAACCGCCATTTAAGCTTTCTAAAAAGAGTAATACTTCCACGTTTCCTCAGGAAACGAAGCTAAAGAGTGACATTTAGCAGGGCCCACCCGTGCTCTCTGTCTAGACTCCCCGGTGGCACTTCAATTCCTCCCACTGCTACCAGTTTCAAACCAGTGGGCAGGTGTGACGGACAGAGAGGCCAACCTAAATGGCAGAGGGTTATTCAAGTTGCACTCGTCTTCCTGCTTTGACTCAGCAGAACACATGCCCCCGGCCACATGAAACACTCGTCAACCTGTGGCTTTACAGTGTCCTGCCCACAGGCCCAGTTCACAGAAAAATTGAATCATAACTCAAAATTCAGAGGGTCTGTGGGAGAAACGATTTCTTTCACAGCATGTTTCAGGAAACTTAGGTTGACTGAGCTTCAACGACTTTGTTTTTGGCAATGTTATATTTTTGTAATATTCATTTTGACACAACGGGGAAAGCTTTGTTGCACATTTTAAACTTTAAAGAGGAAACATCTCCTAAAATGAAGTGACTATTATTAGACTGTTATCCTAAAAATCACATTGGTATTCTTTTTCACCATGTCAATTATCAAGGTAAATTTAATATATGGAAGTGTTTTACTAATCTTAATGGTGGTGGAGTTTTCTTGTGAGCTCAGATGACCCCAGTGCAGTCTTGCAGGATGACTGGCACAAGCTCTGGTTTCTGTTTGTTTTGCAGGTAGGCAGTGTCCTCGAGTCATGTAGTGTTTTATCTCTCGCTCTCCCTTGCCAAGATTATTGGGAAGACCTCACCAGAATCCTCTTCCCCCAGATCAATTCAGAGAAATGTCCCAGCATGTTTTACCCACATGGTATGCACCTTGTCTGAGTTTGGTTGAACGGTCGACTACACACAAATATCGTGGGTAGATATCTGTTGCTATAGCAATTCCCATTGTAGATCTGTGGGAGATCCTAATTGTGGATAATTCAAGCAGAATGCTGTACATGTGTGTACAGTACCAATAAATATTATCAATCACACACTTGTTTATTTGTGGATTAGAGAAAAACACTTGCCTCAGGATGATACCTATGAGCTTATAAGAAAGCTGGCACGACTTGCTGACAGTCCATGTGCAGTACATACATTTTTTAGAAAGGCTTGACAGCTCCCCCAGCTGTTACGTTTTATCAACTACAAGCAGTTACAAGGTTCATGCCATTATTAACACTCTGTTGCATCATTAGCTAATCTGATGTCACAGTACAGTACATACTGTGAGCGAAATAACAAAAAAAATGAATTGAACAATTTATTAAAAATCCTACATTGCACATTCAACAATTTGACAATTGCAGCAATATGCACTTCCCTATGCACAGAAAATGATAGTGAATTAAATAAATAATTTGTACAATAAACATATTTACATATTAGACAATTCCTTATATTACATTGTTCTCAATTATAATGATGTACATTTCTGGGCCATATGTGAACAGTTGCTTCTCATACTGTTTTAGGGTAGAACAGTTGTGATGTCAGATAAATACATTTCTTACCAAAATAAAGTCTTGAGGGAATTCGAATTGCGGAAGAAAGAGCACTTGGGTTTCCTTTTCCCCACCACAGCATTATTCAATCACTTGTTTGCTTGAACACAGAAGAGGTAAACTCCCTCTTCATACTATGTAATAAAGAAGTACAGACTATAAACCTGAAAATCATATGTGAAAGTAAAGGAATGTGTATTTTGCGTACAGCAAAAACAAAAAGTGACACCTTTACCTTAAACAAACAGATGTTTTGCTTGCACCACATACACATGTTCAACACACCGATATGGGCCTACCGTCTATCTTGATGCAGTGAACCTCTTTCTCAGTTTACAGCAAACATATTATTACAGTGTAGTAAAGCTCAAAGTCCGGCTCTTGACACATTTGCCATTGTTATTTGTGCAAATTTGCTGTCGGTCATTTGACGACCAGTTGAAACGCGCAGACTACATTTAAAAAACAAAAACAAACAAACAAGGTTTTTCTGGCTGCACGTGAGGTTCCTGCTGCGCTTTTTTGCAGGTACAGTACAGACAGCAGACTGGCCTGCGAAGCAGCAGCGCAGACAGCTGACGACGCGTTGTTCCCTATCCCCTTGGTCGTTTCCCGTTCTCGGTGACGCATCACAGACCGTCCATCATGGCCAGAAGGTCGTCTCCTTTGCTGGAGCTGGGAGATTGATCTCCAGACTCGGTGAACTCTCCCATGATCTTAGTCAACTCTGCATTGGCCTGTTGGTCCTGAAAGATAATATAATCCACCAATCATAGTGTTTGGAATGGTCATCAAAGGCGCTTATACATCATTACAGTAAATCCTGTCTGACTAGCAAAGCCTCGCGTATCTGATCGTTAAATGTATAATCTTAAGTAACATTTGGCCACAGGGTCCAACAGCGGCGATTAATTCAGGCTACAAGGTTTTTCGCTTGTCCAACACAAGCCGTAGACAAACCCAACGTCAATTCCAACAGTCATGTTGTGATTGTTTGTGCACCGTCACATTCTGGGACCAAAAAAAAACTCTTGTGGGTTGAGCAATCTCGCTGTCTTCCCATACCCTTAGATGACAGATGTATGGTGGGATTTGTTTTTCTTTACTAAATGTGCAGTGAAATGTACATTTTAATTACGCAAATAATGGACAGCTCTTCTCTAAAGAAATAAACTCCTTGTGAGATAAGTAAGCTTTACCTTTGTTGCTTGGATATTAATGACTCCGTACGCAAGCTCATCTGGTCTTGATATTAATGCCTCTCTGTGATAAAGGAGTCACAATGTCAGTACACAGGGAAAATTTGAAGTTATATTTGATCGAGTACCATCCAAAAACACTGACAGTAGACGGACAAATATGGGGACTCACTCTTCTTCCTCGTCTGTAGAGAAGAGGTTGACTCGGAAACCGCTGTCCGTGTTTCCTGGTTTCTGAACTTCCAACCCTCCCATTAATTTGGCCAATAGATTCAGTTCTTCTTTGGCCAGAGGGTTGGGAGCAGCATTTACCTGTTGACACACAGTGGATTGTTTTCATTAGTATATTCATACGTAACCTGCTGTTAAGTCGATCCTGCTCCTGTAAATGGAGGCACCAGGAAGTTGAGTAGATGGTTCTGGATCAGGGTCACTTACTTCAGTAAATTCCTGTGCATGTGCATGTGATGTACTGCTGACACTGTAAAGTGTAAAACATGGTGTGATAACAATGCAAAATTTTGCTTGTTTTACCTTAGTGTGCTGAGCAGAATTTTTAGACGTTCCTGACATGTGTGTTTCCACTGGACGACTGACACTGTACCTGAATAAAAAGAGGAGACAGAGAGAGTCAACATGTATCAAAAGAAGTACAAATGTTTAATTTATGTGGTTAGTTTGCATTGTGTCAGCACAAACTGTATAAATCCTGTATCTACATTATTGTTCTATAAATTAAAGCTAAACCAAGGGCTAATCTTTTACTCAGCTGCCACTCATCCGAGATACTTCATCAGTTCCCAGGTATTAGTCCCTGGCATCTACACTTCCCTCTGCTGCACCCTACTGTACCTTGATGTAATTGAAAATATCTGACGTCAAACCACAGAGTTAAAATGCATAGGACTCCCAAACACTCTCTTGTGCTTTGATGCCTTGGTGACCTCAGGGATTAAAGTGACGACCAAGAACTGCAACATCCCTGTGTCGCATCTGGTCAGGGGCCTTCGATTGCATGTTGCATGCATCTCTTTCTCTAATAATAAAGCATCTTGGATAACATATATTCATTAACCGACTCACGTTGTGTAAAGTCTTACATGTTTGTGCCTAGTTTGGTGACCCTGTCTCCAAAAATCTCAAAAGATCCTTCCCGGACAGCAGCGGTATAGTTTCCTCCATTCGTGAACTGCAGCCGGTTCGTTTCTTCCCCCGCACAGCTAAACATCCTGGAAATACCAGAAACGAAAAAAAAACACAAAACGGGATGCTTTTAATACTTCAACATGGCTGGAGACAGGATGTTCTACTGTACATGTGAGCGCGTGTTTCCTCCATGTATTAAAAGGTTTTACTGTGGACATTGAACACTAATTATAAGTATCATTCTGGTAGAAATTAAAGCAACTGTTATACAACCCCCTTATCCCCCGATACATTTACATTACATGTCACTAACCCTGTTTGTGTTTTCTATCTCTCCTAGTGTATCTCTGACCCCAGAGCTGCAGGACCCAAACCCGTCATGAGTATTGTTATTATTATTATTATTATTAATATTAATATCATCACCAATAATAATAACAACATAATTGTATTTTTTTTTAAATTATAATTATCAGTCTGGTAGAGATTAAAGCAGCGGTTGTACAACTGTCCTCTCCCTCTCTTCTCTCCTACTGTCTCTCCTCCCACCCTCTTTCTGCCCACTTCTCCTCTCTTCCCCATTTCTCTCCTCACCCCAACCGGTCGAGACAGATGACTGCCCACAACTGAGTCTGGTTCTGTCAGAGATTTCTTCCTGTTAAAAAGGATTTTTTTCTCTCCACCGTCGCCAAGTGCTTTGCTCATTGTGGGTTTTGTTGGGCTTTCCCTGTATTATTGTAATATTGACCTCACTATGTTATGTGCCTTGAGACAATGTATGTTGTGATATGGCGCTATACAAATAAAATTGAATTGAATTGAATTGAATTGAACTGAATTGAATTGAGTAATGCGAAACAAGCCAAACGTACACCACATCTAAAATTAGAGCGTAAATGCTTTGTTCAACAAAACCTCCGTAATGCAATTAGCTGCCGACGGGCCTACTTAACATCAGACTGATCAGAGTACACAGCCTCGGTCCGATCAGAAAACAAGAGTATATGAAAGACAAAAAAGCAAACGTGTAAAGATCACTTGAAACACCACAGGTAATAGTTTCTTCTACATAAGGCCATTTGTGTAATCTCATTATGTCCATCATCCTTTAGAGTAAAGATTTCTTGGTCATGAGGGATAAGAGCATTATACAGTGGTACCTTATCAAGCCTGGGACTTGTGTCCCATGAGGCACAGGACCACTGGTGGGAAGTACAAAGCGGCCATTGGAGTTCTGTACTTTGTCCTTCAGGAAAATGGACACCTGGCATAGAAGAAGACCGGCAAGCAAACGGCTTGTGAGGAAAATAAAAGGAAACACGAAACAAAAAGGAACATTATAGTGAATAATACTCTCCCTGTGATTAAAAGGAGGGACTTACCCTTATATGCATGTCTTGGAAGAAGATTAGAAGAGTTTGTCTGATCAGCTGGAATTCACCACTACACAAGGACGAGTACATCTAAGAAGTAGAAATCAAAGTAAAAATGAGGTGGTGAAAAGAAGGGGGGGATGAGTACTTTAGAGGTGAGGAAAGATAAACACACTCAGGTATATTTCAAACTAATCATTTCTACTTTTTATATCTATAATGTCATTATAGTGTGCAGCCATTACTACAAATCACTTGTGGGTTATCTTTTATAACTATAAATATAAGTTGGCATTGAAAAAATATTGCTGTGAAGTGAATTATAAAATGATAACTGGATTAAAAAATATATACACACACATATACACACACATATATATATATATATATATATATATATATATATATATATATATATATATATATATATATATATCAACAGATTATTATAACAATGATCTCATGACAAACCATGCAAAACGTGCTGCTGGTGACACTTGATCCAACATGTCAGTCATGTATATAGATATATATGATTATAATGGTTTGCAATGTGTACTAGCGACTCTACTCACTCAAAAGATAATATGATAGTGGTATAAATAAGTAACTTGCACCTAAAATGCTGATATTAAATTCTTCTATTCTTGCACTGGTGTCCTGTCTGTAGTTGGTTGGGATGGTTAACTGGGTCGTTTCTTATTTGTACTTGTCTGACATGTGAACCAGGATACTAGTTTTGCTCATAAGACTGTGACGTCCTCTAACACTAACATGTGTTTCCTCTTGTTGGCCTTGTAAATTGCACTACATGGCAATTTCTTCAATCCAGTCTGAGGAAAAGCAGTTTTAGATTCAGTTTAGAATCTAAAACTGAGTGTTCATGAAAAATTATTTTTTTTAAAACGATCCTCCGTTTACATTTCAAGTTCTTTCCGTCTCTTCTTTGTTCCTCTTCGTATAGCTGGAAACATTTTGGAGACTTTCTGCATCACACCTCTTTCAACATTTGGCCTAGTTCACTAACGGCAAAAAACCTCAAACACCTTGCAGCACACGGCAGGAAGCACCAAAAAGTGCGCAATGTGTGATGCTTCCACCCATTCTCGCAAAGACGAGAGAATTGACGTGTGTCCTACCTCGATGAGCTGTTGATAGGTCTCATCAACCTGGCTGAGAATGCTGGGAGTGTCTTTCACAAAGTCCTTGATTGCGTCCATGTGGTTGAAGGACACAAGGAGGATGTCCTTCGGTCTGGGACACAGAAGCACCTGGTACTTAAAAGCCATGGTCATCAAGTCGTAGAGCTGTACAGAGGAACACAAGTGTGACTTTGTTGTCTCATGCATCCATAAATCCCCCCCAAAAAATGATTTTGCTGTTGTATAATAAACAACAGGGAGGGAGCTAAAACACATTGTATTAGATATATACACAAGGTTCCTACACATTTTCCAATTCAAAATTCCAGACTTTTTCCAGACTCAAATTTCCTCCTTATCGGTAGACTTTTCTGACCATATTTGACATCCAGGTACAAATAGCTAGATGTTTATTAAGTTAATACTATTATATAAATTAATATTATAATAATATATTATTATATAAGTAAATAGTATTATGTAAATAAATCATTTTAAAATCCAACTGTTAACATATTACATTCTGACTGTGTAGCTATTATGTTGCACTTAATACACATAGAGTCACGGTTTCTGCAGATTGATATTGAAATAGTTTCACCTGTCATATGTGAACAACAGCTCTAGAGATACCATGGCGGCAGTGGCAGGTACAGAGAATGTGTTGCTATGGCGACATTTATCACTGACCGTGACTGACTTCAGTCAGGAAACACAAATATTTTTCCATACACCCTTTTCTTTTTTCCATACTTATCCAGACCTGGAAATAACTGAAATCAAATTCTATACATTTCCATACCGCGTAGGAACCCTGTATACAGCTTATACAGAACTACTGCTATACATTGATGTGTAGATCCAAAGCGATGTGATTTTAAAATTAAAGTGTGTATACTGAAGAAGCTGTACGACAAACTGCCCTGATGATGACAGAACATGACTGTTGTTTGGATCAAGTTTGTATAGTTTGTGATAAGGAGAAAAAAGGAGCAGAAAAGTTGTAGGTAGTAGACAGCTGGTGGTCCTCCTACCTTGTCCATGCTGGCTTGATTGAGTCTCATTATGGATGCGTGGGCCAGCCGGTCGAACACAGTGCGCAGGGCCTTCTTGGAGTAAAGCTCCTGCGGCTTGAAAAGCTCCTCCAGGAACTTCTTGTTGAACATGGTGGTGATGATGTCATTCATTACTAGTGGAGCAAACAGCACAGATGGTAAAAGTCCACAGAACGTTGACTGAAGTCAGACAAATGTACATTTCCACACTGTCGGCTCAGAAGCAGGCAGATGAGCATTCTACGCTGAACTGCATGTTGGCCGAAGCCTTCTCACCCAAAGCCTAATCCCAAAGGCCCTAACAAAGCAGCAGCGTGGACTGGAAAGCAATCAGCGTGTATCCTACTTGGTAGCAGAGGTCGTGTTTGGACTCCGCTTAGATGTTCTGTCACGTGTTGTGAGCCTTGCTGTCAATTACTGATGCAAATCACTGTTGAGACGTCAGCAGAGAATCGTACGATGTATCTGCTCAGGCGTGACGCAAACAAACTTACTTTGTGCAGTGAGGGTGTGTAGTATTTCCTGTAGTGCTAAGGAAGCCAAAGTTAAACAAAAACAAAAAAAAAAGGCTGTGACAAGTGGCACACTGATCTTAGGCCAGAGATAATATGGTGACCCCAGATCAGCTTCTTGACATATAATTTAAGTGTAATGTACGTTGTGGTGATTATTTTATGACCTGTAATTGTAAGGTTTATCGTGTCACATGCAACATATGGGTCTCCTTGGTAGCTAGTAATACTAAATACTTTGCAGATGTTGATCACTGTTTTTAAAGTACCTTCCTTTTATTATATATTTATATACAATAGGGCTGCAGCTAAGGATTATTTTCCACAATTGATTGATGGATTAGTTAGGGGTAGGGTTACCCTAACCCTATGAAACATCTCGATCATGTTTCCCAAACCGCAAAATTGTGTTTTGTTTTGTCCACAAACCAGAGATTTTCAGTTTACTGCCATAGAGGAGCAGAGAAACCAGAAAATACTCAAATTTAAGAAGCTGAAATCAGAGAATTTTGAAATAAATACTACTTGAACAGATTGCGGATTAATTTAGTGGTTGATTATTAATCAATTAATTGTTGCAGCTCTACTACACAATCAAAGCTCTAAAAGCCAGTGATGTTTGTGGCCAGAGCCTGAGCATCTGAGTGCCCCAACCACGTACAGTACAGGTTGCACAGACAAGCTGATCTATCCGTATGACAAATCATCTGTTGTTTATCTAGTCCTATTGTGTACGGAGCACGCTGGTTCAGTCTAGGCCAAAGCAGAGTGAAGAGCTACTAATGCACGAGTGCGTGACTATACTGAAGCTCTGTAATTGTACCTCTCCTTCTGTCCTCCTCTATCCAGCCAACTATCGTGGAAACTTGATGAATTCAAAAGGAGACAAATCAATTCAACGATGCTCTTAAAACATCTCAAGACTTCCTTTAATGTGGCAGTGTACTGTACATACAGCGCTGTGCAAAAGTTTAAGGCACTTTGCATTATTATCATGCGATACCATCTGATCAGCCCCAAATTCATCTAGACAACAGCCCCAAACACAGATCGTGAGTCATACAGTCATATTCAACAACAAGAGGCTGTTTTAAAGGCAAAATATTAAGTTGATTGTAAATTAAATACAATCCACTGCATATTATTTTGAGAACACTTTAATTTTAGTGCCCTTAAACATTTGCACCACACTGTGTATACGTGACTGTGATTCATTACGTTATCATTTTTTTGACAGAGAAGTTAACCATTTTTTTTCTTTTACTTCAATTAGCTTCAAATGCAGTGTTGTCTGAGTGAGTTGAGTTTATCATTATATGTGCATATACAAACGATAACCATCCGACTCATCGACTGTTTACTCGTTTCAATGTTGACCTTCTCTGAAACATCTACACTCGTGAGTCCACCATCCAGTGCGCGGCTCAAACTGAACGCAGAGTTTCGCCGCAGGGTGACATTTGTGTTTTGTTTGCTGGTTAGCCGCTAAGCTAGCTAGCTGGCTGGCTACCTTTCTTCGCCTTGTCAGCGGGGATGTTCTGAGCGCGCAGCCGCTGGTCCAGGATGTACAGCATCTCCCCGCCGAGGTTGATGAAGAGCAGCGGCAGAGTCCTTGAGGACATGGCAGCGCTATTTGGGCGGTTGAAGTGTCTCCAGAAAACAAGAAAGAGTTAGCGACTGCTGCTAGCTCGAAGGCTTGTTGGTGGTGAGGGCGGGGGCTATCTGTTTGGTAAAGCCTCTTCTGGTTGCCATGCCACGAAGAAAACAGCCAATCAGAGCGTGGTGCGTATTGACGTAGCGAAAGGAGGGAGGAGTCAGACGTGTGTAGAAGCAGTCCAACCCTAACAACAGCAGATATTTTTAATGCTATAATATATATATATATATATATATATATATATATATATATATATATATATATATATATGCATCCAGTGCACATGCATTGAAGTCCCAAATTGGAAATCTTCAATATAAACACAAACTTTTATCCACTGTCAGAACAAACCTGTACTGTAGGTACTTCAGATACCTCTGTTAAAAAAAACAAAAAAGTATATTTCAAATTCTTTGTTCTTATGAAATACCAGGTCCCTTTAAGCCTCTAAAGTCTGTACAGTAAAACAATCCAAGGTGGATAAAGAAATGACTCTCAACTTATTGCCACTCCATTGAAGTCCAATTGAGTCTCAAGTACATAGTGGAAGGAGTCACAAGCCAAAAAGGCTGGGGATTTCTAGTTTAAGAAAGGGTTTGTAGAAATTATAAATCCCTAGGCCACCATGTGGACAGCGCAATCTGTACTTATATACTTATATACTGTACTTTATAACTCCTCAATAAAAAAAAGTACAAATAAACAATCACATTTTTATTGACAGCGCTGTCAAAATGGTTTATGTTGAAATGCAGTTGATCATGCTGTGAGAGGTTGAGCAATGCAATTTATTTACACTCTTGCAGAATAGCAGTAACACTTTTGTCACACTGTAACACAGCTAAAGCTAAAGGTTAAAAATCTGATTTAATACATTAAATTGCATATTTCTTTAGTTGAATCCTGCATTTGCTATTGACGAAAAAGCTATGAAATAATCAACCGATGGGAATGATACAGTTTAGAGCTGCCCCAAAAAAACCTTAATGTCTCGTTACAGTGTGATGTCTCCATTCCTGATGCGGATTTCTCGTGCCATCCTGCACAACTCGCAGAGCCCGCAGAAAAAGGACATCAAGGCATCGTTGCATACTGTTCCCTGTGGTTAAAAGATTGCCAAAAAAAAAAAGGAACAAAAATAAAGGATGTCAACCCTCTGTTACAAAACCTGCTGCAATTCAGGTTTCTCAATTGCAGGGAACATCCTACATTTCCAAAGTTCATAAAATGTCTCTTTCACAAGGGCCAGTTAACTGGACTCAGTACTTCCCCATGAAACCGAAATATTACCTACGAATGAAAACCTTGGAATACATACTGTACTTAATTGGTTTTTATAATGCGACATACCTGAATACCATAGGTCAGTCTCATATGAGTCCTCATTGCTGTCAAGCCTCCTGGCACACAACCCAAGCAGCAGTTTTCTCCATACTTATCTGCTGTGTAGCAGCTCAATGCAATTGGACAGAAGCAGCCAAGAGCACCTGCAGCACATGAATGCATATTGTAAATGTGGGAAAGAAAAAGCTTTCGGTGCCCCAATGAAAATGAAGCTTTTTGAATTGTACTCACAGACAAGCAGGTCACTGCAGCAGGAGCACAGGCCCGTGCTCCATTCACCTGTTTGGACGTTTGTCCCATAGCCGCCTGCACCTGGTTGTTGGGACACCACTGGGTTTGACATTTCGGATTATTTGGACCTGCTGGTTGATTTTGATTCAGCTGCCTTTAGTGAAGGACACATTAAGCTGTTAGCACCAGAAAGAAAAAAAGCAGGTTGAAGAGCAGTGTAGGAAAAATTACGATAAACTGTCCTTCCGTTGTGCCACAGCTGTTTTTACATTTGGTCATTTGTACTATTGATACTATTATTTTCCAGAGTAGGAGGTAATGCAGATGCGTAAGTGAAGTTAACAACCAACGAGAAACTGGTTTGTGGGCATTAGACACTTTGGTGATTTACACACTAATTAAACAATAATTGCTTTAATTAATAGGAAAAAGTGTGCCTGTATTTTGAGGAAAATCCTCTCAACACAATCAGTGTGCAACCGTTCAGCTTCTCATCCACTAATGTTGGACTTCACTAAAAGTAATTGGTTTTGAGACTTTAAACCTAATAGACAAAAAATTAAGACGTCATAGTTTTGATAATTTGTTAGATATATAGTCTAAAGTTAATAAGGGCTGTACTAGATCATAATATTGGTAAATAAAAGAATCATTTACTATGGTGACGGTAACAATATGAAAACATAAATGACACTTGTTCACTGTTCAATAGAAAGATAGTTCAAGAGCCAACGAGGGCCAACGTTATCTTGTATCAATGCTGTCAGATACAAGTTTACAGTTTAAAAAATATGGTTTATGACCTCAAATGAATATCATATTAAACTAAATGAAAAGTGAATTCTGAAGTGAATCACCATGCGAGTGGAAAAAGAGGTGTCACTTACCAGAAGAGTCGGTCAGTGTGTGTGTGTGTGTGTGTGTGTCTTCGTGATCAAACTGACACACTGCACACCACACAGGAAACTGTGACGAGCTTGAGCTATGAAACGCTGTTTAGCCAACAAACTGAAAGAGAGCTGTCGCTTTGCTTTGGGGCAGATAGTGGGTTTAATATCCAACAGCTGCAGATCACTGACACACGTCAGTCAGGAGGCTGGATCTCATGCGTCCAGCAGAGATCAGAGGAGTCGTGCAGTTGTCAGAATCTCTCAAACCAAACTTCCACAGAACGCCCACAAATGCATCACATTCCTTGTGACTTTAATCAGCCTGTGTCACTATTGCAGTTTGTAAAAAACAGGACAGATTTTCTCAAGATTTAAAACAGCACCAGGCTGCAGGCAACTGCAAAATAAACCCTGTGTAATCAAAATGTTCTCATGTTTATCACTGATATATTCACACAGGTTTGCATTCAAGTATTCCGACCTTGATGTGAAAAATTTCACAATATAATGGAAGCTATACAAACAGTGCAGTCAAAAAGTATTGATGGGGATATCTCTGTAATTCAGTATTTTGTTTCATCCAGCATTTTGGAAATTTAGCAAAAATTACTGAGATTTATTTCCGGGGCCATATCTTGCAGTGATGTTTACTGGATCCTATTGATGTACGGTATTTTTGGTATTTGGATGAAAAAAAGGCGAACATTGCAACGTACAACCTCAGTGTATCCATCAACATCTGTGGCACTGTCAAATAACACAAATGTAAAACTATAAGCTTTTCAGATATCATATCGTTCTTGTTGTTCTTCCCAACTACTCTCAAAATGCTCAAAAGTTCTGTGTCAAGTGGACCTTGATAAAAAAAGTCAAAATATTACAGAGACAGAAGTTTCCTGCTGATTGATGATTAAACTAAGTTTAGTGCTAATATTGTGATTGATAAACTTAAAGCTGCAGCTGAAGGTGGAACTTTTTTTGACTTTGTCACCAAACAGCCAAATCTTTCCTCGCTGCAACAGAAGAAGTGAGATCAATGACGGATTCACTTGTTTTGTGCAGACACCTCTTGATTCATGCATTTAATCGATAGTAATATATTACAACACAAATAAATTTCCAAAGCTCATTTAAATATCACTGTCTGTCACTTTATTCCATTTTTTCTGACCTTTCAGACAATTCTGACGTCAACCTGAAGAAATTAGCAAATTAGGTTATGATGATAACATGTGAACACAGAGAAGAAGGAAGCCTGTTATCCACATGCCATATTACCTTAACTTAAGGTGTAAAAGTAAAGATGTTGGTCAAGACAAGCATTTTAATCTACAGTTTGATGCATTTCATTGGGCTGTGGCTTTTGTCTTGGCTGCCTCTGCTGCAGTGGAGGCTGAGCGTTGCTTCTGCTTCAGTCGCTGCTCTGCTTTCTGCTTCTGCACTTCTTTGAAGACCTGTGAGGAGACACGAGTGGCCGAGAGTCAGGGGACGCACAACACACTCAACATCAGACAAGAGTACACATCCACCAAAATTTGACTTTATGTTCAGTGTTTCCCCTAAACTGAAGTTGCAGCAGCGGAGATTAAATAATTCATGTAAAGTACATGATGTTGTGTGTTGAGTGATGGGACTAACATAAAGTCTGTCAAAGGAAAAAAGTAACACAACACACTCTCTCTCTCTCTCTCTCTCTCTCTCTCTATACATATAGACAGATTGTTATCTAAAGCCCTGGGACTCTACTGTTGTAAAGGGATGTAGTTGTTTCACTATGAACCAGGTCACTTTTCCTCAGTCATCCTCCCAATGGCTGCAGCAGTTGTCTGTGACTGGGAACAGCAAAAGTATAGAACTCTGTAAAGTCGCTGCTCTCAGAGGAGGTCTCCCACTCTTCATTGGCCTGGTCAGAGTTCTGATTGGTGAAGTCGGGGGACTTTGCTCCGTGGCTGTGGTGGTTTACTTTCACTTTCACTAAATGTTTCACAGGTCGCTCGTGTTACCAACTTTACTTGGAAAACATTTCTTACACTTGTGGCAACGAGCGTTTTCTTTCATTATTTTTCCCCCAAGTACAACGAGACGTTCACTCACTGCCATCTTCACACAGAGCAGGCAACTGTCTCTGTTTGTCGCGCATTGAGAGCTGGCCACGCCCATGCACAGAGCAGACTCCGGCACAGCGACTCAGGATTGGGAATAGCGAAGATTCATCATAGACGAATGAACGAATGTCTTCAATACCATTAGCAGCACCGATAACGTTGGAGCTTATTGAAACTACGGCCTTTCATAATTCAGCCCTGGGGCCTGTTTAATACCGGGTTTTTGTTTCCACCCCTAGATCTCGTAATTTTTTGAAATAAATAATAATAATTCAGGAGAGGCGGTCCAAATCCAGTAGCAGCACACCGCCACTGCTGAATGCATGTAGGGGAAACAATGACGTTGTAAGATACTATTCTTTCACTAAAGTGGAGACAAAAGGTTGAAGATCTTATTATTCAGAGCCGATGGAAATCAGGATTCTTTATCATAAATAAGAGAATATAGCTGTAAAGAGAGTCATTTCATCCACTACCTTGATGCACAGGGCCTTCTTGGCCAGCCAGCGCCGGGTAACACGTCTATAGTACTCTGGGGGGAAGGTGTAGGTGATGCCCAGCTGCTCACACACTTTCTCAAAGGCATCATAGCGAACCAGCCTTAGGTGTTTCAAAAGCTTTTTCCTTCGGTCGATGGCCATTAGCATCCGCCTCTTGTTCGCTTTGTCCTGGAGGGAAACAACACACATAAAAGGAATGGGGTTGGCCTCAATGTGTGCTCCAAACAGGCTCCAATAGGAGGGAGTGAAGACATGAAGTGAAACAAAGATGAGATACTTCCATCACAAATCTAACAGATAATTACATATCAGAGAAAAGTTACACAACCTCTATCCCCCCGTCTGTCGGTTTCAACAAAGATGTTCAACGTCAGATGCGACGGGGGAAATTTCCAACCATAACTGTGCTATGCATGTTTTTATTTAATGCGGGGGAGTACACAGGATATCCTGTAGTTCAAACATGCTTGACACTAGAGTAAGGCAGAAAGGAAATGTGGGGACGTAATCATACATGAACTGTTCTCGTGGTGCAATTCAACTGCCCCCAAAAACATCTTACTACATCGAATATTTTTACCTTTTCCTCAGAACAAGTTTCTGAAATGATGTTGATTCTCCTTCACTCACCTTGGGATGTTTTTGAACATGCTCCTGGTAGTTTCGGATTCTTGCTGTCAAAATAGCCACTGAAGGAAAAGACGGTAAAATGCGGATTGAATAATGATACAACTAAAAGAGGTTATAGACTGTCTTTGTATTTCAGTGAAAACACTTTTTGCAACTCACCGTGAACTTCCACTGAGCTGCGGTCGTTCTCATCCCTCTGGACTTTTGCAATCAGCTGCTCCTTCTTCAGTTGTAGCTTGTCACTCTGAGGACACGAGCACAAAGTTTATAACTACCTGTTCGTGCATGTCAGTGTAAATTTAAAGAAAAACAAACTGGAGCAGAGAGAGAGACAAAAAAAGATGGCAAACTTACATGACAAGCCAGCTCCAGTGAAACAAGTCTTTTGACAATATCGTCAGTCCTGTCGACACAAAACACACTGGTGTTAAAAAAGTAGTGGATTGGTCTAATAAATATATGGATACAGATATGTGATGAATCGTGAAGGTACAAATAAATTCTTCTCATTTTATGTAAGGTACAGTGGATAAGTACGTTTGAACGAGAGGTACGGCTGAATAATCCATCCTCAACATTGTTGGAGGAAGATCGCTGAGTTGGCTCTGAGGAACTGGAAGACACAAAAAATATTTGGATTAAAGATCTTTTTTAAATTGCCAAAATCTGGTTTTGGGGACAATACAGCTTCATAACATACCCTTCTTCGTTTTCTTTGCACTCCGAGCATAATGTCTCACTGGTGGTGGAACACCAAAGGTTCCTGCAACTGTAGAGAGAGAGGGGGGGATATATATATGTACATAAATGTGCAGTGAGTGGACAGACGAATGAAAACTGCAAAAGATTTTTAAAAAAGGGGATGATGCTAGTTACGAGCTCAGAAGACTCTCAACAGTTTCCCAAAGAACAAGCTGACGTGTCAGTCACATCTGACTGAACTCTATGGAAAGTTCACATAATGCATACTAAGGAAATGAGTCTTGTGACAGTGTCAACAAATCTGTAGTTATTATGAAGGACTATGAATAGAAAGAGAAAGCAAACCCAACCAGATATTTAGAAACTCGAATTAAGAAAATCAACATTTCATGACATTTATAGAATTGCAACCATGAATGCACATCTTTGCTGCATTGTTCATCATGTTGAATAAATGTTTTCATATCGTCAAAACACAAATGCAGACACAAATGTGTCCGTGAAAGGCTCTGTCGATTTTTTATCGGCCATGCGATAAATCTGTCAGGCTGGATTTCCGATTGCTACTTTGCCTGGCCATAATAACCAAGAAAGAAGTGCAAATACATTTGCACATCTCTGTCTGTCAGTGATCTTTTTTTTTTGATTTGTCATCAACATTTCTGATGTATTGTATTTCTGAATTTGATGGCCATTAGCAAAATTTCACACATTTTAAGGTGTACCGCTGTCTTCAAACTCTATGGGTTAGAAGACGGCTACTTGAGTTTTGGTAATATTTTCATATCCATTTACGTAATGCATGATTTTATTATTCCGTACGACATTGGCTAAGTTTAAACTAGAAGTTTAAACTAGAAATCGAAACTAAATGGAAACATATGCACTCCAGTCAAAAACTATGATAGTTTTGGGGGGAGGGTTAGGGTTAGTGCTCGTTAGGGTTCACAAATCACGATAAGTTTCATCTAAAATCTTTCATACAGGAATGAGGCGCATAAGATAAGTGACCTGAAATGACTTCTGCTTAACATTATATGTAAAATACAAAAATAAATAAATCTGTATTTTGTAGTGTGAAATTGACTTTAATTGATTTTATTAAAATCAATTTGACATTTCGGGGGGGGAGGGGGTGCTCTCCCAATTCAATGGTAGGGTAAACACTGAATCTGTTGTGTGAGAATAATTTTACAGGATAGGCAAAGTAATCTCAATTAATAAATATAAATACTGGCCAACGGTTTGTTGTTGTGACATGTGCGGTTTAGTCCAAGGAAAGGTAAAGAGTGAACATTTGCATTAAAAGGAAGAAAAAAAACCCTCAATAGCCACAATGACTGATGTGCCTGGAGGTAGATCTCAGCAGCGCCCTCTACTGTTGATGTTAGCTAACTGGTGCGGGCCGAGCTCAGTGTTGACGGAAAGGCAGTTATCACGTAGTTGGAGACACGTTCGCCATCTTGTCGCTTCTACAGTATCTGGTCATCGCCTGGCCCCCGGTGTGTTTTCTCCTCTGCTCTGGGCTCGGACTTACCGCAGCTGACCCTCGGTCCCGTCAGCGTAGCCGAGCTGCGTGTCCACGGTCTCACCGCCGCGGCGGGACACAGCTCTCGTAGAACCCCCGCGGAGGTTTTCAGGACGGTCCGCAGAGCCATGTTTGCGAACATGGCTCACGGGAGAGGCTGAGAAGGTAGAGGACAAAACTCCAAAACAGATGGAAATAGGACAAGTAATCGCACTCGACCCCTACATGAGGTTCGCCATTTTGAATAGACCAAACTAGCCGAGTGAGGACGTAAGGGGGGATGGTTCTCTCCCATCCCAGGCCACGATAGCGATCCCAGAACACATCGATAGGCCAACTAGATCGCTAGATCGATAGACAGATAGAAAAAAGATTGATAGATAGATAGACATATGTATATATATATATATATATAGATAGATAGATAGATAGACAGACAGATAGATAGATAGCTAGATCGATAGATAGACAGATAGATAGATAGAAAAAAAGATTGATAGATAGATAGACAGATGTATATATATAGAGAGATAGACAGATATATAGATAGATAGAAAAAAAGATTGATAGATATATAGACAGATGTATATATATATATAGATAGATAGATAGATAGATAGATAGATATATAGATAGATAGAAAAATAGATAGATAGTTAGTAAGATAGATAGATAGATAGATAGTTACTTTATTTATCCCAAGCTGGTAAATTCCGATGTTACAGCAGCACGTTTCACACAGCACCCTTTAAAAATAAATACAATATCTACACAAATAAATGTAAAGTATACGAATTGCAAAAATGATAGAGAATAAGAATGATACATTTAAGGAGTTTACGTGAAATATTAACTGTGGAAATAGTGCAGTAGTACAGTAGTAGTAAATGAGACAGATTTGCTTCGAATTTGTCACAAAAACAACAGTAAACAGAACTTGGCTAACCCATTTGTCAACCCTTAATTTATTTAAGCATTAGAGATAGTTTGCTAAACTAGTGATTCTATCTACTTCATTTGAGAAGGTTCCAGTGACTTTAGGTTGTCAGGCACAAGTAGGTTTCAGGTTGAGTGTGTTTTTAGGATTAAAATGATGATGATGAAAATATGCAAACTGTATGGATTTGCTGATTATTAGTTGATAAAGGATTGATTTACATGTAACCCATACATGTGCAAATACTCAAAACCAAATTGTTGTGGTAGCTCATTGTTTTAATTTGCCTTTCTAAAATGAGAAATGACATGAACGCGGAGACAAAAGAACAACGACACAGTATGACAAAAAGCAAACTGGTATCAAGGGAAAATATTTCATGAAATCTTGTGATTTAAAGAAAATCAAATGTAACATAATTTCCTCACACTAAAATCACGTGTCCCATTCTACCTGCTTAAGTGTTCCACTGACATCATAATTAACCTAATGACCCTGTTTGAGGTGATACAACTTTTTTTAAAGACCTATTTCAATGAAAAGCAAAACTAAACATAATCTATAATCTTTGGTCTAAAAAGCATTTGCAAAAAAGTGCCTCATATGACCTGAAATCGCCCCAGGCTGCTTAGTTCAGTGATTATTTTCCTTCACTTCACATATTTACATCAATCAGGGGAATGTCATTTTTTTTTTTGGTAGCACTGTAGGTAAACATCGAATGTAGAGGTGGTGAATGAGCAGTCAGCATGAATATCCCTCTTCTGTCTTTATAAGCTTTATCATTTTATTCAGAGAAACTCTTTCCCTTAATCTAGCACAAGTACTTTTGAGAACATTTTCACATGGTATAACCCACAACAATATCTTCTTAACAATACATTTTATCTTCGATAAAAAAAAGAGATTTTCAAAAAAGGTCATACATCTTCAGAGTGTGGTACAGATGAAAGCACGGGCATCATAATCATTTAATATCAATTAGATTTTTAGCATTAAATCTAACAAGTATTTACAGCTGTGTGCTAAACTTGATCAACTTATCACAATCAACTCATTACAAAAACTTAAATTGACATGAATATACCACAAAATCAATTATTCTTATAATCAGAAGATAACTTTTAGTTATTTTGAGTATCATTCGTGGCTAACGCTTTTAGAAAAGGAAATTCGTCCCAAATAAAGACGGGGTCTGCCCCCTCTTCGACAGCACAATCATGGCCCAGTCCAAAGAAACACTGCTCCCCTGGCATCCCATCAGTCGCCATGTTCTGGTAGCACTTTGGACTGAAGGACTCTTCACTCTCCAAGAGCGGCTGTGTGGACTCGGAGCGCAGGTAGACGTGGGGGTCTTTGGGCGGAGGGCTGCTGCACTGGCCCGAGAAGATCACAGTGGCGTAAGGAACAGAGTCGCTGTTCGAACCCGAGTATCCAGGGATGAACGGTGAACCACAAATGGACTCCCCCAGGTCACTGGTGTCCTCTGCACTGTTTAGCCAAATGTCGACCTCTTCTTTGCTCAGTTTCATTGAGAGGTCCAGGAAACTGAGGTGGGACAGGAACACTGGATTGGGCTCATCGCTGTCCCAGGCAGGATGGGTATACTGCCAATGGAAAATAAGTTAGACATCATTGTTTTACATCACATATATTTTTATGTTACATTAGATGACATTGCTTTTTTGACCACCTGGGGGCCGTTGCATTTATTATTTTCGCCAAAGAGGTTATGTCTTATGTCTGTCTATGGGCTGGATTACTCAAAAACTACTGAACTGATTTCCAGGAAATTGTGTGAAGGGGTAGGGCTTGACCCAAGGAAGCATCCATAACATTTTGGAGTGGTTCCAGATTAACAGACAGATCCAGTAATGTTTTTTCCCCCACTTTGTTTAGCATGGTGAGATAAGGTATTAGCCTTGGTGTGCTCTCCGAGTGCCATTCTAGTTTGGACTCATGTTTCTGGTCCCCCGAAGATGACATTCAAGTCTTCAACGACTCCTGAGGGAAGGTTTGGTGGCTCTTTAGCTGTTGAATGCAACCATCTAGTCCTAGTTCTACACCTTTGACTGCCATTTTGCACTGGGCAGTGAGGGAACAATAGATTTATCAGAGATTTTGTTGCTGTTGTGGAAAACAGCTTCATGTTGTTGCTGGGAATGAGGCTGAACCAAAAACCTTAAAGTTATCAGGATTCCACACAACTGAAAGCAATCGCAGAATCAGGAGACAATTATTTGTCACTGTACTTGCAACAATTTCCATATGACAACGAATAACGTGGCCCAATGTTCATATGAAAATATTGAGAAGTGCAGCCCTAACCTAAAAGGATGCTTATCAATTAAAACCATTTTTATTGTGCACAGGTTAATTTCCAACCTGTGATGATTCTGACGTCCAACTCGTTATGCTGCTGTTAGCAGGATCAGGAACGACGGGCCACAGGCGTCCCTTCAGCCTGGAATTAAGAGAATCAAAGTAAAATACATGCATTGAGGGGGAGGGCAGCACATTATGCCTTCACAGCTTCATACTGTGACACAATGATCTCACCTTCTGCTGTTGGAGAAACAAGTCATGACTATAAAAATGGTCAACAGTGACAGTCCAACACCGGTCGCAGTCACAATCATCACGACAGTAACCGCGTCTGAAATGGGAGGAATTCATATTATTAAATTTAATGAAAAAAATGAAGCGAGAATACACACTATGTCGTTGTTCCACTCGTGTCTCTGGTAAACTATGGCACCAACCGAAGGGTTCAATTTTGAAGTGAATCGTTGACCCGTTCAGACTCCCACCGAACGTGTTGACCGTCACGAAGGCTTCGTACACGGACACGGTGTTGAGGTCTTTCAGCACCACCCTTCTCTCCCGCGGATCAACATTCACGACTGGAGGAAGAACGAGAGACATCAGATCGCATCAATTAAATAAAAAGAGGTTTTTATGGGGTTTCAGTGAATGTATTTCGCCCTACCACGAATGGGTCCCTTCTCATCCCAGTAGAAGACTTTGTAGCTCTGGACAATTCCATTTCTTTGTTCCAGTGGTATCTCATCCCAGGTAAGCTCAACATTTGACTGCCAGGTCTTTTTGATTTGTATTTTTGGAACAATGGAAGGAGCTTGAAAAAAAGGAGATATATTCAATTACCACGAGAAATTATTACAGCTTCTGTGGCTTTATGAGCTTAGAATCCGAAATGACGGCTTCTGATTTGAAACTTGAAGACGAGCAAAAGTCACCGTTCATTTCTATCCACAAGAGGGCATCATTCCATCACATATCAGAGGCCTCTGATAGATTGCACAACATAAATATTTCATATATTTTTCTACTCATATGGCAAAGTCTAGCCTCACTTCTTCAAAGTCCACGCCGTCTGACTCTCACACCTCTGCCTGCTCTCTGTGTGATTCCCCTGGCGTCTTCGGTGACTTACCCTTTTGTCTTGAGTAGGCATTAACAGTCTGCGGAAGGCCTAGCCCATCCTTAAACCTAGGATACACAGAGATCCCATAGGGCTTGTAGGGCTCAAGGCTTCCTATTGATGAGAGTGAAGAGGTTAGAGTGGATCAGTGCCCGTAAGCCCCGACCAGTGTGTGCAGGCGGGTAGTGCACGAGAAAAAGAAGGTCTTGCATGAGAGCGATTGTTTGAATTCTCGAAAAAAAAGAAGGAGCACCTGAGTAGGAAAACCCACATTAAAGTTAAATAGAATAAGAAGCGCTAAACCTGCCGCTGCTTTATAAGACATACCTGTTATAATGAGGCTGGACTGGTTCCTGTCCACGATTTCAAACTTGGTGAGGGAGAAGTCTGCTTTTAACAAAGGTCTCCATTCGACCACATAGCCAGTGAGACTTGAAATATCCATGTTCCTCCACTGGACCCGAAGGGCTCTTTCATCGTGAGGAATGGCTGTGACAGCTGATATCACAGTAAGACCTCCTGGCACAAAAACATGTGACGCACATTACGGAGAAATATATTACTACTGTAATGATACGCGAGCCATGTTCTGAACATGTTTAAGCCCATTTTAAAATGCCAGCTGTTACCTTTGAGTCTGTAAACCCGGACTTCGGTGGGGGAGGATTTCCCTGCTGCGTTTACAGCGCGCAGATACACTTTCTTTGCTTTCCTGGGAAGCTGGAAAGTACAATAACTCCCCGTCGTGGAGCACACCTTTCCCTTTTCACCGGGCGGTTTTTGCAGCGAGACGGTGTATGACACGTTTTGGCTGTTGGCACGGAATAGTTTTGATGGCTAAAAAAAGAGGGGGGGGGGGGGGGGGGGGGGGATTGAGAAGACATTTTTAAATGCACAACACACACACTCAGCCAGAGCTATAACAGAAAACACCATCAATATGTGACAGGTGTCAAGCAATGTGTGAGTGATGTGTGCACCTTCCAAAACAAGTGTACGAGGAGTTGTTTGTGCACGTGATCCCCTGATAGCTTCATCCACGAATCCAGACGTCCAGTGGGAGCTGAAAACAGAGAGACGGCTGTCAGCTTTGCAGCCCGTCAAAAAGGCTCGCATTTCTCTCCTCACCCTTTTAAGAAAGTAAAACTTTTTCTCTGCAAGACACATCTATGGATTCACTGCCAGAGTGTGTGGCGAAAAAAAACAAAAAAAACAACAAGCCCTCAATAGATCAATTCAGCCTGGGCTATAGAGCAACGCAATGGGAGATGTAGAACATGACATTAGCATATATTGAAAAGAGCAGAAAATGGAAGCAAAGGCAATAGATTGGAAAATGTTAGAGTGACTGATTGCGTCCCTCTGAATTGATCGGCGCCCCACCACTTTCCAAGGTGACTCCGGACTGGCGGCGGCTCCATTCACTCCAGGGGCTCTGCTGGTATCTGACTCTAATCTGGGCCAAATACTGAGTCCCATGGAGCAGGCGACACTGGTCCAAAGGCCTGGTGGGTTTTACCCGGCTCATCGAGATCTAACGCATGTCGGAGAGCACACAAAACATACAAATATGACTCCGGGGCACACACATTATTATGTACAGTCCCATGTGCTTATAGCCACTAAGCTCACAGTTAATATTGACGCTGTATTAATTTCCACTCACTGGCTGTCCACTCCATTGACTACTGTCAGCAGTCTTAAGTCGGACCTCCAGGTTCAGGCGGCAGTCACGCATCCAGGCCTGGTGCTGCGATAAGCTCCAGCTCAGCCTCAGGCAGCCGTACCTTTTAGGCACAGCTTCCACCGTCAGAATCTTTGGTGGGTCAAACTTAGCTGGAAAATAAAGAACAAAACAAACAAAAGAAATCAGTCAACAAAACATGTGTCCATTGTAATTTGCATTTTTTCGAGTTCTTTCAGGTAAGGCCTTATCTGTGCCGACAAATCCAGAGACTCCTTGAACAACACTTACAGTTGGTTTGAAGGTGACAGTGGAACTTATGCTGTCCAGTAAATGACTAAAAGCTTTATTTAACCAAAATGGTTATTGGAAATGACGCAATCTTCTTGTTCAATTTGACATGAAGACAAAGGTACACAGAATCAACGTGCTTCATTTTCAGTTATATTCTTCTTCAACAATGTTATACTGTATTATCTTATATGTAATAGAATATTAGAAATACCAGGTTTATACTCTTCTTGTGCCACACAACCTGTAGGAAATATGCATGTGTCTATGTTGCAATTTCGGAAACGGGTTAAATTATTTTCTATATGTTTAGTCTTTGTGGATTCAGAAAATACCTTCAGCGTAGTGGCATCACATTGAATGCACAAAATGGGACTCCATTAGATTATGGAAGAAACACGGAGGAGTAGAACAAGGAATCGTTCAGGACCATATATTAATCACATTAAATAGTGGATAATGGCCAGTAAGTGACATTTTGATGGAGCTTACCACTTGCTCAATAAATGCTAGTGTACAAAAATTTCTCACCTGCACCGATGGGTTCCATTGTGATGGGCGCTGAAGTTGCCTCACCAAGTTCATTCACCGCCTTCACGTATAGTCCCATCTCAGAGAATAGGACGAAGCCCGAACGAGGGATGGCGTAGTGGTGGACTCCCGTTGGGAGCGTGTACGTGTTGTTCTCGTTTGAATCCCTGAAATGAGGAAACCACAGTTGTGCAAGCTCGCAGACATGTTTTGTAAGTGACTCTCGACACCAGTGAGCGATGCTTGCCCTATTGGTAACAGTTTGAGCGTATCCCTGAATGTTACCATATCTCGGTGTGGAGGGTGTACTGCGTGAGGAGGTGGGTGTTCTGCTGCCCAGGGTCCCAGCTACAGGTCAGAGTGTTGGGGGTGGTGAGGTTTGTCTGACAGCTGAGGTTCTGTGGCGGTTCTGGCGGATCTATAGAGAGGGGATAAAAGCAAGTTTTGATTAAATAGAGTTGTTAAGGACGTTGGTACTGATTCAGTTTCTACACCCAGATGTTCCCATCTCTGGAATTTGATCTACTGGCATCAGAGGTGCTGTGAGATTAGTGGTGTTTAAGTTACACTGCACCAAAAGGGTGTGTGCATCGTATAGGAATCAAGCGGGAATTCGTTTTTATATTGCATAATAAGATCTATAACTTGATGGGTATATGACTACATAGTGTCCAAAGGAATTGTGTTAGTAGAACCTGCCTGCAGATGGAAACATAGTCTGACATCTGATTTTTTTTTCAAATGATAAAGCTAAAGATGTAAATTGACTTTACACTTTTGATTTTATGCACATTATTTAATTAAGGGTATTTTTAAATTGCAGTTTAAAGGCGGCTAATCAAAGCCAGTTACATTAAAGGTTTAAAATCTGTTCAAATTAAACGGTGCTGCTTCGTTTTTGAAGTGATGCATGGATCTTTTTGATACAATATTTGTTTTATTTGTAAATTTCTAAAACATGTATTGATCCATTTATTGAAACGTGTCAGGTGGTTTAGATTGGTTGATGGAAATAGTCTCAATTTTAAGTCAAAAGAACATTTTAATTTTCTAACTTTATGTGCTGAGCTCAGCTTGACAATTCATATTTCCTCAAGAACGTTTTGTGCGTGTGACACGTGAACTTGTGATGTGTAGTTTGCAGTCAGCGATGAACAAACATCAGAGAACTTTCTCACATCCGGCTCTAATCTTCACTCCTCCCACGATTTGGACGGGAGAGGTCTGGACGCAGCAGGTGAGGAACGCCCCGGTGTGATTGAAGCTCGGTATTACAACCTGGGAAACCCTGCCGCTCTCGCTGGCCACGGGGCTGCCGGGGATAAGCCGATCCCCGAGGCGCCACTCTATGGGAACGTCCTGTCCAATGACCTGAAGGCAGTTGTTGCTGATGACACAAGTGGCTGTGACAGGGGACCCCAAAGGCACCACTGAGCTGGATGTCTGGATGTGAGCACATGGTTGTCTGACGTCCTCTGAAAATGAGAGCATTCATTATTTCTTCCATAAATGATTTCTATTATGAATACATTTTAAAAAGCTCTATGTTCAGTTGTGACAGAATCCAGGTCACTGGAAGAGTTTGTGTAAACACAGTTGTCACTGTACAGTATCTGCTGGTCTGGTATTTCCATTTAGATCTTGTCATGAACACTCACCATTCCTCATTCCGTTCACAAATGCCACCAGCGCGACAACCGCAGACACCCATGTGGACATCATGATGATAACACCTGTTGAGGAGCCAAGAGGAAAGGAGGACATTCATCTTAAATTACACACTTTCATGCACTATCAAAAATCAATATTTGAATTTGCAATCCCTTCCTAGCAACACGCTGCGTTGTGTGGAAGAGGAACTGAGAGTCCACGGGTGTTTTGTAAGGAGGGCTGATGTGAACAAATATGGGTTATCTCCATAATGCATAATATTTCAATATAAACAGACAGCTCCAGAATGCGCTGGCTGCTTCCTGAAACAGCGTATTCACAACGAGCCCATACATGACGCACTCATGAATAATAATAATGAAAAAAAGAAAAAAAAGACAGAATCAACATTCACAACAGCTTGGCTCCACATTTATGTAGCATGATTACACAAAGGATGAGACATTTAAAGCTTCCCAAGCTGTTACAAAATGAAACGTTAAACTCTCCACAGACAGAATAAATAAGTATGCTGTTCACACACAGTGAATCCTTCCTCTCATACTTTTCTATTAGGAGGGATAAAACTCCTCGGAGCAGACAGGAACAACGCTATTGCCGGTTGTCGGAAGGTAACTAGCCTTGCTGGACACGCGCTCCGTAGCTGTTTGATCAAGTATAATGAGCAGAAGATGGGAGCTTGTAGGCTGAGCAGATGGAGGCAAACGTCTGGCATATTGTACCGCTGGTATTCAGTCAACAACCTGCTTCTTCAGTCGATTGGAACCATCACATCACTAGAGCTGCACTGAGGGTGGAGTGGAGATCTCGTTGTGAGGTTTGAAATACTCACCATTACACGAGCACGTGGATTTAAAGCACGCTGGACTCTGGTTGCCGGCTCACAGAGCACCGCCAGCAGGACGCGGACATGCCTTCACAGCTCGACAGTGGCCCTCTGTGCTGAGTAAGGGGGAGCGACAAAATTGTTTTTATAGTCTGAAATAGCGCGAGAGACAGAAAAAGCCAGAACAGTAAATTTATGACATGTGGAACGCCATCACGCATGAGGAAAAAAAAAATTCACATATAGGCACATTTGCACCAAAGATATGGCCTTTGGGCATATCTGGCAAAATATTATGAAGCCTGGGATAAATCCACACACACAACTTCACTTTTGTGGGTCTCTTATTAACTTGCCAATTTTAGTCTTAAGTATTTACGGAATAAAGGTAAAAAAAAAAAAGAAAGAAAGAAAAAGCTTGCCTTCCACTGTGGGAAGTGGTTTCCAATTCACAAAAAAATAAACTGGTATTATTAAAATAAAATTAAAAGACACTAGTACTATTCCCTTATGAATATGTCGGGATACTATTCCCACGCTGCTTCAAGAGAGTGTGAAACTACACCCCCTGCTGTCCACAGTCAACACCTACAACAGTACTAGTTTTTTATTTATTTACAGTAGTTCTATTTCCTGCAAGCAAAAGCTTTTACTTTTACCACCTGGATACAATTACATATATAAAAACATGTACTTTTTTTGGTGAGATCAAATCATCATTTTAGAGTTGATTTATAAACCCAAAAAAAAACGTTCGCTAGCTCCCACTTTTCAGGCGTGAGTAACTGAATCGTCTTGGCGCACTGGTCAAGAGATGAAACAAACTTGAAAAACAGAGGCAAAAATGCTGCTTTTATGTTTGTTTTTTTGTGAGTTTCAAGGTTTTAACATGGAAAAACCCTCCGACAGTGTTCCAGTTGACCACAAAAACATGTTCTCTCTCTCACACTCACACACACACACACACACATACACACACACACACACACACACACACACACACACACACAAACACACACACACACACACACACATTATAGATGTGAACACAGAGCCAGTAAGTGAGACCACAGTATTGAGAAACTTCCTGTAGTCTGACTGGTGTCCTGGTGTCCTGGTGTCTAATTCTGACGAGAAACAGAAGATACCGATGGCCATCACGTTCCCTCAGGCCAAAACATGTCGGACTCAACACATTCCTTCGAGCAGATTTTTTTTTCTCTAAACGTCTGGACAGTCAAATTGCAACCCACCCCCCCACACGACTTAAATCATTTGTAACTTTCACTCAAACTCGCAGTCCGATCGCCTGCCTCCACGGTCCACGGTAAACCGATGATTTGGTGAAAGTCTGCATTCAGCGATGTGAGGGAAATGGAAATTTCTCCCTGCTTCTTATCAGCAGTGTGCATGAGGGCCTCCATTTTCTTGTTAATGGTTTCTGCTTACTGCTAATAGGTAATTGCCTATGGCCCTGACAAAAAGGCAAATTGGCAGAAAGAGAGGGGAGCAGGGAGAAGGAGAGAAAAACGAGCTATTCATTTTGAAGTGCATGTTTTTGTCAACAAACACAATTTGGGATATTGGAAAGAAAAAAAGTCTGTGTAAATCCAAAGGGGACATTGTCACTGCATTGGCCAATCGTGTTCTGCATATGTGTATAGTTATATCTGTATATGAAAATAGTTTGCTCTCGCCACAGTTTCCTTTCTCATTGGGGGTTACAAAACGCCCACCACCAGGATTTGGCAATATACTCGACACAGTGCAATGACTTCGCTACCGTTTCCCCTTTTTTTTGTCTTATTTTTCTCGCAGAAATCACTGTGCTTTTTAGTTAAGGATTTTAAAAAGTGTAAAGGAAAGTTCCATTTTTGTGTGCGTTTAGACACCTGGTGATCACACAACAGTTCCTTCTTACTCAGACACAGTGACCTTTGGTGTCAGCAGTTGTAAAACTCCTAACATCTAAAAAGGGGGAAAATAATCTGTTTCACATCCTCTTTTGGATTAGATGGCCAGAGCATAAACATGTTTTTCCATACTTTCATAACTTCATAAGTTAATATTAGTGACACTGTGGCTATTTGGACGACTGTCCTACAATCCTACAAAATCATTCTTTGCATTAAAGCTAACAAATTACTTTTTTTTCTATCATGGAAGTCTAATTAATTCTTTTTTCTAAATAAAGAAACTTTGAAGTTTCAATTCAACTTTAAATTTGAAACTTTTGACCATTAAACTTCCAGTAAATTTAAAAGCATTATCTTATCGCAGAATTTATTGTGAATCTTCTCTACAGAGAAGAGCCAAAAGTAAAGAATCTGATATAGCAAAGGTTTTGAATAATATGACAGTCCTTAAACTGGATTAGGAGACACATTTCCAGCCTGAACCCTGTGTCATCCAGAAACAAGTTTTTCAAATCTGGCCCGAGTATCAAAATGAAAGGAAATTCGCTCAACGTGAAAATAAAGGAGAGGGGTTGCCACTCACCACACGGCAGCTGCAGCCGAGCCACGGATAAAAGTAGCTCTCATCAACCTTGATAGCACCTTGAGGGAAGAGCGTGGCTCAAAACAACACAGAATGGAGGACGTGTGTGTGTGTGTGTGTGTTGGCCAAACAGCAGCAGAAGCAGCAGCAGCAGCCTCGGCAACATCCTTGTTTTGAATTTGTGAAACTTCACTATTTTCCAGGAAGCAACACGTGACTGATGGGGCCTTGTTATGGGAAAGATACGTGGTTTGTTCAAATTCAGGGCTTTCACCAAAAGAAGAGAGTTCAAGCAAAAACGAATCAAATTTGATAGATATTACATTAGATAATTCTTTTACAGGTCACACTGGATATTCTTTCCATGTCACAACAAAAGGGTTACCTTTGTGAGCGCTGATGAACTAATGAGAGTCATCGCACCTCATTTTGAAGCAATTAAATATCAAGTCTCTGAAGGTGAGGCGTCTGCCCTCTGCCCGGACGAGAGAGTAACTCCTGCTTTGTTGAATGGACCCTTCCTCACGAGGTGTAAACACGGCGGCCGTTAAAATTGCCCCGCAGCATGACTCCACAGAGCCGTCTGGAGGAGCGCAGCGTGAGTGTGGTTGAGCCTGACCCCTCTGTGTTTTCGAGCGCGACCTTTGAAGAGGCAACATCTGCCGTATCACCGAGGACGGCCTCAGAGCCGGGCCACCTCCAATCCCTGCGCCTGCTCCGAGCCTTTGTCGGCGCGGTGAAAGAACAAGCTTTTTAAAATGTGACTGTAAACCACGCTGAGACCAGCCCAAGGGCGCTCGGAACCGCTCGCCGTATCACGTTTATTGGCTTATTAAATTATAAAAATGATTCTCTGGACCGTGGCTTGAATTTCCAATGGTGCGCCAGCCAGCGAGCTCACCCACTCAACTTTTTAATCCAGCGGCTGTATCCCTGCTTGGTCACTCTGCCGCCCTCAAAAAATAAAAAAACAAAATACATAATGGAAGCTATAACTGTTCATCAAGAGGCTGCTGTGGGCGGAAATAAACGCACACAGTGGTGTATCTTTTTGAATAGGTATCAACAGGAGAAAGACGGAAGCGAGCGCTAATTAAAACTACATCAACTGGTTATCAAGCGTTGACATAGTTTGCTTGATCTTCTTTTTCCTGATCAGCAGTAATGAACAAAGTGTTCTCCGTCGACTTGCCACGTTTCAGTGAGCAGTAAAATTAGCCGAGAGGCCTGAAGCCAAGTTGGACTGATGAAGCCGTGCAAGGTTTGATAACGGTCCTTGTACCGCACTTAATAGGACGCTGTCTCCTCTTCAGATTCTCACTCACATCGGAGATGTGACTAACCCCAAATTGGTCACCGCTGGAAATATCCCCTCATATCTATCCACTGCCGTACAGAGGATTGCAGCGGTTGACTGCAATCACAACTGCTGGATTCGTGGCTCCTGCTAATCACAGATGCCTACAGTACATTCAAATCCGAAAAAAATAATTATTTAGGAAACACTCTTCAGCTGCACCCCGTTGTTGAACAATTGACATTCCCACTTGCTCCAGTCCACATGAATACGCTGTACCTGGGCTTTCGCTACATAAATTAACAGACTGCATCTACAGAGATGTTTTTCTTTTTCTAACAACGCACGGGAGTTGTCAAATCAGCGCTGTATGAGAACGTGGGGTCAAAGATTCGGTGACAATAGTTAATAGTGGACACTGATGCCAGGCCAGCTACGGGCACCAGTGTTTGTCCCTCGGATCCTAAGTAACAAAAAAAATCAGGCCTTTGCTGTGAGCAAAACTGTGGAACAGTTATTGAGATCATACAGGCAATCATTTTCTTCTTCATTTAATCGGGAAGGTTTCTATGAATGTTTTACATATGTCCCTATCAAATAAACAAACAAAATACAGAAGAAATAAAAAAATAAAACCATCTGACAGACAGACACTGCCACCCCCCAGAGCCACATGGCTCAAGGCGTATACCTCCTTCTGAAACTGACATGTAGCCTGCAGTGTGTGTGTGTGTGTGTGTGTGTGCGTGCGTGTGTGCTGCACAAGCTGCCCACAGTAACAAACTCCCAGATGGAGGAACCATATGTTCTGAAGGGTGGCAATGTGGAAGGTGCATGTGCTTTTCTTTTCCTATCATCACTGTCATAATCCTAACATGTGTATGGATTTCCGTGCGCATATGCACTGATCAAAGTGTCCGGCCTCATGCATTTTATACACCATTACAATCTTTTTTTTTATTCATATATGAGAGGAAGCCTTTGAATTCCGTTGGGTGTCTCTATATTGCAGTGTGTCTGCATCAATTTAACAAATTAGATTCCCCCGTGCGCCCGTGGTACTTGGCATTTAAGATTCACTCTGATTCGGTTATAACCGCAGCCATCAGTCATATTCAGCTTTCACAGTGGATGACGCCTAATATGTCCACATTACCCCCGAGCGACCGAGGAGTGTGGCCTCTCGCACTTCACTGCTGTTCCTACCAAGAGGGGTTGGTCGGGCGAGACAGTGAGACACCGTGAGAGGGAGAGAAAGGAGGGGGTCAGACAATCTCCGGCTCACGCTCCTGCTCCCTACATGCACCCAATCCACTCCTATCTAGTACCTGTCACACGCTGGCTGCAAAATGGAATTGACTATTGATTTCCCCCTTACCACAGGTCAGTTGTGGTAGCAGGCCAGTGGGCTCACCGAGAGGCCCGTGTGGGACAACAAGAAGGAGAGAGGGGAGGAACACGGGGAGGTAAGACACACACAACAAAACACAAACAGACAAATGGTCAAATGCACACATTCCTATCAACCAGCGTGTTCTCTGGGCCTGTGTGCAAAAAGAGTGACTTCTACATTTCTGGCAAATGTTGCCTTTGCAGGCATTGGACTGCGGTGCATTCATTAATAACTGGTTGTTATGTTGATTGGAAATGTTAAAAATTGATAAATGATTTGAGCTGCATCTCTCCTTTTGGTCAATTTAGTAGAGTAGTTTAAATCCCAGTGTCTTGGAACAAGTGATCATGTGACCTGGACCCACTGCACAAAGGTTTAAACTCATCTTTAACCCTGAAATCACAGCGTAGCTGATGGCAGAACAACAGCCCGGAGTGTGTTACGCCTCTGAATTGGGGTGGGATTTGCAAACATCAGATAGACATAAGTGAAAAACATCTGAAATCATCCTAGATTTGCAAAGTTGGATTTTCCTACACTGAAATAGGGCGGTGGTTCCCAACTGTTTTAGCTTGTGAAACTCTAAAATAATGTCTCATCACAGGAGGTGGCATTACGGACAGTTTGGTAGAGGTGTGTCTATTCTATGGTTTCATTTGAATTACATTTTAGTGGTATGAAGAAGTGAAAGTAAAAAGTATTTCACAAGATGAAGACAAAAATTGCCTTGTGGTTTGCAGGAAATATGGGACCTCTCTCCCTTTTGTGCATTAGTGACTGGGCTTTAGCCTACATTGTCATAATTAGCATTTTATCTCTTGAATTATGATGAAAAACTTATTTTGTGCGGTCATAGTGACCTTTAACCTTTGACCACCAAATTCACCTCATCCTTGAGTCCAAGCCAGGTTTTTTTTGTGTGTGCCAGATGTAACGACATCCCCTCCAGGCATTCCTGAGGTTCATGCATTCACATGAATGGGACAATGAATCGGTTAATTTATTCGGTCCAAGTGAACAAATCGTGAACAAATTTAAAGAAATTCCCCTCGATGCGTTCCTGAGATATGGCATCAACGAGAATGGGACAGACGGTTGGACAGATGGACAGCCCCTATAACACAATGCCATAGTGTCACCGGATCAGCGGCACAAAAATTTTAAATACAAAAACAAAAGGTCAAAGTTGAAACCGAAATACTATCTTCTTCATCATCCCTTTAATCATCTGTCGACCCCTCGGGTTTATGTCTGGCCCCAAGTTGAGAGCCGGTGCAACAGAGGACTTACAAAATGAAAAGCTTTTTTTTATTATTAAGCCTCTCCTTTTTTTCATTGTTTGTTCTGGAGGTGCTTTCATGACAGGAAACAGCAGGATGTGAGCTTCACCACAAAGTGATGACATTGAAGTTATAAGTCACGCTATAGACATGTTAACACCACCTGATGTCTATTTTTACACAGTCTTTGTTCTTCTGTTCGATGAACGTAACTGCAGTGATTGTGTGCTGTGAGCACTCACAAAGCCTGCAGCCTCTACTGTGCCTGGGCACATTTTCTGCGCAGTCACAGACAGGACTGGAGATGCTGCTGAGAAAATCAGTGCTGATATTTCCCAGAATGTGGGCTAATATAGATTTTTTTTACCGGTCCACAGTACTTTTCTGCCTCTCAGAGCGACTTAGTCAAAGTAGCTTGATCAAGTTATTAATGAGCTTGATCCAATGTGTACACGTTGGAAAACATCAGCCAAACCGTTAAGTGCAGTACATCATATTCAGGAAGTCATTTCCAGACACAACCTTTGCAGTGTTGGGACGTTGCATATTCCTGGCAGCACAAATTCTAAAAGCACAACGGAATTCTAAGTCAACATCACACTTTTAAAAATGGAGGTCAGATTACAGCTTAGCTTGCAACTGCAGTCACAGTATTATCTATGATGATCATGATATAGAAACATTTCAACAAAAAAACAGTGAATACACTCCCACAAAGATGTACAGTACGTAGGCACAGCCTCTGCTCTCAACTTTAGGACCCTGCGCCGATAAATGTACGCATGAGTTCTCGTTTCTGCATGGATTGCCTCAAAGCTGCTTATACGTCCCAAAGTTGAGACTTTTTTCTAAAAAAGATCTTTTAGCCGATTTTTTTAAGAAAACACTTCTAAACCCTTGAAGCCTTAAGCCGGCAACATGAGCAATACAAGCTCCACTGGCTACTAAGTTGAGTGGCGCGTCTCTCTCCACGGGCCCCATAAACTTTTACTGTGTGTTGGTCTGTGAACAATAATCCGACTGAAATAAAAGCTCAACTGGCCTGCGGAACGTTTCACCGAGGGATTCAATTGGGGGGATGCTGGCGCATCTGGTCTGCCACTGTTATTTATCGTTTGCTGCTGCTCGTCGCTAAATGTGCTCAACGTGGCAGCTAAGAAAGCCTGTTTTGGTGGCGTTCATTGTTTCATCTCCCCCCCCCCCCTCTCGGAAGCACAGGAGTAGCAACTGTGCCGGCTCACGTGAAAGAAAAACGCAGTGCCTCGGTGTCGGCACATGTCTCAGGCAAGGAGAGGCTCATTTTGGCGGCAGACGAGACAAAGAGCACGGACTTGCTGCAAGGTAATCGCATCCACTTTTCAAGCTGGCCAACACAAAAGCCCGTGCACAATGGATTGGGGGGGGGCTTCAGGCAGCGGGGGAACAGACTCATGTGAATAGTTCAGTGTTGCAATATAATTACAGGATAAACACGGAAGGTTTGAAATAAAATCCCACACAACAGCGCTGCAACGGACCATGGCTGTTCAATTTTGTTGTTGTTGAGACTGTCGAGGAGGTGTCGATTTAATTCCGTCTCGGGGGCCTCATTTTCCACGGGGGGGGGGGGGGACAAAACAATAAATAGCATTGCACCACCACATACTAAGTCTATAAAATCGCAGTAAAGTTAAACTGATACCCCGCCTGACAATACCACAACAAAAGGTCCACCATGTAAACTCCGCACACCATTTGCGTGGCCTGCCGTTATTGATGACATGACGTGCCCACAGGATTGTCCCCCCCCCCCGTCTAGATGATTAGTTTTTAATTGTGAAATCGATGCTACCGCAGGTGAACTGTCAGTCCCCCCGGTCATTTCAGTCATTGTATCTGACTGAATGTGGACTTTTTTTTCGTTTTCTAAATCACTTGAACCTCCCGTCTGGATCGTTGTGACACCAACCTGCAGCAAGCTGCCAGCGACACGCGGTTGGTGGGTTACAGTTAGTCCAGGTTGATCTCAGGTCGCCACCGCCCAGATATTTATGCAGTTGATTCTCCGATCTACTCTAACTTCCTCCGCCCTCTCTTCTTCACACTATGCTGCAGGTGCAATTAGGCCATCGATCGAGGGCGAAGAGGTTCAACAACTGCAACGTGTCACAGGCAAGTCTCCGTGTAGCGATCATTAGAGTTTAGACTGATTGAAAACCTTTCCCCCCCCCCCAAAGTGTTTCTTCATTCACTCAAAATAATGAATGCGACGCACATTTTTTTCTTTTTCAAGGTTTTGAATTGAGCCTGACTTCACTGGATGTGCGATCCGCAGGTGGGCTTCAAACTCACCACCTGCTCCTGCTAATGCTGCTCTTTTTTCTCTCTCTCTCTCTCTCAGCCCAATCTGACATCCTCCATGATGCATGGCCACTCGCGGCTGCCTTCACTTCACACTCCCCACAAACAGCTGATTGCTTTACTTTGTTCCGTCACTCATTTCCTTATCGGCGTTGCGGATGAGCGATCATAACCGACTCACTTTCTGGCTCCGGACTGATTGATTTATGGGTCGATCAGTGGATAACACGCACGCACGCACGCATGCACGCATGCACGCGAGCACGCACTGTGAGGAATCAAAGCCAGGTGTCAGAGCTTTTCTCCAATTAATCCTGTCGAGAAAATCCAGCTGATATTATTGGCTTCCAGAAAAAGAATTTGTATTAGAAGAAGAAAAAAGCTAGACGTTTAATTTTTGTGCTGACACTTTCCCACGTTCTAATGCTGCATTTGAACACACCATTCCCTCTATTAAAAATGCCACACGGCCAGTGAAACAAGGCAAAAATTACATAACCAGCAATTGTGCTCGCGAAACAACAGATTGTAAACCGATTATGGGATTTGTCAAAAGGCTGACCTTCTATTAAGCAGCACCTGTGTGAACCAGTGTGAGCCAAAAAGGACATCTACCCATCAGAACCAACAGAGGGCACTCTGGTTACACCCAGACCTCAGTGAGACATTGATGATGGGGGGGGGGGGGCGGGGGGAAAGGAGGCGTAGCACGGAGAATAGCAACCGTTGGTGAATTTTATATTCAAGGGGGAATGCGTGATGGGTTTTGTTTAAGATCTACAGGTGAGGAAGCAACAACGCTGGAGCTTGTACACAAATAAGTTGCATTTGCTTTATTCAGTAGAGGTTAGACAAAAAGTCAGACAAATACGATTCTGAAATCACACTTTATTCCTTTTACAAAACGCTTGCCTTCTGACTTAATAACTCCTCACTGGGAGACAGTTTGACAGGACAGCTGAGCTCTACATCAGACACTTTAGTTCAGTGACTTATTCCATGTGATTTTTTTTTTTCTTCCTATCAGATGTCTGAGAACAGGGTTACCTTGAACAAACCATTTGACATTGAGGTTTCTGTGCAGGGACTGAGCAAGATGGCCAGGGAGCCCCATCCCTCTTCCTCTACCAAACGCAGGACTTGGGTTTGTCATCGCTCCGACGTGGCCTTCGTTGTGGAGCAGAGACGAAGCGAGAACAGGGACTTGTCGTCCCAGGCCAAATCCAGCTAGACCCCTGTGGTGTGTGCCATGACCCCTGCTTTGGGGCAGTGGGAGTCCACTCAGAGACATGCCACGTCTATTTGGGACAGACTCATCAACAACAAGGCCGTGCCTGTTGTAGACAAATGGGAGAGACTCGCCGCGACCTTGAGCGACCCAATTCACAAGGTCAGACTGGCCCGGGGCTTCGACCCGTGTTGGCAGGGCAACATGCTTGACCTCCTCAATATTGGACTTGTGGTTACTGTCCGTCCGTCCTCTGGGAAAGCCGAGAACTCGGTTGATGGTGTATTCACTCTGAAATGGGTCGTTGGTGCCGTGTCTCAGGAGAAATGGAGATTCCGGACTCCTGTCATCCAATGGTCTGACTAGCGCTTGATTTTGTCTGTAGGAGGCCATGTTCGATTCAGTCTCATCCACTACACGATCGTTGTTTTCGTAAGGTTGAGGTCCTAGCGGCATTGTGCCGGGGTGCATCGCATGGTGAGCTGGTCCAGGAAAATCAGGGGCTCCATGGACTCCAGGGAAATCCAAACCCAAGGCAGCAGCACGGGCTACAGCAGGAACCACAACAAGCAGTTATATCAACTGCATTTATTCTCCGTTTGCTCTTTCATTGTTGTGAACCCGCCTAATTGGTAATTATGAAAAAAAAGCAGTGCACCAATCACTACGTGCGCTACATACCTCTCGCTGTTCTTGCACAATACACGCCTCCAGCTGACACAGAGTGAAGCAAGACGCCGGCGCTGGAAAAAGACAAACAAACGCTGTAAGCCGGGCGGCAGAGTGCTGAGCTGCTATACGGTGTGTTACTTCTAAACACAGGAAAACATGCGGGCTCCAAATTATACCTGAGAACAACCAGCAGAGGTGTACACATCGCTGCAATCATGTCAGCATCGATGCCAATGCAACGACTGAATCACTGGCCACTGCTGACTTCCTCCGCAGAAACCAGAACCTCACCCTGGCTTGATTCACTTATTACAGACAGCTGGATGAGAACCAGTCAGTGAGCCACGGAAACCGGTCAGCCACTGGCAAAGGGCGGATTCAGATCGTCCTTCCTATCGTCTTTTCCTACCTAGTGTGAGGTCGAATTGTTAAATTGTCTTCGGGAAGTTTCCCTAATCTTGACGTGACCTGGAAGTATTTGATCGGCAGCCATGTTAGATGGCTGCTGTTAGATTCTCTTAATGCATAGGAAAGGAGCTTCCGTGCTTCCTTTCCTATCTCCTTTAGCATAGGGTACACTGGAGCTTCCTTTGTGAGAGTAAGGAGATGTAGACGCCCCACAATTCACTGCGGCAGCGATATTTAACGTGACGCGCCATGCACGGACGTAAACGATTCAATCCGAACGTAGAAGTAGAAGAGTATGAATATGACCCAGAAGTGACGCCCGTCATCATGTCAGTTACTGTTACATATGAAGCATTCACATCTGATGTCACTGAAACATGATGGATGGAGCCTCTGCGTTTTTTGGAGTTCATCCTCTGACATTTGTAGTTTCACTGAGGCAGACGCACGTCAATAACATCCGCCGTCGTATAATGACGTAGTATAGTGAAAGTCGAGTCTGATTCTCTGAGCAGCGCTGTCGGCTTTTGTTAAGTCCTATCAGTCCTCCTTTACACCTTTCCTTGACCTCAGTGGAAAATGTCATGAGGTCAAGGAAAGGTGTAAAGGAGGACTCATTGAAAAAGACAGACAACGCTGCTCAGAGAATCTGACTCCACTTTCACTATACTACGTCACATTATGCGACGGCGGATGTTATTGTCATGCCGTGGTGAAAATTCAAATTCCCGAAGATGGACTACAAAAAACGCTTGATTCATATGTAACAGTAACTTACTGCGCCTCTTCTGGGTCATATTTATAATCTTCTTCTACTTGCCATGCACAAACTAAATCGTTTACGTTCGTGCATGGCGGGTCATGTTATATATTGCTGCTAAATAGTGAATTGTGGGCCGTCTATTTCTCCCTTCCCTTCGCATAGGAAAGACCAGTGTACCCTATGCTAAAGGAGATACGAAAAGAAGCATTGAAGCACCTTTCCTATGCATTTAGAGAATCCGAACAGCTCTTATCATGGCTGCCGATGAAATACTTAGGTCATTTCAGGATTTAGGAAACGTCCTAAGCTAATTTATGAACATGCTTGCCAGCAGCAGAATTCAACAAATCAATGACTTTTCTTTATTCCAGTGAAGTGAAGCTACGTTTAACACAAAACAGCATGAGCGGTAGAGATAAGCATCATGCAAATATTAATTTGTATGCAGACATTCAGAATTCTGTTTGCATAGGCTTGGTTGACAAAAAAAATTATAAAAAATGAATGTGTAAATCGGCCTGAGTAAAATCGACTTTGATATGACGTATTTTGCAGCAATAATAATAGGTAGCTTATTAAAACCTATAATACAGTAGACGTAAAACAATGATAATGATATTCAGTTTCCGCATGATTACCACAACCACCACAAATTCACAATGATCCCGTTAAGCTTGACCTCTTTTATTAAACGGTTCAGAGAACACGGCAAATATTTGGAAACTTTCAGCGGTAACAGTGAGTGATTTGTTTCCCTCTTCTGTTCATCATAAACGTGAACAGTTCTGGACAAATTTTTTGAAGTGGCACAGTTGATAATAGTTTCACACCACAGACAGAAAAAGAGCAGAGCCTTGGATTCTTGCAGCCGGTAATGTCTGAGCCGACAATGAAGCAGCTGAGAGCAGTGGAAGGATTTAATAATTCACCCAAATCATTTCTGTCAGGACTGACAAGTTAAACAGGGGCTTGATTTAATTCTGTAATTGCACATTCACCTTTACCCTGAACCCATACTTTGGTAATTAATAGGCCCGGGCTTTATTTGAAACGTGACACGGCAAGTAATGGAATTCAAATTGCAGGTGATGTGAAACCAAAGAAGTCACTGTCACCCAGGGGAGAGTGATGCCAGAAAGTGGCACCGGCCCTCAATCAACCTACTGCCACGACCCAATCCTCTGCTTCCTGCACTTCCCCGAGAAAACATCTGTCCGTTGTTAAAGGATGGACTGGACTTGTCTTGAACTTCGCTAATTGACTCGCGGATTTCTTTACAGCAACACAAACTAGTCTATTGCACACTGTGGTGGCAGCGGCGGCGGCGTGTCCATCAGGAAAGTCACTGTATTCGCCCCTCGCAACAGGCTGACATTTCCAGGGACTCTAAAGCAGATCTATATTGACGAGGTTGAATCGCTTGACTCACACCCTCCAGAGGCAAGCGATAGTTTTCGAGGTCAGCAACAGAGGAATCGGGGGAGTTCCACCTTTCAACCTCGAGGTGACGGTGAGCCCCCCCCCCCCCCCCCCCCCCCCCCCGCCCACGCTTGGCGCCTGTCGCTCCCTCCGGGCCTCATTTGTGACGAGCGGGAGGTCTGCGGTGTCACTTCCACAAGATGTTGACACAGGGGGAGCAGCCTCACCGGACTGCCAAATGACCAGTGAACTCTGACACCCGCAGTGGCACAGTGTTCCCCGTAATGGCCTCCTTCGACCAAGAGGTGGCACGTAGTGCGGCGCCATTAGAATCATGATGGAACCCCGCTCGCATTTGTTTCGGGCTAATTTTCTAAACTGGTGTAAGTATGTATCAGAATCAATTAGGCCTAATAATATACAGTCCTCAGAGGATTCACATCAAAGCACATAAGCACACAATCCAATTAGGAGTGTTTACTGTTTAGATTGAAATGCTCAGCGTTCCGCTCTTAAACCCAATCCGCATATCAGTAAATGATATTTGCCAGTGCGTCTTTTTCCAGAGGTTGTGTGTGGGTGTTGTCTGTGCGCGCGCGCGTGTGTGTGCATGTTTTTATGTATGAGTCGAGAGAGATAAACAGTGTGAGCCTGTGCAGCCTTGCAATCTTGAATGTGTTTTTTCTGCGTTTTGCTTTGCGTGTTAGTGTACCTCCAGGACATACATCCCCGATCCCGAGGTTGCAGACCACGAGAGATCTGGTAATCGGGAATTACCGACATTTGATTTTGCTATTTTTAAAGCGCTTCATAGAGCCACAGTGAGTTTTCTAGGAGTCAAAAACTGCTGAAGGCAAAGGACATGTGTTGGTACCAAAGCCTTTTTTCGTCACATCTGTTTTCGGAGAACACATCAAGAAGCCTCCTGTGAATGTACAACCCCTTTTTTTTTACTTCTTATATCAATTTGATGTAATGTGATTACGGGTGGACAGAAGTTGACATTGGTCCCAAGCGACATGGAGGTAACAAAGAGGCACCGGCACATAGTGACGTTTTTTGAAAAGTAGCTGCGTCCTTACCGGCGTCTTGCTACTGCAGCGTCTTTACAACAGTGACCAAACAATGATACCACCTGGAACCACTAGCGGCATGAAGAATGTTGCCTCTAGGAAAAAGTATGTATGTAATAAAGGTTTACAGTGACAATGACAGCTTGATTATGGTGCAAGTAAGGTATTCATTAATTTAAAATGTTTTACATGTTGTAACCCTCATGTTGAGTCAGACAAGACGGGAGAGGATTGTGGAAATCTCCATTTTAATAAATACATGTAGTGTAGTGACATTTCACTGTTTGAGGTCTGCAGCTCAGTCTACCTCCAAAGCATGAATACCAATCAACATCGAGAGCAAAAGGAAAAGGAGAGGAGTAACAGAGACACACACACGCACACACACAAAGAGCAACAGTTCCGGTGAGAGAGACGTGGTTAAAATGAACACTGAGTGAGCTATTTATGAACAAAAAAGAATTGACAGAGAATGATTGTGTACAGGAGGAAGCAAACCGTTTGTTTCCACGTTACCAAATTAGCAGGCACTTCCAATTCATCTCCTGTTCATACAGTGTTCATTATGGAGACTGCGATTTGAGACAACAATTAATTTGGGCCCTTTCTTTTAAGAGCCTGCCAGTCTCATCTTTTGACTAAATGAACATAGACTGTTTTCTTGCAATCTGTGCCTCTCCCCAAGCTTTCCAAAACAAGAAGGGGGAAAAAAAGCAACTATAAAATGCTGCATAAGTATGATTAACAATGACACCACCAGGATGGCTCCTTAAAAAATTCCATACTAATTAGGAGAAGGCGCAGTCAGCAAAATACCGCTCGTGAAATCCTAAACAAGTGGCCCCTTGTGGGTGGCTCCAACATGCATTTTGTGGCAGGCATTGGGGACACAGTCACCTGTAAGGCCTAATTTCTACGTTTCCACTGTCCCAGACCCTCCCTCCCCACGCTGGGCTCGGCGTCAAGGATTAATTAGTTGTACGTCTGGTTGAACAGAGGCCGCGGAACCCAAGCAAAGCCGGTCAATAGAGAGAGAAGGGAAAACCGAGCGGTGATGAATAAACACCGGCATCTTCCGGTACAGTGCTTTTGCTGTCCAGGCAAAAAAAGCATCAGCCAAATTCCCATGATGCTCAGCAGGAAATTCTGACAAGCTAAACTGTGGCAGCAAATCTATGCAATCCCCCCAAAAAAGTCAACTGTCTGAGCCTCTTATTGTTTCAGAAATATAGCGGCTGTCTCATTATTTTCCACAAGGATATTAGTTAAACATTTTTGTCCTATAAGACAAGATTTTCTTTTTGATCTTTAGTTTCATAGGCTTCTGTATAGACGTATAACATTTCTCCATATCCACAGTTCGTGCACATCCATGAGTTTAAATACAATAATAAAGTAATGAGTTCATCGGACTGCAGCTGCAGCGGTGGCAGCGGGTCGGCGTTGGGTTTGGTCATTTTTCAACTGTCAGTGTCATACCTTGTAGGACTGTCAATGCATTTTTATACAGGAAATACTTGAAAATTAAAGTACTAGTAAAGGTAGTGTCAGAGGGTGAGTGGTTACTGCCGCGTCTGACATCTGTCGACGTCAAGAGTTCTGCAGTCTGAGTCGGCGGCAACACGGTGCAACGTTTGCAGCAGTGGACTCCTCGACAAACTGCACCAAACCACACAGACAGATACATCCCCCAAGCATCATTTCGTCATGCGGCCGCAGAGCAGGTTGTAGCTTGACCTCGCAAACAGGACGCTGTTGATGTGGCAAAGTTTTGATTTTTGTTGACTTTTTTCTCATCAATAAGTCCACGCTGATTGACATTTACAGCTTGAAAAAGTTGAACCATCACGAACGCGTGGCAGCTGCCCTCCCCCTCCTCGCGAGTGTGCTGACATAAAAAAGGAGACTTTGGAGACAGCAGTTCTAACTCCTGTCTGTCTGAAAGCACCTCAACAGTAGCCCATGACGTCAGCCATTAGGTACTGTATATACAGGTATATACAGTTCAATGAATGAGCCCACAAGCCTCATATAGGTGTGCGCTGGTCCACGGTCCAACAGTACCGTTTGCTCATTTCTAATTGGTCAGAGCGGTGCAATGTCCTTCCGCTGGATGCATCAACAACCGAGGGTACTGTCGTAGTTATGTAACTCGGCAGAGGAGCTGATGAATTCCTGTGAGCGAGGCTGCAGAGTGGAAGTCACTTCAACCTGGATCAACCTCGAATGCACCGTATGACCGGGAAGCCAGGAGCAAGGTCTGTAGGTGCTGCGCCCGGCGGGAAAGCCAATGTGATCCATGTGCACGCCGGGACATGCCCCATGGACAGTGATAGCCCTGCCGCTGGTGTGGCAGGTGGCAAAGTTCTGGAGGGTTTTTTTTACAATGGAGCTGCTGCACCAAGTGGTGATAGTGAGAGCCGGCAAAGAGGGTAAAGGGAAGAAAATGAAGCCGGAGAAGACAACAAAGCCTGGAAAATAAAGTAAAAAAAATAAGCACAGAGAAGAAGATAGAAATATACAGAAAACTCTTAGGCCGTGATGGCTGATCCCTGAGATTGCTGCCATGCCTCCATCTTCTCTATCTCAGTGAAAATCTGACAAATATTTATTTTGCTGTGGAGAAAAAAGTCCTTTCTTCCTCTCTCTCTCTCTCTCTCTCTCGCTGTAACCCGCCTTGAAAAAAAAAGGGGAGCGCTGGAAAGTCACTGTCGAGCACTCCTTCCATTGTCTCCTCTTTGGTCTGCTGACAGGGATTTTGCAAGATGGTCTGGGTGGTAATTGGCCTCTGCCTCATTAATGAGAGCTGGACAGTAATTGTAGAGGGCAACACATCAACACTTGTATCAAGAAAAATCATGCATCAAATATATAGTAGTCACATGCAGGTGTTCTGAATACCACCACTTATTACAAAGAATTAGATGTTTGCAACAGAGGCCCCTCTCAGTATCATTCATTCATTCATCGTCTACCGCTTTATCCGTCGCGGGGGGTCGCTGGAGCCAATCCCACATTGGGCGAGAGGCGGGGTTCACCAGCCAGCCTATCACAGGGCCACATACAGAGACGGACAACCATTCACTCTCACATTCACACCTACGGTCAATTTAGAGTCTTCAATGAACCTAACCCCATTCTGCATGTTTGTGGACTGTGGGAGGAAGCCGGAGAAACCGGAGAGAACCCACGCATACACGGGGAGAACATGCAAACTCCACACAGAAAGGCCCTGGTTGAACCGGGATTCGAACCCAGAACCTTCTTGCTGTGAGGCGAAGGTGCTAACCACCACACCACCGTGCTGCCCCCCCCCCTCTCAGTATGAATCAGGAAATGATTTCGTCTGATGATGAACGCCTAACACGGTTGCCAATGTAACAAAAATAGACATTCAAATTCTCCCTTTCGCTATCGCGGCTTCATGGCCCGTTTTAACACAAAGCGGCTGTTGTGATGGGGAAAACAGGACGAGATGGTGGCTGGTGGAGGAGGGTGGTGGGGTGGGGGTGGGGGGGTTTCAGCCGTACTCCATATGTTGTGTCATTTGGGGGGGTTCGCTGGTGTCTGTGTCTGCATGGCAGGTCTTGGCTCCTTCCCTCTGTTCATGGCGTCTGTGCACCCGTCTCTGTCAGCGCCCACCTGCCCCTCCGCCTGCAGACCTGGCACCTAGCGCCGCCAGCCGCTTTACCACTCGCACACCGTGCAAGTTACAAGAATCGAAAAAATAATTTTTCCAAAGAAGTCATGGCCGATACACTTTTATGGTTCTTTGGCGTGCGGAAATAGTGTTAAAAAATCTGATTAGTTTACCCTGAATTTTATTCCTCCAGAAAGAAGAGAGCAGTGATTCTCAATCAAAGACAATTTGCTTCATTTCAAACCCACAAAATATTTCAAAAAGATTGACCGTCCAATGTGAAGAATAACAATCTAACCGGCCTGGTAGTTGAAGTGTGACTAGTGTAATTTCATTGCAGCAGCAGTCACATCCTCCCCTATGGTAAATTAGGCAGATCTGTCGACCATCTGGAAGCCGAGTCCTGAATTTTTTCCGGGGAAGTTCGGTCCTCCACACCGTGGGATTCTGCACAGCAGTCAACAGTCATTTGCTTTTGCTGAATAACACAGATTTTCCGTTTTTAATTGGCCAGCAGCATCCTCGCGGTGAGAGGAGACAGTACTGCAAATACAGCGGAAAAGCTCGCCCAGGAACAAAACCACAGCGTTGTGGGGACAAAGCCTTATCCGTGCTAACAGGAAACGTCAATGCTGCTGAAAGACCTGCGCCGGAAGATGCTCTGATAGACTGGTGACTCGCTCTGCAACAAACACCGCTCAGCACAAACTTGAAAAATGTATACATGCTGCTTTATGTATTAAAAAAAAAAGAAGTATATCTCGAACTCAATCTCGCCCCCATGGGGCGAGCTGCTCCTCCACCTCTGTATAACTTCCAACAGGCTCAGGATGAGTAGCTCCACTCCCGCTGAGACAGCAGGTGCAAGGTCAACTAAAAAATGTGTGAAACATGGTCTGCTTAGGAAAGATGGCCATAACTGAGAGGTCTTCAAAAATGGAGGAGGACGTCATTCCCTGCATCTCTACCAATTTGTTTTTGTCCATTTTGATGGGAAAACATGACCGCTTCATAGAAAATGTACCCTTGGTAACATATTTTCCAAGTGTGAGGAGTATTACATCCATGTACACTACATCTGGACCATGGACACAAAGTCACTACAGATCCCTACACACAAACAGTACACACGTGCCCTAAGGCACCCTAATTACCACATATATTTGTTATTTTTTACATGTTAAAGTACTGCAACTTTCAGCCTTTCGTACATGCCACGTACAGCAAAATATTTACATCTTTAGGAGTTTACATGAATGAGCATCAAATGTACAAAATGTACTCAACACTTTGAGACTTGCCATATTGGAGTCAATGTTTCTCGGAGAGACATTGGAGTATGTTTTATTTTCAAGATGCATCTGCTGTTGCAAATGTGCGGTGCAGAAGCAAACCACTACGAGACGGGGCCGTTCCCACTGACCTCGGAGAATTGAGCTCATTGTCAAGAAAAAGAAAATTGGTCTCTGGAACCTGCTCCATGTCGGTTTCTCCGGCCGCTAACGTTGTCTTACTGCAGCTCATCAAATCACTGAGATGTGGATGTTGTAAAAAAAAAAAAAAAAAAGGGAAGACGTGGTATTTGTCTCTGACAGCAACGGAAGACAAATCAAGTTTTGTTGATGTTACAACTAGGAAAAACATCATGCTGGTACCGTTATGCTGCAGTGGTGTAACAGTGGTTAGAGACTACACTTATAGCACCATGGTTACGCTGCATAACCTTTGGTCATCTTTGACACTCTAAAACTTAAAGCAAAGATCCTACTTATTCACCGAAAGTGTTTAATTGGCTCATGTATCATGTGCAAAGATGAAGGGAAAGGAAGATGTGATATGAGGGTGAGGGTATACATATGTAGACACACCTTTAGATGCCAACAGTAGCTCATGTAAAACATCCATTGCCACAGTCCCCCAATCAAACAATAGTGGAAAAAAATAATTGCATCAATTCAAAAAACTAAATGGCCATAACAAGTTACTTTACTACAATACTCCCACATGTCCCTCTCATTTATAATCAGGTGTTTGTTGTGGTAAATTGCTTTAGACACACACACACACACACACACAAAAGCGCCTGACAACAAAAAAAAGTATTTCAAATCAACACTTCAAAATGGCAACTTGTTCATCTTGTATTTGTAGAAACAGACAAAAGAGAGCAGGCGGGGTGAAAAAATAAATAAGACAAAGGGCATACCTTGATTGTGCTGTATGATGCCCCAAAGTGGCGCCTAATTACACCTGCCACTTTGGCAGTCACTGTATGATATAAGATATTTAAATTACCCCCACATAAAAAGACCAGCATAATTGCATTTTAATCTTTCAACAGAAAAGCAAAACATGGCACTGGGCAGTTTGAATGGACTGAATGGGAGAAAAAGATGCACACATCTGGATTTACATACAGAAACACTAGTTTTGTATGTAACTGGCGAACTAGGTAAACGCAAGGGCAAAACCCAGCACATAGTCGGCCTGATTAAACAGCTGAAACTGTAGCCATGAAAATAGTTCTACAGTCGGCTCTGTGTACGTTTTATGTTGTTTGACAAAGCTTTTATATCATTACTAGTAGGAAAAGGTCAAAACAGTAGTGGGTTGTTTTGTTTTTTTCGCTGTAATTTGCATCACGAGCCAGAACTGCATCTAACGCCAGTCCCTGACGGAGAGATGGATTACATGTTGGGAGCCTGGTTCACGGTTTTGTAAAGTTATAATCCTATTTTTAACCGCACCGGTCTCATAAATGTCCTCTCTGGAACGGAAATCCATTGAAGCGACAGAGAACTGGATCATACACACAATCACTGATTTAGGGGAAAAACTAAATGTGAAATTTTACCCAAAGTGTTAATAATATACAATCTAGATTTTCAGAATAAAATTCTGTTTAGCGAGTCTAATGTAACCCCCCCAAAAACAAACAAAAAAAAACTGTCATTTGGTACATTAATACTTAATTCATTTTTAGTATTGTCTAGTATTGAACCTTTAGATCAATACAACTGATAAGTATCCTGTTTTTGTTTTTTACTTGCCTGAAACAAAAGTTGATAGTTGAATTGTATTGTATTTTATTGTAATGTATCGCATTGTATCGTACTGTTTGTTTATCATATGCACCATCTTAGCTTGGACATAATAAGAAATAAACATGAAGCAGAGCTGAGGCTGATAACAAGGTCATTAGTTCTGCAGGTTATTTCATCATAAACCTAAAGTATCGGACAAACTGATGATGATCATAAAAGTGGTTATAATTCATCCTGATGGGCACATGGATATCTGTTTTGTATTGAATAGCAATCCATACCCCCAAAAAATAGATAGAAATATTTCACTCTCAATCCTTGTACAAAAAAAAAAAAATCAGAGCTGAAAACAATTCCACCCGCTTCTGTCTTCGTGCGGCATTTTCAGTTCCTGTTTGTCTTTCAAAGTGAAAAGTTGCCATTGGAGATTTTGCGAGTTTTGATGTTCCCATTCTGAGTCCCAGCCCGAGCAATGGCAGCGTGCCACACTTCACTTCATGATGCGGCGTGCATCCGTGTTTCATTAACAAGTGAAAACAAACTCCAAACAAAGAATTCAAACAACTGTGGATGTGCGTGCCTGGAGATTTTCATCAGAGGGATGCTGGAGAGGTGTTTAGCTCAGACATTAGTATGCAAACACAGGGGTGTAAGCGTGTGTTTGGGTGTGTGTTTGCACGCACATGTGTGTATGTGTGTGTGTGTTTAAAGCTAGCTAGAGAGAGGGAGAACTATAGTGACATTGGCTTCAAGTGGAGTTAATGCTGAATATTTTAGCGAGGTATTCTTTTTTTCTCTGAAGAGCGCGCGGTTCCCCAGAGAGTGCCGGGTGATGTGCCCTGATTCTGAATGGCGATACCTGCACTTTCACATCAAGGCAAGTATGAGAAGTATTGATCTGAGGAGGAATCAATCTCACATATAAAGTCTGCTAGTGTATTATTCATAAATTCATCTGTCAGTCTGTTTATCCCGCCATATATCCGGCTATCAAAGGGTTTTCCCCTGTCGCTAATTGAAACCGTCTTGAATTTTTCACTCGTTGTTGCCTCCCTCTGGCCCGTTGACCCCACTGATCAAGCATATGTAAGGCAGGCGTATGATAAGCTTTACTGAGGTCTCGTTCTCTCTGGTTCTTCCTGAGCTCACTATATGTGTAAAGTCTATTATAGTGGCACTAATGCAATGATAAAAGGCCCAAAAAAATTACGTTTCAGCATTAGGAATCAAAAAAAAATACTGCATCAACTGGACCATCCTGATTTTATTTGACGTCTTTCCTTTGAATTATTAGGGGAAAAAAGTGCACAGTACATGACTGCAACAAACTTCAAATTTGTCCTGATTCACAGCCATGTGACAGATTTCTGGAGTTTGGCACACAAGCAAAACAATCAATGTCTAGTTAGTACTTGAAAAACAATGAATTCTTTACTCACCGGCATCTTATTGGGCACTAAAAGAGTTGTTCTGATTTAATAAACCCCAGTTATCTGGGACTCCTCACAGTGTCAGGTCTCTAAAACACTAATAATATGCTAATGCTATTTGACCCAGGTGTAATTTACATGCAACGCTACATACATATTCATTAAGTCCTCTTCCTTAAAAGTGCAATAACCAAGACATTTATTGGCTGATATAAATGATAGCAAGGGCTGAGTCTGGTAGAGTCTGACTTTGAACCTTTTTTTTTTTTTTTGGAACGCAATTACTCACATTTTCAAATGCTTAACAAATACACTTTACTCATCATTAATTGTGTAAATGCTGCTTGGAGAATATATTTAATTGTGTAATGTTAGCCATATCTCACCGGTTTCTCTTGAAAATCAAATCAATGAAAGAGCATGCACGGCATTAAGTTGATTAAAGTTATAGATCCCTTAATCAATATCGTTAAAGAATGAGGAGCCATTTGCACACTGTGGTTTTATGATAATAAACATTCTGGGGTTGTGAGACGCGTCCGCTGTCGGTGACACGCACCTTTTTCAAGTGGACTCAAACAGAAATATACAAGCTCCAATTCGATAGAGGATTGTGCTTTATTTATGTGGCACATTGTCACATGCTGCCTCGCAGTAGCAACAACACTCACTCATGTGAGTGAAAGCAAACTATGAATGGCCTATCAGGATCGATTAATGCTGCAGTGTCTTAATGAACTCACTACAGATGATGTTTCGGCTTGATGATGAACTCCTTCATATATATGTATATATATATATGTGTGTGTATATATATATACATGTAAACTGGATCTTTACCTGCATTTTACCAATTTAATTATTGTTCTTGATGCAATATAGGACACTGCAAACAGTCTCTAATTGAATAATGTGAATGTGAATTGATAATTACGTGACCTGATTAACAGTCCCTTTAAGCACGATTTAAAAAGCAATGGTGAAACAGTAGTGTTTGCACCTCAAAATATATTTAAATATAGTATTTGTAATGGTGAATATTATATTTTCTGATAAGTTACCTGTGTAAAAGACGGAATTGAAACATGAGTACAACAGTAAATCGATTAATCGATAAGTAATCGATTACTAAATTAATCGGCAATCGTAAAACTATTTTTTCCAAATTCCATGATTTCAGCTTCTTGAATGTAAATATTTCCTGGTTTCTTTGCTCTTCTATGACTAAATATCTTTGGTGTGTGGACAAAACAAAACCTCATGTCTGGGTTTGGGGGAAAACACGATCGACATTTTTCACCATTTTATGGACCAAGCAACTAATCGATTAAACGAGAAAAATAATCGAAAGATTAATCGAACATGAAAATAATCATTAGTTAGCAGCCCTAGAGTAAAGCATATCGTATCCGGTTTGTTTTTCCGCTGGCTGGATCCTGCGTCAGTTTTGATCGACAACAACTGGGCTCGGTGCACATGGTGCACACTGCGAGACTGAAGGTACGTCTTCGGCCTTTATAGAGTCTGTTTGCACATCTCTAATCTCCAACGCAGATGGAAAACAAAAAAAAACAAGTTCATACCCGACATGAACCTCGCACATTAGAATGTTGTGACACAAGCTGCGTGAAGACGTGCCCCAGGGGAAACAAGTTCTCCATGTCCCCGCCCCCTCCCTCCCAGTTCTGCCTCTTGTCAGTGACACCAGGCGGTGAGCGGTAACGCGTCCAGGGCTCAAGTTGCCGTGCTGATGCTGCTCCCTCTGCCCACCTGCTCGCGCCGCGCTCTCCAGAGGAAGGGCCTCCCATCGACAGCGCGCACGCACCTCCATGATTTATGAGCCATCTGTCGCATCTGATGTTCCTGTCGGCGCAGACAGGATGTTCCCCGGCTGGCATTCTGCGCCGCTCCGCGTGGGCACTGCCTCGGCCCTGCCTGGGCATGCCAAGGTCCACTGTAATTAAATTACACCAGGTGGGAACAGAGTTGTCCCCATCATGCAACAACAACCCCCCCCCCCCCCCCCCAAAAAAAAACCCCAACAGCAACAATGCAAAACGCAGACAATATGTATCAAAGATTGTGCCTGTATCATGTTGGCATGAGTCTGGATCCATATGTTACAATGAAGGGGTTAAACGCATCTTTTCAATTAAATGACCACACAAAATAACAAACACTAATTGAAATAAACTTCTCACAGTTCAAGATTGACTCGAGGGGTTTTTCTGGAGTGTTACAACCCAGGTGAAAATGTCTCGCTGCAGAGGTGCATCAGCATGCACAGCATGGCAGCTGAAGCAACACAGATTGGACAACCCAAACCCCCCCGGAGAAAAACAAACACCGATACACGCTGCACGCACAGACAGCGGCATCGCTCACTCCCTTTTCTCCCAACACTCCGTCCTTTTAGCTTCCGTGGCAACAGCAACCGCCAACACAACAATTAGTCCGATTAGCGTTTCTCCGAGCAACGTGCCACAACTGGGATAACTCCCGTTTTTCAAGCTGAGGTATGGCCACAACGCACTCGTCCGCATTAAGAAACGGGCAACGCTCCGTTGTGTCCCGGTCCTGTCCGGTTGCATCCCGACTCGGTCGGTCCTGTCCTGCCCAGTGATGCGCTGTGTTGACCTGTTACTTACCTGTCTTGTTTCGGCGCTGCCCTGTCTTGTCGCGTCATGTCTCGCCCTCTGCCTTCATGCCCTGTGTGAAATTAACCTGACCTGATCTGTGACACAAGTGGGATTTTGCCTGCAATGTTAATGTATTCATTTTCCTGTAAAAGCAAGAAAGAAAAAAAACGAAAAAAACAATTTAATCACACTTCTTTTGTGTTATTTGTTATATATGATTGACTTATAAGCATTTTTAATATAAGAAACGACACAGTACATGATCTCCTGCATGCATGGCTGGGTAAGATTAAAGAAAAACTTAAATCAAATAAAAAAATAGCAATAGTAGTTAACTAATAGGCAAAAACAGAGTTCCAAAGTGTTCTTTTTGTCCGAAGACATGTTTAAACAGAATATTTATAATATAATATCTAGTATAGGGGCAGCTGGTGTAGCTTGGTGCAGGAGGTTGGGGTTGGATTCCCGGCCATTCCAGCGTGGGCCCTTAGGCAAGGCCCTAATGATATCTGCCTCGATGATTGTTCGCTTGGACAAAGGCCTGAGCAAAATTTATGTAATGTAAATAGTATGAAGATCTATGTATTTATATTTCATGTGTGCCTTTTTTCATACCATTATTTTATTTTCTTTTTTTTAAGATACCAACCATGACTACTGTCTGTTTGTTGGTGAAATTATATTGATAATTGAAAGAAAATATTATGACAAAAACAACACCAAATGGAATGACAGCGTTGCAGTACAACTTGAGTCAACATCTGTTCTTTCAATAAGAGTGGAGAAGAAAAAATAAAGTTGTGGTCACGGTGGCAAACATCTGGCAGCCATGTAAACCAGAGCTATTAGATTGATAGGTCCACCTGTGCACAGTCAAAAAATAATTCTCAGAGGGAAACCATCGTTAGACTTTCACAGTTTTTCCTCTGAAACTCTCTGACACGACTGGGTTTATTGGTGGGTTTATTTTCATCAAAAGACCATGTGGCTGTATTTGCTGTTATTCATCCAAAACATTTGCAGTTAGCACTTCTGTTCCCTTTGCTTTTTAACCTCCGCGGCACTTTAACATTGTCAACAGTAAAAATGTGACCGGTAGTATCAAGTCATTTTTCACACCGCACGCTGTCCTGGATTAACCCGGATTCAGAAAACAAACAAAAAGATTTTTGGTTTCACTAAAGCAAAATCCATTTCAACAACATTTTTTTTTTCAATAATTTAAGACTTTAAAATGTTAGTTTTTTGTTTTTTGCATCGGTACAGTTGCTCCTCTTTGTAAGAGAGGTTAAACATTTTTTACAGGAGTGCAGTGGCTCGTGAAACGCTCCTCTGCAGAGCCGCGCAAAGAAGCTTTAGAGAGTGATTGAGGCTGAGTGATTGAGGCCTTCACTGGCAGCAGTGGCATCAGATCCTCCCTTCTCTGCCCTGCTTATTCCCTGAATGACACCCCATTCATCTCATCAGCGAGTCTCCAGGTGGAGTTGCTTCATACTCCTCACCCCCAAAAACACCAGGCAGGCGCTCCATTGATGGTATATTTATAAGGAGGTCGTTTCAGAGTGAAAAAAGGGGAACGATGTGCCTCAGGTCTTCTCACCCGCACTGTGTCGACTCACACAGTTCCCCTAAGCACCAAAAAAAAAACTAAAAACATTCAGGTTATCTGATGTGAACTGCTGCTTTGATTCTCACTGGCGTGCATCGTGTACGAGCATGTGTGTGAGAATAAGTGTGATGCTGTAGCTGTATTGAGCACCATACATTATTAATGGTGCAAGTAGTAAGAGAGAAGTGTTGCGTGTGGCTGGTGAGCGGAGAGGAGCGCGTTGTTGCGGCCTTTTCGGTTTTTGAATACGACTTTATGGTTGAACTCAACCCGATTTAAAGTTTTACAAATTTTTAAGAATTTACGAAATCAATGTGTTAGAACGACCATTTAGCGGCTGGGTGACACAATGAGGCGGACATGAAGATCATGGAAGGTTTACCCACCAGGCAGCGCTTTATTCTCATGCACTCGTCACAGCACTCACGTGAGGTCTGACCAGCAACACAGACAGATGGAAACTGGCGTCTTTTATACTGTGTCACTGGTCCCCATATTGGATTGAAACACTTACAGGGGCCAATGAATTTCTTCCCACCTGGCTTAACCATTTGACAATATTCAAGGAAGCACAATTAAATAATATTTAAAGAAAATAAACTCTATTTCACTTCCTTCACCCTCACAAATATAATTACAAACCATAATTACAATAAACGATAAAATATACCCAGTTACCAAAAACCCCTCTCCAATCCTCCCACCTGGTCCCTACACGAACCTTTAAATGGATGCTGTACCCTGGGGGACTCTTTTGGCCGAACAAACTGGAGCAGACAAAGGACAGGTGAGTGTGAATACACAAGTCAGCTAACTCATGCACTAGCACTCTTTTCTAATGATATTTTACACATATACACATTTAAGCTACCAACACTCAATTGTGATCATACAATTTGCACAAACACTGTTTTCAAAAGTCTAAGGAGCTTCTCTCTTTCCAGGTGAAGCTGATCAGCCACAACAGCACCTGCCAGAAGTTAACCACGAAAACATAATAAATGTGGCATGTAACTTCAATAAATTATCCAAACTTAATTCATATGAAATGAATTAGGTTTCATATAAGATGATCCGTGCAAGTCTCGCCGATAAAGTGCAAATACTGCACGCAAGTTCAAATTGTCTTTGTTAATGTGCAAAAGTTAAGCTATTTGTTAAAGGTGAAATTAACATAAACCCAAATGTGCAAAATGTAAAAGGCTAAAGCCATCAGTTACCCACACACAATAGCAGTGTTTTTGTCTACTTGGCTGCTCACTCGCACGTTCTCCGGAAATTTTACTAGGGGGGCTGGCAGGAAAAAATTTCCCCGGATGTCCACAACAACACTCGCGGACATTTGCGTTTTCGCAAGCCGCCCCTCCGGAGAAGAGAAGGAAAATGCCCGGACGTCGTTGCAGGTTATTACGACGGGTGTTTTCTATGATTTGGGAAAAGTCAAATCGTTACTTTCCTGTTTCAACTCGTCAGAGAACAGTTTTTTCTGCTAAACCCCTTTCATGTTGAAGCAAAGACATTAAAACAACAAGTACCACACAGCACTAGAAGTTATGCTGAGGAAGAGGAGAGACAGTATTCAACTATCTTCTTATCTTCTCTCCCTCTCTTTAGCCCTGGGTGATATGAGAAAGCTCCTGAGGAAACATCTGGCGTATCAAGGAGGCAGTTTTCTCAGACTCAATTTTCCAAATATCCAGAGCTAAAGAGCCGGTGACCGCCCATCGTGCTTCCCCTCTGCACCGCAGTTTGCCCCAGAAGTAGCCGACGAATGACGGACGACCGTGATCAGCCTGATGTCATCGTTGCCTGAAAAAACACTTTCTAGTAGAACACGTGTACAACCACTTTCTCGTGAATAGGAAAAGGGTGGAAATGTCTTTTGGTGAGTTCATTCATCCGACACTTTGTTTCAAACCAAGTATTTTGACATCCCTACGGACCAGACTGATGGATCGTCATGCAACCCAGTGTATGATTTATGATATTTTTGGTGATTCTGTGATTCGGCTATAGTGCCGCCACCCACTAATACGTTGCTACTACACCGCTTGTGATGGACAAATTGATGGAGTTGACGCTGCTTCAGGACGATGCAGACCGTGAATGTCTTAAGCAGAAGTATTTATTATAAGAGCTCAATATTATATTCGCTGCACAGATCAACAGGTTGAATGTGTATGGCGTCCCAAGACAATCTGCTTATCTCCCGTCTCTGTAGGTGTATTTTAGCTCTGTCAGAGTAATGTTGTCATCTCACCAAACAGAATAGCTATCTCCACGGAAACACTCTGTATTTACCTCCTTGTGTCCTGCACAAATTCCGCGACAATGACACCCCGGGACAACCTTCAGCACCACATCGACTGTTTCCGCTTGCCACACATAAGCCTGAGAACACTCTTCTTTTGCCGCTTCTCAGGAGACGACAGAAATTCCTCAACACCACTTACACCCAATTGTTGGTCACAGAATCTATAAAACTCCAAATTAAATTGCCCCCCTCCTTAATGTCAGAACAGAAACACCCGATTTTCATGCAAAGTGTTCTTTTCTTCATTCATTTTTAATCCGACAACATTAACATGCTGTTTGGCACATGGAGCATCTGTGAGGGAAGTTTTTAGCATGAGGCATTTGCAGGATGGATCAATATGCTGCCTTGCACGCTGAGATGTGCTTGTGACACGGGAGACTAAGAACAAGGCTATTCCCGTAAGGAATTGCCTGGAGCACGCTTGTGAATGAACTTCAATAATGTCTCACATGAAACACCAACATAGACTCGCAGTATCAAGGAACACATCTTATGCGTGGAGGTGCATACACAGTAAACACAGGGACATCCAGAGTGTGTGACAATGAACCCTGCCACCTCTGCACTTCCTCAAAAATGCCGTTATGTAAATCTCAAGTTGTACAGGATGAAGAAAGCAAGGCACCCCATAAGAAAACGGTGGGCATATGTGCATTATACCTACACACTCTATTGTGCCTTTGTTGAGAAATATTTGTGCCACGCTGCTCAGAGAGGACGACTCAACGAGGTTTATGTACAGTATATCGCCCGGGACGTCTGTCCAGGAATCCGACGGCTCGATCGCGTCCTGTTGACTGTGTTTCATCAACTCTCAAATATGACAATAATGTGAACACGTTCCCACATGACCTCCTGCAACAGCAGCGGCACTATTACCATCGAGACGGAGCGTGCGCCCTTAGCTCACATCCAATCGCTCCGATCAGTCTGAGGTAACACTCAAAACCGTTCCTGCCAAAATGGCGTACGAATGAGAACGGCGGAGCGTTTAACAGTGCCTGTGTCTACGAGAAGGAAAAGGACGCGCTGTGTCCCTGTGTTAAGCCGTTTTCAGACATGAAATCCGGAAAATGTCCCAGAAAAATTGGGTTCGGATATATATAGTTTTCACATGTATAAAAAAAAATGCATCAGGGTTAGATTAGTCAAATGCGTTCGCACCAATCTGGAACATTTTCCAGAACATTCTGTTCAGGAGGCAGCACACGGCGCTACGTTCGTTCCGAACATTCCGACATTTTTGGGTCATCGGGTACAGCCCCCGCGGAAAATTTCAGAAACACGTCCATGACTCCAGTGCACGCCCGAGAGAGGCTCAGTGTTTAGCGCGTCGTGTTCACGTACAAAATATTTGCGGAGACATTTCACTCAAATCGCGGCCTGTCAACGGTGGCGTGAGAGGGAAGGTCAGGGGAATAACCAAAGCTGGTAGAAAAGTATCCCCTGGATAACTGCGCAGCAAGCAATTATAGTAATATTCCACCGATAGGGAAGAGAATTTAAGAGAAACAGGTATAAGCCGCGGCTAAATATTTTCACAGGCACACACAATCATTTCAGAGCAGACGTAAAGGTCCGAGGAGGATCCCGAAACCGGAATATTTTAACCGTGACATTGGTAAAAGTCATAATAAGCCCTCAAGGAACTCTCTTTTTTTTCTCTCTCTCTCCATGAGAATGAGGGACGAGAGCACCCAGAGCTGCGCTGACCTCTGTAATCACCAAGTGGCAAGATTGAGGTTACATTCGCTTTAGGTGTTTGCAATTAATTCCGGCTGGAGTCCACTCCACATTCTCTGTCCCCATTTTGCACGGGAAAATACTGCCCGTCACCTCACCTCACCTCCACGACCCGACCCACCCACGGACCATCCACCATACGAATACGGTACGGCCTCACAAACATGAAGGCAAAAACCACTCAACACTTGCATGTGCACTGATTTATCTGTCTCTCCCTCTCATTTTGAAAATCTAACCAGCACAGCATCTGGTGACAGTGGATGACTGCATTTCTGCTGGGTTTATTACTTATTATGATCATTTCTCCCAAGTAATAACAAGCATGTGTTTTTTGTATTGGCCCACGTTCCAGATGAGACGCCGTTTTGACTCTATTCTGCAAAGTTTGCCCATACAAACTGAGTAAACTCGCTCAAGGTCTAGGGGGAAAAGTTCTCTCCACTGATATAATTAGCTTGCGTTTCATTGTCAGTGCTGCCCATGTGCGACTAAACACATTTCATGCCACAGGAAGAAGAAGAAAAAAAAGATCTCCCCCTAAATTGCTTCCGTCACAGCTGCAACAAAGTTTGAGCATTTCAGAATTTCGGATCATTAATTACAAACACAGTTCACCTTTACTTTGCTTTAAGGGATTTATTCATCATGGTTATTTTAGGACAAATATCACCTCTTACCCTGTTATTTTTTTTAAATGTGACGCACTTTACAGAAAGAGAATTTTGCCAAAGCCCTCGGCACAGACGGCCCACCACTGTGTGTGTGTGTGTGTGTGTCTCTCTCTCTCTCTCACTCTCACTCTCTCTCACACACACACACACCTGGTCACTTGACACCTGGTCAAGTGAATGGGTAAATTCGAAGCGCCGCGCGAGGAACACAAGAACGGAGAGGTTTGACTCTTGTGACAAGGGTGTACTGAACATGAACAATGTGTGCTCAGTGGGCAGGAAAATTGATGACGGCGTATATCTGGCGGCTGTATACCTGCGGTGTTAAAAATGTCACGCTGCACCCGAGGACGGCTGAGCCCCGGTGATTAAAACAGAAAAAGGAGTAAGCATTGCTCCTCAATAGCAGCCACTTCCAACTATCATATTTTTGACAGCTCCACAACCTTTACACATCCCCCCCCCCCCCCCCCCCCCCCCCCCCCCCCCCCGCCCCCCGCTTCCTCACAGACTGCCCCGGTGAAGACGTTCTCGCTCCAGTTCTGGTTGCATCACATTTTTTTCTTTTTTCCTTCCCCCAAATAGGATCAGTGAGGGATTAGTTATGAGGGTGAGACCAGAATCAGCAATCACAGTGACACGTTTGCTTCCTTTTCGCCCGGAGAGGATCTGAGCTTGTGCATGTGGTGCAGACAGATATCACCTCTCGCCATCTGATACCTGGAATGTGCACCTGCAGAAATGTGGGTGACACCTGCGCGAGCACTTTTGGTACTGTTTCTTTATAGTCTTTCTGCTCTCCCTCCACTGTTGCCCGAGGCCCCTCTAGATGGCACTGTGCAGCTGTTTGTGCAACGTCACCCGGAGCGGCATGTGCTGTGCTTCAGTCTTTGTGCGCCTCTTGTCCGACTGGATCCACTGCCGAGTTCCGAGGGGGCCATTTGGAATGCCTCGTTTCACTCTTATAAAATCTCTCTTTTTCTTTTGTTTGTCTGGTTATTTTTGTTTTTCACAGCCAATTGTGCTCAGAGAAAGTCTTGTGGTCAGTCAGTAGGTCAATCACAAATCAGGCACCGCTCAGTGGGAATTTATCGGCCCCGATCACCTGCGTCTTTCAACAGTTCGCCTTCGTACACTTTGGCGACAATGACTGACGCCCGTCTGTTTCTAGCGCCGCAGCATTCGCACCTCACAATAACTGACTGCGCCGCTTAAGCTGAATAACCTTGGTGCGACCTCTGGCAAAATACCCAAAGCTGAGCTCCAAGTCCGGTCAAGGTCATCGCATTACTTTCCCAGGGGGTGGGATACTTTTCCTGATCCGTTTCCATTTTCCAAATTTGATCCCATTCTGCTTATAATACAGCCGTGCTAGCTATGACCCACCCGGTTGCATTAGTCACCCCTTGTGCAGCCCCTTTGTCCTGCTCTATATGTCACACAAAGGACAAAAAGGAGCTGTGCAAGCAGAGCGAGGGGAAGCAGGAGCCACTGTATTATCTCTCCTGATATTAATCATTTAATATCTCCGGTGCATATTCAGATTTGAGGGTACGCGTGTGGATGGAATCATCTTCACATCCCAGTCAAAAACAAAAGGAAGAGGCATTTTATAAACAAAGTGGAGAAGTCGCAGATTTACTGTATAACGTTCAAATGTTGTCTGGACGGAGTTGTTGCATCACATGCCCTGCGGGGCAAAATCAGCAACAGCACACTCCGCTCACCGCTCACTCACCGTCAGTCACGACATTGTCAAGATAATTTTCAGGGGACATTAGACGGTTCCAGCTCACAGCTGAGAAATGTGACTCATTTGTTCATTTACGTGCTGTCCGTTTTTTGCGATACCTCTTCTTCACGACAGAGTACCTTCACTTTGTGCGACTTTAAACTTCTTGCCTCGCAATATTTCGGGGACGAATATCAGAATGAATCCAAAGGATTTTAACCTCAAACATTAAGGCCCACGTGGAAATGTGGAACAACTCCATCTGCTGATGAGGATCATGAGCTATGACCGAAGGCTCCGGAACAGCTAATGAATGGGCCACGCTAAGTTCAGCTGAAAAGCAGCCGTTGACCAAACAACCCGTCTGCACCTCAAGCAATTTGATATTAAATAATATTACAATAACATATATCATTCTGCTGCATAACGATCACAACTGTTCACTAATAAGCACATTTTGCTGATAAGAAATGGTAGACTTTACCCGCAAGGTGTAGTAGTGTGTCCTCTGGTAGTGCCTCCCACTCACACCATATTCTAGCTGTTCCAAGTCTTTTTCAGTCAGTATTTATCCCAAATGTTGTGTTCATTCTTCATCTTTAGTCTTTATCTGTACATATGCATCGGTGTGGAGGGAAGAAGAAATAATGGTCACCAAATAAAGAGCAGCGCTGCGCTCAGCATTGCATTACATATAAACATTAACCTCCGAAAAGCGTATTTCAGTTTTCACATTGTCAATGCCGTGCGCCAGATATGAGAAAACGCACAGAATAACGCAGTAACGAATTTCATGCAGAAAAACACAATCAGTGTCTAACCATACTGGTATTTGTCAATCGCGGCCACTGTGTCACCTTCCATCTCAGCCTCAGAGCCGAGGATTGTACGCGAGCCCGCGCGGAGGCTGGGGGGAAATGTAGAGTGCCCTTCTTCTGTGTCCATGTCAATAACACCTGTAAAGTTGAGTGAATGTATTTTTGGAGTTTCCTGTAGTTCTCTCTCACTAAATGAGGAAAAGATAGCGTTTAATAGCGGGACTTGGCAGCGGCTTTCGTACTCTAAGATCCCGCAAATCCATCTGCAGGAGAGGGGGTTGAAAAAAACATTTGGGTTGTTATTGTCAATTCCCACTGGGGCTGTGGCAGCGCTAAGACTGCAGAGGATACTGATAAGACGGCAAAAGAGCCTCTACACCTTATCTCACTGGCACATTCCTTGTTCACTTAGATTCCCCCCTTGCTGTCCCGAGGAAAAAAAACAAACCCAGACAAAACACATTTTCTCTCTGTTTTGTTTTTTTTTAATTAATAGAACAATTTCTTATTGTAAGAATCCAAACAATGCAGTTAATATGGGGGGGGGGGGACACTTTAACAATTAGGATTATTAAAATGTGGGAAAAGATTTCCTCGTTTACATTTTTACATGTTTTAATGATGTATCTCGATGCCCCCCCCCCGCATCTTTTGAAGGAGTACACTCATAACCGAGTGTTTCTGTTGCCGACGATAAAAGCAACTGCATCAGGCTGACGAACGGCAGAAAAGACGTCGAATTTGGAAACACACCCTGAAAAAAACCCAATCTGACTTTATCAAGGAAAAGACTATTAATGTATCCTGTGAATTTTAACAGACTTGTATTGTGGGTCATTAAATCCCCACCGGGCTAAGAAGCAGCACTCGTGAGTAACAGCGCAGCCGGGGATGGCGACAATGACGGAGGTTGGAGGCTGTAAACATAAGTGAGGGTCTCCCTCCTCCCCCCATCTGATCCGAGCACTTGGGCTCAGACAGGGGACATAATGGGGGTTATACACGACCGGCGCACACAAAAAGGAGTCACCTTGCCAGAGAGGAGAATTTGTCTGGCTCGGTGATCTAGCTGCACTGGTGCTGCACACGGCAAGAACCCGTGGTCATATACACATCCCGCAGCTCCGTTTAAACGGGGTGACACGCTCTTATCTGCTACCAGCCCTCAATGTGAGCGACTGCGTCTGTCCAAACTCGGCATAGCTCGCTGGATATATTAATGATAGTGCTAACTGTGCGTTCGCTGTACAGTAAGTCACTCCGGATAAAAAAACGTCGCATAAAAGAAGGAAAAAAAGGTTCCGAATTATTTTCTACTGGCACAAGGATATCATTTCACTTCCCCCCTCGAACGCGCGTTAAAGAAAAGAGCAAACAAGTTGGTCACGCTGAGACGAGGTGATATTTTTGGGAGGCAGCCATCTTCCTATCACGATCAAAGAAAAGTGGCCCTGTCTTCTTGCCCCCCTGGGCTTTCCATCAGCGACTCCGTACGTCTCAAAGGGGGGATAATCTGAACGGTACACGTAACGTGCGCGCAGCACCGCTTCAATGTTGCGGTTTAATTTCATGTGTAAAAACCTCCGGTTTCTCCCATAATCAAAGATCTCCACACGCACGCACGCACGCACAAACATAGCACGTTCAACATCAATGCATCACAGGACCTTAGAGATTCTTCGGCACTGACGTGTTGCCGGGAGTCTGAGTTGACCCTCCAGGTAAGCGTGACATGTTCCGTCACGGTATCCGGGGAGCACACGTTATTCCCCGGGTATCATGTTTGATAAGAGTCCATCCCTTCCGCAGCTGTCGCACATTTAACTGCGCCGCGTCAGATTGGGGTGATCCGTGTGAAAGGGTGTCGCAGGGCGCTCACGGCTTAATGAACTAAACTAGACTTTGCTTCACGGCAAAACTTGGAGCTTACGCCGCAGGCACACCGCCGAGACTCTTATCTGCTCATTAATAGATAAACAGATCTCGAAACGTGATTGGCCGCGGCGTCCAGGAAGGGATGTGTCTGAGACGCTCATTAGCTTCCCCCGCCTATCTTTATCATTAACGAAGGGTATTGGAAATTTATGAAAAGCAGTTTTCAGGTGTATGCTTGTTGAACTCCATGAATAATTCTAATTGGATGGCAAATAGCTACCTGCTGCTCCATTTCCCTTCCCCTGGATAAGGACAATCTTCAAAAAGCGGCGAGCACAAATGCGTCTCCGCTGTGCAAGTCATTCGCCGACCCCTCTCTCTCTCTCTCTCTCTCTCTCTCTCTCGGTGCATCCTGACTTCTGAACAATTACGCTGAGACAACAGCTATTACTGTCTGTTATCTTTTATGATTGGTTTTCACAAATAATATGACTTGTTAATAACTGCGCTGAGGACATCAAAAGGACACCTGCCCCATCCCATCAGCGTCACTGTCAATGAGCGCCGGCCCCCTACAGCAGAAAAGGAGAAAAAAAAAAGTAGCTTTCATTGCATCATGGATGGCATGAGGGAGCTCACAACTGGAGGGGAACTTGTTTCCGTGTTGACTGATTACAGGTAAAATTTTGATTCTTCTATTCTATTATCTTCTTTATTCTTATATACACGATAAAAGCTCAAATATCCCGTCATCGACACCAGCCATCTGAGAGGATTTAAAACTGGATACTGTTTGACAGAATTAATCATAGTGGATGTTGTTGCATTTTTTTTTCTTCCATCCAAGACATAGTGACCATGGAACTGCTGATGTTTATGCTTGGCGGATCACTTCTTTTGTTTCTTTCAATAGGTTTAGTCAGTTCGGCCTTTTCTTGCATTTTTGAGGTGTTTACACTTTAAGTGACTCTGTGTTCCCTGATAGAAGTGTTTCAATTTTCTGCCACTACAATATACTTTATACTCCCCCACTATATTTCAGCTCTCTTCTTGCTCCACTAAATAGAGTTAGTGATAATTTAGCAGATCAAGCAGTGCATGACAATTACATCTTACACGATGCACAACTCCTGATTAAACTGCACAACATCGCCGAAGGAAGTTCAATTTAGGTGCCACTCCACCAACTACAATATTAAGAGTGCTTCTTACATATTAATGCATTAGCAATAATCTTAATACAAGTAACACAATTATATAAATACAATGATATGAAGTTTGACAGGAAGTGTTATGCTGCGTGAATACATTTACTGCTCTTATTTTAAAAACATGCTGATATATATTGTACAAGTAATGTAGAAAAATATTTGATGTGAGAGAAGTGTCCTGTGCAGCCGCTCAAATTGCATCTTAACGGTTGTTATGGCAATGAATATGTTCAAAATCACAACCATTTTGAGATATTTATTGTTTCCCAAGATAATCTCTGGACTGAAATGAGCATTGCATGGGCCTATTTCCATTTGAAAAAAATAATGGACACATATTCAGGAGGAGAAATCTCTGATTGTTGTTTTCATGATACTTGGCAAGTGCATGAATTGCACCGGAAAGTGGGTTAGAACATTAGGGGTGCAACCACATTTGTGCTGTGACAGACAACATATGTTGCGATGAAGTCGTGATCAGTCAGTCGTAAAGTCATGAGGTGCACTGCTGCCGGAGCGCACAATTCTTTCTCCCAGTGATGAAGGATAATATTGACAGTTCACATGATCTGGTTTAAAATTCATATACTTGAAGATCTAATCGCCACTAAAGCGTATGAGACCCACCGAAACCAAATGGAGTGGTCAAAGTTGCCGAGCTAGTGTTAACCAGCAAAGATGAAAAGGCAACAAAGAAAGACTTTCATTCATCATTCGCTCTTCTGGCAGTCTCTTTGTTTGTGAAGCAATGCCTGCTGCAAACGAAAAGCCTGTGCTTGACCTCAGCCAACACTGAAACTTTTCTCAGATTGGATGTTTTGCTCATTTGCTCAGTGCAAGCAAATTAAACCATTCAAAACTCAGGGTGTTTTTCTTTTACACCTGAAAGTCTAAACCAAGGTTCATTTGGCCTTGTGACATTATACAGATTGGATTCTGTTAGTTTTGGTTTCGCATTGCAACTCAGGGAGCACGTTAAAGATTTTTTTTATGGCACGTACTTATTATCGTCGTCACCTACTTGGGCTGCATCTACCGATACTTGACATAGATTGGTTAGTAGATGGCTGTGTGTCTGACATCAGTGTGTTCTCAATTCGGCAGGTAAAAGTCTGTCTGTCTGAATGGAGAGAATGAATGAACCATTTCATTTTGTTGCCACCGGAATATCATTATGGTATTACTGTACTACCAGCATCACCGACTACAGGCGCAGGACTCGCCGCTAGTTCCAATGAGCCAAATGAACATCCTTGTTGTTCAAACATTACATCTCCAGAGGCGAAGGCCGCAAGCAATCCTGCGAATATTGCAATTCAAATATTTCTCGTCAAACGTCTCACCCTCCCTCCATGTGGCACCATGTCTGCTTTTCGTTTTCGGCTTCTTTTTCTTCTTCTGTTGTTTCATACTGTCTCAACTTCCCGCAATTGGTCCGAACTAACCAAAAAAAGTGTTTTCACGTGGCGACCAAACTGAACCATGGATCCGTTAAATCCGTACTGAGACCACCTCTTTTGGTCGGACGAAATTTGATGAAGTCAGAAGGTGCCGACCGAACAAGGTAGGTGTGAAAGGGCCCTCAAACTCCATGACATCATTCAACTCTTCTTGGATAGATCTTTGCTAAGTGACTGAATATTCTCACATGATGGAACAAATATATTTACAGTAAAATTTCAACTATAGGAACAGTGATTACATAACCCCCAAAACGAGCTAGATCTCAACTGACATTTGACAATTGGCACTACACCTCTGGTCATGATGATGACGAGAAAATACCACGTTGAAGATGATAGTAAATAGTAGCCGCAACATTACCCACTGTTTACTGGTCAGTCATAAGAGTTAAGTCCCAACTGTCAATTCAGACGTGTGTGTTAACCATCACGACTGGAGGCTGGATGTGTACTCCAACCAGCGACAGGGTGGACAAAGTCTCGCTTTTGATTTCCACCGTGCTGCTTCTGAGCCGCAAGCGCGACGGTTGTATTGATCCCGCGCTCGTCTAATCAGTAGCCTTGTCACATTATAACAAAAGAGAGCCGAGCCAAAATGAAAGCAATTTACTTCAGCCCGGTGAAGATTGCATGGCAGGGTGTAGTACTTTTCTTCCCCCTTCATACAGAACCCCGGTACGGGCAGCAAAGGTGCTGGAGCTCAAATCAAAACAATGTCTCGGCGCATTCAGCCTGGCAGGGTGAACCTGGGGCCAGACAAACACTCAAACCGATTGTCCGTCCTATAGTCACCCCGGAATACTGTTATTCAGTCAAACCAAGTTGCGAGAACAAATGTTAAATGAGTCTCAAAGAGATCACTGAATAAGGAAACATGAGGTAAAGTATAAGACGGTGCATAAACATTAATTGCCTTGTCTCCATTCATCTCTGAGCTACTCATTATTTATGCCGATAGCAAAATGGTGACTGCTTTGCCCGGAATTCAAACATAATCATTAGGTAAAATGTCCCGTGAGGTAATGAAGATGAATGTTGGCAAGGGAATATCCTCACAAGGTTTCAAGATAACACCACTGTTACAATCCACGGCAAATATAAAATAGGCCCGCGATTGACTGTGATTCCTGGCCTGCAGGCTGGAAACATTGAAGTGGCTCCCCGCAGAGCACATACCTCCGCAAAGGCCGAACAATCCTACACAAGATTGTCAAGTTCTGATAGTAGAACTCTACAGTAGTTCGATCAGAAACCAAACCATAAATATCAGCCCACTAAACATATCTGAAACATTCAAAAATGCCCTGTGTTGCAATGTAAAAGGAAACTATAAAATCACAGCAAATTTGAATGGGTTCTTCCCAGCCCCTGGCCCCATCCCTCCACCAAATTTGGTGGAAAGTAGTTTTTTGCTTTCTCCTGCTTACAATTAAACCAACCAACCAACAACAAAAGTGTCAACATGTCATCCTTGGCAGAGTAATAAGTAATTGAACATGCACTTTCCCCAATTTTCCGCATCAGCATGCTCTCATATTTTTTTTCGAGGCCATCACTTTCACCATTTCTACAGGCGGTATAAATAATAATAAAAAATCCAATGTTTGGACTGAAGAGGCGTTTATGTTTCATCATACCTGTTTGCTGATTTTTCTCGATTAAAATGTGTGGTTTCCTGTGTCCACACTGAGGGACTCCAGTCACCCACAGCGGATGAAAAGTGTTCGAACCTAAACAGTTCAGTTGAGCTGTTCTCGCGTGCGACAAAATGTTTGCCGTCACGTGGCGCCGCGCTGAACAAACCCACCTCCCGGATCAAGTGTGCGGCGCTCCGTGTACAGACGGGCGCCTCGATTTGGACACTGCGATGTTTCAATTTAAAATCCCTCTCGTAACATTCAATGATTTTCCTTTTTTTTTAATCCCTCGGGTCATCACTGGAGAGTCTCGCTTACAGGGGGTAAACAAGGTTTGTCCAAAAAGCCTCAGAACGACATTGAAAGCAGTTGCTATGCGACCGAGGGAATCCGTGCCTCGCTGTGACCTAGCAGGTGACCCAGTCTTTCTGACTCTGTAAGCAAAATACAAAAAAAGAAACACAGGATATGAGCTGACACGGCAATTTCAAAGGCAGAGGGAAAAGAAAAAAAGCTTCAACGTGAACGCATTTGTCTGTGCTTCGCCGTGTCATGTGCCTCACCATTAGCGGCGATCCCCTGTGAAAATGTTTACAGGGCATCCCATTCATCACAGCCTCCTCACAGTCTAACAAAAATGCCCTTTAAGGTCTTATTTTCACTCTGTGGATTTTGAAAGTGCTTTTGATTTCGGTGGTCTGCCCCCAGGTTTGTGTGGAGTCCCTCGCAACTCCTTTGGGTTTGAGTCTTCTTTGGACCTTGGGTTCAGAGAGCAAATGCTTAGGGACTGCCGGGAACATTATTAAAGTTAGTGAGGTGAAAAAGTTGGATATTAAAAGAAAGTGTTTGTGTGTGTGTGTGTGTGTGTGTGTGTATGTGTGGCTCTGGGCCTTAATGCAAACTGAAGATATGATACATTTCATGTGAATGCAAAGTCAGATGAGTGTAAACATAAACACTGCTTTCCGCAGCGGAATTATCGCCACGCCCTGCCACCTACACGCTCCACCCAGACGCTATACAGGAAGATCGGGAGATTCTCCTGTTGACACGAAGGCGTCTGACTCCTGCTACGTTTGTCAAGGCAAATTCTGGAAAATCCAATTTTCCGCACATTTTCTCCAGTTCATGTCTAAAAAAACAGCTTCATATAGCGATAACCATTCAAGCTTATACGTTCACACCTATGCCGGCAATTTCAAGTCCCCAGCCGACCTAACTTTTGTATTTGAACTGTAGGAGTACACAATTATGCTTATTTAAAAAAAAAAAAAGAGGCCACATTGCTTTAGAGCTGGTTTGACAGTAAGCTTGTGTAAGCACAAAGTTCTTCTCAGCACCATTCCATTACAAAGGGGGCATACTGCAGTGCTCTGCTGGAAACAGCAGAGAGAGGGCCTAGTGAGCAAAAGAAACAAAAAAGGAAATGATCATACGCCTCATTTAGATCACGGGTGGCCAACAGTTTGTAGGGTTTAATTTCAACACCCCCCCCCCCGCTGATTATCAACTCTTCCAGTTCGAAGAGGACGTCGTCAGTGAAAGTGCTTCTGCTGAGGTGAACCTTTTTGGAAGGCAAACTTTGGGCCTTCAGGGGTTGGACATTGTTCGTCCCGTATCATCGACTCGGAAAAAAATTCAAACACATGGTACGTTTCACAGAGTAAAAGTAATTTTTGAAGCTACAGTTTATGACGCTCACTAAATTGTATTGCGTTACTTTACGCTGTGTTATTAATATTTTGTCCGGACCATTTTCATCCCAGAGTGTTGACTACATCTACAGTATCTATTCCTCTTACTCAGCTATCTATCTAGGCAAATCAATTTTTTTTTCTCTGAATACTGCCATAACATGTGAACATCCATGCACATCGTGTATCTCTCCTCCCTGATGCCATCCGCGAGCCCTTATTTCAATACCCATGTGTTCTTATAATCCCGGTAATGCAGAGAAGGTAATGAAGCATCTGCCTGTCTGCCTTGGGGTCATATATAAGTACATCACCGCTGTGCCATGAACATGAGCTGCCTCCACCTCTCTTCTTATCACAAAACTAGCAAAAAAAAAGAGAAGAAGAGGCTCCTCCAGAGCCGTGGGTGTTGCACATCTGGAGAGGAAGCAAAGGAGAAACACCAAGACTCAAACACAAAATACATGAATCTGAAAAGATGCGGGTATTGCATTACAGATGCCTCCAACTCCACATCAGTGGAGACATCCAAGAAATAAATGAAATCGTAGGTTTTATACTCTTTTCCTCTTTAAATCAGCAATGGACAATTTGGGTTTGTAGTATTTTACACACAATTTAGCCAGATCTGACCGGGAGATATAGAAATATAATCATGGCATCGACATCAGCTCTGGAATGACAAACAGATGGATTAGAAACGAATGCTAGCGCCCCAACCCCCCCCCCCCCCCCCCCCCCCCCTTGTCGATAATCCCATGAGAAAAAAGGGGAGTCGCTGGACCGTGAATGGGTTTCCAAATCAAATGAAATGGAACAAGGGGCATGAGTTCAGCGGGGAGGTGAAGAATACACGAGCAGGACGAGATTTTCTGCTCATCTCGTGTCACGTAACAAAAGGCTGTAAGGTCAAGGCGTTTTTAATTAGACACAACACATGCACATACAGTGTTTCAAAGCTTTATTGAATATGGATCATTATTCCAGAGCAATTGTTATGGGATTTTTAGGGGCCAAGCCACTGACCTGGAGATTGTTGGAGGAAAAATAGCTGGTTACCACAGCTTTGTTTCAATCAAACGTCCAAAAGGCTCAAGCGGACTCTATTAATGTGACCGATAAGGCTTTGTGTTACTCCTGATGGGCTTCATAGCTACCTAGTTTGATCTCATTAGAGCCGAACATAATTGAGTGCTTGCATCAAACAATGACCCCGGTCCTTCATTCTGTTCTCCGTTTCACAAATTAACCTAGATTAACTGTGATTCCAGCCCGGATAGCAGATCTTGAATAACAGCAACTGAGAGACAAAGCTGGAAAAAACCCGAAAAAATATCCATCTTCATCCAAACATGGGTGATGGTAATTGAGAAATTGGCCATTCATAGGGAAAACATTGTTTCAAATTGGATATTACCGGAGAAAGCATCCAGCAGCTGCTGTGAAGACATTTCCCAACATCCCGTGTACGCACTTGCATGTAAATGATGCCAGCATGCAGCAGCTAGGTGAAATGAAACCACAATGTCTCTCCTCTCTGCACCAGATAGACTTTAGTCTGGCCTGCAGGCACAGAAATAATCATGGAAATGTGAAGTGAGGAGCCTTCAGCTTAGCACTCCACATTGTCCTATTGCTTCTCAAATGATGCATCGCATAAAGTGACCGTTTGTCATCATTTATCTCAGTTAGACTGTTTATTTGCATTTATGTTAATTCTTAACAAAAAATATTTATCTTTCATTTGATGTTAAGCATGGCTCCGCATTGCAACTATTTAATCAGCCTAAATTCAGATTTACAAAAAAAAAAGAGAAAATAAAGTGCTGCATTGATGAGGGTGGGAGCATAAAATTCAGCTCCGCAACAATTTCACATCATTTGACATTTCATATCATTTGGTTTGATATTACGGAGCCTGTGGCCTTATCTTCAGTTCAATGCCTTTTCCAATTTGAGATACACTGCCTTCCTGATTTTACCCTCATTTGTAAATGTCACTTAAGTAGAAGTGATGGAAGTAATTTGCAGTGGAGTAAAAAGAAAGATAACAACAGAAAAGGGGAGAATAAAAAAGGAGTTAAAGTGGTGGTGGAGGGCACATGCTGACAATAACTACGCACTGAAGACAATGCGTCTCCTTCTTTGGTAATTTAAGTATGTATAGATAAAGGATCACATTTGGGTTCAAGTGCTTTCGGCTTTTTTGTGAAAGGTCTGCTTTGTCCCACAGAAAACTCTACCCTTGAAGAGTTCTTCCTGCCTTTTCTCCTGTAAACCGTCTACGTCACAAAGTAACATGTCACATGGCCGCCTAACAGCTATTTTGGCTCAAATTTGTACGAAAGTACCGACACCATGGTTACCACGGCTACAGCGTTGTTTAGAACGCCTCTGGGCGAGGGGCGTGCCACATAAAAAAGTTGGCTACCTGACCAATCAGAGCAGACAGGGCCTTTTGGGCAGCGGGTTTCAGACAGAAGGTAAAATAGGTGCTGCAGCAGTGAATGAAACAAGTAATGTGTATTTTGAATATTATAGCACGTAAAGAAGACTATTAGACCCCTACATTAAAATGATGAACCTGTAAAATATGGGCACATTAACAACATATCCATCGTTGCTATAAAACAAGACCGTTCCCTTACTTCCTGAGAACCTTGACAGACTTTTCGTATAACGGCAGCGATGCTTTGTCACTCTGTCAACATTTTGCACCGTCTATTCTGAAGGAAATAAATCAAGTCTGATGGTGGCGTCTGACAGTATTTGACTCCTCGGAGAAATTTCGAAGCATATGGCATTGGGTACCCCCAATCTTTAAATAGACAAAAACAAAACAAACAAAAAAAAGAAACCTAAATTGAGATAAACCAAGGACCAAAACACAACTTTTTTCCTCTTCATACAGATCAGACGGACGCCACTTCACTCGTTTCCCGCCCAACTCCGATGCAATACAGATCTCAGGGAACAGACGTGTTCTGCCAACATGTCGGTTTTGTCAACCCGAAGCCGATGGCACGGCGCTTACTCTGGAGTGTAACTGGGAGACAGTCGCAGCGCATCCCAATGCCTGTGTGCGTCTCGTCACCACCGGAGCCAGAAACCCTGAATGAGTTGCCTCTGCGCGGCTATGTCAGGCGGAGGCGTGACCTTCCATTATTAGTCTGTTGTCGCAGGGCTTTTTTTAGTCAATGTGTCACACACACTCTCCTTCCCAATTCTCCACAGTCACAGTGTGTCCCGCAGGGTTTTACTTTTGCCCTTCGTGTCTTAAACAGGGTTGGGGTTAGAACTGGCTATTATGCGGCACATAATTACACTTCGTCATGCTGCAGATTGTCCCAGTAGGGCGAGTTGCAGGGAGGGGACGCTCCTATTTGAAGGGGATATACCAGAGGAATAATACCTAGTCATAGCAAATCCATCTTTCTGTCCCCAGAGCGATGTAATGCATTCAAGCAAGAATGTGCCCCACACATTTATTGTGTGTGTGTGTGTGTGTGTGTGTGTGTGTGTGTGTGTGTGTGTGTGTGTGTGTGTGTGATAGCAGGTGCAAATAAGGGGTCTGGCAGTCTCCAGAGCATCGTAATTGGTTTGAGATCTCATTATGGGTGCGCCGGTTTGCCTGATGGCGATATTGTGAGGGAGGGAGGAAGTGATGGACAGAGGGATATGACCTCACTCTCGCACCACCAGGGAGCTCTCAGCAGCATGCACAGTTCACAGTGGCAGTGCAGGGAAGCTGACGGGTTTAGAGGTGGGATTTTCTGTGTTTATCTTTGCTGTCTTATTTTACACATCTGCTGATGTCTACGTTACATTACACGCGTCTGTACGTACAATATGCTCCTACTCTGGAGTATAGAGCACATATTGTATTTTAAAGGGACATTGAGCGATGTTTGGAGTTTGGTATAGATTTTTTGACTTATCCGGTCGGCGCTCAAACCTGCAGCCTCGGGTTTGGGTGGGAAGCGTCTGTCGCTAGCATGTCTCTTAACGGAGTGATGTTTAAAAACCGCACACACAGTGTTGTGTGGTGCGGTCCGCACCATTTTTTGGGGGGTTTTCAATTTACAGAGCCAGGGCTGCGCCGACGAACCGCACACTAAGTGTGTTGGATTAAAATCGCTTGCTGCCCCTTTAAATGCTTTACAAACCCTGTTGATATCAACTCACAGTATAAGTCAAAACAATCAGCAGGATCTCTCCGACATCTGCTTCTTATTCATTTATTCCAATTTCCGTCCATAGTTAAGGACGTGCAGGACTGCCATCCATGTCATTTTAATGCCTTCCATCCATGGTCATTTGGAATACTACTGCACTTCAGCAGGAAAAAAATATGAATGTTTATTTCCATGTCTCAGAGTTGTCAAATCCTTATTTGTATTTAACCCAGTCCTAAAGCAATAGAAGGAAACGGGGAACCACAAAAACGCTGCAGCTGTGATTCGGATTTACAGCCTTCGGCAACGCACCGGACTGCGGCTTCACCTCTGACACGTGGGCTTCACAGTTTGTGTACACATTTCTTTTAAAGGCTTAACGGTAGGGCTGTGTGTTACACAACAAGAGAAAGGAAAAATCTGGGTCACTTAAGATCAAACCGTTTAGTCCCACATCAGTTTTCTATCCGTCGTCCGTTTCTAGTTTTCAGAACTGGTGATGTAGCATGTTCACGCGAAAGCCGTCGTTCGGTCACAATTCCCCTTTAAGAATAACAGAATGCAGGGCAACACACTGTCGTTAATTGGTTACGTGTCCTGATAATCGGTTTCAGACTGAAGATGTCCGCGTTCCATTCTTATTCACTGTAAAGCCAAAACACAGCCTGGCGTTGGGACGAGAAGGCCAACGGTTGCTTGTTAATGCCTATGCTTTTTGGCAGAGCATGAGCTGCAAGAGAGAAAGAGAGAGACAGAGAGAGAGAGAGAGTTGATTGATGGATTGCTAATTGTGTCCTTGGTACGCAGCAGATGCTCCCGCACAGATGCTAGGAACAAATTAGACTTGCTCGTGACGGAGGAGTTCAATTGGTAACATTCGTATCAAAACAACAGTATCCAAACAGTTAATGGATGCTTTGTATTTCCACTGTCAAGATGTGGTCATGGCTTCATATATGTATAGAGTCATTTATAAATAAATAACTTTTTAGAGGAAGCAGCTCTTTATACTTTTAATTGTTTATAAAAAACATTTAGCACAATTTTGAAGTCATAGAAAATATGTGTGAATATTAACTAACACATGCTTTTTAACACACTGAATAATTGCCGCACGCTATCTATTCCCCCTCCGCCTCCCTGGGTGGAATCAAACAGGCAGGGCAGGCGGCCAACATGCCCTTCTGCACAGCCACGTCCTCCAGCTCTTCCTGGAGATCCATCATTTGGTTTTTTCAGGCCAGGTTGGATGTGCAATTCGGGCCAGCTTCAGTGTTGTTGGGTTTACCATAGGATCAGTTGGACAAGCCCCTTCCACCAGGAGGCCTCTCAATGAGATGGACAAAAACAGCAGCAAACAAACAACACCAAAAACTGGCTCCTTTTTTTCTAATGCAGAAGCAGCAGAGGGCACCAGTTACGTTCCAAGCTCCTGAAGGTACAAACTTATCCTTTTTGTAAAGTACAGACAATCTGCTGATTTTCATGTACCCACAGTCTCAATCTGCTGGAGCTTGGGACTTTGTGTGACGGTCGGAACGGAGAATTGAAAGCTGGCTATCAGAATGAGCCCCTTTTTCACAAGTCTTCTCACTCTACACCCGGGTGACTAAGCTCTGCTTTGGATCCAGACATCAAGACTCAAGACCGGGCCTTCCTCACAACCTGGAGACCCTAATTTTTGCTGCAAAGCCCACAGGCCCACATTAACACCCAGAGCCTTCCTCTTTGCAACACAGTGCAGTGTGTGCACGGCACTTTGGGTCAGAATTTCCACAGAAACATGGGCAGAACGGGCCACTGATTAAAAGAACATTATTTAAAGAGCCTAATAACAACACTCAAGAAACTATTGTACACATAAATTATTCAGATTGCCACTGGTGTCTTTAATTATTAAAACAAATGAGAGCATTTATCTCCCGATAATCTTCTAAACGTTTCTGTCTCGTTTTTTTAAATACAAAGCCCCATCTGCCCTCTGCTCTCCTAGATGCAATAAAACCTGAAAGGTCAATATGTCTAATAATAACAACTCGATAACCAATTCCTTCATCAAATCATCCTCTAACAAACATGTAAAAAAAAAAAAAAGAATATTTTAAAATGTTAAACTGTTTACACAACAACAGCCCGTTGGTTAAAGATGGGGTTAGCAATTGTAATCCAATGCATAATAATAAAATTCTATAAATACCTCTTCGCGGTCAGCAAGCTGTCGGTCCCGTGTGCTCGGACAGCAGGTCGCTGTAGATTCTGACAGTTTCTCCAAAATCGCCGACCCTACCTGTGAGCCGATAAGAAGATTTTGTTGTTGTGGAGAAGCTAAAACAAAAGCCTGTCTGAATATCTCTTTTTGCCATGAAAACTAAAGATTGGAATATCAGCAATGAATTCAGACGATGCATTTAGGTCTACAGTGTGGAACCACAAATCCATTACATTAAAAAAGTGGGATTTCAAGGGTAACGTGAATATGATATAAACGCTGTGATCAGCAGTGTTCACAAGTGGTATATACGTATATCTATATACACACTATCTATACATTTTTTTATCCTTCTGTGTAATCCACAGCAGGAACTCAAGTGTGAGGGGTAACTCTGCCATCTCCCTCTCTTTAAGTGCGCACTGGAATTCATAACTAAAAATAATGCCAAGAATTATATGTACTGTGAGTTGACTACGACTGAGCGACTGTGGCATTGAGTCGTCCCTTCCCCGAGGTTGAAATTAACGTCACCATGAACCTCCTTCCTCGGAGTCAACAAGAGAATTATAACTGCATTCACAAAATTAAAGTTATAGCGTTACCGGGGCTAAAAACAGAAAGAAATTGTTCATCATTACTGTCAGTAATCATTTAAATACGTTGAGTGCAGCTGAGTTTCCACACATCCCGCTGAATTTCTAACATATAATACATCTGATGCAAATGATTCAAACCTATTATTTAATAGAGAAGAAAGTGTGAGGTTATTTCATTTAAGCTTTAATGAAAATCCACAGCAAATGTCTCAAGTTAAAATATTTGGCCATTTTAAATTAGCGGAAAGTGTCATTCTCGTGTGACGGTGCCCCGCGTTGCTCCCCAGTTAGTTTAGTGAGGAGTTGAACAGAAGGCGCGAGATAAGGCGATGGCGGTGGCTGCGCTTTTAAGACTCCCGCCTTTCAATTTTTTTCTCAGAAGAAATTCTCTCTACCAACATACAAAGGACTGTTTTCAATCAGTCTCTTTCTTGCGACAGAGATACACAGGCTTTGATGCCGCATTCTTTGAGGACGATATTTATATATTATTTATATCGTTTTTCATACTCCAAATTAGCAGGATGCCTTCTTTCCTGATTTATTTTTTTGCATTTCTATTCCAGGGTTTGGCGGATGTCACTTATTTTTTATTTTCATCGGCTTGTACATATATTAGGGGAGTATATACAATCTACATTACAACCACAGTTAAATTAATGAAATAAATAATGGAGAATAAGAGTCAGTCCTGCCAAATCAATGTCTGTGTAAAAAGGGAGAGCAGGCATACAGTAGCGGTGCAGATGCTGTTGTGTTGCAACGCCACGCCTCTGATTCCAGAATGCCACCACGCTGTCTACCATCACACACTGAGGCAGCAATATACCGGCTTTGTTTCCAAATGAAGCAGTGTCGCCTGGTGAGTCCTGTGGCAGATCTTATTCCTCTTTCCCGCCGACTAGTCACGGTTCGGTGCATTGATGGGCAAATTCATACTTTCCATACAATCTATTCCATCCACCGTGACATGACACGCACCATTCTTACAAGTGAATCAACATTAATGACGTCATAATGTTATTGTATTATCTGTGTATTTTAGTCATTAGTCATTTCATGCACCAATATGCCAAAACAGTTTTTAGCTGGCACTTCTCATATGTAAGGATTTTTTTTTTGGTATCATTTTATATTTAATGTATTCTGACCTTTTTATAGTATTAATTAATAATGAATGAATTACATAAATGGATTGATAAATCACAAAAAATAATTGTTTGATGCATCCCGATTATACATTTCTCACTTATACATAACACTAAATCTACATATTATTTCCTCCTATGCATTTGACGGGTCACTAAGCATATTACTGATAACGTCAGTGCTAGTCGTATTATGCGACGCAAGAATTTCAATAATAATAGAGCAATTATTGCAGATCTGCTGCATATCAATCACAGGAAGAAATGCCTTTCTCTCCGGCAGCCCCACTTAATGACTCCAATGGATGCATTTTGCATATAAATCTACTTTACAAAAAAAAGAAAAAATAATTCATTCTATCAGAATCGTAGAAATATGACTTTTTGTTGGAAATAAAGAGCAGGCAATGAGATGTAAATAGTGAATGCATGCAATCAGCCTGCAACAATGCCTGCTGTTTCTTGAAAAATCACTGATGACTCAATGGCGGCTTCTAACAGAGGCCATTCAAGCTGCTGCTTTCTTTCTGATGAAACGTGCTGATTTCCTCTGTACTGTGCCGATGCGTTGGTGTCCTTCGCCTCTGGCCGCTCCGAGCTTCCAGACAGCTGGAGGTGTCTGCAGCTGCTCTGCCGTTTGACAGGCCGACGGCTGAGCTTCCAGTCACTCGTGTCACTCACTTTTCCCTCCGCGAGTTAAAGAGGCCACGCCGGCGCTCTGGACTAATCTTTGGTCTAATAGCAACTGACTGACTCTGGAAATTGGCACAGGCTCGCGATGTAAGTCACAATAGATTGGAGTGTCAGTGGAGTAACGGAGTAATAATGGTTAAATATCAAGTCAGTGTTCCTTTTCCTTTTAGCTCAGAAGGGGTGTAAGGCATCCTGTAATGAGTGCTGCTTGGTTAAACCGGAGCCAACACCACAATGATACAGTTAGATTTTTGGACATTAAATTTCAGGGCCGTGAATTCATCTCTGAACTACACACCTCACTAACTCAGAAAATAGAATATCAACTTTTGCTTTCTAAATAAACAATGGACGGGATCTGTAAACAACAGGGAGAATTAAGAGGCGAGCGCAGGTTTTCATTTCAGCGAGCTGCACTTCTACACTACCCAAAATGAAGCAAAGGTGAACAAATGTCATCGTTGAATTGTAAAAAAAAAAAAAAATCAATATTTTTCTCCTCAGGCATAGAAATACTCGCTTCCTAAACTTTCTGTATAAAATATAAAATAATATTCATTAGGAGAGACTGCCCATGCCATAAGTGAAGCGTGGGCCATGTGTTTGTATGCAAGTGTGGGTTTCTTCAAGTAAAAAAGTGTGGCAGGGCGCCAAGGTGCCCTTGGAGCTGCTCGACCTCCTCGTCCTGAACACGCCACGGACGAGAGCCCGGACGCATCGCGATGGCGAGTTTAAGGAGTCCGAACAAATAGAAGCTGCCAATCAGCACAGATTCTCCTCAAAGTGTTCCACCCACGGCCTGCAGAGCTGGACAGCAGAGCAGAAACGGCTGTGATCAGTGTGTGTGTGTGTGTGTGTGTGTGTGTGCACGTGTGTGAGCGTGTGTGTGCGTAGAACTGACTATTTAGACCAAAGTGATTATTGATGTATTTGGGTAAACTCCTCATATTGTGATACCAGATTTGACTCCTTTAATACAAATCCTAGGCGAAATATGATTATGATTTAAATTAAGGAAAAACACTCAAAAACATTTAGGCCTAGTCTAAGATTTGTGTAATTTAATTGCACATAAAATTCCCATTAATTTGGATTACACATATTTAACATGAACAAGCCAGTACACCTAATGTGATTTCAAACAAATAGGCGTATGAATTTGAAACAAATTGGATTTATTGATTATAAAGATATAAATCTGGTTTCATGTGTATTTTTTTAAACACATTAGGTTTATTAGAACTATACGATACATTTTAATCTTATTTGTGTACTTTATGTTTGACTCAACTTCAATTTTAACATATATCCACACAAAGCTTTTTCACGTGTGTGGCCGGTACGCAACTTTCTGCAGTCCCGTAACGTAAGCTGAATAATTGCTGTCAAAGAGTGCACGGGACAGACCTCCTCTGATTTAATGTCTCTGGACACACACACAATCAAACACACTAAACCATTAGCGACAGTCACACCTAAAAATGTCCATCACACGGGGGCTGGAGCCCCACCACGTTCCTTCGCTTGTGCATCTGTCACTCAGCCTGATCGTCCACGTCGTCCTTAAACAAACACAAGCTGATGGTATCTGGATCGTCTTCTTCTCGTCCTGTTTATATCACCGAACCACTGACTGGACATCCAGAGCTGCACACTGCACTGCGGGCTCTGACGGCCAATGTGAATTAATTAAAAAAAGATGCTGCACGCGCGTGTTCCTGGGCATCTCTGCCTCACGCTGTTTGCCAGTTGGCAAACGCACCAGAACAGGCTTCTGTGCAGCTGAACTTTGGACGTGGTGATTTCAAGGCTGGGGGATTGTTGCGTCAGCCTACATCTGAAGCCATTAATTCCACATTACAACTAGAGTGAAGATAAATACTAAAAAGAAGTGAAAAAAACGTTCCCTTGAGAGGACCTGCCGAAGCTAAATGTAACTTAGCTCATATTTCACGGTTATGGTGTTTAAAGTTGGGGAGATTAACTCAGACCTATTGCGACTATGAGTTACACTTTCACACAGTTGGTTCATTGATAATATAAAAAGTTAAAACTGACAACTGAACACAGATAAAAATGATTTAAGACGCTTGTTTTTATATGTTTTTATATGTTATATGTTTTTATATTATTATGCTATAATCTGATTCATCTGCCAAAATTTCGCCTTCTTAACCCGTTTCTCTCCGCTCTCTGCAACCGGCCCTCCCTCTCCTCATTTTCTTCCCCCCCTTTACTACACCTCCTGCACATCCATCCATCCTCTCATCCTTCCTCCTTCCCTAAATCGTCTGCTTTCATCTCTTCCTTCCATCCCTCCTCCCTTCTTCAGGCACACAGTAGGTTCGATGACTTTTGAACGTAAAACTATGACGTGTGGGCGTGAATGTTCATGTCAATGTGTTGTGAATAGGGAATTTCTCGGAGAGTCCCGCCGTCTCTGGCCTGTGACATTCACACATTAATGTTTTTCAGTAGAAACCGTGATGGTAAAGGTAAAAGCCAAACGCTTGAAATCGACTGTCCGACTCGCATTGATACAGGAAGAGAAAATGTCATCCACATGTTTGGGCACAAAGGTTTCATCAGTACAAAGTCTGTCCACTAGATAGCAAAATGTCAGTCTCAGTACAAAAATTTGTCACTGGTTCATGAACATAAACAGCATTTTACATATTGAAGATAAACCTTGTTCCCTGTCCTTCCAATTGAAGTAAGTTCCATTTTCTCAGTTGTACAGGCTGCAGACAGTAGGCATTGTTTCAGGAGATGATTTTCCAATTTCCATCAGGCAAGTATGAAATCATTGAGCTGCCAATATTGCCTGCCAAGTGAGAGCGACAGAGAAACACTACAGCTAAATCTTCTGTTTGTTGTACAGGGAACAAAAAAACGTCACCTTCCCCGTATCGCTTAATCACAGAGATTAATTTAGAAGTCGATACTGAAACTCTGATGGATGGAGGGGAGCGCGGCGCGGGGGAAAACAGGCATCAAAGTCAAAAGTCTTTCAAATCATTTCCTATGTATGAGTTCGGCAACACAAGTCAGTGCAAAGTAGAACAACCGATGCTGTGCTATTTAAACCTAAAGATAAAAAAGGAGATAAACAGAAGCCGCCGTTTTTTTTATCAGTGAAAGTCAATACTGATTCTCAAATATCTGAAATATTTAGTGGATGAGGAGCATTTTTACATGTTGACGCTGATGCACAACAAGGATTAAGAAAATCTTAATAGCGCATAATGAATTGATGCTGTGTGAGTCTGTGCAAGACAGGGAGAGCGCGGGCGAACATGTGTGTAACCGTGCACATGACAGGAAGGAGGCAGAAAGACGGGAAGGGAAAGAGCCTCCGTGTGCAACCGTCTGTTGAGGTTTGGCAATGGACGATTCGCCTCATCCACTCCTATCTCGTTACGGTGACACTCCAGCCCATTAAATAGAATAGATTATTGATTTTGCTCTCTTCGGCTGCCCTGAGATCAGACTCTCGGTGCCGTAAGAGAAGCGCTGCAGAAAGACGAAAAAAAAGAAGCGCAGGTTATTATGTGCACTGCCACGCAACGATGCATCACGTATACAAAATGGAATGGATCACATGAAAAAAATAAAAAAAATCCTCGTCATTGCAGCAAAATGCATCTCAGGAGGATGAAGGTTGTCAAAAAATTAAAAAAATTAAAAGAAATTAAAAGAAGACAAAAATAGGAGCCCGGACCCCTCATGTGACATAATGATTTGAATGAGTGGAGTGTTACTGGAAGACGCCGCACGCTGTTTTTTCGTCACGGAAAAGACAAGGGGAGCGGGTTTGATAATCTACAGAGGAGGCGCTGAGGAAAAACTCCCTGTTCATCATCAGACCTGCGTATTGACCGATGACATCACGTTCCCATGTGTCCATCACACAGACTGTTCACTTGGCTCTGCTCTCCATCAGCAGCACAACACTACAACGTTCGTTTCTCACATTTTCACTCCTGTTCATATCGTTGACCCATTGACGCTTAGCTGTAGACTGAGGAAGTGCCGCATGCAGTATTTATTCGCTGTGAAGTGAAGCTGAATTGCTGATCAAGCCAGAATTTGAGACATTTGAGACTGTATTTCAGTTTGAAATGATAACTTGATTGATCAGCCACGAAAAAAGTGCTCTGTTATTTTCAAGCAACATCTACCGGGTACAGTCGCTCAAATGTGAGGTCCTGTTGCTTTTCTTGTGTCATGTATGTGACACAGAATGGAACAATTGGAAGTTTTCACCTTGGTCAATGGGATGTCATCAACAGAATGTATCATAAATATAGTTCAGTTGCAGCACTACACTGTGTAAACAAAACAGTTTACTGCATGCTATAATATATCGGGGTTATCTATATTATAAACTGCTGCTCACTATTTTTATATTGATGGAACTTTATTACTGTATGCACAGATTATGCCAAAATGAAATAACTAATGAAGCGATGAAACTACTTTTTTAATGAATGGAATCGATCAATCAATCAACTAATCCACCAATCAATCTTTATGTACTTTATATAGCACCTTTCAACTTAATCAAATGCAGATCATAATCAAACATCTAAAAGCAGCAGAAGCAAACCTGTCTGATCTCAGATCTTTTTATTGTCTGTCTGGCTTTGATCAGTGATGAAAAGCATATTTAATTGAATGGTGGATGGGGAATTATTCAGCAAAATTATCAATAAGGATCCATATCTCCGAGAACTGGAGGATTCAAAAAAGGCATCAAGATCATGGAAACTCACTTTTTTAAACTGATGTCAGAATTAGATGGTTTATTGAATAAGTATTACATTAAATGTCTGTAGGCTCCATGAATCAGTTTTTATTTGAGACCATCTTTGTAAATTTTCATTGAATTTCTGAGATGCAGGAGTAGTTGGCAGCAACAATCTTGCAAGAAGAACTGTTTGACCAGTACAGCAGGTGCATTGCAGCAATAGTACAAAAAATATATATTTAAAAAAAAAATCTGTACCTATGTGATGCAAAACAATACACAGTTACATTACAAATTCTGCATTGTTGAAGCGAAGGGAAGTGGTGTCAGTGTGGCATTAGCATGCCGAGACTGAGATGCAGAAAGCGGTGGGTGCAGTGCAGCAACAGCAAACAAGGACAAACAGTGTCATTGATGCAAAGCACCTGAAGTCAGGCTCAGCCAGTATCACACGGGCGCAGAGCCGCAGCGCCGGCAGCTCCACACGTGCACTCGGCCAAAAGAAAACAACAAACAACTTAGCGATGTAGTGAATTCTGTTTGGTGAAGGATATTTGGACTATCAGTCGCTAAATCATGGGACAGGTCAGTTTCTGAGAAAGCTTAATGTATCGGCTTAGTGGATGTTTAGGATGAAAAAAAGAAAATTCATGACAGATGAATGACACAACAAATTGCATTGACCTGATTAACAATATACAATATGTGCACAGCTCCATCTCTGTGTCAATCTTAGCCATGGCTGCAGATAACCCCATTCTTCTCCTCCTCTCCTACATCTGCCTCTCCATCAGCAACATCCATCCATCCGTCCCTGCCCCTCCCTCACTGCTTCAGCTGCCACAGCAGCACTGGCTGAAGCCCGGAAATATTTAGCACAAATTAATTGGATAACTAATCACACTGGTCGGACCAATCCAGAGTGAGTTGGGGAGGTGGTGGGGGGCGACATCTGGACTGAACAAGTGTTCCGACCATAACCATTTTAACAATAACAATATACAATATCTATTGTTCACCTGTTTATATGGAAAAATTAAAAAAAATGATTGTCTGTGATACTTGATCCCACTCAAGGGTCAACCACGGTCCTTTGCTTGACCTTTACATGGCGTGCCCCAAGACTTGTACTCCCCTTGGCAGCCGGCCCTGTCACGAATGAGTGAATTAATGCTTTCCTTTGCATCACAAACAGTACTTTGGGTTCTCCCTCTTTCTCTTTTAGACAGAAACACTAAATTATCCTTGATTTGGGGAAACGTCCTGATCACTTCAACCCACCGTGAATAGATAATGAGGGTGTGTGTGGTGAGGCTGTACTTGTGTGAGTGGAGTGGGGATATGCAAATAATATGTCACATGAGCTTTAAAGACTCTACACGCTGCAGTATCAGCGATGTTGCAGGTTCAATGCATGTTGCGCTGTAAGATGGGTCTAAATCATTATATGTGTCGGACTGTATGATGTAAATTTTATGGCATGACAAATTGAAAATCACCAACTTGCACCATCCATCTTCCACAAGGATTCACAGAGTAAAGTTGGCTTTGGTTGGAAGGAAAACAACACAAAGGCCGATGTAACATTTCAATCAATACTGCAAACTAGGAATTTAGGAATAAGATAAAATAAAAGTCTGGTGCACAGACAGATTTATCCACATAGTGTTAAAAATCTTTGTTGGAGTGTGTGAAATCAGGCCTGGGCTAGTATTCAAGTCCATCAGCGACTTCAGCGAACGGGGGGAAGTGCATATATTTGATCAATGCCAGGTTCATTAACCTGTCCAGTTTTAATCGGTATATTTAAAGCACCCACTGAGCAGGTTGGCACTGACAGATGCAGTTAGCAAGTGCATCTGCTCCGGTGTCATTGACCTCAGACGATTGCTATGTTGATTACCCATAATTAATAAAAACAAAAACACACCAAAAAACAAGGATTCAAATTTAAGGGAGTGTCCAATGACAGACTGATTTCTGCTCCTCACAAAGCGGAATACACTTCACTGACATTTGACCTTTGCCGTTCACGTATGATGAACTCCGCGGGGAGATTGTCCGGCAGACACATTCCCAACAGGAGGAGAAGTAGGCGCAGGAGATGACGACAACTCTGGTGTAGAGCGCAATACATCAACGCGCCCCCACTCGCTCGCTGTGCATTTTTTGCTATGTTCTCACGCGAGCTCACTCCAATGTCCTCTGGACATTTTACCGAGGGGCTGGCAGCAAAAGCTATCAACAATTTCTGGAAGGGAATTTGCAGACGTTTGCGGTATCGCGGCCCCTCTGGAGGAGTTCAGGAAAATGCTCGGTGCATGTCCAAAAGCAGCTTATATGAAAGGGGAGGCTGCCCAGCGCTGTGTGTAGAGAGTACATAAGATGGTTTGACGTTATTTTTTTAAAGGATTACAGTAAGTATCCGCTTAATATTTTTATCTGATGAAATGTTATCTGCATCTTCTCTCCCATTCCTGCCGTCTATCGCCTTAGTTCTCCCTCTGACTTTTTCTTCAACACATCTGTTGTTAAACCGGTCTCTGCGGCTATTGTGACCTGATTTCTGTTCATTAGCTTTCACTCTCCCTGCCTTCGGCACAGCGGCGACGGACTCCTCTCCCTTCACTGACTTGTCTGATAGGATTTAGTTTCGCCCCCTATGCTGATGCAATCTGGGCGGCTCAGCAGCTGCGATTCTGGCCTGTCTCTTGGTGAAACAGCAGACGCCTCCCCGCCCTCTGTGGACATGCACCAACCAAGTCAGCATTCTGCTGGTGATATCGCCATTGTCATTACACACACACACACATACAGAATTAAAGCGGCCCCTTGCGCTGCTCACCGAATGTCAACAACAGCAGTTCCGTCGCCAGTGGTTATCAGCCTTGCAGGAAGTTCGAGCTCCGGAGAATTTAAAGAAGTAATGTTAATAAAAAAAATTTAAACGCAGTTTTTTTCACTGGCATTGAAAATACTGTAAAAATGGCTTTGGAGCAGCTTTGGAGAGTGCGGCGTTTGCAGAAGAGACAGCGAGCAAGACTGAACGGTGCAAAACGAGACAGAGGAGGGAAAAGAGAGGACATCATTATACCAGCAGCTATTTCCTGACCACGAGCAATTGTATGACATGCATAGATAGATTTTTCATGGCAGCATTTCACGTCCTCCTTCTCTGTTCTGATGCCACTTTCGGGTGGTTGCAAACCAGTCTGTCTCAGTTGTTTACCAGGGTAAATCCCCCAAAGGAAAGCCTGTGGTCTGCCGCTGGCTTATAGTGAAATACCACCAGTAGTGAGTGCTATAGCCTCACTTTCTGCCTCCAGGTATTACAACCACAAAGCCCAGCAAAAGCAACCCAGAGGCTCTGGATTGTGGAAACAATGTTACCCCTCCCACACACACACACACACACACACTCCATTACTACTGTACCGGCGAAGTCAGCAAGTCACACGTGTCGGTTAGTAATGTGGGAGCAGCGTTGGTGCACCAACCCTGTCGAGTGCCAAGAGTGCAAAGAGGGGGATTAATGTGTTTAAATATGAGCGTTCTGACAGTCCTTGCCTCTCAAAACACATTCCAACCATTGTGCTGATAGATCTTGACATTGCCCTGCACATGCCTTCATTGAATCGGTTCATGTAAATACAATTCGCCAAGACTGTTCCGTGGTGTGCAGGCAGTTCGCCTTTTTTGATGGGGGGGATAGGAAATGCAACTGTTTATCCAATTCATAACACAGAGTGTCCCTTGTTGATTAAATGTCAGAGCGTTAATGGGACATTATTATATTCGTCCAGATTGGGGTAAAATTGAGGAAAAATGTAATAAGCAATTCTGTACTGAGCTCAACAGTAATTGTGTTGGAATATAAATCAGCGCGGCATTTAATGCAATCAAGTTATCACTCATGTGGCCTCGGGCTTCTCTTGCGGGACACTCACAGTGCAATCATTTTTAAAGGCAAATCAATGATTTTAGCTTATTATGTTATTGCGTTTATTCAACTGCTTTTTTTGTTTTTTTCATGGAAAGTACGACTGATTTTCGAACACAAAATACTCAAATAAAGACCTCACGCTCCAGAAAGGGTGTTTTCTTTTTAAAGAATCAATTATCACGAAATAATATTATAAACATAAAAGGTTTTTTTGTGTTTTCATCTGACTAATTGCAGTCTTGGCTCACGCGGCATTGTGGCTTCCACATTATGCGTCCTGTGACAGCGTTCGCCGAGTTCCTGACAGGTTGACAAATGCTGGGGAAGCACACCGATTTAATGACGTGTTGTCTATCTAATTATTGCTTAGTGTCAAGAATTTGTTTAAAGGCTTCTCCTGATCATTAGTCAGACATGTGAAGTCCCTTTACAAGCTGCCAGATAACAAGGATTTATTAACACGAGTCGGGGAAGCTTTGGGGAAAAAAAAATGATTCATTCATATTGAATCAAGAGTCAGGAATATTACCGTGAAGGCAACATTTGTCAGAGATAAAGTTTGACCTTTGAATAACCATAGCAGATCACGAGATGATGTGAAACCAAAGAAAGCCAAATCTTCAATTTTCAGATTTTTTTTTTTTACTCAGGCGCTCATTTAGAAATTGGCCGTTTCAAACAAGGAGCCTGTTGACACAGATGAACCAACACGGTGCTGAAAATTATAGCCATGCTCCACCAAGGTGAACGTATCATAATCATTTCCAGAAGGTTCTGTAACAAGAGACGGTGGCCGACCACGCTGCCACGCTAGATACACAATGTTGAGGCTAATGTATGCAAATACAACCCAGAACCCGGCTTCCAGCTCCATCTCCGGGGGGAAGCCTCTCTCTCGTGACCTTGATGAGGTCACCGACGCCTGCTCTCGACTTCCAAATCCCTTCCCCAGCACAAGTGATGATGTACGGTGCACAGGAAAATCACACTGATGGCAGGAGGAAACAACGGTTTACTATACTCCCCGAAAAACAAAGTCCTGGCCATTCTAGCTTGAAAAGAAAAAAGGTAATTACAAGCTCTTTTTTTCCCCCCGGGCTGCTTAGAGAGAAATGACAAGTAACACTATGGAGCGCATTTTTATAATTAGTAAGCTACTTTTTCATCAGTATTTTGTTACCGTTTCAGTAAGAATTTTGTCACAGTCTTTTTTTATATAAAAAGACAGTTTCAGCATTTATTTCATAATTGGCAAATAAAAACTCATGATGACTTTTCAAAATTGTTGGGTTTTTTTTTACGCCATATTACATCCACTGCATTGCACCACAGGGACAGAAATAACAATACCAATATCTCCAGATAATGGCTTGGTCCTGCAAATACAAACAATACAAATAGTCTTCTCCCTTCTCCAGATACCCCTCATCGTCTGTGCTTAGCATTCAAGCCTTCTCCTCTTCCGCTTGCTAATTAAACAATTATGCAAATGCGTCGAAAACATGACAGAGCATTTTCAAATACAAAAGCGTGTGTAGAGTGTGTACATCCACGTCAATGTCAAGACGTATGCTCTGATGCTCTCAGTGGCAGCGGAACCATATAGTCACCATTGTTTGAGCTATAGGTGAGCCGTCAAGCTGAAAAAGCCTTAATCCTGAATCCCATTTGGAGTGACGGTCTCTTTTGTAACTGCTCAAGCTTGCAACTGTAACGTAGGAGACTCAAAGTGCTTAAAAACTAGAGTGTGATTTGCCTCATATATTCCTGTTGACATCACAAGATATGTAATATAGATTTTTTTAATCTCACACGGACATTTCCCGTCTGTTTACACAAACGGCATAGTTAACGTCGATCCCATGCACCAGTAGTATATTCTAAAGCAAAAAAAATTGTGCTATTTAAAAATGAATCATCACCAGGGGCACCTGTTAGTGAAGAGTGTAATGAAACACAATAGGCAAATGTGTATTTCTTCCATAGCAGCTATATCCATGGCAGATGTTTTCTAAAACTGCGACAGAATGCGCTCTGGTGGTCGGTCTGAATTCCCTCCCATTACGCCTCCCCTCCCCTCCTGCCCGTCTCCTCATTGACAGTCGAGTCACAGTCGAAACAATCCTCAGGCAATAATTGCCATAAACAAAAAAAAAAACCCTGTTTATCTGGTCGGAACAGCAGTCCCAATGAATACACGCCACCATGGGGAGTGAGGGGGAAAACGAGAGAGAATGAAACCTTGATATTCATACAAAAGAATGAAATCAATTTGAACCAAAGACACATCTCCCTTTTTCTCTTCCCTCTGTTCAGCTCCTTTGAAGCTTCGGGTAAAAATAATGCTTTCTGCACTTTTGAGTGTACAAGCAGCACACCCTGTCTGGTTGATAATTAGAGATGAGCTTGGCACTGGCATTATCAGTACCTGGGTAAGCCGCATCCTAATTATGTGAGGAGAGATAGAAACCTGCTCCGGGACCTGCTACGTAAAGAGGACATTAATGTTCTCAGCGTGTTAAGTGAGGCCTCTGATGCTCCACAATGTCAGAATCGTTCATCTTGTGATACTCATTTGCATGTAAAGGGCTGGTCTACGGTCAAATGTTTCAGAATAGAAAGATCCGTGACCCCAAAGATGGCGGCTGTGTGACACGTGTCCTGCACCTCCGCCCAACAAGCCAATTGTTTTCCTGCTGAACAGGAAACGTTCAGCAGGAAGCGACACGAGGAAATGGACATCAGAATAGAACAGGAAATACCAAATTCCAGATAAAACACAGGGGATGAGAAAGGCAACTCCACTAAAACGGATTCACAAGGAAAGTAACTCCAAAATAAAACAGGAAATTCAGAATTCAGATTGAAACATGAGGGATAACAAAAGTTATTGAACTCATACAGAGACACAAGGAATATGTGAATCAAAGCATACCCTGTGAAATTCCTAGTTCACAGGGTATCGAAAGAGTACATGGGACAGAAATCATGACACTAGAAGTACACCTATACCTGCGACCTGCACCCATTGGATGGTGCATAGCTGACATTGTCTATTTTACTCTCAGGGACCAAAATTTACAAAATGAGCATCATGCTGTATTAAAGAAGTATTTGAAACTAGCGATTGAGACCTTTAGCTCCTCAGATACATTTTTACTGGCTTTATGAATCAAATAAGGAGTACGGTCATATTCTCATAAACTTCTACAGTAAACTTGACTGGACTTTTTGCAGCCAGTGGAGTCGTCCTCTGCTGGTCACTTGGGGGAGTACAGGTTTTAGGCTCTTCCCAATTGACTACGTCGATTTTCATATACAGTCTATGGACCCGTGGATTAAAAAAAGCTACTTGTTATGATCCTGAGTCTTATGTGTATGTGCGTATTTGTGTTGTTTACCCTCCCTGCCAGCGAGAGGTGCTGCTCCTGTTATGTCTCTTTTTTCAGTTGGTGATTGGAAGATGGCGACTGGTCTGGAGCGCATCAGGCTGGCTGTAAAAGGATGCCAACTTATGGTGACGCCCTCTCTGCTGTCTTCCTCACTTGCAGGCAGACCATGCTTTCCTGTAGTGTTTTGTTTGAGTTGGGGGGTGGATTGAATCATTGTTAGATTGTTAAGTATTTTGTTAAGTAAAACTAAAAGCAGTTTAGGTAGAGTAGGGGTGAGTAGCCATTTTGTTTTTGGGAGCCATTTTCTCCTGTTTTAATGTTAGGGAGGTAGGTCAGAATCCTGTATTTTATTTTATTCTATTTTGTTTAATACAGTAGGTAAGTTAGTTTCATTAAAAGATAGACTTTTGTTTGATGCTTTGTCTGTGCTCACCCTAAAAACCAAATACCATTTAGAAAAATAAATATCCTTTGATTGTACTGCAAATTCTGTCTCTGGAAGTTGGGGAAAAAGGAGAGTAAACCTTTACGTTCCGCTCAGGTTACCCCTAGGCTGGTCATAATATAAAACACTTCTTCATCTTGATTTTTGGGGCAAAAATAACACATGTTTTAGAGCAGTTTTATTTGGTTTTTGAATTGGATCAGAACTGGTGGTTCTACACATGCAGCCTGAAATAACTGCCCGAGGATGCTGCCAAGGGCGAGACTTGCCTATAAAAGAGTAAGCTACATTGTTTTACTAAATCTACAGCTGCCGACAAACATTGACCATCTGACGGTGGTTAGCGGTATATACATTTTTTTATTACATACATACATATGAAATGAAATGAGTCATACTCCTGTAGATTATATTGTTTCAAACTTATTGTCACATTTAGTAATGGTGGGCCATTACTTTTTCTTTTTTTTTGCCTCAATACCCCTCCTCATCTTACCTGTCTATGAAAAAAATATGAGATTTCACAGTATATAAAATAAATAGTATGTGTATCCACACCATTTAGGTATCTGAAATAATAATGGGAGAGAAAATGCATGAGTGCATCCCTGTTGATATGTTTTGATCACTTTATGTACCTTATTCATGTATTCTCCTCCTCACCCTCATCTTTTTCAGATTCAAACTAGCTTTTTTTTCAAACGACAATCAGTACTATTTATACATTTATACATATTTATGCCTAGATTTTAACCAATTACTTACAATAACTATTATCAGAATCCTCAGTTAATAAAATTAGCAATAACTGTAGCCCCCTCATGGGGACGAAGTAATTTTGTCCATTGAATCTTTGATAATTTTCAAAGAAAGAATCTCAACTCAATTTACAAATCAACCAATTTACGCAGAGCACTGAGGCAGAACCAACAGAACCAGCAGTTTATGCGGAACCTTCATGGAATTGCACCACTGCAAATGACATGCCGGTAAAGAGCGGGAGCCAGGAGAGCCCTTTACATGAGAGGTGAAATTACATTTTTGTGACATTTATTTCCCTCTCCAGCGCTGCACAAGGCTCATTTGGTGGTGCCGTGGGGCTTTTTGGTTTTACGCGACAGTGATGTCGGGTCCATTAGAAAAGACTTTCGCTTTACTTGTTGGGGGAGGGGTGGGGGGCCCTTGATTTTCAAACCTGCAGTTTGGAATCACTGTGTTTTTGGGTACAAGCGTCTGCGGATTCAAAATGCATTTCATCACCCAGGAGAGTCAGAGAAAGAACACTTAGTGTGACGACTGCTCTCCCCCTTTGGAGGAGCACTCGTGGACAGAGGCGGTGGCGGACGGACGCGAGGTTCCACGACACTGAACACACAAGCCTGGTCATAAGGACCCTTTTATTTTGTTGTATTATACACATGAGTCCCTGAGGCTAAGAGGCAGCTGAGAGCATAACAAGTATAATTGCTTAACGGGGTTTTTTGCAAGCCTTGAAAATACTTGGACACAGAGACTTGGTATGTCTGCATTAGTCCACAAATTATTTTCCTGTGTATGAAATGCATTCACCACACCAACTGGGGGGGAAAGCGCTGCACAGCTGTACAGTATGTAAAAGCTGTGCCACGTTGGCCACATTTCCAACTGCTCCCAGGCGATGGCACCTCATTTGGTGGCATCATTAGACCAAGTCCTCGAAGCCGCCGCGGGAGAGCGAGAGAGACTAGTGTGCTGGACCGGTCCCAGGGTCCGAGCACTGTGGTGGGAGCGTCTCACTGCAAGACGCTGATGAATGTCAAGAGGCCGAAGTCCGCCAGCCATCTGGCAGGCTGCAGACACTGATGGGACAGTACCATCGATCTATGTCATTCCTGCAGGCTCGGAGGCTCAGATGTGGCAAACGACAATGGTCGATTTTGTACGATTTCAGCAAAGGGGGCGGTGGCCTGCGGGGCAATAGAGACCGCACTGAGAAATCCTGAAGGAGGACACAGAAAATTGTATCGTACAGAGAATACAGTACATCTAAATAATATGGATAACCAGATCTGCAGATTTTGCACATTTAGTGAAACTCAGCTGGCTGTTCTTGCAATAGCCTTTCTGATTAATCTTTTTTTTGTTTTGTTTTTTTGCATATCTTTTTTTTTTTTTCACATGCAAATTCTATGCTCCATAGTGAAATAAGTGTAAAATATAATCAATCAAGTGAATGCAGACTACAAGGTGCTTCATCAATTTAAGAAATGACAAATACAGTTGTACTGAAATAACATTTTTTACTGTTGTATTGAAATAACACTTTGCACTGAACTAACATATAGCTTACTAATGACATATAGCTAAATAATGGAATAACATATAGCTAAATAAATACTGACACCTATAAAGCTTGACATACGTTATACTTAAGATTTTATAACAAATCTTCCAGAGCCTGCACTACGTGCATTAGACTAATTAACATACAGACAGTAGATGTCACAAGATGTCCTGTTCAGACCAAATTTAGCCTAGGACAGCAAAATAATTACACAATAACGATTACGATAAGTCCAGACACATAGTCAGGCGGTTCACCCATGTACAGACCGCACCCACCATGCGGGATAAATAGCAAATGAACAATTGTACCAGGTTCCTGTCCTCTGCGCGATCCAGCCCTGGTTGGTGACTCGTGAGACAGAAACCCAGAGACTCTGTAAGTATTGTTATTGCTTGGAGCAAATAAACATGATTTGATTGAATGCATTGAACTCATGACTGTTTTCTCCCTCTGAATAAACGAACACACGGCGAGGACATGGCCGAGGTCTAGGACGAGAATCCCGCCGAACACAGTCCATCTTTTCAAGCTCTTAATATCTCTCATTTTGAATACATTACCATTATGGTGAGGAGTCCCAAACTGTGGGAAGCATCATTTTTGCCTTAAAGTACGTTCAACGTCTCACAGGCATTTTTTCTTCACAGCAGACATTTGATTAGTCATAGAAGGAAAAAAACTGGTGTTGCTAATAACTTTCATTGGCCGACGGCTCTGTTTTCCCAGCACGTCGTGGCGGTTGTGACAGTGAGCCAGTGTGCACAGCACCAGGACCCCAAAAGCAGCTGAATGCAGTTCATCCGAGTCATTTTATTATTAAGACCTGTGCTTTTCCTACCGTGACATGTCAAAATGTCTTCCTTTAAAAAAAAAAAAAAACCCCGTCTGTGACAGAGTGAAGCCTGTACTAGATACTTGACACAACGGTGAAGCGAAATGTGCATGGATATGGTCGCCCAGGGTTCAATAATTAAAAGTCCGATGCCTTTTTTCTTTTCTTTTCCGCAGACCATTACGAGAGCTGTTGGAGCAGAATCATCACTGGGCCAGTGCCCCCCAGGCAGCACATCCAACTCTCTTCCACTGGCAACGCACATATAACAGATGACTTAACAATGGATAGGAGCACAATGAAGGGCACTAAACCAGAAGTGACAATAAAATACCAACACAAAAAAGAAATTAAGACACCTGGGGTGTGTTCCACGAAGCAGGTTTCAAAATTATGAATTTAACCCTGAACTCTGACTCGATCTACTCTCATACGGGAAACTCAGATTATTTTCACTCAGAGTTACGCGTGTGCCAGTTGACTTTAAAAAGCCATCATCAATGGAGCTCCAATACTACGAGACTGACTTAATAAAATAATCGATTGATTTAAAAACGTTGTGATATTTTCTCTGCCAAACTATTGTGCAAGATAATGGTGTAGCAGGTGAGCGATGCTGTTCGGTGCGCAGGCGGCCAAGATTCGATTCTTGTTGCTCACGTCTGAAAAACGCAGGTGAAAATGAATTTCACGAATATAGTGCACACAGGTAAAGCATATGGTTTTAATCAGATTCCACATGTTAAACAAAGAAAACATCAGTGGCTATTTCAACTTGAAAAGCAAATACTTTGCTCTGGTCGGAGCATTACCGCAATATTAAAATGCTGTAAATAAGGCCTGAGAATATTGTTCAGATATGTGAAAGATTGTGAGAGAAACGGGATGGTTCTACTAAGTCGTCGTCGGGGAATGAAAGCATCTATACATATCGTGGATTTTGACGGCTAGATCAGGTTCAGGTTCAGGAGGAGTTGAGGAAAATCAGTTTTTTTCTTCAAGAAAACCTGCCAGCGAGCAGGTTAGGTTCACGGCGTTACCATGGCAACTTTTTTGGCACTTCCTCTGTAATGGGCTGTGGCTACATTTTTCCTCTAGCCTGACAACATGTTATGACTGAAGTTCAGGTATGAATTGGACAGTAATTTTGTGTCTGAAATTATTTTCTAATTTCTAAAAGCAAGCTGAACTAGTGACATCTTGAGACAGGAAGTGTGAGTCAGGAAAATTGAAAACCGCAGACAGCCAAATGAATACCATTGCATAGTAGGTTAACAGAGTTTCCTACAATGGTACGGTTTGATAGAGACACAGACAACATCACAGACATGACACCCCTTTTATCTAGTAGAGGATGAGACTGAAATGGGCCAAGTTTTATTTTTAAATTTTTTATGTATGTTAATCAAAGTGGGAGCCCTTGACTTCCAGCTGTAATTTGAACAGAACCAATGGGAGGAACATCTGAACGTCTAAACATCTGTAGTCTGTGGCTAATGTGCTACTTGGTTTTGACTGTTCATGGGCATTCATGGCAGCAGAAAACAAACAAACCAACAAACAAACCAAAAAAATACCAGAATACAGGGTTAGGGTTTAAAAACGAGCAGAAGCAAGAGCTCCATCTTTTCCAACACTGGCTGTTTGCGTCATTCAACACTTGAACAAAGGTTCATAAACTAGCCTGGTGGATAAACACAAAGACTGTGTGCAATTTACACCCTCAAGATTCTGGGCAAAAGAGTTTTACTTCTGTAATCGGAAGCTATCAGCCTGGTTTTTGCAATTTGGAGAATAAGGGGAAATATCCGAAAAATCAGATGCTAGCTGATGTGGCTAAGACGGCAATATTCATTTGTTTAGAGGACGTTGCCATTAAGGAAAAAATGTGTTGTGCACTTTCTTCTGCTTATATTGAGTGTTGATTTTGTATTTCTTGATTGCAGTTCACATTAATGCAACCCTCAGCTCAATCGGTGATATGCAAATATCAATATGTGCTTCCATTTCACGGTGACAAACATTACCGGAGAGGAACTTCGGAGGCTAACGTGAACCACAGCAACCTTGCCGCGGTTCACGTAGGCAGCTAAAAGTAGTAGCGAGGCACTTTTCTTTCCTTTAAGAGTTATTACATACAAGGATTAGAGGACAAATTCCAGGAAAAGCATTAGCAATTAGAAGTCCGGCAGACGTCAAGGTATGTAATTATAGGCAATGTGTGTGATTAGGGTAAGAGGTTCAATAAATTACATTAACATACTTTTAAGATCACAAGAGAGAGTCCACGAGGACCCTAAAAGAGGCAGAATGCTCGTATTGATTTCCCTTCCCCCCCCAATGGAAATTTATTTGGTGGCTGCTGAGCAATGGGGGCCGTTGCAGCGCTCAATTGCCTGACGCAAACAGTTGAAACTCCACAGAGCAAATGAGGACTCTGCAGAAAATGTGACTTGATTTTTTTTTTTGCCTGTTTTCTTTTTAAAATAAAAAAGAAGCAGCCGATAAGCTCCAGGCTGTTTTGTCAGTTGCAATTTACAGGATATTTCACACAAAATTCCGACGCATATTTTATCATTGTACCTCAGTCTGCACAGAGACAATATAGGAGTCACTCGTTCTCTTGTTTTGCAGGTACATTTGTACCACTGTGATTTATTTCAACATTTGGGCTCATAAATCTAAGATGCAAAGATGAATAAAATAATACAGAAAATGATGGGCGATTGGTCGATTCCATATCCGTAGTGCAAAGTGTTTTTTATTTGCTGCCAGTTGTATCTCACTAATGAATGTGATGAAGTTTGTTGATAAAGTGAACTTGACTTGTCGACAGGAGAACACTAATTGATGGGACAAAACGATAAAGTTTAAAAGGACGATTAAGTGAAGTTGCCTTCATGTTCGAGCGCCGCTGAGGCACACAGCTGACGAGCTCCAAGCACTTCTTGATGTCACACCGTGTGCACGTGTGCGCGTGTCTATTGCAGGGTTGCCTGGCAGAGCCTGAAACGCAGCTGTTGGCTTTAATCGACTTTTCGGATAGGGAAGATTTTCCAGTCCAGGGACACACACTTTCAAATCGGCTCAGAAGCTTGCTGGCAGGGAAGGGAGCCCCCATCTCCGTGGTCAAATGGCACCTTTCAACCCGTCTGCTGACGGGCTGGCTGCAAGAAGGGGCTCAGGGTCCAGGGGAAGGGGGCTGGCAGCGCCGTCACGGCAGTCTTTTACGGTGGAAGAACCTAATTGCACAAGGCATCTTCAAACCCCTCGGAACTGGCAGCTGTCCACACCTTCCCCTTGAGCTGGCTTAGATGAGTGCATCACTTGTACGGAGAATCATGCTGGAGGCACAAACCTTTTCCAAAACTTCACCTGAAGTTTGATTCTGTAAATCGTCTTTTTTTTCTTCCTCCTCCATTCCAACTCCAGCATTGTTTGTAAACATATGTGGAATATGTTTAAGATATATATATATATATATATATATATATATATAATGTGCATGACAGTGAAATACAAAGTACAGGTCAGAGATTACGCAGAAATTGCTTTGCTTTGATGCTAAAATTATGTGTGACAAATGTACAACCATTTTAATCCCTGTCGTGGTGTAGGGAAAGTGAATGAACAAAAGCAGGATACAGTGATGCATTGACAAACAAACAATTACGCAATACAAGAGCTTTTCAATTTCTTTGAGCTAAAAGTGCAATTGGTCTAAAAAATACTCAAAAAAAAAATGCTTTAAGCCCCAGTGTGTAATTTTTTTCAGTTTTTCTGGCAGTATCTGGTGGTGAAGTTGCAAACCGCAACCGACTGAGCATCCGAAAGAGGACACTTTATGGTGGCACATCGCTAATTCCATTTCCGGTTACCCGCAGTGCTGGAAATTCAACGTGAATGCTGCGTTCCATTATACCTCGGAACCGCTCGGAACTCGGACCCCGGAAGTTGGGGTGGTGATTTTTCTCCGACCTCCCGAGTTGCAGTGGAACCGGAACGCAGAAAAACACGACGTAGCAAAAATGGAAATTCACAGGGAGGTCAGATCCCCCTAATGTAACTATATTGAACTCCTTCAAAGTTGACGCAAAAAAACATTGGTTCTTTGTTGCAGGTGATTATACATATATGAACACACAATTATGGACAATATATTCAATTTCTGTGAATACGTTCTTCTAAATGTTACTACACACTGTAGCTTTAAGGCCGTCGTCAGTATGAAAATGAATTAGTACTTATGTTTTAGCTTTTTTCGTGTGACAAGCTCTAGATGGAGCTTAGAGTAGCAAAAAAATGCATGAACAGTAAATATATCACAACCGTACACTTTTCTGTGTTATTACTGGCACTAAAACTTATCTTTTACAGGAAAATAAAGCAAATTAATTTTTCCATTGGCTTTTCTTGATCGTGTATGGAAGCTGAGCATCTTTGCTCTTGAGCCACGGCCACCCCTGTTGTCCATCTTCCAGCTGTCTGGTGTGTGTGCGGGCCCTTGTGCTGCTGCTAACTGCTTGGAATAGCAGTTTAAGTGGAGTGTCAAAGCCCACAGCAAAATGGTTGCCATTCTTCAGGAGGAAAGCATGCGTCACATGGCATCATTAAGCGGATGAGACCCTCAAGGTGATGTAGGCCGTCTCCATGATACTTCCCAGCATCATCAGTTCTGCTTATGGAACCACTTACCTCCCAATGGCACCCTAATCTATTTTTAATATTTGCCAGATAAGTGCACTCACAGACATTGTTCAATGAAAGGCCAGATTTTTTACCATTAGTCACCGAAGAAAAAAAAAAGAGGCCTGGAAAGAAAAAAAAAGAAAAAGGTACAGTAGTACAGTGGTGCCTGACACCAAATGTATCCAAGGTAAACTGTTGTGATGACATGCATGTTGAGAGATGAAGAGATTATATGAGGCACAATTATAGGACGGAATGCTTTCAACTTCCAGCTGATGATTGATAATGATAGTGTGGCCTTGTTTGATTTTGATGCATGGCTAAAGGCAAAGTCTACTCAATATGTCATCACAATACATTGTCTATATTAAATACTGCAATATTTATGGAGCCTGAAGATTTTTTTTTTTTATTTACTCTTGCTTGAATTCAGTTTATTTGTTTTGCTTTGGCTTAAAACAAATGAAATTGTATTAATTACTTCACATTTTAGTGGTACTTTATATGTAACTGGGTTGTACTCACTTCTGTTGTGTGCTGTGGTTATTTGAGAGCAAATATGTTGTGAATTACGAACCAGATATTATAGGTGTGACTCCCTGTTATGAAAAAAAGAAGTAATTAAATATATACCATCTATATTTGTATTGACAATACTTTTATTCACACTACCTCCAAGTTTTTTTTTATTCCTGTTGTTTAAGTTCTATAATATTAAAACAGAATGAACGTTCCATTGTTTGTGGCAGACAAAATTAAACTTGTGATCAGTTTGAATCATAATTGCGAGCAATTATGATTTTAAATCATAATTGTAAGCAAATTTAGGAAGAGTCATGAAATAGAACACTGAGAAAAGACAGTTGAAAAGGAGAAACGGCTGCGATGTTAATCGGATTCTCAAATACTAATATCAGCAGCTATGTGAAAAGAGCTGTCAGGCTCCAATCTGTATTTTATCTTATTATATCTGTCTGCAAATCAATCCCTCACAAGGTCAGCCCACTTCCACACATCTGTTTGATATAATCCCCTATGTGTTACAGTTTATTATAGTCTGCAGTCTAATAGAAATGTCAGCAGGCAAAATTGTAAGCAGAACAGTGATCACCAAATGAACCAGGCGATGTGATGAAGTTGCCTGAACACCTCGCTGCTTGCTATTATCAGTTGCCTTCCCCTCCCTCCTCCCTCTAATCAGCTCTCTTGACTGCGCGCAGATCTCATAATTATTAATCTGCTCAGACGAGCCCGTGATGATTGATGAGAGCCACGTCCTAATCAATGGCGAATGCGCGATAAGTGTTTACCGTGAAGATTGTGGCAGCGGCACCTCAGGTGGAGTGGCTTTTCTCCTCATTAAGACCACCAACACAGCACGGGCAAATAACTCGCTGACACTTGGGCCTGATCTTTAATCAGGGATTATCTGGCACTTAACATTATTTCCAAGAATGTGTTATTCTGCCAGACTCTTCCATGAACTCTCAAACGGGAAAACAAATGAGTTTTTTCTCCCTCCCTGGCTTTTAATTGAAATATTTCACCATGTACAAGTACTCTGGAGGCTTACAGGGTGATGTATTCCCAAGTGTATGTGTTTATGGTTTAATTACACCACATCTGGTCCCGACTTTAATTGAAACTATGTTTAATTTTTGTTTTGGACCACGTCTCTAATAGAACCTTCCGCTTACATTCTGCTCTCATTGGTTAATATCCAATTCATGCTCTCTGTTAGTTCCATATTCACTGAATCTCAGACATCAGTGCTGTGAAAAAGGGACCGATCAAACGCTGTCTCTGCAAATCTCAGCAAGAGCTTTTCAAAGTCTGACATCCCCTATGGCTGGGGGCTCGGTGCAGAGACCCACAAATCGCAGGCAAATGTTGGCGCGGAATGCAAATACCTTTCGTATAAAAAACCAGCACTCAAGCTTGTTTGGAACTGCTCAAGGCCGCTTGAGGATGAGAGAGAAAAAGAGGTGGATTTTTGGGTGAGATTTTCTCGGTAAAGCCCCTGTCAATCATTCCCCTGGGAGAATGGTTGGATGGAGAGAGGGAGACTAAATGGCCGTGGCTTTGGGTGGACATCCTGGCATGCAGACCTGTCCATTGTTTCAGCCATAACTGCAATGCCAGCAAGGGGAAAAAGAAAAAAAGAGTCTTGTCATACAGTATCCGCAAAAAAACCAACAATCATAATTAAACTGCACAAAGGTTAAAAAAAAGTCGTTTGAGTTGTTATAAGGGAATCCTTCTGTTACGTGGCGCGGATCTGATTGGATTCAAATATATACAACAGTCAAAGCCGAAAACACATTTGCATGCTTGAAGGAATAATGAACAGCTCAATTTACGATGCAAGTCTTTCCATAGTGTCACACGAAAATACTGAATGTAAATGAGAACGGACGGAAAAAGAAAAAAAATGCCGGTTCAGTTGGTTACATGCTGTGGCAAACACAGAAGACCAAGACTAGTTGGAGAATTTTTTGTTTTTGAAGCAGAGTGAATTCATTTATTTTAGGTTAGTCAAATTTTTAAAATCCCTAGACCATCTCAAATCTCAGACCATTATTTCGAATGCCGATCGATTTACATTTAATATATTGTTTTCAAGCCCAGTGACAATAGCACCGCAGCATCAGGTCCTGCTGCGTGTAGCACAATGGAATCGGATTTAAAGACAATCCTTAGATGGCACTATTCAACCAAGGCAGAACAACGGGAATCTAGTGTAGAGAGGGAGAAACTGTAAGCTCCTCCAAGGTCAAACTCTCCTCCTTTAAAGCCACAAAGGCAAAAAATAAACAATGTACACACAGGGAAATGCAAACCTTAATATGTATGAACCCAGACAGATGTATAGGATTTACTGGAGGTGACTTTACTATGGGAAGAGGAGAAAATAGTAATTTTAATATGAAAAAAGCACAATGTTGCAACCAGGTGTATTTACAGCATGCACCTTTACAACAGTGGGGCGAATTATAGATTATTTATTCTTAGCTTTCTGTAATATAGAAAAAACCTTGTTGCTGACAATACATGCAGACGTTCTGAATAAAGGTCCCAGGATTTACAGCCGGTTTCCAAAATATCACATGACATCCGTGTTATGTGTTGTTAGCAACATAAATATGACACAAACGTTTGTCAACTCTGAAATCCTTTTCCCTGGTTCCCTACATAATAAGAACAAGCATGAAGGAATTCCCTGGTTGGGGATTCTGACAGCTTGAGATTAAATTGGCTTCCTGTTTGTTATGGTGTTTTTTTTCCTAACACACTATGGTGCCGTTTTACGGTAGAAGATTAGGGCCAAAAATCCAAAAGTCCAAATGTGGCAAATAAAGTCAACTCCTATGGTCCATCAAATCCAGTTAGAGCTGCCAGAGCGTTAGGTCCTGTGTATGGTGTAACCATAGACATCCTTGCATTAGTCCATCAGTTTGTGTGATTCCCTCTTCTGAACAGACACAATCTCTTCAAAGTCCTAATACCGGTTACCACACTGTGTTTATGTGCTAAAAGGAAAAAAACAAACATTTCCTTGTTATTAAAACCAATTACAATTTCATCAATTCATGAAAGGCAGCCATGTGGAAAGTTCATTTTTAATTTGTTTAAAGTTTATTGTCGACAATTTGACTTAATTCTGAAATTGCAAAAACCCCCACATCATTTTCTTTTTTTCTTCTTCTTTCTTATGCGTGGCCCTAATACTCTGTATTCTGTGCCATCGGGATGCATCTAACAGAGAAAGGGCCTACTAAATTGAGAGGTGCTGTCCGTCTAGGTCTGGCCTGTGAATGTGCTTATACCAATACTACACCAGAACTAAAGATAAACCAGCCCACGACATTACATTCCAAAGCAATGTGGACAAAGAATCAAATCAATACGTTTAATAAACAAACATGGACATTTTGAGAGTGTTAATGTGAATTTTTGAAAAAATGGATTTTGATCCTGCGCGATCATCTTTGATTACCGTGGAGCTGTAATTTGAAAGCCATTGAATAGAACCAATCAGAACAACGACATGTGATGTAGCACAGAGAGATACATTTAACCAAAATGGATGGAAATCTCTCTGAAAATGAGAGGGGGTCTAGACCCATATCAAATGTAAATGGCTTTGAGAATGTTAAATATCTGCTATTATCCTTTCACATTTATATATGACATGCACGCTGGCAATATAAGGACCGTAATCAGAATGACTAAACCTGGTCTGGGTTGCAGGCTGTGAAAATACTTCAGATCAGCAGTCAACTGCCAAGTGATTGGGAGTCAGCACCTGAACTCGGCACACGGCACCAGAACAAATATCAAACCGTCACCGAGCAGCCTGCAGCCTGCAGCAGACTTTTAAAATCGAGTTTAGCCTAAACGTGTTAAAGAATGTGAAATCTCTGCTATAATTCTCAACCATTTATACATGACATGCCGACTATATGAGGACCATAATCAGATCTGCCCATAACATGGGATCTGCCTGGAGCGAAGACTCACAATGAACTGGCAGTAGCGTAGTATATTGTATAATAACCGTACTGTGCTGTGTCATAATACAATGAATGTCAAACTCACCAGATCTCAACAGTATTAAACAACCATGGGTGAATTTTTGGACCAACATGCTGGACACTTCTGCTCATCACCAATGAAACAATGAATACAGTATGCTCTCTTAGTTTGTGTTGACCTTGGACCTTACAAGGTCTTCTTGCTTATTTGTCATCCCATGTAGTGTATACATGTCCTGAAAGTATTTAAGATTAATCAACATGGGATAGATGTAAATGGTAGACGCTTGGACAGAGGTGGGGACCATTTTTTCCTGTCAAGGACCATTTTAAATTATTGAGTACATACATCACAATTATGTGACACCTTCTTAGCTATTAGCTCACTGGTTACAAAACTGGCCTGCGTAACATCCTCTCTGTCTGTGGAAAGTTGCTTCTAGGGCACCCAAACTCTGTCGCAGAACGGGTAACTTTATCCAAGTGCAATTTTGTTCTTGCAGTTCATCCAGATTAGCTGGCTGTTTCCAGCTGCTTCATCACAGCAAGTGCATCCACATTCTTCTGCAGAGGGGCCGGACCATGTTCTGCTCATTGTTCTTGTAAACTTGCAAATTTTATCTAAATACATAACCAGGGGTCTGTTTTTTTTTGGAATTACAAAATGCTCGTTGTGTTTGCACAATGTCAGACAAGCGAGGAACATTTTCTATACGGGAATTCAGCCACATTAGAGAGTTTGAGGACTCTCCGTTAAAGGGATAGTTCAGCGATTTTGAAGTGGGGTTGTATGATTTACCTACGTATGCATAGTTAATATGTTACCTTATGGAGATGGTGATCAGCGCTGACATTTTTACGGAGTTTGGAGGAGAAGTGGATGTAGCGAAAGTCAGAGTCCTACTGTTGCAGAGGGGACCACCAAAAAACATATTTTTTGACACATTTTTAAATGCTTACCTAAAAAAAAAAGAATATCTGTTCAATTGTAAGCAAAATAATGTAATTTTAGTTTAAGTTTAGTTTGCCGCCAGACAGCCTTCGGACATGTATTACTACTCAAACTTGCAGTGCAGAGCAGCGGCGCAAGTTCACTCCGCAAATCGGTTGTTCGCACTCAGAGCTACACCGCGGCTTATTCAAGGTACACAAGAAAACAAAAATGTGAGATCATGAAAGCGACGAAGACATGCCATTCACTGTGGACGTAAAAGGATACCTTTATGAGCTCTGAGTCGAGTACCTCATACAACCCCGCTTCAAAATCACTGAACTATCCCTTTAAGGACCTCAAACCACGACATTGTGCAAGTTTGTCCCACACTTTTCAAATAGGGACACAGTTTCATCTATACTTAAGCATAATGTCCCTTGAATATCCAAAGCAGAGTCTTGCAATTCGTTGTTGAGGCAGCAGTGGGCGCGGGGCTCGTTGATCCAGTTAGCCAAATTCCTATTGCATTAAGCCGGCCGGCGTCACAACAGAACACAGCACAATATATGCAGTAGGCATAAATAACTCATTTGACTTGATGCACCATCCATGTACGTCCACAATCCTTGCTCTGATGGTGACTGCTTCAGAGAGTTGGCAGAGGTAGAAAAGTCTAAATAATCCGATCAGAGCGCCACATATGCCATGGCCCATAAACTTGTCTGTTATTCATGAGGTTTTTTTTTCTTCCTTTTTCTTCTTCCTTGTGGGTTTGCTAGGCCCCTGCGTGGTTCAGCTGGCTCAGGACAATTCGGACATAAATATTTGATTTAAAGGAATCTGCAGCGTTCCAATGTAATGTGTTTTATGTATTTGAGCAGTTTAAATATTAAATGGTGCATCATCTGAGCAGAATGTGGAGGTCAGGCTGTGTGTCCGGTCGGCTCATTGCACGGCTAAAAGCTGACTGTGACTGTTCTGCCAAGGCCTGGACAAAACTGGCAAAATGAATTCAAACTGAGGAGGGTTTCAAAACTGTTACTGCCAAAATAGATTATCAACAAACTTTAATTTTGACCATTTATTGCATGTCAAATTACTCTCAGGCCCACACAGTACATGTCATATGTGCTGAGGCATACTGTACGTTTGTTTGCATGTTTTCATATCCATACTCAAATAATGATGGGCAAGTCATTTTAGAGAAGGGACGTGGGAAAAAGGCCCAGGCATTACAGAGTTAGATTCTAATCCTCAATTATTGACTCCATCTAACCTAAAACACAAAACTGAGTTTCAGTGATCTAATATGCTTACTTTCCAGCAGAGAATAAAGACAAATGTAATCCCGTTGATGTCCTATCTGGATGAAGGTGTCCCATGAATCATGCAACATCACCCCTGGCTTGCTCCAACTGCTCTTTAATGGGGGACTCTTCACAAGGCCCAATTAAAAGAACCCTCACTGCTTAGATTGAGAGTTGGATACGTGAATTATTTATCGCGGTGCATAAATATAACTCGTTGCAATTTAACAAGGTGTAAGAACATGAATTATGAGCCGAATCTCTTTTTTTTGTCTCCCTGCGGCGGGCAAAAATTGAAGAATTGAAAAGAAATAAACATTGTGGAGCATTAACAGTGAATGAGCCAAATATATGTATATCCTTCAGAATCTGGCTGTATGCTGAAAAGATCTGTCATCTGAAAAGTGACAGTATTTCTATCATGTGTATGATCTTGTTTCTGCTGCCCTCATGTCGCCAAAAATAACATCACATTGAAATTTGACTTAAGCAGCACACGCTTCTTCAGAAAATCAGACAAAAAAACTATACAAACAAAAAACATGTATTTATTATTTAAATTTGTGTTGTTTGAAATAGGGCCTGCAGGGTGGTGTAGTGGTTAACACTTTCGCCTCACAGCAAGAAGGATCTGGGTTCGAATCCCGGTTCAAATTTGACTTAAGCAGCACACGCTTCTTCAGAAAATCAGACAAAAAAACTATACAAACAAAAAACATGTATTTATTATTTAAATTTGTGTTGTTTGAAATAGGGCCTGCAGGGTGGTGTAGTGGTTAACACTTTCGCCTCACAGCAAGAAGGATCTGGGTTCGAATCCCGGTTCAAATTTGACTTAAGCAGCACATGCTTCTTCAGAAAATCAGACAAAAAAACTATACAAACAAAAAACATGTATTTATTATTTAAATTTGTGTTGTTTGACATAGGGCCTACAGGGTGGTGTAGTGGTTAACACTTTCGCCTCACAGCAAGAAGGATCTGGGTTCGAATCCCGGTTCAAACCCACCAGGGCATTTCTGTGTGGAGTTTGCATGCTCTCCCCGTGTATGCGTGGGTTCTCCGGCTCTCCGGAGTGGGGTTAGGTTAATTGGAGACTCTAAATTGACCGTAGGTGTGAATGTGAGAGTGAATGGTTGTTTGTCCTCGCCTCCCGCCTCTCGCCCAATGCTAGCTGGGATTGGCTCCAGCCCCCCCGTGACCCTTAAATGGATAAAGCGATGGAAAATCAGACAAAGATGGATGGATGGATGGATGTTTGAAATAAAGTATTTCAATTCAAAATGTGTAAATTACACATAGCTGTTAATGTGAAGTTGGGCTGACAAAATATGAATTCATATTTAATAGAATACCTATATTAATTATTGTCAAAGGAGTTTTCAACGGTTTACAAAATAAAAGCCGGTCAATGTTAGTGAGAAAAAAAAAAATCTGAACTGGTAACCCCACACAGTTACTGAAAGCTATGTGTGTTAATATTTGATACTGTACATTGGGTAATTGTTTTCTTAAAAGATGAAAGAAAATTAAGAAACTGAGAGTATGAACAATTTCTACGGCTGAATAGCAAAGCAAGCACTGTCACTGTACAGCAAATTAAAGGAAATTACAGATTCTCAGTGTTTATATTGTGAGGAAATGAATTATTCACTGTTCAGTTTGTTGTCCAGAGAGAAAACCTCAAAAAACAAATATTTGAAACTTAACAACATATTTTTATTTTCTCTTTATTTTCCCATGACGCCATGCACAGATTCTCCATTATGTAATGTACACAATGAAACCTTGCTTTTTAAATATCAAGGGGCAAAACTTTGACATCAGTCAAAGTGCATTTAATAAAGTGCTACTGTAAAAAACTTCTAGACATATATAATTTCCAGTATCTGTGATGTTCACACAAGAAATACTGAGGGCAGCGAATAATAATCTGGATGAGGACGTCAAAAGTTATTGAGCTTAAATTCACCTCTGTGATATAAATAACACAAATACCGTCTTTAATCTCACGTACTGAAGGGAGTGGAGGCAAGCGCCCGTACCTGCGTGCAGAAATATGAAGAGTTTAGCAAGGGATCCTTATCATTATCTGCGAGGAAGGCTGTGCTGAGCACGGCAAGGTCACCAGCATGACGGCGTAAGGTCGTCAGCACCATGCCAGTGCGCCTGCTGCTCCTCAGGCCCGACCTTGTCAAAGTCAAGTGTTGAGTTGCTAATGCCCCCTTAACCCAGCTTGTGCGGCGCTGGAAGCTCTCACCGATGCGATGTGGCCGGATGTAGCCACTGGCGTTACTGATGAAACTCACGCTCCTAATTGCCTCCGTGTGATTCCCCAGAACCTGACCCGAACTTGGCCGCCACTTCATCTGCCTCTCGTCTGTGTCTCATTCCGCCGTTTGCCAGAGCCGCTGCACCCATGCCGGGACAGCTGGCCCACGTCCAGGAGAATCAGAATATTGTCAGGACCGCTCTCTGGGCTCCCGCTACCCTCGTCTGCGAATTAACCTTTAAATCAAAGATGGAGTCCTCTCCTCTCCTCTCCTCCCCTGCTTCTCCCTCATCTTGTCCTCCGGGTGAATTAATAAAAACTTAATTTCCTCATTAGTCCTGTCAATTCATGCAGGGAGTAATAGGCACTACTCCGGGAAGGGCTCCCTTACATACAAAAACTGTACCATTGACAATTAGCTTCCTGGGAGCTTTTTTTTTGGGGGGGGGGGGGTCTTTTGCTCTGAGGGAGACTTTTGGCTTTAATTGCGTGCGCTGTGCAGTACAGACAGTCAGTCAGCTTTCCCGCTGATAATTTTTGCAGGAGCACTCGCTGTGTTCTCAAACTACAGTATTGAGACAGAAAAGCTTCCCAACAGGATGTTTTGACCTTTGAACCCAGATAGTAGGACACATATTTCATAAAAGAAATTAAGACCATTTAAACTGATTAAAATGCATTAAATGCAATATGTTTAAATTTGATTACTTTAAATAACTTATATATATCATATCATTACTTTCACACAAACTATATGCAGATATGTGTACTTTTTAAATGCATTTCAAAATAAACATAAATGTCACAATTTGATGCCTTGCGCCGTCTTTGCAGTAAATATGTGTCGACGGTATATTCTTTCCTGCTCGACTGCTCAACTGTTTTTTTTAAGCTGCACATTTTTACCAATCTGTGAAAAACAAACACTGTCACATCATTCTCGGCTCTTATAGCTGCCACATATTCGGTGCATGTTTTGCGGGTGTGACATTTGTTTGTTTGAGTATGTGTGTAACATCCAGAACCTTTGTGGAACCCGGAGCACTTATTTGGCATGTACAGAGACCCTCGATCCTCCTGAGGGCAGAGCGGCTGACAGTATATGCTCAGCTCCCCCTAAACCCCTCTGACAGGTCACATGGTGACTCACGGTTACCGTGAGTCACAATAAAGGGGTCGGTTGGAGGTTCGTTGCTGGGGTAAAGGTCACAGTTATTTTTTTCTCTCGAAGGTACACTGTTCACAAAATAGCAAGGAGTTATTGTTTACTTTGAGAACCGTAGTTTATTTCATTTTTTTTGTTATGCAGCACACACTGTAATTCTATCATTTCTTATGCCCTGTAGTGCAAAAGGGACAAGTTGCCTGCAGAGGAAAAGGTTACCCTTGAGAGTTATTGCAGTTTCTGGAGTGAGTGTGAAAACCTTGAAACCACATGCAGTTTGAGAGCTTGATGGTTTAATGAGGAAAAAAAAAAAAATTCACAGTAGGTCACATTTTGATGAGGTGGGGATCCGGAAAAAGCAAATCTGATATTAAATCACCGAAAAGTTTGACGTTAAAAGTCAGAATTTGATGGCTCTGAACACAGCGCAAAACATGCTTGATTAGCAAGACCCAGCACAATTCTGTCGGCGTCGTTTTTTCCAGACGTCTATGCGATGTGACGGCTGACGTTTGTGATTTCATGTGACTTGGGGACCCGGTTATGTGGCTGATGTTCAACGCTGGCACACAGGAGGGAGTGACGGGAAGCTCGCTGCAGCGTGCTGGCTGCAGGAGGGTGGCTGCTGATGCTGTGGGAAGAGGGTGTTCATTGTTGGAGGGTGTTTTCTCCGTCGCGGCACAGCAGGGCACTGCAGGCTTGCACTGTCAACACATGCCTTTAATGTTGCAAATTCTCAAAAGAAACATCAAAAGAATCTACCCACGGTGTTGAGATTTATTTAATTTTTATCTCATGTTTCTACAAATCATTAACAGTGCTCTAAATTGTGTTTTTTTTTTCTTCTTTTCCTTTTTTAGTTTTGGATAAGTAGTTACATTTAGCAGTTCAAAGCCAGGCTGTCAAGGACGGGATGTCACCACTTACAACTATAAAAATGTGTTTTGACAAAAACACATTTTTGTTTGAGGTACAGAAGCACACATCAACAGATCGTTTTCTTGCGTGAAGGTAATGTACGAGTTAAAGTAAGCGTTCTGTAATCCTGCTTTTGTGGAGCATCTCCGCATGACAGGTGCAACACAAATCAAATTATTATTATAATTATTTTGTTGTTAAAAGTGTTCTCCTGTGTCGTAATATCTATCTCAAGTTTCATCTGCGTTAAATTGCCGGTTTAAATGATTGAAACAAATTGCGCATGGTCAAATGCTGTCCATGGTCCTGAATAGCATGAGCAATAATCCCCACTCAAGCGCTAGAGCAATGTGCAATGCATTTAATTGCTGTGCAAAAGTGATGAATATTTTTAGTTATTTCTTGTTTTCCTACCGTCTAGGTGCCCAATAATGTCTGCCTCTAGAAGTATATGCACTAAAGACAAGCTCTCCGAAGAGGACGGCTTGGAAGCCAACATTTTTGGGAGAAACATACATCCCAAACGCATTTACACCAAGACCGAGGGCTTGCAAAGGAAGCACACAGTTTATGCAAAGGTTTAAACTATCCCCCTTGCAACTTGTTCTGATTAGGGTGCCTACTGTATATGGACCATTTCATTCGGTCCGTCCGGACCATTGTATTTGCAGTCCTACCTGGTATTTTGCTGCGCCGCATGTTTCTATTTGCAGCTCGGATGGCGTATCTGGAAAGTTCCCAAACACAAACTTTTTTTAAATCTCAAAAGTTTGCTGCTTGAAGTCAGTCGTTACCCATATCTCACTTAATCCTTGCATTTCCACAAACCGGAAAAAAAAAAAAATACAAAATGATATTTTCAAGGCAGAGCCCTTTGAAAATGTTTAGCACAGAAGCACCTTTTGAGGTACAGGAGTCGAGTGCATATTCACACACACACACACACTCCCTCCCCCTCCTCCTCTCTCTTTCCTCTCTGTGTTTCAAAGTTGTGATAAGATGTGACAGTCTATCAAGCCTCGGCGAGGGTTGTATACCATCTATGCGGCAGTGCTGAGTTATCTCGGTGGCATTTTGCTGGCGATATAACAGAGAATCAATTATGAGTACACAGATATGCGAAAGGTTTAGTCGGCAAAAGATGCTTCTTGACAGTTTGATGATATGATGGCGGTAAATAAGCTCCATACGTGTTTTTTTCTTCTTCATCTCTTGAGCTAAAAATACCACCCCCTTGAGCAAATGGCTGCATGTTAAGATAAAGCGAGAACAACAGCCTGTGAAAAGGCACAAAATGTGGAATTAGAGTCTAACAACAGCGTTGGTAATGCTTTAGGTTATGTGACTTTATCATGGGGTTTTTTTCCTACTTATTCTGTATGTATTCTCTCCCAACACTCCAACAATCTTCTGTCAAAATCTTCATAGTCTGTGCAGTATTTGTCTGGAGTATTTGTTGGTATCCACCCGCAAATGGCATATGCAAGTGATGCGAACCATCTTTAAAAGATGTGCTTGTTTATTTGTTTCAAAAATTCTTCAGCATTTATGAAAAATACAATATCATTTGACATCACCAGGTCATTTGCCTGAGAACTGGCACACAGACTGGCTAAGAAATCCAACTTGAAAAGATGATGTCAATACACACAAAATTAACTTCTCCGAAATAAGTAACTGGTCAGACTTCAAGTCGTGAAATAAAATCAGTAAGTAGACAGCTATATGATTTGAAAGATATTTGTGGCTGTGGTGTAAAAATAAATCAGCTGTAGAAGCAGCACAATCATCATAACCATGATGAAGCTATCTAATGCAGACTTTCTTCTTTTTTTTTTAACAAACTGAGAGATAGTAAAATGGATCCTTTACACAGAATGATGAAGATCAGTAATAAAATTAGTCCTAAAAGAGTACAAAGTATTTTATGGTGATATAAATTGTTAAGTACAAGCTCCATGAGCTTGAGTGTGGAACTTAATATCATCCGTTCATTCAGTGCTGAGACGAAATGTTTTAAAACAGGTGCTTTAAAACATCGATCGCGGAGAAGAGGAAAATGGGGAAACAGGTTTCTTCAGCTCCTCGCTCTCTCTTAAGTGAGAGGCAGGGGGTAAGTCAAAAGATTTCACCATGGAACAACACATCTTTTTTTTTGGGGGGGGGGTTCTAAAAGAATAGGCCTCCGAGGTTTCACAGCCGCTGTTGATAAAGTTCCACTGAGCTGCAAACACTTCAAACAACCCAGGGAGATGTATAGGAACTCCCAAAGGGCTTTCTGATCAAATGTCACAGACCTTCACGGAAACACTGCAGCAATTCAGCCTATGGCAGTGCCAGTGAAAAGGCAAAAGGCGACACATCAAGGGGACCTGACCTTGTTGGCAGCGACCAGAAGCCTCCCGCGGTGACCTTGTTTGTTTGGTTGAGTCCAGTTTTTATACATAATTGAACGGCAATAGAATACTGATTCAACAGCGCGGTGCGGGACACTGTGGAGTCCACAGGAAACTTTCTAATGCAAGAGCCAGAGAGTTTCAGCCAATAGACTGTATATAGAAATAAACCAGGTCTGGAAAGTGAAGCCAATTCAGAATGACCAGCAGAGGGGAGAACCTACTGGTTGCAAAAAAAAAGTCTGTTTCTATGGAATTCTATGAGAAAATGAACTTGCTTCTAACTTGATTTATAATGTCAGTAAACATTGTTTCTGAGGTGTTTGTAGTCTCTTGTTTTAACTCTTCTTCAATACAGCATGATGTATATTTTTTTCAAATTATGGTCCCGTTTGGAGGAAAAATGGATGATGAAGTACGGTATGCATCGGGGTGTGGATACTTGGTGATGGATAGCTAGTGCCGTCAAATGGGTGCGGTGGACGAGCTCGCATTCAGACCTGCCCCCTGCTCCTCTCAATATGATTACTTCTGGTTTCACAAAAACTAAGATGGCGCTGGGCAAAATGCAAAACTCAAGGCGAGTGGGTGACGTCACAGTTTCTTTAGGTCTGTTTTTAAAAATAACTTTTACGATTTTAACCGATTGCAAAGGCGAGTCCATAAGGCTACTGGGTATAAAAGTGCATTAGAGCTCTGTCACGACTGGTGCTTGTTTGCCCACAAACACATTGCTGTCTCTGAAGACTTATTGATTGTTTTCGGGGTCATCTTCCTGGCAAAGCACTGCCTTTAAATGGGGACAGAGAGGATCCTGACTGAGTTAAGACAGCTGCTCTGTTCCCTCTCCCCCTTTTTTTCTGTTTGGGTTTGACATGGAGATTCTTCACACAGGAGGACGAGGAGTGGCAACGAGTGCCTGGCCTTTTTTCTTTTTAAGCTGCTGTGTTGAGATTAATAGACTATGCTCCCATCCCCACCTATGGGTGTAGAGGACACGAGCACAACGTTAATGCCACACTCGCAGGCCTCTCCAGTTGCGTACACGCTGGTGATGACAAATGGGAAAGGACACACATTAGCCCTCTGCGTACCACACGCAGCTTCCTACCCAGTAATGGATTCACCTCTGTGCCATCATCACCTTCTATTAGGGCCAGGACAGAATCGATAGTTTTCTAAATGCAGCTGAATCATTCATCATAAGTGGCCTTGTGCCGTCCACCTCATCTACCACCTGCTACCTCTCAGACCTGCGTTTCTTGTTTTGCCTCCTCAGGTAGAGAATTGAATTGACATTTGTGCGAAAACCCCAAAGAGGAAGGCTTGATCAAGCTGTGTAGAGATGATATGACTTTCTCAGATTTGGGTCGTCTAATGGCGCCAAATTCAAAAAATTCAGACAAGAATAATCAGTGTCAATTCAATACACACGGAAATACAACACCCTAGATTAAATCTGACCCTTCAAGACGCATGTCTGGAGGAGATAAGTTATTAATGCAGCAGCCACAAGACATTTTCAGATAAAAGTTGGATTTTTATGGATTTGTAAAATCAAGGGAAACCAATTTATTATATTTAAAATATAAAATTATCATTACCATACAGTACAAAGGCTGTTTTTTTTAGAAAATCAAATTTAGATACCTTTCATCTTCAGTACAGTCATTGTGGTTTAAGAAAAAAGAGTCTCTCAGGAGAAGGGGCATACTTATTCCATGGAGTAAACTGTGATGGAACCATGTTTATCTTTTGCTTTATCACTTGCTGAAATAGATTTTTTACATTGTTTTATTGGTGAGTTACTATATATATAGATGGGGAACAGAGTTTTTAGGGGTTTAACAATTTTAAACAGGTTACTTGTTGCAAATGAGGAAGAGAGTGTATCAACTGTAATACTATAATGTAAAATATAATGACAGATTTAGCTGAGAAGTTTTGAGGTGGGCATTGCTGCGATATCACATCTAGTATTATCTAATGTCAAAATGCAAATCGAAACAGCTACTCAACTCAAGAGGTCAGTCTAATTATTAGAACAGGGTCTCCTTAACTTGGTGGCTTTGTGAAGTCAGCTGTGGGCAGCAGCAGCAGCAACCCGGCCCCAGCCTGGCCAGCATTCTTCCGGGAGGCTGGGCACTGGCTGCTCAGACATGATTAATTGCTGCAATAAAGCTCATTATGGAGATTAAGTAGGAGTTACAGGAGCATTATTGATCACTGTCCTTTAAATAACCTTAAAGTTGCTTGTTTGTGCATGTTTGTATGACGCTGGTCAATGCAGAGGGCAAAACGGGAGGAAGGGGATCGTTGCAGTGTTGCTCCAAGACATTAACGTGTGACGTCAAATCAGTCCTGGATGTGACATGCTCTCATGATTGCAGTGGCATGGGGCCTTAACCCTCTGCATGTCCTCGTGGTTATTGTCATACAGTCTTGCAACAGTAGATGCAAAAAGATCACGGTGTGCATGAGAAGAAAATGACCACAGTCTACTTCTTAAAAAACACACCACTGCCAGAGGCAGCACCGCCTCTCTAATGTACAAATGCTGAAAGTAGACAATGGACTCTCTTTGGATAAATGGATCCTGCCACGATCATTTAAGAGTGTCTCACATTGAGATGCTTCAACACACCCGTTTCTGATATGAGCATCATTTGGCTTTGCTTCAGTTTGGAGTCAGCTGGAGTTATTTTGATTAAATACACATCCCTTCACACTACTGTCTACATCATGATGGCAGTACAGGAACAAATGATGGTGACACAACAGTAAATAAATCATGGTTGTGTCCCTTTGAATTCCACTCAAATCCATGTAAATGGCATTCATTCATTTATGAATTCAGATCAGAGATTTCTATAATATCAACTTTTACTCTTATCATTTGCTTCATGCAAATGCAAGGTGTATGTTAAAGGGAAAGCTGTATCATATTCCTCTTATCTCACAGCTTTTTATTTACAGTACAAAAGGGAAGTGTAATACATTGATTCCATTATTCTTTTCTCATCTTTTGTTTCACCAAATCCCTTTTTTAAATCCTCTTATCCCTGCTAGCTTCTGGAAACCCCATTCTTTGATGATAAACCCCCGAATCTCTCAGTGCAATATATGAAAGCTTTTGCATTTTCTGAATATTGATCCGATGATAACTCCTTTAGTATGAAAAGACTGTTGATGGTGTCTTTCAAACTTTATTATCCTTGCAACCATTGAATTCATAATGTAATATCTAGTCACACAAGAGTATATTTGTGTGGAACTGCATCAAAAATATCCAATTAGACCATCACTAAACACTTTTATTTAAGGGGACTTTCAGCCCATGGTGCTTTTCAAAGTCAAAACTCGGGTTGTGGCTCACACATTCATTAAGGCTGAAAAATAAACAGTTGTCTGCTAAAAACTTAGAGAGCAATGCAAGGCAAAAAAAACAACAAATATATACAACCAGATTTCTGAATACAAACACTTGGCAGCTTGCCTTTCTATTATTGTATCAGAGTCACCATTTATTTGTCAAGAGCTTGGCCAGGGACAAGAGTATGTAGTTTAACATTACTTTCAGTGGACTGATCTACAACAGAAAAGGCATAGATGCCTTGAAGACAATAAATAAGGAAATACCCGAGTCACAGGCCGGCCGCATTTCAAAGATTTTGGTCCAAAGGGTGGATACATTTTCTGAGGGTTTTTTTTCTCCTCATTATGACCGACCCTTTCTCCCACACGCTCCATCACACGTGCCCTAAGTTGCAGGGGGTGGGCACCTGCTCCCATGGCTTCCCGTTTTCCAGTCAGACCAACCAGGGCACAAGGCGGCGTGCCCCTGAGAAAGGAAAACTAATTTCGAGCGATGGCGACAGCGGCTTGGGTTTTGCAGCATTTGCCATGTTGGTCACGTCCTTGAGTAACAGGACCTATTCCTATCACGCTAATAATGCTGGGCTGCACATGTCATGCTCAGCACTGGCATGGGGGCGTTCTGAACATGTCAGCGAGATAACGCAAAAGCAGGGTGCATTTTCACATGTCTTATCGGACTATGCCAGGAGAGGGTTTTTGCCTGCTTTTTTACAATGGTACAACCTCAAAGACACAATTGCAGTATCTGCACGTGGTGTAGGTGGGCAATGATGGAGGAGAGAGGAGTTGGGCTACGTTAAAAAAATGCGTTATGACGTTAAACTTAATTACATCTTATGAATTAAAATATCTTTTTGTGTGACAGTCTAGTGTTTGAGCAATACCTGAAGAAGGCTGTTAACGTGTGTTTTCATCATGTACATAAACATAGACTCAACAGACACCACAGTGGACAAATAACAGGGCAGGTGCTTTAATGCAAAACTATAATGCAGGTAATATAATCCTCAGATCAGGATTAGTTCCATTACACCCACCCCTGGCACTATCCCTCGTGGTACTGTCCGTCCTTGGCTCTAGGCAATGTAATGACGTTTTAAAAAAACAACATAGTTGCCTCAAGTCTTTACCACAAACTCTCAGCACAGAGCCGTATATCTGCACCTGCTCATGTAGGAAAAATAAAACTAAAAATAGCACTAAAACTCATTTTTAGTGCTCCAGCAAGCTCTCCAGTTCATTATCAGTAATCTACAGGTGAGTAAATATGGGCTAGTGGACCGGATTTGGTCAGACAGAGATAAGCAGATTCATTGATATGGGACACTTTGGCATCATTTCATTCCCAGGCCTATTACACCTTATTGATCTCTGCCCCAGTTACAAATCCGCCAGCTGCTTTGACTCAGAAATATTCTAAACCTAGCCCCCCCCCGCCCAGTGCATCCACTTACAGCAACGGCACCAGCTCAAACATCATTTGAAAGTATTTTAGGTTAGTAATTAAACTCCCCCTCGTGCCATATCCACATTAACTCGGCATTTGATCACCCGGTGGCTTGATATTTGGAGTGGGCGTTTTCAGCAAGCATGCAAATGCAAATGTTTACTCCTGTCCACAGATGAAACATTGGAAAACATCGAGGAGTCTGATTCGTTTAAGCTCCACATCTTTGCCTCATTTAAGTAAAACCCCCACCCCCCAAAAATGAAGGCAATGTTTGTGACAGAGAGAGAGAGAGAGAGAGAGAGAGAGAGAGAGAGAAAGAGAGAGAGAGACAGAAAATATTAGAAACGAGAGTAGGAGAATGACATGAAGCGGGCCAGCCAGGTATCAAACCAGGGACTCGTTCTCTCGCTCTCTGCATTTGCGCCCATGTGCAGTGTTTCCTAACCACTCAGTTATCAGGTCAACCCAAGGCAATGTTTGATTGATAAATGATGTGTACTTCACATGAATACTACCTTCAACCTCTGAAAGACTGGCTTCCACTTTTGAATATAATTTTGATTAAACCAAAACACCAAACTATGTCTTGCATGAAATTAAAACAATGGGGCTTGCACAGTTGAACAAATGGTAAATGGAGGGAGGACAAAAAGGTAATAGAGGCCCTTTGTCATCACAAGAAAATGACAGAGAAATGAAGGTAAAAAAAGAAAAAGAATGTGATAAACTGTCATGCAAACATCAGAGATGCGCCGATTTACAGGGAAAACAAATGGATACTGGTGGATCCCAAGGTACAAGGAAAAAAACATGAGTAATACAGCAAGTGAGTAATGCACATGCTGCAACTACGTGAAAGTGTGGCCATTGGATAATACATTCCTGATAAAGAGTATGTGTGCGCAAAAAGTGTGAAATTAACAAAACATGGGCAAGCCAGACAGAGTGCAGAGTCCGTGGTGAACACTGTCATTAACTGAAACCTTTGACCCACATCTGTCCACATAAATGGTGGTTCACACCTTTCTGGTCCACAAGATGCTGCCTCCCCCAGTACCAGTCGAGGGCTGTAATTTCCTGCCAGTGTTCTTTGCCCTAAACTCACTGCTCCGACGTACAATATTGCTTGAAATAATTGCAGTGCATGTTCATGTACAGACCCACTCTCCATTTCACAATCCATTGCATATTGCATGGTCTATTTCTGCACTGAGGGAAAGAGATGTTACCATGTTGCTCATGCACCTACTTTGTGCCGCTCGCTAGCTTTTTGATCAGAGGCAGCCCTGGTAGATGCTGCACTACTGAAAAACTCTGCAGCTAACAAATACAAGAGGATTGTAATGCAGAACATGACTACTCATCCAAACTTTGTTCACAGACTCACTATACACGTCCTGCAGCAGTTTCAAATCGATTTACTCCTACCTTCCCAATCATTTTCACCTCTCTTCAAGTATGATCATCTGAATATGTTTTCTGCACTGCTGGATGAGGGTTGGAGCTTGAGATAAAACTTAAATATGACTTTGAAACTGGAGTAAATAGAAATATACAAGCATTTTTCATTTTGAATCTGACATGTAACAGCCAATGTACTGATTCAATTTTTTTTGAATCATAAATTGTGCCATTTGGTGCCACTTTCATAAGGGGAACTGAGATCACTTTAATGATCTTCAAAACTGTGTGGCTCTTTTAGATAACTAGTAACTATTGAGGGGGCTCCTGCCAAAGCCATACTACCACCCCTCTACTACGAACTCAAATCTAACCAAAGATACAGTTTCATTTACTGAGACTCTGGACTTTGGATTCTTGGAGTTGGACTCAGACCCTCATATCTTAAAGGCCCTGCACATATACAAAATTGTTTTATACATCTTCTTGCTGATTAGTCCCACTGCTAATGTTGTGGGCTGAGCTATGTTGGGAATTATGCAGTCCATACTCGGTGGCTGGGTCTGAAATGAGTCCCTGAGTGTGAAATGTATGCACTACAGTGTACTGTGACCGCAACAATTCTAACAATTAAACAAAAAGAGAAGTGTCTATGGTATGAACAGTCTTCTCACTATAGAGCAAACTGTTGCGTGTCTATTACTGTGAAGGGATGGATGAGGGAGGGTTTTTAGACACAGCCCATATACGAATAACAAGGATAAAAGTGAAATTTGTCCCAGTCTAACAGTCCAACAACAAAGCCAACAAGTCTTCGCACAAATTAAACTTTTTAAAAAACTTAAGAACTTGGAGCTTCACTTCTAGATTTGCTTAGACCTCTTGAAAAAGAAATACCATTTTATTCAGCCTCAATCTTCCAAATATTGTACATGTAGTGACCCGGTTACTTGTATTTGACAGTTCTTGCAGAAAATGCTCACAACAAATAGGTACAATTTTGAAATACATGTTGAGACCTTAAAGTATTTAGAAAGGGTGTTTGGATAGAAGTGACACAGCTCTGCACATGTCAATATCTGCTCAAATAATGATTTCCATTGTTGAAACTGCTTAGTATTACATGAGCAAGAATTTTCGTATAACACCTGATATGCAACTTATTTGCATTTTCTCTTAGACTTAGTGATTTAGCTAATTGTTTGTTACGTTTGTCTCTTCCTGTGACGCCAACCGCTCCCTTGCTAAACTGTCAGTGCCCTGCCCAGTGTTTTACTGTGCGTCGCTTCTGCTGCATTGCCTGAATATCCTAGCTTGCCAAAAATATGATTGTATCACTCGAGGACAGCATTGTTTTCAGGATGTAATTGTGTTTGAACCAAGCTTCCAGCTTGGTGACCCAATTGTCAGGTTTGGTGAAGCAGGACCCAAATGCAGGATTGCAGAAAAAAACCCAACGTATATTTAAATAAATTGGCAATACAAGGTTAAGGTCAATAAAGGAAAAAGACAAAATCCACAATGAGTAATCCACTGGGAATCAAAAACACAGGGATAAACAGAACTAGGAAACAACACGGGGACACCAGCATTGAAACAACGTAGATACAAGGGATGGGACGATACCACTTTTTTGTGTCCGATCAGGTACTAATCCGATACAATATTAATGCATTGTTCAGGATGCACTTTGCTTAACCGAGCCATCTAAGACCTCATACGTAAATGTAAGACAAGTAATCAACTCCCCTAAAGAGGACATACACACACATACAGCCAGCAACATGACTGAGCTATGGAATACTGCTGTTTTATTTCTCACAGAACCTTTGGCAGAATGATTTATGGTCAGCACCGTTCAAACAAGCAAAAAAACCGAATTGAACTGTAAACTGTTAATTAAATAATAACAAATGAACATAAAAATATGATGCCGGAATGTGGTTAGAGGCTTAGAAGATATGTAAATAGGTATTCAGATCGGATTTCACTTCCTATTTATTCCGATATTCGATCCAGTCATTTTGGCCAATATTTCCCCAATATGGAATATCGGATCGGGACATCCCTAATATATACGGCAAAGGAGACCAAGACACAGGTGGAAAGGAAGTGAAGAAACACAAGGAAAGTGACTACAAAATAAAACAGGAAACACCGAAAATAACAGGAAGTAACTAACATGAGGTGAAACAAGAGATAAGTGGAACAGGAAGAGACTATCAAAATAAAACAGGAAACATCAAACTCAAGACACAGCAAAAGGTGTCCTAACTAAGACGAAGACACACAAGGGAGGGTGAATGAAAGCATGAACAATTAAGTCCAAGAACAAAAACCAAACAGTCTTTCAAAGAGTTCTTAGAACCCAGAAGAAGAAGAAGAAGAAGAAGAAGAAGAAGAAAAAGTTCTTAGTGTCTGAAGAGGTGCTCAAGAGTTCACTGGGGCAAAAGCATGACACCAATCCGTCTCTGATTTGTCATATCACCCCCACCTAGGCCTAAAACATTTAAAACTGTTCAGAAGATGGAGTTTTCTGTATAGCTTGTGTCGACAATTCGGCGTCACAACTTTTCCATCGGAGTGCAAGATGGTCTACCTTCACTTCATTACGGTAAAGCTGCGCATTTTTATTGAATCCTGAATCCTTGGCTGTGTTGTGTTGGATTTTGTGTGCTTGGCTGCTGCTGTTGGTTTTTTGCTCTGTGGCTAATTCTTGGTATCTTGATAAGCTTGTGTTGCTAAAGCTGCTAATTTGCTAAATGGGAGCGTTCATTTTGAATGATGCTCCTGTAGTGACTGAGCGTATTTTTTCATTGTTGTTCTTGTTTGACTCGTTTTTGTTTCCAAATTTTGGGAGCAGACATTTGAGGGATTTGTTTTGGACTGGATTTGTTTTGTGGAATATTTTGCTCCTAGTTGTTGCCTCTTAGTGCAATGCAAATGTAGGTCTCTAGTGAAGGTCATGTAAAATAGCTGGAGGCATTGTTAACATGCTGAGCCTCTAATGGCTTTATGGCAAGTTTAAAATTGGTAATGTTTTTCATGCTGTGGACCTCAAATGTCCACTTAAGAGTCTGCACTATACACTGTTGGTGTTTTTCTTGTAGTGGCTGGGTTCGTCTTTCACTTTGCTTATGATTCGGCGTAGATCTTTGGCGTAGATCTTTGTGTTTAGTTTTATGTTCATGTAAAATGGTAAACTGTATTTTTGGCATACTTGGGCTTGGATAGTTACCTACACAGTGACTTAGATATTGTTTTCACCCCATGTTCATGCTGAATTCTGACTGCCAACCAAGGACGGTAAAAACATTAAGGATGTTTTCATGGGACACAGGTACTGCCGATGGTCAGTGTAACTGGGCCAATGTGTTTGCAAACAGCGCTGCACACTGCTCTATAATGAAGCAATGGTTCAAAACCCTAAGTTAGAGATCTTTCATGCTGTGTAAAAACTATTCAGTATCTTTATCAAACTGATAGGGCAACTATATTATATATAGTGTATATACCCACTTGCAGGGTATCCATCACCCCTCCCATGCTTTTCATTGATCTTGTTCTAAGGGCTTTGTTTTTTTACGCACTCCAAATAAGTTTCTGCTGGACTACTGGCTCCTGTGCTGCTTTGGCACTGCTATTTTACTAACTCTGCTGTACTGCAAATACTTGCTGCTGCCAATTTATAATGTAGACTTTCATAAACTTCAACTCTTTCGAAACTGAACACAAACTGGGAGGACATTTGGGGATTCTGAGGCAGTATGGGGCACTATAACAAAATCAAATAGTATACTTATAAATAATTAAATCTGAACAGCTATTTGTTCAGCCTTGGCTTGATAGCTGATGCATGACATGGGCTCGATCCGTGAGTCGCCGCCTATACTTGATGCACGGCTTGACCGAGCCTTGAAATAAATACATTCAAAACGGCTTGTCTTTTAAATAATCTCAAAGAAACAGCAGATTATCTAATGCCGGCTGTCAATTAAAGTGGAGAGAAGATGTCGAGTTTGAGTCCATATCAATACTAAAGAATTGAAGAAGGCGGGGAATTCTCTTTACTTCAACACAGAAGCACGAATCAAGTCCGATGCCAAAATTTTTTGACAAGAACCACAGTAACTTTCTCTTGTCTGTTTGCCAGTCAGGCTGCTTCATGTGCTCTGACTGCAAGAAACATAAGGGCCTTGTCTGACAGCCTTCTCCGAACACATCATCTGTATGACGCACGACCAGTGGGGAGAAAAAGAAAAAGGGAGTGCAAGGCACCCAAGTAGATTACCATCCTAATGTCTCTCTTTAGTTTTGGTAAGGCATTTTAATTACTGAAGACTAATGTTTTTTTCTATCATGCCTCAGATAAACAGGAGATGGCACAAATCAATGTTTGGATGAACGCTGCCAAACCGATGATGAGCCATAATCACATTTAGGCCCTTGTGTTATCTGTCTGCTACGACTTGTTCTTCCCCACTTGCACTCCTCTCACTAAAGCTGTTATCAGTCAAAAGACTGACAGCGGCTCTCTGTTTCCAGGCCTTGTATGTGTCTTTGTCAGTCCACATCTCAAGTCGCTATCGGACAAGGGTGCTTCTCGGCCATTACTTCCACCTGTGTGAAAAGAGCCGGTCTTATCTGCTCCAGGGATGTTAGGCAAGCCGAGTTACTGATTAATAGACAAGGGGTCACGTCACCCTTCTCTCCTCGTCTCTCTTTCACGCCGTCCCATTCACCCAGTCTTCTACACTGAGCGAATGAGATTGGTGCAGGCAAGTTAAACCAGACAAAAGAAATGGTTATGCAAAGATCATTCAAGTTCATTTGGAGGTGGTAAAATTTAAACGTGAATAAAATTTTTTAATGCTACTCTCTCCTGGGAACACACGAACATGTGCGCACACGCACGCACGCAGTCTTTTCCGCTGTTTTTAATTAAAAGCCTGATTGACAACGTGGCCTATTTCTCCCATGGCTGTTTCAAATTGAGAGAGAGAGATAAGACTTATATTTAGGAGGCCTTATCAAACTCATCTATTTACTGCTGGGTAATTTTTCTTTCCTGCCTTACAATAAAGTCAGACAGAAAAATCCTCCTCTATCCTTTAGGTTTCAAATCTCCAAAGCAGAACTTTGTGTGTTTTTGTCCCCCCTTGATCCCCTTCCCACTCCTGGTGCATGATTTATAAAAGTGAGAAATGGAGACAGAGATTTTTCCATCGGTGTCCTAACGCGCTTTCGGTCTAAGCTGTTACATTGAGTCAATATCCTACCGGCCCGCCGAATGATTAGCACGGATGTTTTTGCCATGTGTTCTGATGCTCTGATCTCTAAACACTGTCATCTCCGAGCCTAGATACACACAGGACGCATTATGACAGACCAACATTAAAGCCTCTACAGCTCCAAAGAATCGGTTTCTCCTTGGTCTATTTTTGCATCCTACTAAGGAGTCACTTGATCCTACCTCCTTCCTGACAGTTCATTGATTAGATATCATTTTGTCTCTGCCTGTAAGATTAGCATAAAAGCAAAAGGGAAAGTATTTTACTCTGAAAACCAACAGGAGATATGACAAGCTCAGGCGTGCGTGTGTGCGTGTGCGCGTGCGTGCGGGTGCGTGCTTCTGCAGGCAAGGCTTGATCAAAAGAGATGTACAACCTATATTGCCTTTGAATATATTATGCAGTGCTGTAGATGACTGAAGTGCATTTGTAAGCAAATGAGTTGCATTGTTTGTGGTTTTGACCTTGGGAAGGGCAACCTGCCATAATGAAGCACTTGTCAGAAAGCCAGACCCCTCCGTGAGTGGCTCGGTTTTGTTAATGTGAGACATGTGCGTCGTCACCACTGACGTTCCGTCTTCATTAACGCTGGTTGGCTGCACAGACGCACTGCATCTTGGACAAATATACAAATGTATTTGCTTTATCTTGCATGATAACGTTAACCCGTCAATTGTGATGGGTTACAACTTTTTCTACTATTTTGGAATTTTCTGACAGATTACAGACCCATGGTTCGCCACCCACATCACTGTTTTTTCATTCATTAAATTACAGTTCAGTCTGATTACTAGTGTATTTCCTATTCACATGTCATGTGTTTGCCGTACATACTACATGTGCTGTACATCGGTCACATCCCGAGCCTTCACAAGTGGGCGGTGGCTTAATTAAGTCCAGTACTACTGCAGACTTGTTCATTGACGTCCATCAATAAAGGTAAAATGATTAATTAGTCTAGGTTTTGATGGCTGAGTGCTGACTTCATGTGCTCTCATGAATTGATCCTGATTGATCGACACGCAGCAGATAGTGTTGCCGGTGAAATGTAGTAAATGTCCTCAGAACTATGCAACTATGCATGCCCAGTTAGATGTAAGGTGGAAGACCAAACCAAACAAAAATAAGTAAGCAATACATATCAATTCCTACATGTACTCTCTTGCCAAAAATAAGACTTTGCAAATCTATATTGAAGACAAACTATTTAAATAAAATACTTTCCAATTGTTTGTAACTAATTCTGTGATCCGCCGAACCTATATTAAACTGTGAGAAGTAAAGCAAACACACCTGTAATGAGGCAGTGATGAGTTTATTGGTCAACATCATACCTGAAATTTAATTTTTCTGGCAATTTTGACAGCATCATGTCACAAAATCCAAGAACAAGAGGCAGAGGTTTCACGAGCGCACAGCAGCAGCCTGAGCACGAGGAGAAGGACTCATCATAGCCCTTTTCCACCAAAACGGAACTGGTTCTTGTTCAATGTAATTTGAACTTTGGTTCAGATATTTTTTTATCTTCAAAAATGAACATGGACCAACTTCTCAGGATGAGAAGTCATAGAAGACTGTTCCATGAAGGACAAACAGTGTGTAAAACAACAACAACATCAAAAATGAAAGCATTGCATCAACAACGACACACCCACCAATATTGTCAGTTCGCTCTTGAAGAACCAGCAAATTTTTGGTGGTTCAACTTTGCAGGTTCCCAACCAGTTTTTTTATTTTGTCAAAATGCTCTGAACTATTCAAAGTTTGGAGGCAAAGGGATTTGAGAAAGCTTTGCAAATTCTGAAAGTGAAATAGAGAATTAAGAAATTAAATTCAAATGGGAAAGGACCACCATACTTAACAGTTCTGATTCAGGACCCATAACTTTTACTTAGTCAGGGGGCGTCAGCAGCTTTTTTTCAGTTTGTCAGATTCACACATCATTTCATATCTTCTCCAGCTCATCTCACTTTCAGATTGAAGCTACATGTTGTGAACATTAATTAGGCTGCCACTCAAAAACAGCTCAACAAAAAACTTCACAGGTTACAGATCATTGAGGTTTGGTTATTTATAATTTTATAAACTAACAATGTTATTAGCCAATGTTAAAAGTTGAACCTAAAGTACATTTGAAAAGGGATATGGGATGAGATTTAGTTGATAAAATGCTCTTGATCACCAAAACATATTATTCAGAAAGTTGTATACATGAAATATAGAAAGAGATATAGAAAGAAGAAATATAGACTCAGAATTAAAATGGATACCAGTCTCACGTGTGAAGTTTACTCACTGTGAGCTGCAAATCCAGTTGTTGTGCTGCTCATATAGTGTAGCTTTGTGTCCTTGGGGTTCTATCAATTTCTCCTTCTTCACTGCCTTTTCCTTGCTCTGTCAACCATTCCCCCTCCTCACAGTGGGAAGATTTTCTAATATCCATTACTTCGACCAGGGTCAGTGCAATCCCACTGGGTCCAGCAAAGACTTGGCAGGTGCCGATAAGGGCCTTGCTCCAGACACTGTAATAACTTACCAAATCCTTCCATGACCCAGAATCCCCTTCACCAGCGTGGCATCCCACTATTTTCCATAAAGCCATTAAAATCTACCTGGTGTCATATTGGGGGAGGCGGGTGAGGGGTTGCGTTGCACTGCATGCCCCTCACCCGCTCCAAGGCTTTTTGTTAATACAAAAACCCCAACAGTAAACTAGCAATAGAAGCATGCAATATTACGATTCAACACCTGCTGTCGGCTTGTAGCGGGGACAGAACTGGTTGGTGGACTTTGGATTGTGTGTCAGTGTCCAATGCAACCAGGCGTACTTGGCCAACTTGCGCATTCATGCTTTAATTTTCTTTCATTTGTTCCTTTTCTCTATACCGTCTCGCACACTCACACACAGTGGGTCATTTTGGCGGGCCGTCCTGGAGCTCTTATCCGATAATGATACCTGCTTCACTGGGTATCAGACCACAGCTCCACCCTCTTCCTTTCCCCCCTCCTAACACCCGGCTTTCAACCTGTCAATCATACTTTAGCCACATTGAAGTGGCAATAGTGTTAATGATTAATTTCCCTTGTAATCCCCGCTCAGGCTGATAAGCTCACGACGACTGCCGTTATTTGTGGCTGTTTTCCATTGTTTGCGGTGTTAAATTAAGCCTCAACGATCCATCCGTTGAGCCTCCCTGAGCAGAAAAAAGAAACCCATAGGCATGAGCTACTATAATAGATTAACTAGCGATACTGCACAAAGAAGTTACAACATCTGCCTTACACCAACACTAGATGAGTCTTTTGTCAAATATGGAGGTGGCAGAGTTGTGATGCTTATTGATTTTGTTCCAGTCTAAAAAATTAAATCATCACCCAGGGAAATGAGCTCTGATTCCACAGTTGGTCCTATATTTCTATTATGACCATAGTTATTATGTGAATATGACATAAAGCCAGATGATATTTGGTTTCATACCTCAAGTATCTATCTGAAACATTACATATTCATGAGTAAATTAGGATCAATCAAAGTGAATGTTCCAACACCTCCCGATCTGATTTAATTCTCATTCAAATGATAAAATAATAACTTTTGATTAGTGCATGGAAATATGCACAATCGCCTTTTTCCAAATGGGCCTTGCCCACTTCAAGAGCACAGACAAAAGAAATGAATGGGGAAATCTCTAACCAAAACTTTTGCAGAAAAATGTGGGCAAATGTAAAACACCATTGTTTAAAAGCAAGAAGCAGATTGTTGCATGCGCTTTCATGTTGGATTCCACCTCATTCAGACGTGTGTGTTTAAATGCCGCAGTGAGACGTCTCCTTGTCTGACTTGAGAAGTGAGTCGGATTGAGTCTCTAGTATTCTAATCATCACACAGTGTCTGTCAGGGCAAGGTGAACAACGGCCCTCTCATAAAGACATCAGGCTAAACATCAGTGGAGCGCACCATGGGTTATAACAAGTTTCATGAAGCCATAAATCTGCCTAATCTAATGATGTGGCTCACCTGCTGCACCACTTCAATGTGTCATGGTGCCCACTTGTCTTTTCAAGGGGACGTGTCTGCAAGATGTCAATGGCTTCCCTCAACTGGATAGATTTATTTTTGTGTATGAGTGGGTGTCTGGCTGATTTGAATGTTCCATGCGATAAGAAAATTAGGTTTGGACAGTAATTTGCCCTTTGTGCCCGTCATTGCTGAAGTTAATTTGTCCGTCTTCTGGTAGCTGGCAAAAGCTTTTAAGCGAAGAAAAAAAACAAAACTGGATATGGTTGATTGTTGCACATCATTGCCAACATTAGTTTGCTTCAGTTTTGCCTTTTATTATAGGGCCAGTTGGGAAATGATTGGATCCATTCAGTAATATAATTTCTTTTAGTACCATTACTAGAGAGTCACCCCCGTTTTTTCTTGAAATTCCTTCAACAGCAATTAAGAAGGCAGTTGCTACCTTTTAGAGGTTAGGAACTGACCCCGGATCATGATGCTCTATTTCGCTCCAGTTCCTTTCACAAAACGTTAGGAGTTTTCTCTAATTGAATGGACAATGTCACGCGTTTGAAATAAACGACCGCAATATGTCCTCAACAATGTGACCCAATTTCAGTTTGAACAAACAGGTCCTGCCCAACGTTGAGGACACGTCCCTCATGGGTCTCTTCTGCCCTAAGAGCCTCCTCTAAAGGCAGCTTTGATAAAAGCTTGCAATTATGGGAGGATGCCAAGTAGCCTGAAAGTCACCTTAGTATCTGCTTTGTGAGATGTGACGATGTAAAAAAAAAAGGAAAAAATCGCCTTAATGCTTATTTCTCATAGACACATACAAATACAAACAAGCTTTGAAACATGTTGACAGAGATGTTGGTGTAAAATCATTGAACAATTCATTCTAAAACCTGTGCATTGTTTGAAAACAGACCACTAAAACCTGAGGGTTGATGAAATGATATAACTAATTTCTCAGCATCTGAAGCAGATAGAAACATTGAAAACAAACCATTTAAGAGCTTAACACTTTGATTTTCATTATAAATCATTTGCCCTGGAAACAACAGGCACATTTGTCGCATTTTTTGTGCAGTTGCTGTTTTTCGTTTTCTATTTTTATTGTTGATCGGGCGAAGGCTATCATTTACAATAAAAGCCAAAGCTTTTGATTTCATGTTTCTGTCTGCTTTAGAGGCTGAGATATATAGGTTCTATTGACTGTAGCAGTGTTCGCATCGGGTCAGTTGTTGTTACTCGCAGAAATCCTCGTCCTTGTCTCCCACCCACTGATCCTTGGCTATAGCGGCTCAGCAGGCGCGTTGAAGTCCACTGGAATCTTCTTATTTGTTGTCAGTGTTTCATCACGGTAACTGCTGTACTCTGCCCCCCCTTTCTCAGGTCGTCAACCCTCGTCTGAAACGTGACTTCTTTACTACATTTCATCTGCCATGTCTCGAAAATTACAGCATCATATTTAAATGCATGTAAGCTGCAGCATTCTGCCCTGATAGGGGCATGCAAGCTAGCTGTTATTTCAAAGAAACTATGTACACAAGCTGTTTTTAAGCTTAAATCAAAACCTTATAGTAACAGTTTTTTTAAAACGGTACCATTCAGCTACTCTCCCCTATCACATTTGGCGTCCTTTTAAGTGATTTAAATGTTAAAGAATCACTTAACAACACCTACAATGTGTCCTTAAAAGCGAATTGTATTGAAGAAATGTTAAATCCTTTTAAATTAATGCAAAAGAATTCAATATGACAAAGAAATCCCCTAAGAAATAAAAATTTTAAAAGGATATTTTAAAAACGGTCATAAACTGACCTCCATACCATTCTCATTTTCTCTTTCCTCCAGCCCACGGGGCACAGATGGCTCGATCTCCTCCAAATGATGAAGCCACTTGTATTTTTAGGTCTAACAGGAACTAATGTGTCTTGCCTTTAGAGGAGTGCGTTGTGCTAGGTAATCTTCCCCTGGAGAGACGTCTAAATTAGAATGCACCAACAGCGACCTATATTACCTCGGATTCAGTCTAAAGGCTGGAAGGCTTGCTACTGTTCCAGCCTCGCCACGTTTTAGCTGTCACGTCACTGTGGTTGGCATGTAGGTCTTCTCAGTTTGCTGCCATTTCTGCTCAGGAGCTTATCAATGTGTTCTTGGAGGAATAGTTAGACATTTTGGCAAAAATGTGCTCATTTGCTTTAACTAATGATGGTCTTAAAAACATTAGAAAACAATGAGAAAGGCTGATGACAACATATGAGCGCACATATGTCTTGTTTTGTCCTGTCAACACATAAACCTACAACCAGCAACAAGGTAGTTGAGTATGAAGATGAAGACTGGTAGCACTAAGATTAGAAGCAAGGGAAAACAGCTATAGTCCTGTTGAAAATCCATCCATCCATCAATCCATCCAATATCTATACAGCAACCTTTTTAAGGGTTGAAGGGGGGCTAGAGCCAATCCCAGCTGACATTGGGCAAGAGCCGGGGTACACCCTGGATAGGTCGCCAGCCAATCACAACCTATACAGAGACAAACAACCATTCACTGTGACATTCACACCTAGAGTCAATTTAGAGTCTCCTATTATGTGTGTGTGCATGTCCTCGGACTGTGGGAGGAAGCCAGAGAACCTGGAGAGAACCCACCCAGACACGAGGAGCAGTTGCAAACTCCAAACAGAACAAGCTCATAGGTGTGTTTTAGGTCAGAACCGGAATTAATACCAAGAACCTCCTTGCTGTGAGGTGACAGTGCTAGCCACTCTACCAACGTGCCACCCATTCTGTTGAACAGCATAAAAAAACGTCTACTCATCAGCACCTCTAAAGTTCTCTTATTAACATACATTTTTTGTTTTGCATTTATCTAGTTCTTGGCTGGGACAAGTAAGTTTTTCATTTCTACAGTACCTTCATATTTGCCTTACAGTGTGGAGAGTTTCATTCTTCTCATTCACTGTGAATTTCCTGGCCGAATAGTAAATAAGCATATTCCCGTAATTGTTGAACTTTTAATGTACGTATTTAAAATTTTAAAAAAAGGTTGTTGCTCCCGGCTGAGGACAGACCAAGAAAGCCGTAGAGTAGGAAGAAGTTTTAAGGACAAAAGGAAAAAGAGTTATGCCTCTTTCTCAGGAATTAAATTAAATTGGGGTTGAAAACAAATTTCTTTGGACAAACCTTTTAAACAGCCACAACTCCGATCAGAAGGTACAGCTCCAATTCTGGAAGGAAACAAAACAACTTACATTGACTGAACACATGTTTAAGATGATTTAATGAGCCTTGAACAAACTCTTACACCTTTTTACTTTTGCTGAGTTGCAATCATCTGTATTTTGTGGCAGCCCACTTTTCCAGAACATCATAAATTACAATGAATGGTCCTCAGGCTAAAGTACAGGTTATGATGACTCTCCTAATCCTCCCACACTTAAAAAAAATGGTGGTGATATATTGTAGTCATAGCTTTGCTCTGGTGTCACAGCCAGGATATGAGGGTAAAGGACGACCTCACTTCTGCTTGCTTTTGTCTCTGTTTCTTTCTTTTTCCCTCTTTATCTCTCAACACCCTGTTTCGCATTTACTCCTTTTCCTTCTTTACCGATTTCTCCTTCCTTGCATGTTTTTGCCTCCTTATTCCTTCCCCTGCCAGACTTCATTTTTCCCACTGCTTTAACCCCCGAGGATACCAACTCCAGTGGAGGTGTAGGACCTGGAGGACACTGATAAGGCCTTTCCTTTAAACCTGAGCTTCACAGGCTGAGTGGGCAAAGAGAGGAATGGAGCAGTGTACACTGCACTGCCACAACCACAAGGTCACATCAGACGTCACAATGCTTAGCCAAGAATTTGGCCTTTTGACTTTTGATATAAGCACAGGGATGGTCTTGAGCACAGGGTAGACACTATACAGTAAAATAAGAACTCATTCCTGTTTAATCAGAGTAAAATTGAAGGATACATTGGCTGCGGTGTCACGAGGACAATTGTTTTAAACGTTTGAGAGACACAACCTCTTAGTAGGTGTAAAATGAGAATAACGTTGGTTAAAAAATACTCCTCATCTCTATCAATTTAGCCCAAACAAAATCAGATAACAGATCTGTTAGAGGAGGGAAAAAATAAAATCAAATGAGGCAGTGTTCTTAAGCCGTCAGCCGTCACACAGGTAATTTATTTTATCATGGCCATCTCATTGCAGGTACTTCTGTAAGCTCTAAGCCGTTTGCCACAACAGCTGTCATGGCTGTAATCTCCATGGCTGGAGATGGACAGATATAATCTCCAAACGAGCTTTGGAATTTGCTCTGTGCCTTCCAGGCTGGTAGGAGCAGCCTATGTCTGTTTCCAGGGTAAATGTGAAAAATATGTCGCCCGGAATTTTCTCATTATTATCATTTTCAACGTTTTATGTAATTTTTCAAAACCACAAACGTCTTTGAATTAAATTGAAATATTCACACATCAACAAATATTTCAATATTACAGCCAACATATTATCTTAAACTAATTCTTAATATTCAATGTTACACAGAATATAAAGTGATATTTCTCCAATATCATAAACTCACCATCTCCTCACACAGGCAATGCCCTGACATTTATTATTATTATTGTTATTAAACAAATCCGACATCATCACTCAGGTCATTGCAGTATCAGCACTGAGCCTTTGCTTGCCTCCCAGTGGTATGATGATTATTATTACCAAACTTGTGCAGCAGATTATTATAAGAATGCCGAGCTTTTATTTGCCACCTCTCCTTTATGGCTGAGCTTAATGATATTCTGTCAGATAAGGTGAAAAATTAACAGTTTATTACAGCACCAAGCTTCAGTGCAGAGCACAAACACCCCGCTAATGCCTGCGGTAATGGATATATAAAAAAAAAAACATAAGATCCAGTAGGGAGAGAAAACATACATTTGTTCATATCATGACTTGCTGAGAGGTATGTTGCTGCAAAAAAAAAAAATGGGGAAAACAATATGAATCTTTAATGCTGTGGTGGGTGGAATGACATTTTTCCCCACTCAAAATGAAGATGTGCATGTTTTAACGTCCTCTGGCAATCCAACATGTTATGTATGTCGAAGTGAACATTCATTTGAGAATTTTTTTTCTTTCCTATTTGCTGATATATACAAGATGAATCATGCATCAGATATTAGCAAGAAGAAAAGTTAAACAAATATTCTCACTGATTAATTTATCTCACTGCGCGCCATACAAAATAGATGGTAAAACATGACTTACTGTAAGTAAATTTGAACTACTATATCCTCATCTTCTCTTCTGACAATCTAACAGTGTTTGGCTGCAAACCAAAAGGTTTTTTTTTTGGTTTGACATCTGCAGACATCTCACCTCTAGCATAACAATTTTTTTTCTGACAGGTAACATTTTTCAGATTTCATTCTGTTTGAGCTCATCATAATTCTTGGCTGTTTGACAGATTGTCTCCATGGTTTATTTCGAACGCTAAGAACTTGTGTTTCCTCATGATGCATTTATTTCATTTGTGGCAGCGGAACACGTAACACCAGCCTTCACAAACCCTCAAGGAAACTTTCGAAACTTTAAAGGCAACAAACGAAACATAATGCAAGACTGTAATCACGCCCTTACTTGTGCCATTCAACAAAAACGTCTGTTGGAATGAATTAACATGAAATCATTTGGTCTTGAAATTTAAGATGACCCCATTTAAATAATAATAATAATTCACCGAACTACAATAGGTCCTCGCTCTGACTTTGTCAGTGGAGCTTGGGCCCTAATTACATTTCAGAAAAATAAACCTCCAGGGTGCTGGATAAACTCTGCATATTTATTTTTCAGCACACTAGGTGTATGCGCTACACAACAATGCTTTGACCCTGCTGTCTTATAATGGAGGGGTAAACCCTGAAAGTAAATCACACATTCTATGCTAAACAGACAAATCTGATGGCACCTAATTTTAAACCAGACATATTTTGATGAGAATGTATTTTTAGGTTTCTTCTACTAACTTTTTCTGTCAGTGAAATACTATATTTTACTACAAGTCTATTTAGCTGTTTTATAGAAAATCCAATATTGAATAAGTCATACTGATATGAGTTCTCTATCATCACAGTAAATATGGTGATGTACTTCAACATTATTACCCAGTTGTGCCGTTGTTTTTTGTGATTTTTCTCAAAGTTTCATCACATTGCCTTTACAATATGTAACTGGGTGCCTTTTTTTGCATGGGCGCTATCTTTTCATTCAATCGTGGGAATTTTTTCGACTCTGAAATGAAACGGTGGAAACTTAACATTGTACTCCACAGTAAATATAAGGTTGATGAATTTAAATATGTAAAGGTGAAGTGTTGTGTGTCAGTTAAAATGATATTCCAGTGGCTTTTTAATAGAGACAACAGTCATGTTTGAATATATTATGTAGTTTACATCAGCTTCAGAACAAAAATAGTTGTCTTCAAAAACAGGCCTTGGGTAATCCTAACCCCAATTTTGTTTACAGTACATGGATAAGGTTTTACCCATTAATATTTCTTTATTCTACACTTAACATAAATGATTTACCTTTTTATGCATATCTTTTTAACAATTTGTTTCATAGGGAACTGCTAGGGAAGGTTCTCCTTTTCGTTATGCCCCTTCGGTGAGGTCAGAGGTCAAACGTCAGCTGGCAGGCAACTGGCAGGGATTTTAGGCCTTAGGTCACATACAGTAGTTAAAGGACATTGCTTAATCTCTATGAATCTGCTGCCTCACTGCAATACAGGCTGTATCACTGATGGCAAAGGTTCTAAATATTTGACTTATGAATCAGCATTTTTGGATTTCAGTACAAAATTGTGCCTGTGCACTTTTCACTGCTGTGGAGAATTGGGCTGCAGACCCACAACAATGCTACATTATTCAATTCGGTGTGGTCCCTAGACTATGCATTTATACCAGTAATTATTAGGAGGGCATTAATGCTTGGGAATAACCATTCTGCTATGCAGAAGGTCAATTTAGACACATTTACAAGAAGCTCTTGCATCTGTAAGCAAAACTGAGCTGGTATACTCTACGTATTGATTTATTGTTTGTGATAGCTGCAATACTTACAGCACTGACACAAAGAGGGGAACCAGCAGCTAGTGCCGAACAACAATGTACTTTATATGACAATGTAGGTCGCTGTGATTAAGTTTCCTACTAACAACTGTCAAAAGGGTAAATCAATAGGTAATTTTGGGGCCAGACAAGAGTAGTTGGAGTCAATATCCTGAATCAAGCAACCCACTGGAAAGCCCTGAGGGAGCCTGGTAAAAGGATTACCCTCTGCTACCCGTAAGTTCTCACTCCATAATTGTCTTTGAACAGTGATGAACATCACAGGCACGACCATGTCTTCAGCCCACACTTTTGCCAAGGAGGAGATAGAAATCAATATATATCCAAGCTAACCTCCGCCACATGGCTACATTGCATTTCCATTGTTACATTACACACAGAAGCCTATTTGAAAAGCCTAATGTCCTGAAAATGATTCAGAAATGTACCAAGGTTAATAGTGTCATTCATATTGGAGGGCTAATCCCTATGATTTGAATGGGGGATAATCATGAGGCTAATCAGGGCCTTTCCTATAAGCTTTTTGTTTGGTGATCTATGCCGTGCATTTTCCCCCTGCAGAATGGATTCCATCGAAGCGGGATGTAATGCGCACTAATATTCACTTTATTTCACAGAGAACTATGAATAGGGACAGTGAATGAATCAAGCCCTAATGCGAGCATTATCCTTCGGAGATTTGTGCTTATTGGTCTAATGCTTGTCAGTGGAGCCCTAGTGGAGGATGACATTTTTAATGTCCACTTTTACTGTCTGTCCCTTCTCAGTAATGGCCATAGTTCAAACTCATGAACAAGGAACGTGAGAGATTCCCTTAGTCTTTTCCTTTAATGCATTTTACAATGAATTGCACTCGTACAACCTTATGAATCAAGTGATAATTGAATAAAGGCTTTTGGGAGCTCCTGCAAAGTTGATTCATCCTGCTCAGTGACACGGAGACTAATATGTTGAAACAACAATCTTGATCTAACAATGGTGCAGCGTCATTGTAAATAATCCCCTTTGACACAATGGACTGTTATCATTGTGAAGGATTTATACTCTTTTATGTTTTTGTGTACCTCCAGTGCTGAGGTCTGTGACTTTCTGAAAGGAGAAGCCGCAGAGGAAATTTGTGGTATAGATTGAAAGAAAGCCACTTGAAATGGGGTTGACTGACCCAGGATGGCAGTACACAACCAGCTTGAAATGGAAGAAATGAAAAGAAAGAGAAAAGCTTATTGGACGTATTGAATCATTTTACTTTGCAGCCTGCCAAGGGATTGGATGGGGTGTGTGATCGGACTCGGTGCCAGGTTAAAATGTCTTATCAGAAACACACTTGCCCACAGACATCCTCAAACCTACACATGGGCCGTGCGTTCTGCTGTTCAAAAACAGTTTATTGAAAGACAACTGTAGGAAAAAGTTTGACTTTTTACACATATTATCTTTTAAAACAGGGCATGACTCGTTGTCTGATGTGATGACATCACATTCAATCATCATTTGATTTTGTAATGCATTTGATGTTCAGATATCTGAAATAAGAAACAATGTCGTGGACTTAAGCTCTCAGTGGTGATTCACTACTGCCTCTAACGGAAAATTGTTTTAGATTTTGCAACACAAATTGAAAAAAAGATACTGCAGAATATATGGAAAAATACAATTCTGACACATCAACTTCTTTTAAATTTACATGGGACTGCTTCATGTTTTACTGCCCTTAATAGACACACTGCTCTGAGATCGAAAGACATTTGTACAACATTGATGTGTTTGGATTTATTGAGATGGTGTCATTTAACAACTATATGGTAAATACATTTTCTCAGTTCGACCCTTGGGTTTGTAATAAACCACCAAAGGCTAATTTGTCCGAAAACAAGAAATCTTATTTACAGATCTACAAAATATGTGTTGCTTTATAGTCTTTGTATTAGAGTTCACAGTGGAAGACTTTATTTTGTGTACAGGATTTCACATTGACAGCATGGATAAAATAGTTTTCTTTTTAAGACTGCCGGATGATATGGCCTCTAGTAAACCTGTAAAGGTCTGGTTCATAGCCACCTGCCTTCCATGTAAGCTTTTAAAACACTTAGGCGCCACTTCAAGGTCTCTACATGCACTCCCAGATCACCTATTCTGTTTACCACAGCACCTGCTAGAGGTACACTGTAGCCCAATGCATCATCCATACCTAAAATAGTTATATTTTTGCCTGGCAACCGATCTGAGATTTTCATCTGCCAGCTGTTCCAATTGTTCCATTTTTTTTTTCTAGACAAACATTCAAATAGCAATTAAGCTATCTAGTGATTCAAATTCCCTCATAATACTGCATGGTATATAGAGTAAAGCATGTCAAACCAAACACTTTTTGACAATATCTAATTAAAATTGCGTGATTAAATATTGTTACACTTTTACTTGTCATAAGGCTGGGATGAGGTGTTGTCATTTTCCTTTTTCAGTGTTTTTGCTCTCTGGTCTATTTCGACCTCAGCTTTTGATTTCTGGTGCTCCCACCAAGGACTTTCAAAAACCCTCAGAGAATGAAAGTGAACTTATTTCTCGCGGCTTTATGCTGTTGTCTGCCGAGGCCACAGTTGGTGGAAAAAATTGACCTTTTCTGTGATGGAGTTTTTGCTCCATGATTTTTGATCATAACTGGCAGCTACAAAGGAAGACTTTCTCTTTGATTTCGAGGGGCTGCAAACCTGTGTTTTACACTCAAGGAATGTGTCTGTTGTAGCCACACTGACAACATCTCAATGTGAGGGCGCTCTATCTGATTTTAATGAGTTATTTGCAAGGAAATGTATAACACTACACAATGAAAAGGGCACAGAGAGGCAAGGTAGATTGCCAATTATAATGACATACCGTAGGGCATGTTTGTCTTTAATCAATTACCTTTGAAAACTGTGGGGCTGTAATGATACAGTCTCAAGTTAGAAAGTATCATTAACCCTCTTAATTCATATAGTGCAAACATGTACACCTGCAAAGTGTCTTACAACCAAAACTGCCTTTCTCCGATCCCTAAAAAGAACAACCTACCCGACAGTTGGAGGATCTGCACAGATGGTGGTACACTACGCGAGCCACATGAGACAATTAGTATTTGAATTGATGATGATGCAAACTCAGCACTAATTGGAGCCTGGTAAATTAATGTGATTTATCCCTCTGTCTCAGTGGGCAGCAACATCAGGTATCACTGTTATAAGTCTATTTTCATAACCAGCTCTGGCAGCAATGTAATGGGTTGATCATATGCAATGTGCAGCCAGTCTGCACCTCGGCCACCAGCACTAATCACACACACACACAGATTGCATTAACGTTGCGTTATGATCCTGTTTTGAAATAATTGAAGTGCATCAGTATCTCAATTTCCTGGCTATGAAGCTTACGATTTACCGAGCGGTTTGAAGCACGTGTTTGTTTTGCCTATTTTTTAAAAAAAAAATTCAGATATGGTTCAGTTGCAGGCTCAATGAAATCCCTAACTCTCTATTCAAACAAGACGGCCGTTTCAATAAACACTATGAGAAAAGTTATCAGGTTGGAGACGATTTCGCAAAGAGACAACAACAAAATCCATTCATTTTCATGCCTCTCTGCATCCTTGAACTCACAGTCTTTAATTAATACCAACCACTTAATCTCTTATGTGAAGAATTTTGCTCTTAATGTGCACAGTTGGGGGGAAAAAAACATTTCTGTTCATAAAATGCAACTTAAAGGCACAAATGATTTGAATTGGGAGCTCCCACCCAAAGCGCAGTCTGCCTGCAGTTATAATTGTCATGATAATGTCATCTTTAACATTTGATCATCTGATCATGCCAGGATGTTGATGAGATGTGGTCTGGATGTGTTTACTCCCATTGTGCTCAGAGAGCTGTTGGATCTTCGAATGGGGATAATGACAGTCAGGTTAGATCAGAGCCCTACAGTCTGAACGACTGTGGTCTAGTTGTCACTTGTTGGCACTGTTACCACACTAGCAAGACAGTTCCTGCAGGAGTGGAGTCTGTGAAGTGTCCCAGTTTCCGGGCATTTTTTTCTTTTTTGTCCTCAATCTTGTGACATATATGTCAGGTGTTAGGGAGTTGGTCCCTCATTCATGAAGCTGTAAGTTGGCCATTTCTTTGTGGCAGGACCCCTGACACGCTGTCGCGAGCTTACCACTTAGGTTTTATGTGATAGATATATTTGCTAGTAGTCATGAAAATAATTCCTTTCCGAAACCATCATTAAATGATCCAAATTAATTGAAGATGTGTTTTCTATAGATTAAAAAAAAAGTTTTTTACTTCTCATAACAAAATCCTTGGTGTTGCTTAGCAGTTGCTAGTTCAAATATTGGTGTTGCTATAGCGACTCCAAACTGCCCCCTGGCACCGCCCCTGTTGGACAGGTCAAATGCTGAAGACAAATTTCCCCACATTGTCATTTTGAGTAAGCCTTGAATTGTGAATGCAATTAACCTATGGCCCCTCTTATTAAGTGGAATATTCAAAAAATAAACAGCTTTTTATATTGTAGTTGAAAGCAAATAGATTTATTTGGGGTAGTTATAAATGATATGCGTCAGTCCAACTATTTCAGTCCTGAAACTGATACCTGGACTTTGGGTATGAGCCAATACAGAGTACCGACCCGATGCAGGTGTTTAAATAATGAGCAGTGTGCCTCACTGTGTGGAAGAGGTTGGGATTATTCTAGGCTGTAGAACTTGTTGGTGTACAAGCATGAGATACCTCCTGAGACTTTGCTTTTAGCTCCCTCCATGCTATGTTAGCTCTCCTTAGGGCTAATGCACTGCTGATACGTACACATAAAATAACAGAATTGAGTAGAATAGATCTGCCCTATTGTCATTATACAGTACCTGATTAAGTTATTTGAGACATTAAGGACAAATTCAATACACTGTATCTGATTGATGCAGCCCTAATAAATGCAGTTTTTTTCACGATATGTTCTCTCTCCTCCTTTTTACATAATTTAATAATAGATAATATAAATATAGATTGAACCTGAATAGATGTTTGCCAAATTGATTATCAAACTGATAGAACATGTAGAATAATCCATAATTGTTTCAGCGCTGTCTCGTCCTATTGAACATTGTAGAAATACTACGAAAATAAACATGTGGTCATTTGCTGAATTGTTAATTGAAGCACTCTAATTTCACTAATAAAAATTCCCACCCAAAATAATGTCAGTATAAAAATGTATGCCTGTCACTGTGCATTATGTATTTTTGTGACTCTTCCAATAAGAATAGTGTAGTGGATGCAAGGTAATTGCAACAGAAATAACCACTAATTAAATTAATGGAATCATTATTTGAACTGTGGTTTTATGTGAATGTAAATGTTAAAAAAGGCAATAGCTATTACAGTAAGACGTATTTCCTCCCTGCCTTTTTATGTGATCACACATGTTAAATTAATGTCATCGCTCATATCTTAGCTGATCATTTATTCAACCCCTGATTGTGCCAACTGCTGGTAGTTGAACTTCATGGGTGGTCTGTCCTGGGGAACCTTTCTTTTGATGAAGCATACATTTTTTCCTCTCTTTTTTTTTCTCTTTTTTTTTTAGAGCTCGCAGTCCCCTCCAGGAAACCAGCAGCAAGGAGCAGTAAATCAATAGCCACGCAGTGTGGGCAAATGACAACCCGTTTAGTTTGGCGGCCTACTTCGTTTCACAACATGTGGCTTGGCCTTCTAAACCAAAGGAACAGTCTCAGGGAGAAAATATTTCCCTGCACTAAATCAGATTTGGCAGCAGGTGGTCTGTGGAGTTGTGAGTGAGCTGCCTGTACACCTGCCAAGGACTGTGGAGCCAGAAGAAAACACTCTATTTTTTTCTCAACCCAGGTGACCCTGCTGCACCTCCCATTGGTTCAATATGTTTGTTATGTGTCATCTATCAGCATCTGCAAAAATAGTCATTCATTAACAGAAGTGTATAATGTAAAGGGAAAATACCATCAAGTAACCACATGTAGTAATGTTGAAATAGCAGGATTCAAATAAAACATCATACGTTTAGCACAAGTCCTTGTGCTGTTTTGGACTTAGAAAAAAGGCTCACAGAGGAGTAATGCTGATTGTGTTTCAAATCCGTTATACTTCTTAGAGTGTTATTAAAGATTACTTCTTAGAGCAATACATAAATGACCTTGAACATGTCAGGTATAATCTATTTTGCCATGTGAAGTATTGATGCAATCTAGGTTCAAAGTGAGGATGAAAGAATGATCTGTGCACAGAAATCCAACTCCCTGCTTTTCATGAGGCCGCTGTAATATTCCTCTGGGCTAAAACCTGTAGCAAAGTTGACAGAAGGAAAATTAATTCCCATCATGTTTTTTAAATCCACAACAATTTGTCCTAAGCAGCAAAGTCACTCTGAGAGGGTGAAAAAGTGATATAAAGCCAAATGTAAGATGAATTATGTATGTGAGGGCCAAAACTCGATTATACCGTTATATATCTGATTGACTGGTGCCATGGCAGTGAGGTTCAATTTCCGCTCCTTCGCTCACACTTCATAGCCTCTTACTCTCCGACAATCTCTAATCTTTACATTTTTGCCTCATCCTTTCGTCCTCTGGGCAGACAGGTTGTATACTCAAGTGTTCTTCAAAAGGACAGTTATGAACCTATAAAGATCCTTCCTTCCATATTTTACAATTTGTTTCTCATATAAACCCAGCATCCAGTAAACGGCTCATGTACATATCTAGATGTAACTTGTAGAACATGTTGATGGAACAATTTGAAGCTATTGAATAAGTACTTTTATATGCATAATGCAGATAAGACTGAGGTCCTTATTGTCGCTTCAGATAACACAGCTGACCAGGTTGCTCAATTTATTGGGTATATTTCTTCCTCTGTAGTCTAATCTTAGAATTCAGGGAGTTATTTTTGATCAGTCCATGTATTTTGACCATCATATTAAATCATTAGTCCGTACTTGTTTCTTCCAGTTAAGACATATTGCCAAACCCAGGACCACTGGAGCTACAAAAGCAGTTATTATTGATATTTCCATTTACGGTTCCAGTTTTCAATACATTTTCCAAAAGACTGGATGTAATTCCGAGAAATTCTGAGAAATCTAAGTACAAAAACAGACAGAATAGAAAAGAAAAAAAAAAGGATGTCACAATGAGAAATTTTAAATAAATCTGAATATAGTTGCCATAACCATCATGGCTGTTCTAGTGGTACATCAACACAGAAACCGGCTACACTACAAAAAGACATAAAAAAAAAATCACGGCTTAGTCAACATATCAAACACTACTTACGTAAATCGGGTACAACGTTAACGCCATATTGTGAAAAAACTTGGTAACTATCTTGCAAAGCAGGAAACAGAAAATGGGCTAGCGTGCTAACACTTCAAAGAATAGAATAATGTTGGCAGATTTGTGATATTTCTCGCTGTCTTGCCACCTTCAGTTGCAGTGACATAACAAGCTTACCTGTTTTCATATCATATGTTGCACATTGTTAATGTTATAAACAATCTAGCCTTACCTGGCTGACACTATTGGTTAACATGAGCTACCTAGGGTTACCTAAGGATTTTGGGTTGCATCTCTAACCCATTGCGCTTGGTCATTACCCACCCAGCCTAAAGCCCTGCAGCCGTAACCAAGCATTTTTGGTGTGATTATTATTTTCTGTCATTTTGAAGACCAAACTATTATTCGCCTAATTGAGGAATAGCCTGCACATTAAAAAGAATTGCAAATAATCAGTTCCAACATTAAAGTTCAATTAGGAACCTGTGCTGAAAATCGAAATTAATTATTCATTCAGGGAGTGATGGACTGACACCTCATGTATTAAATACCAGCATACAAGTTAAAGGGGCTACACATGACTTTGACTTTGACATTGCTCACAACAGACTGAACAGTTATTAGTCATTTTATATTCTTGTAAGTGAGGAAGTCGAGTAGGAACCTTCTCGTATTTTTCCATCCTCCACTGACAGTAAGGGGACTTGCCACACTTATAAGGGTGTGGAACCATTGTCACATTGCTTTTAAGAGCCTATGGATGTCTGAACTATTGCTCCCCAACCTTCCCCAGATTATTCAATCTCACAGTCCTATTGCTGGCACGAGATAAGATGGAGAATCCATGCAGTGGAGGCTTATCTGAACTTAGCACACATTCTCAGGAGTATGGGATTTCACTATAAATTCCTTCAGCGCACTACAGGTATGACCCAATTAATGTGAGAATTTGCTGCCTGTCCCTTTCACCCCCTGCCACATCAATAAGTGATAAGGGTTTTCAATAAGGCAGTGTTGGAGCTTTTCAAATAAATATCAGTATGGCTGTTTATAGACCAAAAGTTTACTTAATAGTAGTTTGAACCAGAATGTATTCAAGCCTTTCTATGTTTTAGTAATTAGATGGTTTAGTGGTTCTTTGGCTGATGCCATATCCATGATACAGAGGTTAATAAGATACCCAGATGTTCTACACTACAATGTTGAATTAAGTCTTATTTAATCTTTCCTTGATCCCTGCTTTTCTTTTAACTGGGAAAGAACTGCGTTGGAATCGCTCTAGTAGCCAGCTTCTCACTTTTGTGTCACTAGCGGCATCTTCATATAAGATGTAACTAATTAATACCATTGTCATGGGTCATTATTTTAAGGACAAAATGAATTATTGGCCATTGTCTGGTTAATGTGCTCATGCAGGTGTATATACTATGTTCAGAAGTAAGGAATTTCCCGGTTAAACCTTATCATGCCAATAACAGAAGCTTATCAACTCATGAGTCCCGAATTCTATATTTGTACCAAGTAGCCTATCACAAATATGAAAAAAAATTGTTTTCAGGTTTTGACCAATGTACAGGTGCTGTATATTTATTAAAAATACCCCTCAGATGTTCATGCCTCAACCAACAAGGTGATTACACAGCTCAATTCAATCTTGTATTTGATTTTCAACTTCAGTAGGTGCATTTGATACCGCATTTGATTTGACCAAATCATTGAAACAGAAAATCAAATCCTATACAGACGAGACTGTTTGGATTTGAAAAAAAAAGCATACAAATAAGATTTTAGTCAGCAACATGTCATCACATTTCACATAACTCAACTCCATGATTAAGTTTGTGTAGGATATGTTTGATGTTCTGACATGTTTGACAAACTATGGGGAGTGATGCATCTCTGTGCTTTTGTGGAGCTGTATCTGTAGAGCATAACATGCATGTGCATGTTACCAGTTGGCCTTTGAGTTGTCTGAGAAACACGGTTAACTAGATGTTGCTGCTCTGCACATTGCATACTATTTACTGTAATTCCACTAGCTTAGAGATCCGACTAAACTGTTCTCTCCAATTATGGATTTTCCCCATCCTCAGAGACATGTTAAACAAAGTGATACTAAAGACTTGGCCGGACCATCGTGGATGCTTTTTTGCGCAGTGTGATCATTATTGACATTACTACTAATCTGAGGGCAAAGGCTGGAGCAGCTGTCTGGGAAAAAAGAGAGAGGATTACTGGCACAAGAACAGCCCCAGAGCTTGGACAAAAATGCCATGACTGATGGCAGAGCCGGAACCAGACCCAACACTTGCTTATTAGCGAAAATACATACTCTTTGGATCCATAATTGAAACAATGACAACAATTGTGTCCTAAACCCACATCGTGTGTTTCACCACATGTCTGCACTGACAAACTCATGGGAAGGAAATTTGGATTGACAACAGCGGGTGTGGCTTACTGTACACGCTGCCTGCTGCTCACCTTAATTAGATGGCATGACATTCACCTTCATTCATTCTTGTCTTGTTGCCCAACATGCTTGTTCATATTCTGGGTCATGAAGGTCTGCAGCCAATCCCATCATGAACTGGGCAGAATCCAACAAAAGACATAGGCTGCTGGACAGGTCGCCATCTCAGAACTCAATCACTTAAGCATATGATAAATGAATTGTCCCATGTGGCAAAATTGCAAATAACACTTCAGAAAGGGTCAAATCTGAGAATACATTTTGCTCTCCACATTTTTACAATTTTGATATATTCCTTGGATACCTTTGAACAAGCACAGATGCATCTGTGTGTCATTTTTTGTTTGTGTGTTTGCAGCCATGGATGGAAGTTAGCCTAGTTACACGTAGTATCTTGAGTAACAATCAATGGCAAGCAGAGGAGAAGTGCACAAAAGAATTAGACAGCCAAGGGAAATGAACCAAATTCAATTTCAGCCTGGACCGCTCAAGCTGTCTGCCACATAAAGCCAAGACTTATTATGAGATGGGAACCGATGTCATTATTATTCAGACCTGATGAGGCACCCTCTATTTAATGGAACCTTTCAATTTAGCTCACCTAACAACAATCCTTGCATTATGAAGCTGGTTTGCCTCAGTATTTTGATCACCTGCTATCTGAGAAAAGTGGAAGTTGCATAAATTGAGAATTCAGTTATCTTGTGGGATGTTTGCGGATGTTGGTCTATTGATTTATTTAGATAAGAAATATTGCTTATTTCAAAGGCCCCTATGTGTTACTTGTATGCTAAGGAGCCTGCATAAGTAAGGTGATGAGTCACTACCATAGATTTGGGAAATTGGTTTGTCATACTGCAACACAAGGCTTGTGTGTGGCGCATAATTACTTTAGACTTGAAACTTTTACCACACACACACACACACACTAGTGTGTGGATGAGTCTATATGGCCTATGCAGGGATGTTTGATGACTTGAAAGGTGTTGTACTTCAGAGATTTTCTGATAAAGGGATGAGTGTGTGAGGTGTGTACTGATAGAAGGATCTTTTTGCAATAGTCCGATAAGAATTTCAAACAACTTGTCCGGAAAACCTCACATGAACACTTACCATTCTAAAAAAAAAAAAATTTGTTTTAATCAGGTAGCATCCAATTAGGAACTTTTTTACTGACTCAACATCTGGAGAGCAGTTGCAAGCAGTATCCAACTGTGTGTGTGTGTGTGTGTGTGTATATATATATATGCGTTGAATAACACACATTGCCTCTTGTCGTGGATAATTTTCTCTCTACATATATGCTGACACGAATAAAATGGCAAATGCCTAATCAGCTTGCGGATGACGGACTATCCCCTGGTTGTGCAGTCACTTAAATCATTTCCTGGACGTAGAATACAGTGCTAGGCTTTTTGAAGTTCTCAGGTGGTCCACCAGCAGTCAGTCAGTAAAACAGACTTGACACTTAGTGCTAAACTTATAATAGTTTCCTGTCAGGCAGTAGACTTAGTTCACATGCATCATTCTTTCTTTCTGTATCGCTCCACTGCATTTCAATAGTCTGTAAAAGAATCCTGCTTCCAGTTCTTGTTCTGTGAACACCAATATTCCTCAGGGTAATAATGTTGTCAGTAACTTTATTATTGGTTCAAGGGCCTTTACCATTCCAGAACCAAGAGTTTCTTCAACGATAGAAGGAGAAGAACAGAAAGTAAACCCATGCCCATTTGTTTTCTGAAGAGTTAATTCAATGAGAATAATGACATTATGTTTCTAAAACAGTTTACAGAGTACATTCAGACTTAATCATGAGAATAATCTGTATGTACTCTGTAACAATAAATAGATTTAGGGAGAAACAAATGCCACCCCAAATAGTTTAACATAAGGGAAAATGTTTTAATATAATATATTTGCTAAGTTTGACAAATGTCTATATATTCCTCATATTGGTAAATGTCCACACTTACCTTCTTTCTATGAATGGAGTACGTTAGAAAATCTAGGGCTTTTTTCCGTTGAATTCAGTTGTCTTAAAAATGGCAGAAGAAGGCATTAAATATAATTAACACAAGTCTTAAATTGTTTTCTTGCCTATTAATTAGTTAATCCATCCATCCATTTTCTTCAAAATATCTGGATTTAGTTTGAGTTGATTTGATTACTTCTCTCTTTGGGAATTATTGTTATTTTTTCCTGAATTACAGTAATAATACTGTTTTAATAACAAAATAATTCTATTTTGTTTCAGAAATACTGAAAAACTGCATTATGAATAATTCTAGTACGATTCTCCCTTGTATTATCTTACTTTGGATTGTAAAATTGTGAAATGAGCGCTAAATTCAATGTGGCATTAAAATTATCATGAAGTCTAAAATTTTACCTGCAGAAACACTTAAACTAGTAAATAGGCATTTATATGACATGATTTATAGGAAACATGATTGCTTTGTTGAGTTGGCTGCTTTTTGGACATGCAAATGTCCGCACCGTTACTCCAGACATTTACAGGAACTTTTCCTGCCAGCCTCCTATTTCTGGAAAATATCAGAGTAGGCAGGAAACCTCTGGAAGATTCCTGAAGTGGCAAGTGGCCACCCCTCACCTGAATGTTCGAAAAATGTCCCTGCTGTTGTGAACGCGTCTGACTCAAACAATATCCTGCTGCTTTGTGAGGGCAAACTCCACATGCACTTTTCTTTACACTTCCTACAGTTGATGTCTGAAGCAGACTGTTAACCAAAAGACTCAATTTGTACAATATTTTTGAGGTCTCCATGTATTATTCTGGTATGATTTCAGAAAACCACTTCAGAGAAAGCACATGTTTGCTTTGTCTGGACTCAGTAATTCATTACATTAATGAATAGTGAAGAGAGCTGTGAAGACTTAATTAAGTGTCCAGGCCCTGGACCATGCAGGGGTATAGTGTTGCACCCCCTCGTTCACTTCTGCACTCTAGGTCCTTAATGCACGACGTCATGCTAAGAGCCACCGAAGAGAAAACCTGTCAGAGGAGCCTCCTGCAGGGATAAGACACTTTAACTGAGCTCCACGCCTGTCTGCAGACCAGCCATGACAAGGCCTGCCCCCCGGAAGCTGCAACAACGAGATGAGCAAATTCAACATCTGACAGACGCAAGAGGTCAGCGCTCCGCTCAAGGCACGTGTTCACAGTAAGGGTGGAAGCCAATTTAGAGTGTTGCTCTCTGATCTTATTGGTAAATAGCTAGTTCTGCTGGTGGTTGACCTTTCTTAAGTAAATTGCTTTTATGGATTTATTTGTGAATTAAATTAAACATATTTTTAGCTTCAACATCATTCCTCAAAATGAATACTATATTTTCTTGTATGAGTTATTTTAACAATGATCACTTACCTCCGACTGGTAACCCCGATGTATCAAATCATATTTCCACCTTTGTTTACCACTCTTTAATTAATATGGTGATATAATTAATCATGTACATCCGTTTTAGATCTGTAATTAATTAACCCTAGGTTCCTGGATAAGAATTATTCAAGTCTTTTTTTCTGCAAATGTATTATTTTATTATGTGATTATATATGATGTATAGAGAAAAAATATAACTTTCTTTTCCATACTATTTCATGCAATTATTTTGTTTGTTGCACTTATAATGCAGCTGACCCTGATACTTTGGGCTGCTTTTGTAAATCCACTAAATGTGTCAGGGGTAAAAAAAACCACAACACAATCTGTAGACCAAAGCGAAGTTCAGCGTATGTGGTTGGATACACAGTTGTGTTGTTGTACAGAGTCCTGCAGTACTTAAAAAAGGAAGTTACAGTAATTGCCTGTTAATTCCCTTCCTTAAATTTTCCTGATAATAGAAAATATTTTGTTCATTAAATATTGTCTTTATCTAAGAACAACAGCCAGAACAGCTGCCTTTAAACAAAGCAGCAGTAATCCACATTATTATTCATAGTAATTAAATCCTCAAAACCCTTAGACCATCAAAACTAAAGGATGATTTATATGAAAATGGAAATCACCAGTTGGTTTTCTGCAATATATACTGTACTGTGGTATAATTGATTATAGTTAAAACATGTACTGTTCAGTGTCAAAACAATGAGTCATGTCAATTATCAATTGAGTAATTTAAAAAGGAGACATGTCAAACCCTCAACATATCTTATGGTGATTACATCTTTTTTCATAACATTACCTTTCTGTGACTTCACTTTTGGCCTCCATTCACTTTGACACACACACACACACACACACACACACACGTATATTGTGTGTAACACATTCGTGTGTGTGTGTGTGTGTGTGTGTGTGTGTGTGTTTAAAAGTATAAAATATCAACATATAAAAATATTTTATTCTATTATATTTGTCATGTATTATTATTTTTCATTACGGAGGAAAGACCATCAATGGATGTCAGCCAAAGTACCCGGTCTGGAGGCAGACTCGTTTTTCATTAAGATTAACTGTGTAGCGGGGGCGGCCTATCTTTCTATGCCTCCAGCTGACACTTGTCCCCCTCCACAGCAGTGGTGTGCGTGTTTGTGGGACTGTGTGGATGTGTGCATCCCTGTGTGTATGCTTGTGTGTGTGTTCCAATGCTATCAAACAATGGGAGTGTTATCAGACATTGCCACAGGCATACGAACGAGAATCAGAGGGTAACACAGACCCAAAATCTGCGTGTTCCCAAGTGAACAAGGAGTTTCTACTGTGAGCCAAAATACAAGGTAGCAATTCTGTTCTCATGACCTGTTTTCACAAATGAAATACCATTGTTTCTGATACAGTAAATCTTGTTGTGTCTGCAGAAAACATTTTAGATCGATTTGTACAAACAGATTTGTTCATAATTTGTGCATGAGCGATTTAGAAGAATAGGATTTTCTCTTATTTTTAATTTTCTTTAGGTGTTAATGTAATTTGTGAGGGTTCCAGACCTGTCGTAAGAGTTATGTGAAATTAATCTGCTGTTATTCAAATTAGGTTTTTCACTAATGGATTGTACATTTGAAGCAATTATAAATAACTATGTAAACAACACATGCTAATTATGTTGACATAACTCTGCAATTCTAACTATATTGTAATTCTTAATTCTTAGTTGCTATATTGCCTGATGGCTTCGTGGTGCAAAATAGTGTAGCTGACATGCATCAGTTTTCCTGATCTACACTGCCATCTTTTGATGCCCCCTACACAAGCAGGGCTAGAAATACCGTCTATATGACCTTGAAGGCCTTAAACTCTGCCAACTCTTAAAGCAGTGATGCGTACTGAATACGTACCTCTGCAAGAACTCGAGTGTGGCTGCAAGTTCCTCTGGATAGTGAATGTTGTGCAGGTAATATGAGCAGAAAGTCCACTGGAACGTATTGGGGAAGCTGGGAAGCTGATCTCTACTATGACCTGGTCCACTGCAAACATGAACACCTTTGCAGTGAGTGGGTTTTCACGTCTATATGTTTTGCACGGTACAGACAAAAAAAAACATCACTACAGCCATAACAAGTTTCACCATCTCCTGCCAGGGTTTGGCTCATAATAATTCCTGCTCTGCTGGATGGCTCAGTTGGAACAAACTAAAAGTACAGCAGGATTCTTATGAACATGGCGGCTGTGGACCTGTTCAAGGTTGCCACAATCTGGATACCTGATAGTTACCTGAAATATTTCCTGGATGAGAAAAGGATACCCCTTAAGGATCTCTCCTCCCTCCTTCTGTCCTAACAATATGTCTCTCCGATGTGAAAAATCTCCACTATCCAACCTTCTATTTTGTCTGCATCTCTGTCTTTATTACACTTCTTTTTTTTTTTTGCTTTAGCAATTGTTTTGTTTCTGGCTCCAGGTAAATGCAGCCATATGCATATTTTCTGTCTTTCTTGCATTTTCAGGGCCACCACTTACAATTGGAAAGTATTGTCTGGATATTATAAGTCATCTGTAGTTAGGATGTTAGGTTCACTTCAGAAGTGAATCACACCTGGTGCAGTCAACACGGCCTTCAATCTCATCTCAGAAGGATTTTTTGGTAAAACATTACCATCTTCCTTGCTATTTCAGTGATGTGCCTCTTACCAGATTTCTTTCACTAAGTCAGTATTTCAGCAGCCACGATCCTTCTCTCTGCTGCAGATGAATTTTTTTCAGTATCCAATAACTTTCTTACTTCAAAGCTGTAAAGCCAGCTGATATCTCCTCTGGCTAAAGGTGATGACCAATTCTCTGATGCAATGGATGATGTTGGACTTGGCACAATGGGAGAGGCAGGACTTTTCATGGCTATTTGCAAAGCTGAGTGGCAGTCTTTTGGGAGTGATTGGTTTGACCAGAATCATCATTGACACCAATGAATGAATCTTCGCCAATGCTTGACTCTTCAAATTGACTAGTGGGTATTGAAGACGAATCATACTCTTCTCTGATGAGTGAGGGGGGACCTAAATAAAGATACATTGAGTGTTGAAGAATGGACTCACAGTCACTGTGGTGTACATGAAGACAAGACCAAAATAAAACAAAATCAGCATCAGCCGACGGGCTAGAATAGGCGAAGTCATTCACTAACACTAAACGGTCAATGACGTTACATTTTTTAACGGGTTAAATTGTTCACAATTAATGCAAAGATTAACACGTTAATGTTGACGGCATTAATATATGTATAACTTTTAGTTTACACATACCAGTTAGAATTGCTTCAATCTAGTTGAGTTAGAAATTGACCTTCTTACGCGAGGTAATGTTCCGTTACTCTATCACACTTTTAGCTTGCACTCAGCAATCATTCTTTGCACAAAACTTGAGTAAGCACTCATGAAAAAGAATAACCTATGGCTATGGGGTACACGGCACATACTTGTGTAGTATATACATTAATGTGACACAAACCTAAATTCATGGCACCTTTTTACCTAGTAAATTGTACTGCTGTTTATGCTACCAGATTCAACTGGCCCAAAAACATCCAAAAAATAATTGCAAGAAACACAAACCCAATACTGTTGGCAATATCAGCATGATCACCTATGGACATTAACATATAACTCATTTACACAGAATGAAGAAAACCAAAATGGATTAATGCAAGTTACATTAAAATGTTTGATGCAATGTAGCTGTGTTATTCAACTGGAACTATGACATATAGCTAAGCAGCTATTTAACATTGTTTATTAGCTCACCTAGAACAGTGTGTCTGCTTCACATGTGTTTTTTAATCAGTCTGGGCTGATTAAAAAACAAGAGAAATTCTCTTGAGAAGTGGGACGTCTGGTATTTCATCACAGTATGATGCAAACATAAGCTACTTTAATCCATAGTGTGGACAAAAACAGTGGCGTATGCACTTAATGGAAGGATATGGTACAAATTAGCAGTTATTATTTTGTAAGATGTGATTTTACCAGACATTGACTGCCAAACCACTACATGGTAATTTTTTCTATTTATTTTTAAATATATCAAAATTGTGGACATGTTTTCCGAATATCATATATTGTACATCTGCTTGTAATGGATTCATTTCAAAATATGTCTCTAAGCACCTGACAACTATGGTCTGGGTTTGTGCCCTGTTTTTCAGAAGACATGATACACAGTTTAAAGAAGCAACACACTGATATTAAAGCAAGTTCCCTTTTGACATTCATGGATCCTTCGTGAGGAGTCCATGTAATACTTACAAAACAGATATTGTTTTATTTTTGTTTTTGTTTTTTGAGGATTTCACCGAAGGGAGTTTCAATGGATAGAGCAAAGAAATTGCAGACATTCAACACGTTAAAATGAATGTTTTCCTCACAGCCCTTCCTCCAAAGTCATTATAGGTCTGAGAGCTGTTTGCGCACTGCCTGTCTAAGCAAGAAGAAGCCACAGGCTGAGCTCAAGCTCCAACTTGTAACACTCTGAAACTACATAATGGACACTTCAATTAAGATAACATACCAATTATTTTTAAAAGAACCTGCCTGACAAAAGAATCAAACTTCTTTCAACTTCTCTGTTCCCCTTTGATAAAAACAAGTAATATTTTGATAGGAATATCAATAGGAAAAAGATTGTAGTGTAAATAAATCCATTTGTAGTCATCCTTTTCCCAATCTGATTTTTGCATTAATTGTGCACAATATGCAAGAGACCACAAGGACTTGACTTACATTTGAAATAGGTGTATAGAGAAATTGAACATTTGCATGCAGTCTCATCACTGTTATTTCATTATTATAATTTTTTTTTAATTCATGTTCTGGATGAGAAAGGAATTGTTTTTCTTGGAAGCGACTGCAGGAAATGCTCCACAGATGGAAGCTAATGCAGTTGTTAAAAAAAGGTTTGCACCTTTTGGTGTTGATTATCACACTTTGTTGTTGTGGCCATATGCTGCACATTAGCACTAAACCTGTGATATTTATTTATTTTAACCAGCGACACCGGAGATCTTACATTTGTATATGGCTGCATTTGAATGATGCAAAGCCATTATTGTGTGATATAATCTGTCAGCATACTGTACATTGCAAGATTGAAGTTATTATGCCCCCATACCGTCCTTTATATGTCCAGTAAAAGCATCCATCCATCCAATTAAGGGTCGCGGGGGCTGGAGCCAATCCCAGCTGACATTGGGCGAGAGGCAGGGTTCACCCTGGACAGGTCGCCAGCCTATCGCAGGGCCACATACAGAGACGGACAACCATTCACTCTCACACTCACACCTACGGTCAATTTAGAGTCTTCAATTTACCTAACCCCATTCTGCATGTCTTTGGACTGTGGGAGGAAGCCGGAAAACCCGGAGAGAACCCACGCATACACGGGGAGAACATGCAAACTCCACACAAAAAGGCCCTGGTTGGTTTGAATCGGGACTCAAACCCAGAACCTTCTTGCTGTGAGGCGACAGCGCTAACCACTACACCACCGTGCAGCCCCCAGTAAAAGCATTACTGTTAATAAATGCTGATGTTATCCGGTGGCTAGTTAAGACAAATACATTCTCACAAAAGCTTTTATGCACTTGCTGCTACTGTCTGCTAATGCATGACTATATACTGTTAAAAGATGTATCTCAACAAACAAAGTGAGTGTGCATGGGTAAGCTCTTCTGTCATAATTTTTCACCTTTATGAAGTCTTTTGTACAATTGTACAAACACAGTTTAACAGCAACAAGGGTTCCATCTTTATTGATTCAGAGAAATTGTGAAGATGTCAAGCTCTGCTTTCAGTTATTCAAAAACTAATATTTGTCTGTTCAAATCTTACTTTGATTTAAAACATGGATTGCTAGGAAGAGTTGGCTAAAGAATGTTTAGTGTTTTGAAAGATGACGACACAGCTTTGGTTTTATGTTTTTAAAAAGCGTCTTTTTTCACAAGCTACAGCACCACTTCCTGGAGCAAAGAATAAATGTCTGTGTTTAGGAGAAACTGAAATGTGTGCCAGGAGAAACACAAAGACCAGTCTTTGAACAAGAAACTAAAGTTTGGAGGCACGGCGAGATGAGCAGACACCCCAACTTTTCACTTCTTAACTGTGAAAGACATGTACAGTATTTAGTCAAGTGTTAGCCACAGATTCTCAGCCTGTAAAAATCTTCAACTAGAGCGAAGGGAAACAAAATGCAAAGTTTGTTTTTAACAAACCTGATGGCAGCATGTTAACTGTGTAGTTGTCGGTTAGAAAATCTGTCAATGGTGCAAACAGGAAACAACCTCAGCAGGATACAGGTTTCTTTAGTTTGACGAAAAACAACAAATAAACAAACAGAAAAACGGAGACAGATATTGTTTATATGTGAATTATGAAAGCAAAGGTTTGTCACATTCATCGACCTTTGTCAGATAACGCTTTCACAATTCTTTGAAACCACAACCATAATACATTAAATACATTTATAAAATGTGACAAACGATACATGCCAAAATCTTTTGAATTAGAATTAAAATACAAAAAAACAAAAAAAAACAGTTAATACAATATTTTGTAAAGACAAAACATGAGGATACTTCCACTGTGGCTTCATTAATGAGGGTGTACAGTTATAGCCTGAGGAGGATACTAACCTTCCCGCTTCCATTATTAATCATTACTTTATTTGATATGTAATATAAACAGACAGACAGTTTCCATCATGTGTATTTTCTTAAAACTAGAAAAAATAAGGATCTTTTAATTGTTTTAATATTACTTTACATGATGGGAAGTCTATTAGTTTGCTTAATCATGTGTTTAAGTTCTGCATTGGCTATGAAATTTAAAATTAGAAGTTTTAGAAGTAAATTAGAAGTCAAATTAATTAGAGTTGAGTCAAAGGTACCCTGTGGAGATTTTGGCCACTAGTTGCACTATGGATCTATGTATCTGTGATTTAAGTCACTGTCTACTGGACACATGGGTGAAGGAATACATCTTTAAAAAATGAATATATATATATATATATATACACACACACGCACAAATTTACCGCTGTGGGACAAATAAAGCATTATCTTATCAAATGTCTGCATAGCCTGAATTGTAAGAGAAGGGCAAATACTTTGACAAAATATATCGACTTGCAGTGTTGATCATAGCAATAAGTCCTCTGACATACCTTCCCTAGCAGGGACACTGCTGGGATCTTTTCTAGAGGGGTAATGTAGTGGAAAATGGGAATGTCCTGATACACTGTAGTTTTGAATAAGAGGGGCTCGATGAAAGGTTAATGGTTGCCATTTCTCCGCTGTTTGTTCATTATTCAAATGCCAAACAGGCAAACTTTAATCAACGCTCAGGAGCGCACAGACGGGTGACGAGCCACTTTCTGAATATGTTCATTAGATTTCTCATGTATTATTAAAGTAATCAGACCACCATGTCCTATGTCACAAGTGGCTGCTCTGATCCACAAACAAGATAGAGGAGTGGAGTTTGTTATTCCTCTACCAAGGGCAATAAGAGGCCTCTCCACTGAATTAATGGCTTGTACAAAATAGAGGAGGGTAGAGTGCTGTTTTGGGTTGAAATGTTTAGAAGTTTGATTGGTGTAATGAAATGGGTGTTTTTACAGTCCCAGCTCTTGCTAAGAATCTTTTTATTTATTTTTTTCAAATCTTCCCCTTTCTGTGTGCTCCATTGTTTCTTCAGGGAAAAAACAAGGGAGAGAGAACCTCACAGAAATACAACAGAGAAAAAACACTTTGATAGCAGTCTATAATAAGATGCTCCTGGATCATTTTTTGAATAATGCATTAACTCAGCCTATTAACAAATCTTTTGCGCAGATTTATGAATAACGGTTCAAGTCTTTCACTGATGTCGAAAGGAAGTAGTTGTGGAAAGCAGCCCCCATCTCAGAGGTACATACTGGATCAGTCAGAATTATTGGCATCACCACTGTAAACCAGTAATAGTCTTAATTTTTTTATAGACCTTTTTTAGGAAAATAATCCTTTGTATATTAAATGTTTAAAAGTTATAGTTGGCTTCTGATTTACAATATGCATATGGTGCAGTTACCTTAAAGCTGCTTTAACCATTAATATTGTTCTTATTAACACTGGATTAAAATAATTTAGCATGAATGGTTTTGTGTAATAAAAATGGTTTGCTTGATCTGACAAACTCTATAATTATATAATTTTTATGCAACTATACAGTTCACCTCAGCTCTGCAGTGTATTTAGTCTCTTTCAGCAGATTTTTTTGGCAATCTGTCCTACAACACTGGTGTTTTGGTTTACTTTGACTGTTGTCGTCAATTGTTACCTCCGCCAAGGAGGTTATGCGATTGGATCGGTTTGTATGTTTGTTTGTTATTATGATTACTTAAAACTTAATGGATGTATTTACATGAACAATATTATCAAAGATGGATTTCAGCCAGGTCGATTGAATTTTGAGGAGGGATCCAGAAATGCATTCAGGAATTCTTCACAATTGCAAGAGATGGCAAATAGTCAGATCTTCACAAAGACATAACATTTAAAAAATGTGAAAGTCAGATGGGAATGTAAGTTTTAGGTGAAACAGCATATGAGTGGTGGATTGCTCATCTTTGATGGGGGTCTGCACACCCTGATTGCCCTTGTTACTGCTGTATTGGAGTTTTTTTTGGAAACATTTAATTTATTTCCTGGAGGAATAACACAGTGGAAATCATTCAATAAATGGGTTGTAAGCTCAACAGAAACCTCACCATTTTCTTTCATTTCCTTTGGGCAAACTGCACCAATTAGAACAGATGGCCATCCAAATGTATTACTCTATTGATGTCCTTACTTGGAACGATAAGAAAAAAGTGCTAAATATCTTTTACAATTAAACATTTCCTGGGCAACTTTTTGTTGTTTCAGTGTATGTTCATGTAAAAAAAAGATCTGGCTCAGACTTGTTTGAGAGAAGATGGCTAGCGAGCTATGAACACCATTCTTTTTGATTAATAGAAAATTATTTTCATGGTGAAAAAAAAACTCTTCATGTTCATACAGCAAGTCAAGAATGCACTGGATGCAAGGATGTATATGTTGTCCTTTCAATGATCAAGAAAGGACTTAAAGACCATAACCTCAGAGGTTTCACCAGAATATGCAAACCCTTTATAAACCTTAAAACCACAAAGATTGCAAAAACGCATGAAATTGAACTGGTGAAGTTCTTTAACAAAGTTTTCTGGACTGATAAAGAAGAAATCAACCTCTATCAAAATGATGGAAAGAGGAAACTATGAAGAAAAAATGAACAGTTCATGACCCAAAGCCACCACCCCATCTGTCAAACTTGCTAGTTCTCTTATGACTTCAGCATGTACGGCTGCCAATAGAACTAGCACACTGGCATTTATTGATGATTTTGCTGCAGACTGAAGCAGCAGGATGAATGCAGAGGTCTATGGGAGCATCCTTGGCACTCAGATTCTGTCAAATGCATCAAAACACAACATTTCATCATTGGGCAGGACCATAATCCTAAACATGTGGCCAAAACAACCACTGAGCTTTTCAAGGTGAGGACGTGGACTATCCTTGAGTGGCTGAGTCAGTTACCTGATCTCAGTCAAACTACACTGCATTCCAATAGGTGAAGACCAGACCAAAGCCAAAGAGTACCTGCAATGACAACGTTTGTCGATCAGAGATTTCAGGTTGTCATTTACTGCAAAGGATTCTACACAAAATATTGAATATGGTAATTTTGTTTGACTCCGTCCCTCTTCTTGTTTACACCGGCATGCACATGCCTAATGTTTGTGATAGGTCATCTGATATGCATTTTCAGGTTTGTTAATATGGATGGCGATTACTTCTGATACATATGTAAAACAATAGACTGTATAATAAAATAAATGTAGACAACGGGTCCGAAAAAAGTCTGTCATAATGGCTCTACTTCTCACTTGATTTATAACGTCAGTAAACATTTTCTTTTGTCTCAATTGCTAGTTTCAAGTCTTCTTCAATACAGCACGATGTTCATTTCGTAAATAATGTTCTCACTGTTCGCATCGTATGTATTGAAGCGTGGACACAGCGTGATTGACAGCTTGTCCATCCAATTGGAGCATGGTTGCAGCTGAAGGTTGGCACGCAGTGGATGAGGTTCCAGTCAGAGCCACGCCCAATTCTACGTCCAGTTGCAAAAAAAACCCAACATTGATCAAAATGCGAAAACTCAAGGCTTCAAAACGGCAGTTCATCAACCATCGGGTGACGTCATGGTGGGTTGCCTGCGTTAAAAGCTACCCCTGGACTGTGAAATGTAGTAACTAGTGTTGAACATGTGATGGCACTGTTAAGTTATTTACCTGCTAAATGACCTGTGACAAGATAGAAGAAGAGTTCAGTAAACAGTCAAGCTAAGCACATGCTAATCTCTGCTTGAGTTCTTATAAGATGCCACATCTTTATTTTTCGTGCTAAAAATATGCTTTAAAACTGAAACGTGTTAGTTCAGATGAAGCCTATGATTGTAATGGCCCAGGATCGGGGGCATAACACTATCTGCTGCTCTGTGATGACAAACAAGTGTGAAGGGCAAAGCAGGCGATAAGTGCTGCATGATTAGGCCAACATGATGCCTGGAAAAAGGGCACTTGAGGAGAGCGTGTTTCGTTCTCCGTCAGACTACCTGCCAGAAAATCTAACACTCGACTCCCAGCTTGGGGACACGCGCACAAAAAACCCCCCAAAACATAGACAACTCTATACTAAGGAAAAGTTAGTCTGGAGCCAGTAATAGGATAAAAGAATAGTTGTTATGCCCAGTCAAATCCCTACAGACAGCTCTAAGATGCACCAAAATTTTATCAAAGTATTGAATGAGGTGTTATTTCAATAAGGCAGTGGCACATTCCAACAAACATGGTTTACACACTGGAAAGTTAATAAAGCACAAGGCATTTGCATTAAAATGGAAGTTGAAGGCAAACTCTTGCTGAATATAAATCTTGACGAAGAAAGTATCTACTGACGGAATCCATCTTTTGTATTTAAGGAAGAATGTGTGGGAAATGTGCGATGAGGACAGCGAGCTGGAAGTAAAAGACCTGCTCAGAAAGATGAATGCTATTATGGAGTGAGAGTGAGATGGCTGGTCTGGAATAATAACTTCCTCTGCCACATTATGTTAGTGCACTTCTGATAAGATCATTGGAAAATGGCAGCTGTTTGGAAATAATGCAATTCATTCTGTGCTGCTGCGGGACACTACAGGGCTCTAAATGAAGCATGTCTTCTATTAGACCCCTAAAGAAACAAACTAATAGCCCTGCAAAGACTTGCCATTTATAATATGACTATAATTCGTATGATTCATTAAGCAGGAACACAAAACGATAGTATACTCTGATTAGAATAGTACTCGGGGGAAATTCTCATGTTAATTTATTCTGAAATCTCTCATTGACTAAGCAACTTGTGGTGATATTGTGTAAACTCCCCGGGTCACAATGCATTGTAGTCTTATATTGTTTCTGCATTACGCGCAATAGATGAATGTTGTTTACATATGTTTAATAACTCAGCCCATTTTTTGCTATCACAAAATCACAAAAAAGCCCTTCCTCTACCCCAAAACCTATGTCATAAGCTCTGATCATTGTGATTTTCTCTCTCTCCTGATCCTTTAGTAGTTACACACATACAGTTTGTATGAAAACAAGTAGTACGTGTGTAGCTGCAATTCAGTTCACTAAGTTAAACTAATTGGAATTAAACATTTGGCAAATATAATACAATAAATACAATATATAACTAAATTGGCAAAATTGGTGAAATCTTTGATATTTAATACTGAATATATGAATATTTATTTAGTTTTAAACAATATTTGGTTACAACAATTTCTCTGCAGTTGTGAACTTCAACTTAGGTTCATGACTTTTAAAAAAGAAGATATGACAGCCTTTAACTGTTTATGCACTTGATCCATGTGACGTGTCAGTCTTTCTAGCTTGCAGCTGTTGGCAAAATCTCCTTGCAAGCCTTAAACCATAGAGGCAACTGAGAGCTTGTAGTTAAGTGGTGGCACTCGGCTTTGGAAGTGAGTTTTTTCTTTCTTTCTTGTTTTTTTTAATCTTACATATACGACGATGCTTTGGTTAAAAACTTTTGTTTGATTGTCCTGACGGAGTTAGGGCTTGAAAACGAAACTCAATCTCTTAGTGGGGCTTATACTGAGAGCTTTGTGTTTGCATTGTCAACAATGAACCGTCAAGATACAACATCTTCTGGATTCTCGAGTAAAGTATTAATAGATAATTGTTTAGCAACCTATCGGCCGCATCAGCCCAGGTCTTGTCTACACATTCCATCAAAAATGAAAGAGCCATGTTGGTTCATAACAGGCAGCAAGAACTCGATATTTGAGCATGAATATATGTGGTATATTCTCAGTTTTAATCAATTTCACCAGTTTACTTTCATCAGAAATATTTTCAGATTTTTTTTAACATGCTTGTGGCAATTATTTGTAGGAACAAGTATTTTAATTGTATTGTTTTTACCTGATCAAAATTTGGACAGTAACGTAACTTCACCAACCCTTACTTTATTTAATTGAAATTACATATTTAATCACAATGAAATAAACATATACAACCAACAGACCTAAAGAGTATGTATCATTTGTGCAAAACTCCTGAAAAGGTTTTCCCCCCTAGTCATGCTATCAAGGTCATTTTCTGATTAAACTTACTTGTAGACAAAACACTGTCTTTTGTTTTAGAGCTCCAGATTGTATTATCTTTATAAAATGTCTGCAACATCCAGGCGGAGTTCGTGCATTTAGTGTTTTGAACTGTACTGTAGGTTGAGTTATTACAATAGACTGAGAGGAAGAGTGTGTGCCAAGTCAGTTTTAGCCATGAATCAATATTACATTTAGTACAGATGATAAAAGGCAACTCTTCTTCTGCACTGACTCTGTCTTAATCTTTTTGATATAAACTCAGCTTTGTTTGGCATTACTTTTAATTCCCTCTGCACTTTTTGCTGTATCAAAAAACCCTCTCGGTTCTCTTGCATTTCTTCAAGATGGCCTCCTCTGCCCAGCAAATTAGTTTCCCTTCCCTCTGCTTCTAGGCTTTTTTCAGAAGTGAAAATTGAGTTACCTCTGTTTTTTTAATGTCACGTGTACAGTACTGCCAGTTGATAGTTGTTCAGTGGAGTTGTGATACACAGAGATCAACAGAAAGCCATTGTAAAGCTGATCAGATGATAGACACAAATCAACAAGCACTGGCACTCGACTGCAGCGAATGCCTGATGATTGTATTCATGTTGACTGTCTCTCTGTCATAACCAAACTGTACATAATATGGACATAATGGGATTTTTCATTCCCTCGAGTAGTGGAAACCATATTTAGCCACAATCTATACGCAGAAACAGAAGGGAGCTTACACGATGCAGATTATCAACAATGAGATGTAACCATATCTGCATGTACGATATCATCTCGTCATCGTCGTCAAGCCGCTGATTTTCCTACCTGTATACTGATGAATGTATTTTTCATTTTGTTTGATCTCTGCACCATCTGGGAGAGAGTCATGCTCGATGCATCAGCCTTTTAATCTTCTGCTGGTGCTACAAAGTCTTGTGCTATGCTGCTCAGCGCTACTTGCTATTTTTGGCATCCTGTGTACATAGTATTGTAAATGCTTGTTTGTACAGTGATCATTAACAATATCTATTTCTTTCTTAACACAGTGCATTTGTTATTGAAATGTAGTGTGCTCATTTAATTCAAATTGAATTTAGCTTTTTAGTATTATGAAAAACTGCAGCGTTGATGGTAGCTTTTTGGTACCAAATGAAATGTGTCTGTAGCACTAAGTATAGATGACAGTAAAAAGTTAGAATAAAAAGACTGGGCGTATTTATAATCTGGTTTACTTGATCAAATAGCTTCAGATTTCAAAGAAAACCAAAGTCTGGTATCATATTGACAACACCAACCAACCAAAAGCTTCTTATTCCATTAACATTGTTAAAAATCTATGCGGGAAGAATGTGGTTGATTTCACATACATGTTCAGGTGTCTTTCTAGTTACATGCTAATACATGAAAACTACAGAAAAATACTTAAATTAAATTAAATGTCCCTTTCCCATTAGATGGCACTACATGTCATTCACATAAGCTATGGTCAAGGTTGTGATCGTTGTGAGTGTCTCTGTTTTTTTTGTTTTTTTTTCACTCAGGACCTCGGAAGGTACCAGATGATATTGTGCCGACCTTGTAGATACATGGAAGCAGAGGAGAATGCGAACAGCTTGTTGTTGTTTTTTTTGATGGAAATGAGGACATGTTTTGTCGAATGGGGTTATAGCATCGTACTATGTTACTCTGACCATAACTATCATCTCAGACGCAAAGAAGAGCCCATAGCAGCCAATATTTTAACCCGAACAAACGACCAGTGCTGTGGCAAGCGTTCCTTTAAAGAGGACAGCACCATAAACAGAGGGCTGGAGAGGAGGAGACTCGTTTTCAGCGGCCCACAGCAGCAGAGGTTCAAACCTCGGCATGAAAAATGATCAGGCCTCTCACACCAGAATCATCTGTCTGGAGGATAATTGGTCTCTTCTTTGCCACGTTTCACCTTGCAGCTGTACACTTTCCTCTGAGGATGATGTGGATGAACACCAGCCCGTGTGTGTGTGTGTGTGTGTGTGTGCGTGCATGTGTGTTCGCATTTGTGAGTGTGTGTCTGTGCGTTCACATGCACGTGTGAGTCAGTGGTGGTCTAGGCGGAGGTAGTGGTGGGTCCACCTGCTCGGTCCAAGTCACAGTCCATTCATCTAACTCTTTAAAGCGGGCGGCCTCGCTGTGGGGCTCCGTGAGAGTAATGTATCTACATCAAGGCTTTGCTTTGCTTGCCAAAATATCATTTATTTAATTACCTTGAAAGTCTTTAACATCCTCACTTTCCTGCTGTACAGTAAATACCATGAGGGAGCGACTGTGAAAGGTCAACCTTCTGTTATGCAAGGGCCAATATATCAAGCATTTGTTTATAATTGTCTGTGCACGCTGATAGAAGGCTATTTTTTAGAATTGAATTGTTTTCATTCGCTAAAACACATTACACAAATACGTAAAACCTGCATTGTAGGAACACTTGTATCTACTATATTATATTCACATGTAGAAATTGCCAAACAATATAATGTGACCTGGTTTTGTAAACCAAAGAATACAATGGCACTGTACATATGTTTAGCTCATTTGAAAATGTAGATACATAGGCCTGTGTGTGTGTGTGTGTGTGTGTGTGTGTGTGTGTGTGTGTGTGTGTGTGTGTGTGTGTGTGTGTGTGTGTGTGTGTGTGTGTGTGTGTGTGTGTGTGTGTGTGTGTGTTAGCTGTGTTACAAGAGTAACACAGCTAACAAAGAAATCACAACGGTTGTTTTAACTGAGACCAACCACGGGTGTACAAATCTACAAAAACAAAAAAAAAAATGATAATTGATAAGGAGAGAAAATATCCAAATGTATGTACAGCCTCGCCATTGGTTATGGAGAACTGTGATTTGTACATTAAGCAAAGGAGGCCTACAGCCATGTGTGAAATCTTATAAACCTAATTTAGGACTGGGCCTATTGATACATGATTGACAGCAAGGTAGACCAAATGGTTCATGTGCGGTTCATCACATAGTGGGCAGAATGATAGCATTTTGCTGACTAGCACCAATCAGTAATGAGGCCAACCTTTATGTAGAATACAACTAAATACAAAAACCACCAAGAAGTGATGGTACTGAAAACGTCCTGACAATATGTCTGAGACAATCAAGTGCAAGTGCAGTGCAGATAGAATAACAGCTAAGCGAGATATAAAGTGAATCGCTGTGAGTGGAGGAGAACAATATTTTCATGCAGTGTGTAGAAGTTGGTGTTGAACCCATTGGTAGACTTTGTTTTTTTTTTTTTTTTTTTACAATTGACTGCTCTGAAGGGAGAAAGTCAATCCAGAGGGGGGAGGAGTGCTGCAATACCACAGCAGAGCAGAGAAAGAAGTGCTACATTAACTAAACATTGCCCTTCGGGCTGCTAAAGGTCCTGGAGGTACTGTACAGATGTGCATCTCTTGTACCCACTTTCCCCCCAAGTTGTGAATTGTGAAAGACCAGCTGGCACCTGAGAATTCCTGTTGCTCCTCAAGACCAAGGTGACCTTGTAAAACCACAAACCACAGAATAAAACACTCCAGCTTTATCACCATTCAATTTATGAGTTATCTCACTGCTGCCCCTCATTTTCATTTCTTTCAAATCACAAGGACTTTTTTTCAACCTTGATACTTCTTGGATCAATCATAGATGTGCAGGGCTGCTCTGGAGACCTCCTGCTCACAGGGTCATCTGAGAGTCAAACACTCATGTAGTCAGGTCACTTTAACCTCTCTCTGCAGGAGTGACTGCAGCGACATGACAAAAACCGCACGTCATCTGAAGGGCTGACTGCTGATAAGACAAGTGCAAAGATTTGGAGTGACAGCTATCATATTCACTCTCGTTTCAAGGAGAATTTGGCTTTGCATCATCTGGCCCTCACCCCCTTTACATGCAGAGCGTTTCATAACACGTGAACCCAAATGAACACCGCCTCACTGGAGGTAAGCGTTAGAAAAATGAGGAATTATGCCAATGTGTTGCTTTTAAGTACAAAAAAACCCTGTCTGCTTTCTCTTTATTTTGCAGACGAGTCTCTGTGTACACTGTGCAGTTTCACCAGTGGCAGATGTGGCTATACAACCCATGAAGTGACATCAAATGCACGCAGCTCTACTGTAGAAATGAGCCACGTTCCCCCTCGTAGTACCTCCGCTAACCGAGAATCAGATCTCTTTAGAAGCCTTCCTGTCCCATCTCTCCTTGCGGCAAGAGATGTGGTGTGACAATGACCGGGGCTTTTCACATACAATGGAGTCATCTTTCCCAGGCTCGCATTAACTCCACCTGACACCTGACACTGAACATGAACTCCCATCGGGAGACTGAGAGCTCCGTGGCTGTGAAGTCTGACTGGGCGCCAGAGTGGCCCTGGGCACCAACAGCAGCCGTGGCAGGAGTTGATCCAATCACAGGTAGAGTCGTTTCCCCGGAATTATCCTTAAACGAAAACACCCGACCCCACAGAGCTAAGGTCGAACATAGAGCCTTGTTTACCACGGCCCCTCCTGATGTCGACCCATCTATTTTCATTTCTAAGTAAGGCGAAATGACAGAGGTCGTATGCTGACAGTGGACATGTCAAAGGCTCCAGCTCAGCTGCAGCGATAGCTGTGTTGTGAGGGGATGACTATTGAGCAAGCCTGAAGGAGTACAGGCCCATGAGCATCAGTATAGTGTGTGATTTCAAAGTTAATTTAACTTCAACTGCACTATGAACATCCGATAAATGTGCATGCTTGGTTCCGAGGGGGCTCCAAACTTTGCACTATCATTAACCACCAAGGCAGAAGTAATTTGATCAAGGCTAATTTTGTTATTAGCCTGATTGTGTCCTCTGCCTGACCCAGGCAAGGCGACAGAGACAAATGGAGGATCCCTCCCTTTGGTAACATGGTACATGCCTACAAAAAAACCAAAAAAACAAGTGGCAGAGTATTTTACCCCTTTTCTATCTGTTTCATTAGCTTTTAAAATCCCACACGGTTCTCCATTTCACAGTGTGCAGGAATGTGATTTATTTTCAATGTCAACTAAGTGCAGTTTGGACATTTTAATTAATACTACGAATAAAATATTTGAAGATACATGATATATGAATTCAATTGAAGGAAGAAATACGTTAATGAACATTTAAATGAAGAAAAGAAAGTGCAGAAAAGTTTCACTTCTCACTTGAAAATCTGAGAATTTCTGACCTCTAAGTATTTTTTTGTTGATTTGTAAAACAAACAGAGTTCTTAGGAAATGAACGGCAATCACACACTTTGATTGCTCCTCAGTCGCACAGCTGCCTACGGATCTGAAAGGCTCTAGTGCTTCCTCCTGCACAAGTACCTTGATGCTAATCAGCCGGTTTGTAATTGAGACTGAAAATGCTGCTCCCGCTACATAGGATCCCTCGGTTGCCATGGAAACCAGAGAATCTTCTTCATCATGAGAAGCCAACTGATAACAACTTGTTCTTTCTTGAATGAAACAGTCATCAAAGACACACACACAAGAAGCTTCGAGAAAAGTGGAGACCCAAAAAAAAAAAGTCTGTTGTTTTTAAAAATCTAGAATCCATTTTTATCGTTGGGTCGCTGTGAGGGCAACAGCAGATTGGGCGGTTTGTGAACATCTTTAAAGTGAAATTTGCTCCGCTGAGTGATGAATTCGCTGAACGTTTCTGTACCAGCTGCCTTTGCAACCATGTCTCCTAGAAATAACCTTCACATGCAACTAATGTGAAACTGCAAATACATTTTGAAGGGAAACTTAATTGAAACTGGATTACGTGTTCTGTTCACATTATGACGTAATGTCAATCTTTGTACTTCGTGTCAATCCATAGTTTTCCCTTTGTCAACCACACCCCCGCTGCAATGGCTCCATGTCCTTCCCTGGTAAAAAACCGCTGGTCTATATTCAGATGATGTCATCACTTCACTAAATACAGTGGGAAATGCTCACGGCTTGCAAAAAACTCTGATGCATGTCTGAAATGCACACAAATCAAACTGGAAAGCTGAATTCTGTTACAGAGTGAAAGTGACAGCCTGCTGGCCTCATGGGCAGCTGGAAGGGCAGCGTGCTCTCCTCAAAGTTCCCCTACTGCTTCTGCCGCAGACCCGAACACAGAGAAGGCATGAAATGTTCGCAAAGCCTGGAAAACCTCGAGCCATGCATTTCCTGCGCCACCTAACCTAATATGACATGTATCCCTACAGCAATGCAGAATTTATGCTGGATAGTCTGGCTTCGCCCCGACTGTAGCCATGTGGGATCCTGTTTGCGATTTGGTACTATCTACCTCCTGCAAGAATATGTTCCTTTAACCAACCCGACAATGTTTCAACTGAAAAACTGTGAGAGACGCATGATTTATTTACCCTTAGTGAGGTGCAACTGTTCCTTTTCTGTATGGCAAGCCAAATTGCAGTGACAGCCTTTAAATGTTCAGCGGAATATGATGTCAATCATGCAATAATGTTACTGCAAACACCAGTCTATTGGAAAACTCTTGTTTCTTTTCGAGGGCTAGTTTACATCAATCACTTTTTCCGCTGCCCGTAAAAAGATGACAAGCTGTAGGTCACAATATGTCTACCAAATCCCTTGGTCATCACACCCATGATAATGTCGCTGCGGTTCGCTGTGCAGCACATATCGTCCTGTTCTCGTTTCCATCGTGTGTTGTCACACGCTGGCAACTCATAAAGCCCATGAAACTATACATCCTGTGAATATGTGATGCCTCGGTGTCCATCTGAGTGAAAACATCTGTTGAGGAGCTTAAAAACTATGCCATAAGGTAATCAAAAGCATGATAATCACCACGCTAAAATCAGATCCCCAGGATGAAATACATTAACACAGCATCATATGGCAGCCAGCCCCCCCCCCCTCCTATTCCAGTCACTTCATTACCCCTGATGTCAGTTTCTCATATTTGCTGAGACATGCTCAATTCTCCAGGGCTTGTTGTCTCAAGAAAAGCTGCATCAGCAGTGGGATCATCAGAAAAGGAAAAAATAAAAAGGAAAAGAAAAAATGTAGCTGGGATAGAGAAAAGCCACGGACAACACATCCAGCTTCTATTTTGATTTATTGCACTTTGTAATTACAACAACCAAAGGCCTTTGCACTGATGTGCAGATATTCAAGTACAAGCTGATTTATTTTTGTTGCCACACAATGAAAGTAGTTATGCCCCCATGTGGTTTGCTTATCGGCGTTTTGTGTGTGTGTGTGTGTGTGTGTGTGTGTGTGTGTGTGTGTGTGTGTGTGTGTGTGTGTGTGTGTGTGTGTGTGTGTGTGTGTGTGTGTGTGTGTGTGTGTGTGTGTGTGTGTGTGTGTGTGTGTGTGTGTGTGTGTGTGTGTGTGTGTGTGTGTGCGTAGTAGTTGTGCACGCGTGCAAACATTTCATTGTGCAGAAGTCAACACCTTTGGGAAATGAGTGCTGATGTCTGCAGAGTTGTAGGAAATGGATATAAGCCAAGTGTGTGGTTGTGATACTGTTCAGAGTTCGGTGGTAAGACGACTAAAGGATTCCTTGTCTGTTTTAATTTAGAACCAACAATTAAACGGTATAAATGAGGCAACAGAGAGGCCAGAGCTCCCTCCGTAGAAACAAAAACCAATGGTCCGTGCGTCGCAGTTCATTCGTTGTCTGCCTGCCTACTGTCCTGGCTTTCCGGACTTTCAGCCTCTTGACTCTTCCCCCCCGCCGCCCACCCACACACATGTTCCCGATCCTCTAAATCAGCTCTCAGTATTTATACCTTCCCACTTCCTCGCCAGATTGTCTCCTGTGCTTTCTACGCTGCAGCTTGGAAGAGAGGGACAACGCCAGCCTGAAGTGCAGTGCGCCCTCCAACACTCCCTGGACTCTCTTATTTAAGGTCCACTTTGCTCAAATCACAGAAATCTAGGTTTATTTGATGACATTGAACATAGAGGTCCATTCACTGACCATTGTCTGACAATGTTCTCAACTCGAGGTTCACCTGCGAGCTTTTTAAGGAAGTGGACCTTGAGTTAGGGTTTTTTTTTGACAATGAGCCAGCACTTTTAGGAGGTTACTCTTACATTTAAAGTAACAGCCGTGTTTCCCCATTCATTGCTAAGCAGGACCATGGAAGAACTACTAAAAGTAAATAAAAATGCGGGCTCAATTCAACTCCATACATTTTTGTTGTAGGGGGAACACTGGACAGTCGGCACTATTCTGAAACTCTTCATCAATAACGCTGATGGTGATTTTACCTGAGACATTATGCAGTTATTAGTTTATGAAAGACAATGAATGATTTCACCCATTGTGCACGACTTATCCAATTCAATTCTTGGTTCAGATGGTTTAGAGTTTTCCTTAGGCACTGGCTGTCTGCCGTACGGCTGGAAATTAAAACTTCCTTACTTCTCTCCTGTTTTCACTTACATCACTGTCACTTTTTATAGCCGTATAACTTTAACATTCATCTGACAGAAGGGTTTTAGCCACTGGACTGGACATCCTGCATGCGTCCACCCAAGATCGTCGGAGAAACACAGATTTGTGAAGTAAAACTGCTTTAATCAGAGTTTTAATTAGGAGGACAGCTGCTGATAATGACCACCAAACGGATCCTAACACAACAACTTTTAGCTCATTTGAAAATGTAGATACATAGCGTGTGTGTGTGTGTGTGTGTGTGTGTGTGTGTGTGTGTGTGTGTGTGTGTGTGTGTGTGTGTGTGTGTGTGTGTGTGTGTGTGTGTGTGTGTGTGTGTGTGTGTGTGTGTGTGTGTGTGTGTGTGTGTGTGTGTGTGTGTGTGTGTGTGTGTGTGTGTGAGAGAGAGAGAGAGAGAGAGAGAGAGAGAGAGAGAGAGAGAGAGAGAGAGAGAGAGAGAGAGAGAGAGAGAGAGAGAGAGAGAGAGAGAGAGAGAGAGAGAGAGAGAGAGAGAGAGAGAGAGAGAGAGAGAGAGAGAGAGAGAGAGAGAGAGAGAGAGAGACTAAGAAAAATTAAATAATTGGTGGGACAGGATGTGCAAAGGCGATGCGAGAGTAATTACTCATTGGCTGACAGCTATGTCTTATCCATTAGGCAGGAAAGAGAGAAAACAGAGGAATTTAATGAAAGAGACATTATAGTAATACTTTAGGGGCCTGTTCACTCAAATTACAAGATCAACAAGGTTTTTATTCAGTGTGCAGCCACCACAATTCAAGATGTTCGGGGGGAATTAGTTCCAATGTTTGTGTTATTCACTGTAAGAACTGTGACACTGACAACTTCATGATGTTTGCACTTTTTGTATTTGTAGTGAAATATACAGCCTGTTTTTAGTTTTTTCCCCCCACGATGTAGACTCACAGATGTATTTTTAACAGCCTGAAGCTCCTCTGATCTATTGCGCTGCAGGTTTGCAGCAGCTTGTTTTTGTTCGCAGTATCAAATGTTGAAAAAAGCAAAAAACTAAAAACAGGCTGTATATTTCACTTCCAAAAGCAAACCTGCAGCTGAACAGATTGTGAAATTCGGATTGTGGTGGGTTTATTGTATTTACTCGGACATAGTACGCATTAATGACTGAATAGATACAACAATGCAATATTATTATCATTATTATTTTCATTTTTTAAAATCCAACCATGTTTTCTAAAGCTGCATGAATCAATAATTTATATAGATGGAATGACTACTTGTAATATTTTTTTGCAACAAACGCGCTATCATCAACCTAAAATGCAGTTCCCCTCAGCTCTTCTCATCTTTTTGTGGCTTTGGTGTCATGGTCTGCAACTGCTTTAATTCATTGTCACCACTCTGATCAACCTCACTTTCAGCTGCACTAGGCAGATGTTTAAAAAAATAATAATAGCTCTGACTGGTGTTTGGTGCTGGGCAGGTAGCGTGAGATTATAGCAAGCTTTCTAAAGTTGGCGACTCACAACGGAGCATTTTGCAACTAAAAGCACCAGATATTTGCCTCAGGAGTTGGAGGACACTAAAAAAAAAATAAAAAGAGAAAATGTTAGATTTCCATTCACCAGGTGGTCAGAAACACAACTCCATGCATATATGCTTTTATTGCTCCATGTCTGCTGGATGTGTACTGTATATATTTAATTCTTTACCATATCTAACTATTGAAGTTAAAAACACATCTGTTGTGTGTTTACAGCTTGGTGAGCTGGCCCCAAGTGGCCAAAGAAACATTTGATGCTTTTTAAAAATCCATGATTGTTTTAAATGGGAATATGGGTACTAAACATTTCAAAAATAAATTGAAAATGGCGGACGCTTTTGGATCTTTTCAACCTCATCTCTGACTTAGTGCATCCATTCAACCATTGGTCAATAAGACATCTCCAGAGCACTGCTCCTGCAGAAGCATCTGGATAAAGCCTATAGCTTGTTGTAGGCATTAGCTTGCACTTGACAAATAAAGCACTAACGAGATAGCGATCACAGAGGGCCCAACTCCAAAGGCAGCCGGCTTGCCTGGCAGCTCTTGATAATCTCTTCCTTGGTTTCACTCGGCTTCCTTTAATCTGAGTTCACATAATCCTTTTTTCCCCTCCTGATCAAGTAAACGCTTAATTATGGCTAATGAATTCCATCCAGAGCTTGGGTAAACATGTCTATCAAACAAGATCACGCTGATTTTGAAGAGAGAAGAGAGGCGACCAAATTTATTTTTAAATAACAAAACAAAAAGAATATGGGAGAACAGTCACTGACGGTTGGTTCCATGTCTCTAATAGCAGCAATTTATTGCTAAAAGGAAAGAGAAAATATATAGTATACTGAATTCTTCTGTGAATGAATTCATGTTAGCACATTATCTTTTCCAGGATCAATCAAACCAGTAATGCTTTGTGCATTGTGTTAAATGTTCACTCATTTGATTTACAAGCTAAAATCTGGAGTTTTACCAACGATCTGCAACAGGATTTAGAATAATGGAAACTACATGCAGTCAAAGGCATCTATCAATACAGCATCCTTGCTTTGTGGATTTCATTATGTACAACATACGAAATATATGTAAAGACTGTATTTTCTGATAGAAATGGATGGAAAGAAAATGTTTACTGTGTCCGTGAGAGCGATTCCTAACTGGGATGTGTCTTAGTTGGGAAATTTGAGCTCTTGTTACCCTGCCTATTCATATAGAGTAGATGGTTGTTTTTCGTGGCCTTTGTTTGTTAGTGCCTATGTGCGAATGAAGTCCATAAATTGTTGATGAGGGGACTGCAGGTGGCAGAAATGCAAGAGAAAGAGGGGTAAAGTACAGGCAAGGCACTGAGTGTCATTACAAATGTGCCGGTCCACTAATTTGGAGAACAGGCTGTTTTTGGTGTCATTATTTGGAGCCATGAAGTAAATGCATGTTGAAACCATGTTATACCATGGAGTAATTACACTGATATTTATTCTTGTCAGTGGAAAATCAGCACATCTGAACTCAAATAAAAGTAGTGGAATTGATGATTGTTTGTTTTAAGCGATTACTTGTAAAAAACAAAAAAAAATGTCAGCAGTCAGTTGATTGGCTACCGAGCTGCCGATCGCAGGATGTTATTTACTCTGAGGAAGCGACCACATTGAACCAATTTACCCCGGTGCTACACAGGTTATGATTATGACACACTCCATCAGTTTTAGAAGCCCGTTGCTTATCTTGGCTCTGAATATTGTTTACTGTTGGATTTCAGCAATCTATGAGACGCGACTGTCTACCTTGGGTTGGCCTTTGTCATTAACTACCTATGCTTGACAGTTGGGTCTGGGCAATTTGTGCCTGGCATCCTTGAATGGGTTCCCCCCTAATGAGGCTGATAGAATGACCATTCATCCACAGGGGGGGCTCTTGATGTGCCACGGTTCAAATGTTAATCACCCGAGCTACTTGGCAATTTGACAGAGCTCCATTCACCACTTGCTCTGTGAATGTGTTCTCTCTCAAAGACAGGCTTGTGTGTTTTCTCTTATCTCCTGATGTGGGACGAGACACAGGGAGTCCCTGCCGGCCCTGTTTTACAGTCCTCAGCTTAGCTCTCCCTCATTTTTTTTAAAATATATTAACGGACAGAGCGGTGGCACGCTCATCCGCTGTGGCACTGCTCTCGGGAATGACGGTGTGGCCCGCTGACAAGGTCCCATCCGGACTCCCTCCATCATCATGTCAGCGTTCAGTGGGAGTTCAGTCTCCTGCACAAAAGGGTCTTGTTTATACTTACAACTCAGCTAACCTCCCTCGCCGGGGTGTTTACAACCCCCTTTCATTGAATCTGGATAGCCAAACAATCTTATTCAAACTGCCGTGGAAGAAAACTTGGCTTCCACAGTGGAAAGGTATTATTATGGTAGAAAGTAACACTAAATAGTTTGTATATTACACTAAGGTTAATGTTTACAAAAATATTTCATAATCAAACCAATCAGATGGAACTCCATGAAAAAAAGCGAACAAATTGAAATCAATGGCATTCATTTTTACTCCTATTGGACTATTACAAGTGAATAAACTATACATTTGTTCTGGTTTTCAGTAAATACATTGCTTGAATCATTTATCCTGACAACTCAATTTTAATAAATGATATAAATAATCGGCATGTTATCATATGGCCGCATGCTTACACTGAGAGTAAATAAATTATAATAATCCCCACATCAGCAGTATTGTTTGCAAACACAAAATGAGGATCTTCATATTTCTTTGGATTGGAGCCTCATAAAGACACATCTCTGCTTGGGTTTTTCTTTTCAACTCTCTATGTAACAAATATTGCTATAAACTCTGGTCAGGGAGATTTGCCCTATTCATCTTTTGGCCCAAAATTTCCCCAACATCTAAGATAACTCCAAACGAAATGCAGTTTCCACTGATACAGCAAATAACCAGTCAAATCGGTATCAGCCCACGTCAGTCTGCTGTGTTGTACATTCACAAACTCTCCTCCCTCCACTGAACCTCGTCAAGAGCACGAGCGTACTTGTTAAATCCATATAGGTTACGTTTCTTTAAAGATTTGCCCTGTTTACTTTGAGCAAACTAAACTGGCATTGGTCATATGTTAGCCAAGATCAAAGCCTTCCAGGTCATGGGTTATGGATTTAGCCCCTGTGAGAGCAGAACAATATATATTTATATAGCATGAAGTCCAAATGATCAAATGCTGGCCCGCTCAGAGATTCGATGCAGTCTGGTTACTCCATCACAGAGTGCACAACCTGCTCATACAGATCCACACGATTACACTCTAGTAGTTTATGACTACACCTCATTGCTGGGCTGTCGTTAAACCCTCAGTGGTCCTAATGGCCGGCAGCAGTGTACCTCCCTTGAAACAAGTGATGAATTACAGCAAGTGTTACACTCCAGCTGGGGATCCAATAGTAAATGGCCTTCTTTCTTTTTGGAGGTATTTTTGTGACACTAAATTGAGCAGGGGGGCCACTTGATATCAGGGGGCCACTTGTTGTGGAGGGAAATACAATAATACCTCCTTATCAATATATATAGCATGATTGAAATTCTTTACAGAATAATGCACACAGAGGAATAGTTTCTGCTCTTGTCATGTTAGTATGTTTTGACGAGGCTCCTCCACGGCAGCTCGGCGTGGACAGGGGTGTGGGGGGGATGCGCCATCTGTCGCTGACAGTAATGAAACAGCCGTTTAACGCAAGGCGACAACCAACACGTGTAGAATCATCACTTTCTCAAGGTGTGGAAGTGGCAATGTCATATTCTTAATCATAATATCCATCCCTGCTCTGAGGCCAGATTAAACAGCCCATTACCCTGAATCTCATTTAAGTGCAGGCAGACACCTTCATAGGTGTAACCCAATGTGCACTGGGGTGGGATATTTTACACATGTAGTTGGCAGAATTCTCTGCAGTATGGCTCTAAATGAAATACTTTGTATTATTACATTTTCATACTTGTCTAATGTCAAAAATATTTATCGTGGTATCATCAAAGTGTCAACCTCTCTGCTCAGTTTCATGGATCTCTAATTAAAATTGATTTATATGGTGGTGTGAAAACGTGTGATATAACTTTACTTTTCAAGCAAATGGGAATGTAGTTCAGTTTTATTCATCTAGCTTAATTCACACAATCATATTTAATTGTGCTTGGTGAACAACCAAAATATATACCATTTATGGGCCCACTACGAAGGTAAACATAATCATTCATCAATCTTTTCTGTGCAAAGTTGTGACTTAGATATAGCTTTACTGTTCTTATAGGTGTTTTCCTCAGCTCTTTGCCTGCTACAGTATGTCCTTTGTGTAGTGCTTTGCACTACTTTCTTACATTTTGCTCATGTTCTCTAATTTCCTAAATATTCTTCCGAAGAGAGCTGTTACCCGTTCCATTTAAGTTAATGAAAACATCTATAGTTGAATAGCAGAACGTAAAGTCTCACCCACGGGAAACAGGATAATTTCAGGTCCTTGCCAAAAAAGACCGTCACCTGGGAAAAAGATCTCTTCTCCCTCAACTGAACGTGTCAGCTGTGCCAAGGTTGAAAATAAATTAAATTCCCTCAACTTTACCACATACAAGTGGATGAAAACCTCATTGACACTGTATTCTATACTTCCTGAGCTGCTGGTCCGGAAACCAGCTGACATTAGATTCAGGGACATGAAATCTGTTACAAAACGCCCTTTGTTGCCGATGACTATGCTGACAATATTCCCTGATCTGTCCAGTACCCGATTGAGAGCGACACCACAGCGGATCTAGGTGAGGAAGCTGGCTGAACCAGGGAGCAAGGCCAAAGACCTGTTGCGTGTCAAACACTGATCTCTGGACAGTTTTTGTCTGGGGTAAAAAAAAAAGCGATGGAAACAACAAGCACCTAACATTTGATGTCTCAACAGGAGTTCAGCTGGAAGGCATATTGTTCTAGATGAGCTGCCCTAGAATATGGCACTGCTTGGTGACAAGTTATTGCAGAGACCTATGATACAGCTAAGGCCATGAGGAGTCACTCTCAGTGGCATTTGGAAGTAAACAACAGACCTAGAGCAGCTAAAGCTAATGTCACACCATCAAAGAGGACCACAGAAGAACATGCAGTGGAAAATCTAAAAATGAAGATACTCAAGACGGACAATAAATGAAACCAAAGACTCTGTCAGTAGGGAACAATTTAATAACAGATGTTAAAAGCAAAGTTTTGAAAACTGTCCGTTTATCCAATTCTACTGTTAGCAACATGGTCCAAACACACAACCGTCATTTGATCATCCAGAAACAGATACTTATTGTGCATGTTGGCGCTCCTGCAATGGAACGTTACATTGGCTCAGGGCTGTTAGAAAGGGACATCATACACTTATTGGTCATTCTACAGCAAGTCCCTGCCCGGATATTAGTGTCAGGTCCTATACTCACAGTCGGGGAAGAAAAGGAGTGTTTGCTTTTCCCCTGCATTCACTGTTCAAACACTGAGTTTTATTGGCCATTTCAACCTGTTCTGAGAGCAGTGAAACTGTTACAGGATGCACAGGGTCCAATTAAACCAAGTGGGGGTCCAGTCGATAGGTTTACAGCCAACTTAACCTATGGCCTCCAAGAGCCCCACTGCTGTTTTTTGGAAAGAAGAATATAATTCTCTCCTAACAATTAGAACAACGCCATGGATCATTCCCAGCCTCACCTGTCAGGCTTCTCTAAGACAAGCTTTTGTAGAACATGCTGACCTCTAAGACAGATATATGGTCCCTTACATCACCCTCTATTCCTATTCGCTCAAACACCACCTTTTTAAAAATATTTTATTTTCCTCTTAATGTACTTTAATGTTTATTGTTTTTTATTTCAAATGTCTAAATGTGACTTGCCTTGGGTCCAAATGGGGCTATTAATAAACATGCCTTGCCTTGTAAATCAGTGATAAGATGTGAATATTTTAAGGATTAACTGATAGTCGATAAATTGCAGCCTGAATACCTGAATTTAAAAGAACACCTGTTTTGACACAAGTGTTGCTGACATACTGACATCTCTGCATAACTGATGCCAGCGCTGAGGGCTCTAAATGTAAACATGGTTAGACCTTGGGAAATAATAAAGATTTATTGCCTGACGGCGTGCGCCTTCTTAACCCAGCGTCAGATATACAAGTGTCAAAAGGCAGGACAGATAACATGCTTTAATCACTGTTGTTTACACCACGTCCCACCTCACTGGGAATGTTGTACTGTTGACATAACAGAGTTTTTCAACCAAATTATAAGAGTTCATTTAGTGCTTTACGTGGGAGGAATATCTATGCATATATATGAATGCATATTGGTTATAATAAAATGCATGATTTTTTTAAAATAAAAGATCTGTATTGTAGCATGCTACAGTTCTACTCTCCAATGCAATGTTGACATTCGGACCCTAAATATCAGATTAAATTTATGAGTAGCTATTTGTGTAAACACAACTTTTGTAATATAGAGAACGTACTTACACTGTTGACTCGTATTAAAAGTTATGTTCAAATATTGTGAAATCTATTGTTAGCTGTACAATTATATGTAATATTATGGATTTCGTACTAGACAGATTTTTAAAAAAAAGTTTTCCTTGCTGACATTTGGACCGACATGTTTCAGTATGTTCCTGAATGTCCAAGAGAATTTCAGGATATGAGAACGCGAACAAAATGAGGGCAATATCCAGCAAACACAGATTTTCACTTCACCAAAAAAGCAATGACTGACTCAGTCCAACTTGATTGCGTTTTATTCTTGCGTAAGTGCCCACTTGAACATGACTATTGCACACATAGTTTTGTTTTTAACTGATTTAAACTGAGAAAATACTTTTGGTTATTGAAAAGAAGATTAGTTGAAAAAGAAATCCATCAGGATTTTAGTTTGGCCCATATCCAGACGTTTTCTGTTGCAAGAAAACGCTGCTCATTGTAAGCACTTTAAAGGTCTTCCCTGTAATGTGTAAGTGATGAGTATGAGTGTGTTAGCATATCTTAATACATTTTATGATGATCTCAAATAATTTGATGTCTGTGTGTAACTGATTAGTATTATAACTATGTAGAGGATATTTTCAGGGTGCGTCGCTTTCACTACACATTAGATACTGCATGAATTCTGGAGAAGTCTAGAAGTAGCTGAAAAAAGAAATCCTCCTGTTCCTTAGATAATTAAAGAACAAGACCATACAGTCAAAATAGAGATTATATATGATTATTATTTAAAAAATAAATAACCCGAATGTTTTTTCAACAGGTCAAACAAAGGACGATTTTCAGTGTGTTAGCATATCTTAATACATTTTATGATGATCTCAAATAATTTGATGTCTGTGTGTAAGTGATTAGTATTATAACTATGTGGAGGATATTTTTTAGGGTGCGTCACTTTCACTACACATTAGACGCTGTATGAATGCTGGAGAAGTGGAGGGGAAAATGAAGCAGCTCTCCCAAAGTTTTTACCTTCCCCCTCGGGCACTGAAACTTTTAAGGCAAATCTGCCAGTGGGTGGAGAGGGAGGCTATGCTCTTCATGCTAGAGCTCACCTGGGAGCCTGACAAGACCTTGCTTTATGGGTCTGCAATTCCCTTCATGTACAACATTTGAGTTAATAGAAGTCTTCATCCCTGACCAACCTCATCAGGAGCTTACTGCCAAGGAAATTATGGGGCTAAAAATGGCGGTGCGACAGCAGCAGGGTAACTGGGGGGGAGGCCTGCTGCGGCAGGACAAGGGAATATCATTACAAGGTTAGATGACATTCGGATATCACAAAAATAATAGTCAGAGTGTAGCAGGGGGAGACTTGTATTTTTCATGTTAAAAATGCTGAATATACCATCAAATAGCATTTCATATGTTTTCCTACCACATCCATTCTTGCAATTGAGTATAACAACTGAAGCAAGTTCACATTTATAGTTCTATTTAGGCACTTCAAGTAAAATATCTTGACTGGAGATCTTAAGTGTGGTAGTAGCTGTACATATACAGCACCTCTGGGCAGATAAATTATGTAAGATATACAATGGACAGTGGTAAACTAACAACTGGATATAAACCTCAATTTCATTTTTGTGTGTGGTGTCTGGGAAGTGACTGCCTAAATTAGCTTTTGGATTGATGCATTATGGGAAGGACAAGGGGAGTGCCAAAACCATGCCGTCAGTGCCACTTAGGAGGGGAAAAGCTCCAGATTAACATATGGTGTATTCAATCTTTCTAAGCCTTGTGGGGGGGCGGCAATTAGTGATACAGTGAAAAGTTCCATTAAGGACCGGCTGCTTGTATTTGCTCTTTATTATTGCAAATAGATGTTCTCCCTTATTTCTCTTCCATTGTTTCATGAGCACTCCATTTCTGACAAAATGCTCTGCAGTTTAGATCTTTGCTTATATTTGCTTCCGATATTTTGTGGAGTGGGATACTTGTACGCCAATTGATCAAGTTGTCTGCATAGAGTGGTCAGGTACACCGCATTGCTTTCCATCTAAGACAAAGCTGCTAAACAAATAAATATGTATATCCAACATATGGTAATGGTAAGGTCTGAAATCAGTCATTCGGGGTGCAGAGTATAAGTGTAACAGTGTGCCGGGGACAGATTCATTCTCTTTGTCAGGAGCACTGTATAAGCAGTAAGCAAGCGTCTCACTGGCAGTTTATTGGTTTTTCAAACAGTTTTGAACCCATGACTCTTGCCAAATGTTTTGATATATAACACAGCTATCCACCCAGATTACAGACCTCAAGCTCTGCCAAGTAAATGTCCCAACCCTCACTAAAGATTGGTTAAAAGAGAAGGTAAACCTACTCACAGTCATTCTGACCTGCAAGGAGAAAAATCTGTCAGAGGCATCAGACAGTTGGGGTCATACGTTATATTCTTCTGACAGTTTATTCACCCCAGTAGATGGTGGGAGAAAGTATTTAATTCTCCTTATGTTGAAGCGATAACTCCTTAGAGCCAGCTGCAATGTGTCAGCGGATTATAAATGACACCTACCGTTTTTAGAGGAAGTAAGAAGTGATAACCTTCAACGGTTCCAACAGCTGTTGTTCTCCAGCAGACATATCATCAAAGTATTATGTTAAAACACGGTGAGAGGTGTTTTTTAGAAACCGTGTCAGGTAATCGTTTGATTGACAATGAAAACATGGTCGGTCCGAGTCACAGCTCTGCGTGGGAGGGAAGAACGAGAGCAAATATAATCAGAGTGAGAGAGAAAAACAAAGCATCCTCTGCAGCCGATTTGTAAAATATTTGTAGTGATATCCAAAATACTCGGCACACATGTACAGTGAAGACAGTGCTGGCTGTAAGCGCTGTCATTTTTAGCTTCTCTGGGAATCGGCTTGGCAGGCCTGACATGTCGCCGTTCCTCAAGATGTATAACACCCGCTCCAGCCAAATGAAATGTTCCCTAGAAAATTGAGGTCATATCTATTCAAATATTTGTTGTCCTGACGATCGAATAGTAGGGGAAACACATTATAAGAACAACAGTGTGATGACAGTGGAAATATTCAGCCTAATGATAACATTGTCAGGGAGCAATCAGTGAAGAGAACTCTTCTTTTTTGGTTAATCAAATTCTGCTACATAATAACGTTACATTAATAAATGCATGCCAGAGTTTTATATACATTCATCTTATTCATATATAACCTCGACATTCGTGGACGGGTCAGTCTTCACAGCATTAATCCAAAGCTACTGACAGATGAAGGCTTACCTGTTCTCAGCCTCTAGCTCTCAAAAATTCTTTGCACATGAATAAATAAATAAATAAAAACCTGTGATTTGACGGATTTGTAATGCAACATAATTTGACTGAGAATTAGCTGTAATATTTTACTTGCTTAATCAAACTGCAAGAAAGGGTAATGCACACTACTAATTGGATTGTGCCATTTAATTCAATAATGAACACGAGGGGGGGAAATGAAACAAATGAGCTACCCTACTCATTTATGCAATTCATTCCAAATCATATTGTTAGTGTCAGTACATAGTTAGTTATATTAAAACCTTGCACTCATAATAACGCCAGCAACTGCACAGTCTACAGTGAAGTGAAGAAGTAGCAGTGGTAATTATTCTGTTTGATCACTTCCAGTTGCTCATACAGATACAGTGATACTCAGGGTGGTAGTGCAGCTGTGCTGGGGTTTCCCTGCTTTCATCCATCAACTGTATCGTTCTGCACCTGCAGTTTGCATCAAGAGTGAATCATGTACTCAACACTATTAAAACGCACAGTGTAATAATTTTGACACATTTTGCTCACATTTGTTTTGCTCAGAATATTGTTTCAGCAACTCCCATTTTTGATCTAGACTGGTTATATCTGTATTCATCGCTCATTTGTCAGAATTGGTGACTTCTCCTTATCTGAGAGTTAACATTTTGGGTGTGGGTACTAGCCTGTTTGAAGCGAAGACGGCAACAAAAAGTCAAGCCATCAATCACACCACACACAGAACACATGGGAACGAAATGGCGTTTCTCATGGCCCAAATTGCTAACACAAATACACAATACACGCAAAAGATACACAACAGAGAAATCAGAAAATAAAAACACCATTACAGAAAATACAATATACAAAATACGAACGTCAAGTTATAAATAGGATGAGAAAATATAAATACTGGGAAAATAATCTGGGAATGGAGTAAAATATACTGAGTGAATGTCTGTAATATTAAATAAATAATGTCCAACTAGTGGCCTCAGTGTAGGTATTCATGGTATTAATAAACAGGAGGTATGCCTCAGCTGTAGTGAAGTCGCACATTGGATGTGCCGCCATCGCAGTCACTGGATCTGTCTCTGATAGGCCACTACCGGGACAGCCACGAATCACAACAGCGGGGTCATCCCTGTGTTCCCTCAGCCCTATGTTCCCTCATTTCTATGAATAGTTCCCCCCATCAAAATAAGGCCCTATGTTCCCCAGTCCCATGTTCCCTGAAGGATTTACCCCCAAATTAGGGTTAGCGTGAGGGAACATAGGGCTGAGGGAACATAGACATGCTCCCCACTACAGCTAGCGAACAGCTGGCCAACTGGTACAAGCAGTTCAGGACAAGTTATTCCTTTTTTGTTTGATTAAATGTTTGGTTGAATTTTGAATTCTAAATCACATTTTATGGATCAAATTATGGTCTTTTTCAACTCAAACTTTGATCTATTAAGTGTCACTCTGGGGCAGATAAGATGACGAGAAAGAAACTGCCTCAGAGTATCCACACTACCTCAATATCAACGTTTGATCCACTGAAGATTTGATATGCGGAACATTCAGCCCTCAGTGACACGTTGTTATTTGTAGAGTTCAAGTCATAACCTTATCGTAGCACAGCTGAGTTTAAGTACCATATAAAACATGGATTTGGACGTTGCAATCGGATTCAGATCAAATCAATCCGATTTTTAGAATGCTTTTAACCAAGGCAGCATACAGTAGTCTATGAGGAAGACAGGAAGTTTTCACTGGGTCACGCACAATATTAATCATCAGTGACGTCATGCTGTAATTGTGGATTTTTATTCAGATTAAGAAACAAATTTCCTCATCTTGATCCGTCTTGGCAGAGCAACATACAGTTATCAGGCTTGTCCTGCCTGAAACTGACAGGAGAGGAAACGGGATGTGGTCTGCCGGAGGCGTCTTCCCCGGGGAGAACCCAGGACATATGGCTGTTGCGATGCAGAGACTTGTTATTCTGCAGTAAAGGAGCCCCCCAGGACCAGTTAAGTAGTAATGACAGTATGGGACGAATTGACGAGAGCCATATTTCCACAGGTGCTGCGCTGCAGTCCCACTCATGGCTTGTGAGGCCTCTTCATACCCTGGTTCATCAAAGAGCGTAATTCCTTTACAAGATAAAATTACATTTGTCGTGGAGTTTCCTGTATGCATGGTGAGGGCTCGCAGCGTTGGTTGGGGTTTGTTATGTTGCGAGAGGCTATTACTTACCTTCCCAAGGCTAATAAGACTCTGATCACATTTAGTACATCCTGATCTGGCAGGTCAACAAGCGTGTAAAAACCAGTGTTCTCATTAGAGCACAGAACATTGATTAAGATTCAAATTAAAATGCGCAACGGCGCAGTGAAGCCCAAGGACCATGCATAGTAACATCAACACGTTTCAACACTCATCACGGGAAGTGTTTGCACCATGAAATTTTAAAGTTTTGCTTTGCCCATTGTCACAGTGTTTTTTCTTATTTTGTTGTTTTCATGTTCCTGTACTTGCGATCCACATGACATTACTGTATAGTGATGAACGACACTGTTATATGTTACATTATGCGGTGAGAAGGACATAAAGAGTGAGAAACACATGCACATCTGCCGCTAAAGCGTTTTCTTCAGGTTTTTTATTTTAATAGTAAGGTAGTATATAGAAGACGGGTTGCTTTCCATAACAAGACCGGACATGCAGGGGCCAGCTGAGTGCCGCGGAGAGGTGTGCAGCTTCTCAACTGTCTTGGGTCCACTGATTATGATCAGCCTGCGGAGAGCAGCTCCCAGCAGATATCAGCACATTATCTCAGGTTTAGTACAGCCTCTTAATCACACCAGGCCCAGGAATCCATTAGTCTCTGTCACTTTCTCCCCAACTCAGGAAGCTAGATCCCAATCTGCCATTTGAATGTTATGCTCTCTCTCTCTCTATCTCTCTCTACCCCCTCAACACATTTTTTCCATTCCATCCCTCAAGACATTCCCAAAACACTGCCTCGCCATTAGCTTTTCTGCATTTGTCCCCTACTGCGTATTTCCATTTGTGTCTGGGCAGCAATCTCCCTGTATATCATCTCACGATTCTATCAGCTTCATCCCTCCAAAAACACATTTTCTCCTCATGCCCCTTGTCAACAAGATGTATAGCATACAAGGCAATCTTGCAGCTGGAGAGCTGACATTCTTTCCAATGGCATGCCTTAAGCATGTGAAGTTATGTTGCGACAACCATATTGCATGAATTTTCCTGGAAATCCGTATAACATTATAGAAAGTTTTTATTGATTGCAATTGACTTTTTTTATGTTTTGAAATATTGCATCAATTCCCATGTATATACAATGAATAAAACACAGTATATAAAGTTAAAATGTCCCACACAGACCAAACAAGAACATTTAAATATTTTTCTTCTTTTGCTTAAGCCTCTGTGCAGACTATTTTTGCTTATAGAAAAATCAATAGAGCTCGAGTTATCAGATCCAACGTGTATTGGAAGAAAGTGCCAAAGGGGAGGGAGAGCAGAAGCAAAATCGATCCTGAGATATTGCCTTATTTAACAGGTGCCATAAATAGCAGCATTATGATGTTAACCATTGCTGAAGTTACAGAGAGGACAAGGAGAGGTCAGTCTGCTTGTTACACTCACTTTTTGCCTACTCACATGTATCAGAATCCTTTCCTGCCAAGCTTCACCCCCGTAGCCAGGTGTATTTTCCAAAATCCTGCATTGTCTCCTGCATTAAACTGCCACCAAATCGAACTTATCTGATTCATGACTTGGTAATCAGTAACACAAAGCTTGCTGCAGGAGCCAGGGCATGCATGCATACAAGAAAACTATGACTGTTAGAACTAAGTAAAGGGGACATTTGTGAAAAGATAGTGAAAATTAATCAATGCGGACAATAAGGGGGACACAAGCAGTTTACACAAATCAGTCCATCAATAAGGCAATGCATCATTTTAAAGAGGACTGGCACCGCTAAGTGGATTCGGTTAGGTAAATAAATGTATAATCATTGTGATTAATTGACAGATGAGGTACATTAATACAAGAAAAACACTATAATAAAAGGGAGGGAATGGCGGTGAGGAGCACCTGCGCAGTTTTTCTGATTGGCCAGGGACGCACAGAACTGCGCCCGGAAGAGAATTTTGAAGGAAACCAATTAGAGACCAGCGTCAGGTCACATGCTTGACTGAAGTTGAAGGACGCACATACACACTCATTCAACTGGCGCCCATGAAACTGTGGTTACGTATTGTAACTCCAGATTCTCTGAGGATAGGCGCAGCTGTTGAGGTGCTTACTTACCATGAACGTTTTTAATTTCATATTTATTTTGGTGTTTAAGTATACATTTATTTTTATGGAATTTTGATGGGGACGGCGCCCCTGCGACCTTTATTAACAAGCCACCACTGGTGAGGACAGCCTCCATGCTCAGAAGAAATGTTTTTGTTAACTGCACAGTAGCACCAGTAGCAGATTTATGTTTTCCACGGTTGTACTTTAAGAGAAGACTGCGTGCATTTATTTTAAAAATTGGTTTCACTCATTAACTCCACTTGGGATTTATATTACTATTGTGGTCAGGCTACTGTCAGCTGCTGCTTTTCTTACAATTAGCTTCTGTGACTATGTGGCCATGCTCCAGCGGCATCTGCTGAACCAGTACTGACACCCTTAGTGTGAACTACTGCAAGTGAGCCTCAGATATAACCTCAACCTAATCCATCCACCACCTCCCCACTTGCCTCTGCACATGAGCCATCTTGGCAGACCTACAGAGGGAAAAAAAAGGAGGGGGGGGGGGTTCAGAAATTGTATTCATGTCGCCCAACGTCACAAAAAGGTCTACTCACCATTTGAGGATAAATCTTGTCACTGGAGTGCGATTCTAAAAGTAATAGGATTAAAATGGGCAACCTAAACCCATGTGTGGTAACATCTGTTGTGTTGTGCATTTCAAACTAATACAGTGAAGAGTAGGTTTGCTTTAGCTTTATGGTAAATTGACTGTAAACCTATAATCCTAACTACAGAGAGTAATCTCATGGAGATTACACTATAGCGTTGCTGAAAAAGAAAACAGTGCTAATTACTACAACCACCATATCAGTTTTGTCAGCGATGATCAAAGCTATTTTTGTAAACTGATGATTGAGCCAGTTGTTCATATTTGGTGTTTTTGTGGCCAGAGGTGCATAGAACATCTGTGGTACAGTCGAGGGAGTTGGGTTTGATAGGAGCTAGCAAGGGTCTTTACAAATCAAATCTCTCCTCTCTTCTTGTTTAAAAGCGCTACACCCCCCCTGCCGTGGCGCACTGACAGCTTTATAATGGATAGTAGTCCGGAGCCAGGACCTGATCAAACCCTGCAACTACCTTTGCAAGGTGCAAATAAAGTATGGGGAACCGCACAACTTATCTAGGGCACCTAAAGCCTAATGCCAATGACAGGTGTGGGCCATAATTCACTTGAAAATGCATTTTATAGCGGGAAGGAACATTCTTAAGCAACTTAAAGAGCACCAGCTTAGCCCATTTTGTTTATCTCACAGTTACTCAGCACTAGAATTAAATCAGACAATCTGACAATGCTGCACAATTTCAATGAAACATTTAAAATACTTTCTTACCTATATAGTGACAATTGTATGAGCCAAACAATGTGATACTAAGACTCTATGCATAGCTCAGCTAATCAACTATCAGTGTTCCAACTGTGATGATAGTGTACGCTTCCAAAAATGTACTTATCAGGACCTTTTAAGGATTAAGAAAAAAAATGTCTCACAGGCCGATTGTTCATTTCTTGCAAGTATATATCTAGTGAAGACTTTTGGAGCCCGCTGTATGTGCAGACTTGCGAATATAAAAATCCTGCCACGTCTCAGCATACATACTTCTGGCAAGTGTATGAACTGCACTGGGTGTTTTCAAACTGCATGTTCAACGTAGACATTTATAAAACAGTATTCCCCAGAAAGGCTTTCTATGTAGGCTGGCAGACATTGTGCGAGCAGAGTTGCACCTGTTTTGGGTCTTAGTGTTGCTTTATCCAAACAGGAATGGACTGTTGGCGGTGGTGGAGGGTGGGGGGTTAGGTATTTTTGTCTTTGCTCTGACAGCTTCAGAGGCACAAGAGGAGTCCTAAGGTTGCAGGTGCCGTGCTGCAAATGTCACACTAACAGATGAGCTCATGGCGTCTCCCACACGAGACGGAGGAGGGAGATGGAAGAAGGGGTCAACCATGCATGATGATGAAAACCAATACTGCACAATATGGCGAGACACAGACCAAAGCCTGACGTTGACATCTTTCAGGGAAGGAAATTGAGGATCAGAAGTCATTCATCCAAATTTGCCACTTCTGCCAATAGCAACCCCTGAATGTCACCGTCGCCCTTCCGAGCTAACAGCAACAGGACACCTGAAAGCAACCAGTCTTTCTAGTCTGGTAGACTAATCTTCTCCCCTATGAGGAATAATGACAAAGGATGTGGCCTGACCCTCTTTCGTTCTTCTGCTCTGTCTGCGTCTATCAATGAGTAATGAACGCCGTCTCAGTTGTCGCTAATCAGGTTATGACCATCTGGTAATGATAAATGGCACTGCTTTATGAAGTCATTTTCAAAATTCATCCTGACAAGTGCATTGGCACCTCTTGATTGTATTTATACAAATCCTATGGCTGAGTTTGTGAATATAAACTTATTTCATCAACAAAGCCATATGTCTTTTTTTGTTTATTCAACTGCCCGTGGGCAGTGCTAAAATGTTTGTTTACTCCCTCCTGATTGGTCCAAATTAGATGCCTCCTTTGAAAAGGATGACATGTTTACCATTGCCTTGTGTTGAAAGGCTCATTCTAGCAAAAGATATCACGGAGGACTAAATGACAGTCCCTGAGGGATTTAGTTGCAAGTTTCTCATTCGCTGTCATTCCTGTCACATTTTGAAATCGCCTGCCGTTCCTCCTTTTAATGGTTCATAGTGAAGCACTGCTGCATGTTCCATAGAATACCTCTCATTATTTTTGGGGCCGTTTGTTCAGTTACAGCAGAGTCACTGGTGGCTCGGGCTCAACAGATGAGGTCTCTCTCTCCGAGCAGCTGTTGCAGGTTATTGATGACCTCATTAGAATGCTGCCTGCAGCACAACGACTGACTTTGAAGGACTTCCCATATGTGATGGCACAAACTGCCACCGAAGCCCGTGCCACTCGTTTCACGCCAGACAGGGCTTCCTAACGGTCGTTCAGTCGGAGAAGTCAAAGGGAAGGAACTGGAATGGAGAACCATTGTCCCAAATCCTCGCTCAAAACTGGAGACTCTTTATTGCAAAGAGCGCTTGGACAAATCTCAGTGAACAGCTTTCCCGGTCCTGATCCTGACACAAATAAATCCAGATCCTCTTCATTTAACACATCAACAATACCCACAGAAATTAGTTTTTAATATTATTGAACTCAGAGTTAGGATAAGACATTATATTTCCAAATGGACTCATAAATTAGAATTACTCAGTTATTTCATGGCGACAAAAAAGGTAATACACCATCCCATGTATGCCCGGCTACAGGTGCTGCCTCTTTATCTTTTATATCTGAGACACTGGCTTGCATTAACGAAGCCTCATTGAGCAATAATGCTCTGTAATTAAATATGACTTTACATTTGGCCTTACTCATAAACACAGGCAAGAAGGATCCACAGAAATAAAACACAGTGGGGGACATAAATTGTTATTTTCAGTGGCTGCACATTAACATTTTTGTTGCTTTGTGTGGACATTAAATCTAGTCTAGCACAACGGAAGTCATCTGCCATAAATACTGAAAGTGCAACACACGTTTTAATCATGCGCTTTGCAGCAGCAGTGTGTGGCTTTGTTTGCAACTGCGATATTTAGTGTGGCATAATGTGAAGTTAGTCAACTGTCTGAAACAAGGGAAACCCTGCCAGGATATTGTACAGAGAACAATCCAAAAGAAATCAACTCCCAATAGATATTTAGTCTAATAAAAAATTAACCGATTTAATTTATTATTATCTCGCCCAATGTTAGCTGGGATTGGCTCCAGCGACCCCCCGCGACCCTTAAATGGATAAAGCGGTAGACGATGAATGAATGAATGAATTTATTATTATTCACATAGTAACAATCTATTGATTATTCAAGATAAGAAACCATTGAAATAGGTCTTTTCTTTTGGATGTGTCTAAACAAATGCAGAAAGAGACGTAACACAATGTGAGACATAAAATAAAAATACAACAAGCTGTAAAAATTTATCTTAGATAATTGATTTTTGTTGTGTGGTCATACGGGTCCAAAGCAGCTGCTCTTTTTCTTAACCACCACGTTTTGGGTGAAACAAAGCACCCAGCCATCGCTTGCAATCCCGCTTCAGGTGCCAAGAGAGGTGTGTGCCAAGTCCCTCCAACGGTCACTTCCTTATTTAATATTAATGAGCAGTTTATGGTACACACATCCATGCCACTAGCTCTCAAAATGTCAAACTCTTTTGAACAGGAGTTTTGATTGCTTGGTGATTGTCCTTTTCCTTCAGCATTCCGTCAGAGCGCGACAGGGGAAGGAGGTGACAGTGCTGTTTTGGCCTCCATCTGCACACCGCTCAAATTGGCCTTCACAGCCCATAAACTTTCCCCCAGCTAGCCAGACACCCTCTGGCACCTTCCCCGTGGACAGGCCATATAATGCCCTCTTATAGAAGAGAAAAAGGAGAGATTGTCTGACTTCCATCACTAGGGATTTATCATGTTTCACTAAGGAGGCAAAGAGATTTTCAAAAGACATGCTTGAATTTTGCCTTTGGAATAATTACTTTCCCTCCGCAATAGTGAAGAAAAATTGGCCTCACCATCTTGTTGTTAAAGAACAACTCCATTTTACTTATCATTATAATCAAGTCATTATAATGAATATGCCAAGCTTGGATGGCTGCTGCAAGCCAATTTTCGAAATGTACTTTTAGCCCATAACTGACAGAGAGGCTGGCACAGACCCAGTCATCCATAATGGTCGGGGAAAAATCACAACAGGAATGGAAAATATCGCCTTAGTACAATCTATATGTCTGTTGGTTTTTTTTCTTTTTCGTATGCACTCTTTATGTTTCATAAGCAATTTTTAGGCAGGGTTTTCATGAAGAAATATGTCTGCATGCATTGGCAGCTTCCCAAGGCAAAAGATGGAAATGTAGAGAGTCTGATAGAGAATACCAAATCATCTGCTGATGTGAACCTCATCCCCCTCTGGAACCGAATGGAATCTGGTCCGGGGCCAACATCAAACAGCCTGGCTGTAGGCTGCAGGCGACCATGGGATAAAACACTGACAGTATCTGCTCAGATAGAAACGAGCATAGAGCTTTGCAGTTCCTGTCTAATGATGAGAGAGCTGCTTTGCACAAAAAAATCCAAACATACCTTTTGGTCATTTTACGAGATAATCCTATAGCCAGGATCACTTTGGCTCTTCTGTTAATGTTGTACATACAGAGTAACTCAACATAGTGGGTTGTTAATCGTAACCATGGCGTCAGGTTTATGTCATATCTCGCGAGCGCGATAAAACATGCTCAACGAGCAAATTATGTAAATTCACACGTGCTGATATTAGTCGTTGCGTACCAATTCAACCATTGAGAGTTGTACAGGCAGCTGCGAGCGTAAAACCATGGAGACCATGGGAGGCACTGGCCCTCCTATGATTGGTCACTTGCTTTCAACCCGGCCACAGCCACATGCAGCCTCATACATTGATTGACATTGAATGTGGTTTGACAGCCAGGTTTTGCTGTAAAATGCATTCTGCGTCAACCCGTTAACATGGGGGAAGTAATAGTTTATTCTGAGTCACAGACAATTTATTAATATTTAATTTCTCTGATTGGGACGTTCACTTACCTCATTCACCTAACCTTCTTCTGGCGGTACAACAACTCCGACCTCTCTCTGCCAGTAAAACTCTTGATTGTTGAATTGGTGCACAAAGACTAATATCTGTGCATGTGAAATTGTATAATTTGCTCGTTGAGCATGTTTTATCACGCTCGTGACATATGACATAAACATGACGCAATACGTAACCCTCACTTAAAAACATCAGCAGATTGCAGTTTCACCAAAAGAGGGAGCTCTTTTGCAATTGGCAAACTATATCATGGTTTAATCTACGCCACCGACTGTGATCCCAGTCTCGGCACAACCAAGCGGTATCGTGCCATCACGCACACTGAAAGGAAAACAGAGAGGCCTGCCGGTACAGCAAATTATGCCTGCCTGCTGAGGATGGTAGAAACTTAACATTTTTCATTTCTCTTTCTTTCATGGTTCATGGGCCCACCGAGTCAAGGGGATATTTCCTGGTGCTCCCATTGGTGGGGCAACGAGGCACTAAGTGAATCAATGTGCTGTGCACAGATTTGCAATGAAGCAAACCTTATAAAAAATACTACATTAGAGATCTTTTATGTCATTGTGAGAAGAGAGAAAAAATTTTATCGGTTCGTTATGAAACTGTGGCAGAACAAATTAGACAGCGGCGGGCCGCCACAGTCTAGGTAATTAATGATAAACACTAAGATAAGGTGATGGTACATCCCACAGGCAAGGGAAGTAATAGCTGCTGCAATTTAAACTGGAATACCTCCTGCAGGCAACAAGCATTATGGCTCTGCAATTAGATGAAACTTGCTTGCAATTGCATTGGAATGACAATGCTGTCCCTGTATCATCAAAAACAGACTGGCTTCTTCACTGTATAGACCCGACCAGATGCTAGAGGCTTCCAAAGGAATATCAGGCTTTGATTACAGGAAAACATTGACCATTTTTTGAAGTAACTACAATGAAACATTCATGCCCTTATACCCTTTCAACCAGCTCATCTCGTAAATACTCTGATGGTTTGATGGTTGGTCTTGCAGCTGAGAACAGCAATTTCTGGTTTGTGTGGGACACATAATCTGGGTGAAAATCACAAATCTGCAACATCTAAAACAAATCCTAGTAATGATATTTGAGCACAACTGGGAACAAAAATGAGTGTTGTAGTTTATGAAGGCTGTTGGAATTATATATGCATGACTTTTTTTTTCAGGGGACAAGCAGTGTCTGCCTTTTTTTTGCAGAAGTGATTGTACCCATGTTTCAAGTTTGCCTGACATTGTCAGTTTTGCAAGGGAACAGGTTAAGATAAAATCAACCATGTTTACCGTAGTTAAGTCAATGAAGTTAATTACTAAGCACATTTCAAACAGCCTACGTTGACCAAAGGGCTGTACAATAAGTACAATTAAAGAGTACAGGAATAAAATATAATAAGAAAAGCACAAGAATAGAGTATAATAAGATAAATAACAAAATGCAATATAATAATAAGGAGAAAAATTATTAAAAGAGAACAACTAAGCGCAGTCAAAAGCCTGAGAATTAATTTGGGTCTTCAGTTTAACCTTCAATTAGTCTATGGAGCTGGAACACCTAATTGTCAAAGGTAAACTGTTCCAAAGCTTTGGAGCAGCTACAGCAAACACATGATCCCATTTACCCATGATCCCTTGACCGAGGGCCAGCCAGATGCAGCTGGTCGGAGGATCTGAGAGATCAAGGAGTGGAAAGTGGGCAAATAAGCTTAGATATGTATGGGGGGGGGTACATGGGCTGAAAGTCCACTGTACAGGGAGCTCCTCTCTGTAAAATGGTTACCTCACCATATTACATCACCATATTGGTTGTGCATAAAGCACGTCTAGCCGTTGGTCTGGCACGCCCCTTACAAAGCTGAGGAGAGCAAGATAACTTCCTACACAAGCTGGAGCAGTTGACCAATCACAACACAGTGGGCCAGTATGAGGAAATTGGTGTGTTTACTGCACCTTATAGAGCATGTAAAACTTTTCATGTAATAACCCAGATTAAAACTATGAACATTTAAATGAGCATAATATGTCTCCTTTAAACTGAATCGTTTACCTTACAGGAAGCCAATGTAAAGACGGATGTACAGGTGAGATGCTGTCTCGCTTCCTTGTCCCAGTAAGCAGCCACGTTCTGCACTAGCTGCAAACGGGACAGGGACGCCTGGCTAATGCCCTAATAGAGGGCGTTGTAATAATCCCGTCGCAAAGAGATAAAAGCATGTTTTTAAAAATCTTCAGGGCGTAAAAGGAGAGGAAGGGTTTACATTTTGCAATATACGAGCAGCATTCCTTAATGTTGCACCTCTTTTCTGGTTGAACCTGGCAACGTTAAGGTTCATTGAGCTGCAGTGTGTTCATGAAAGGCCCTTTGTGCATTACCGTTGTACTGTAAGATGATTGTGTATACTTGTGGTCCATCTGTCAGCTTGAAAGAGTCTCATCAGTGTTTTGTTTGCTGCAAAATTCTTCGTAAGGCTTAAGATGTTGGCAGTAAACAAATACAAGTCAAAAGCAGGTCAAGTCAATTATTGCGTTTTGTGCATTTTTAACATTTCGCTTATAAAAGGGGGAATAAAACAGTTGATGCGAAGCTTGGCCGTTGGCATGGTTATCAACATTCAAAGCAGTATTCAAATGCGTCATGTTTTTTAATAATTATTTCTTATTATTAGTAGGCTATTATTCAAGTAAAATAGTCCATGAAGATGGAAATGGTAATCCAACATCATTCATCATGCGTCATCATTAATTATCATTATTTATTCTCAGACCAGGACGTGTGATAGTTTTAGTGTGTCACATGATGCAAGCACATGTGAGCATGTGCGACTACTTCATGACAGATAAAGACACAAAAAGATAGTGTCTGGAATAAATTCTCAATTCGTGAGGTTAACCTGCAAAAATTCAAGTGTCACATATGCCAAGGGAATATTGCACATCCACAACTGGTTTCAGCAAATAAATGAAAAGGTGAACCTAAACAAGTGGAGACTGAGCGTATAATATGATGTTGAACTGCAAAAGTGCCGTCTTGACAAACACTATTCTACATTAAATGCTCAAGGGTTTTGTTTTATGTACACTGGAGAAAATTGCCTTTCATCCAGTTCTGTATTTATATTCATGAAAAGCCTCTATTCCAGCCATTATCGGGGTCAAAGACGGAACAGAAAGAGCATGCCACTAAGGCAATTCATGGGGAATGTCTCTAACAGGGCTATTTCACCTAAAAGTCAAACGGATAATTCAACATGATGGTGAGAAGATAAAACTCTGATACGGGTGCTGTGAGTGATTTGCAATGAAAGCGATGCGGTCTGGAATAAACAATGGTTTTTCTCTCATTCCGAACATTCCGCCATATGGCGTCTCCCTGTACAAACACGATACATGTAAAGCCAAGCTCATTATGGAGCGGAGAATATGCATGAGTATTCCCACTGTGGCGCCACTTCATTAGAGCGGCACGGTGTGCTGTAATTACACACTCATTAATTGTTCATCCTTTTTAATGTTATTGGGCTGGACAGTGTTATCGACCTTCTATTAGTCTTGTAATCCAACTCTGGCACACTGCCCACGTATGAAAGTGTAAAATGTATTAGCAGTTTCGATATTTTGACCTGGAGCACGTAAATACACGTGCAGACGGGTCTAAGGTTTTTCCTTTTTTGCCATGCGGGCTAATGACACAATATGGCACGAAATGTTTCTCTTCCATTATCTATAATTTAGAAATGAATTTCGCCTCACCGAGGAATCGGACGTGCTCTTTGTCACCTGCAGCTCTTCATCAAACAGCTCACTGCTCAGTTCCATTACTGCCTGGCAAAAATTTCATGATTTACTGATGAAAAAGCACGAAAAAAAAATGACTGTCATCTCATTGTGTAGATGCTTTTCAGGTCACAGTCGGTGCTTAGTTTAGGGACAAAAGTGTTGTGTCCTGTGACTGAAAAAATAGTGATCACATGGCATCAAAAGGGATTACAACTGTAATGTCCTGGGTTTTTAACACCCTCTGCGCTTTTATTTGAAGGTGATATCTATCGTCATTCCTGCAGAACGATTTTTATTTAGCTGCATATCCTATTACGGCTACGTATCCCGTGCCTCCTGAAGGGAATTCAGTTTTCTTGGATGATGACATTGCCCATAATAAGGTTCAGCGCACACTGGCCCTCCCATCAAGGCAATCCTCCGGTGCAGCTTCCGCCAAGATGGGTCTCTCACCCACCGGGTCCACAGAGATGGGCATGGCACAGGTCGGCCATTCACTCACCTCCAAATGGGTCAATGATGCACAGCCGTCGGGCCCCCGCACATCACCCTGGAGTGTGATGCAGAACATCACGCTTTGACGGCCCCGTCAAGGTCATCAAAAACAGCACTGGTCTGGACATGTGCCATCAGAGTGAGAAATCCAAAAACGTGTGTGCATGAGCAACGGACCAAGGCAGTCTCCATCATGGCAGAGTCGCTGTAGAGGTCGGCTCTAGGCTGTACTGTACCTGCTCCACGCAGAATCTCATCTGTACAGTGCACTGAAATGTGTGAGTATAAATCTGGCGACTTGAGAATGAATCTGCGACGGTGATGCAAAGTACAAATGTCACTCATGGTCTCAGCTATTCACAACTTTGGGGACACAATGTAAAACCAGTCTACATAAATACTTCCTGGGTTCTGCATTAGGCTGCACCCCATTGACATTAAATCAAACATGGACTTTCCATCATAAAAAAAAGAAAAAAAGGTCCCTTTAAAAGCCACTCCGAAATAATTGAGTGGCACCACACACAATTGCCTTTGAATTAATTTACTTGTTTTAATAAAATCCATTTAGCAACTTTAGTTTATTTTTCAGAAATGCTTATCTCTTACAATACTCTTATATATTGTCATCTACAGTGTGGCACCACTCAGTATTCAAGATGAATGTTTAAGGCGCGTGCACAAAGTCGCAGAGCCTCCCATAGATCTTTAATGTTGATGCAATCATTATTTGTTCTCCCTATTTATACTTCTGTCACAAATACCTGAATTATTTTCCATTGCTTTTATCTTATTTCCAACTGTTCCTCATTCCGTCAGTCTCCTTGGCTTTTTCCATAATCTCACCCCCATCTTTTTTTCATTTCGCCCCACTGCTCCAGCTCCCTCCACCTCTCATGTCCTTTCACATCTTTCTCTCTTCATCCGGCTGGCTCCCATCCTCCCCCTCTCCCTCCCTCTGTCTCTCTCTTTTACATACTCCCGATGTGCTCCTGCTGGCCCCGGTCTGTCCAAAGGAATTAATTGATAGTGAAAGATAATAAATCTTCCCATTAGGCACGAGGCCCCTGCCCATCGCTCATTATGAACCCGCTGCTCCTCAACGCCATGGCCTGGGGTCCCCCCCCCCCCCCCCCCTGTTTTTTTTGTTTTTTTCAACACGCACGTCTGCCATTTCAACGCCAGCAAGGTTAATCTCTCCCTATCGCAGTCGATTGGCTACCTCACGACACGCACTCATTCATGCATGAACACCATTTGTAAGAGGGTGTTTATTCCCTCCTCTCTCTCTCGATTTTGCAGTGCTCCGTGTTTTTTACATGAGAGGCCCGGGCTTCACCGCGCAGCAGCTGTTGACTGTAACACATACAGGTTTATATTTGTGGATCTCAATGAAAATCCTCACCAACAGCAGCAATGTGCCGTTTGTTCTTTCTTCCTTTTGTCTTAATCTGAGCAGGATTTTATGGCACTGAATAATCGCCACTACCTAGAGACCCTTTTGACAGATCATCAGACTTTCAGTCCTCAAAGGTTGCTCTTTTTTTTTTGTTCTTAGCTCATAGATCTCCTTCGTGCTTTACTATGTTACTGACCTGTATCTTGCTCCCTGTCGAGGCAGCTACATCCTTATCTGGTCTCACATCTACCTGATATATCTAGCGGTGAGCAGTATGCCATTATCTCTTCTGCTCCGTTTAACTTGAATAATAACTGTGACAAAACACACTGTGTATTAATCATGCCTATTATGGAAGGGTCCTTGTAGTTTGAGTTCGGTTGCATAACGCTACCTGGAGGCACATAACTGTAATCCGAAAAGCTTTAAACTGTGGCCACCCATTGTTAAGTTCAACATCATTTTTGATCTAGAGCAAGTCTGTAAACCACATTTCAAACAAATGAAAATCTATGAAACTTAGGAGAGACAGTGTTTTGGAAACATATATGATCCAGTTCTTTTCTTTGAATAATACAGTCATGTTTTTCCACATCTGTGAAAGCGTATTTGTCATATTTGACATCTGGTACAATTGCCAGTAAAGTACACTCAGAGAATTGCATGCCTGATCTAATTGTATTAGCAGACATAATCTTAGTACCAAGCAAGCACAGCCACAGTATTGTTAATAATACCCTAACTGTATAACTGTAGCCATCAATGTAAAGTGAAATTGAATTGTTGATACTCACAGAACATCAGAAATAAATTGACAAATGGTCCACTTTACCTGCAGGGACTGCAGATGAAAATTTGCACTTTGGCTAAATCTAGTATATTTACTGAAATGTTTATTAATATGCACTGTCCCTGTCAAATGAAATAAATATATCATGCTAAGGCCATGTTTCCCTACATGTTATTAGCATGACAGAACAACAAAAATTAATTAGCAGCTCCACAGGAGATATGAATAGTTTGTGTTTTTTATTTAAAACTTCATATAACCCATACAGCAAACTGTACAATTGAATTATTCACAGTGAGTTAAAAAGAAAATAATTCAATAGCTTTTCTATAACATTTTGTTGATTTCCCAGTGTTTTACTCAGACAAGTCAGTTATCCTAATGTTCTCTTAACACATACAGTTACTAGGAAAACAAAATCTCCCCCCCATTTGTTTTTACAAAACCTTACAAAAAACTATATTCATAGAAATTTCTGCATGTCAACAAAGAAAACCCTGGTTGGCACCAACATATTTATCATATTGTTTGAGAGGTTTTCTGCCAAATGATAGAAGCTGTGCAACTGAAAATAAAGGTATACTCAAAAAGGAATACCGTCATGACTGTTGGGAGAAATCAAAACTCACACACTGCTAATGGAACACACGGTATGTAGCTTACATGTTGCATTGCTTTTCTCTCACATTTCATACCATTTTGTGTAAAATGACATTATTATTCACATTGATTTATAAAAAAGATATATATTTATATATTTATATATTCAGTAACCAAACTGACTGAATCAGCCAAATCAGAAACCCTGTTGAAATTCCAACTAATTTTGATCATGATGACTTCGGTTCTTTTCACATATTAGAGAGGTGAAATACAAGCAAACTTTAGTCGCTGAATCACCTGCATGAAAAGCTACAATACACATGAGGATAACAGTAGTGTAGTATAACCACGAATCACCTGTGGCCATATTTTAGACCAGGGGCCGTATTCACAAACTTTACGAGAATACCCTCTCAGAAAACTCAAGATTTCTAGCAAAGTTCTCGGAGCAGCTTTGAAAGAAGGAAGGGACAGAGCCTGTCACTTGCCCGGCCTGATGCATTCTTGTAAAAGGTGCTATTGGTTGATCAAATAAAAAGAAAAAATTGATATATCTTAGTGATGATGGACAGGACTGATGGGAGCAAGTGAAAGAACCAGAAAACTCAACTGGACAGACAACCAGTGTCAGCTTAGTCGACGAGGGTAAAACCATTTCAAGATGAAAGTTGGACCCCGATGTTACAGCGCCAATCGAGAGGCAGGCGTGGGAGAACGTAACGGAGCAGGTTAGAGTCTCTTTCCTTGTGGTTGTGCGGGACACCAGTGGGGAGTGCAAAAACACTGTGGTAGCTACGTGTTTTGCTGTCTAAAAAGCAAGAAGCAGAGATTGCATGACATAAATTGGATTCTTTGTGCGCACGTGAGTGCTGTATCACTTACTTCCAACCACTGGCAACGTTATCTTAAAACACTTAATAACGCCATTTTCTCCTCTGCTCAAGGAATCCTTAAGCCTCTTAAACATCTCATCCCTGCTCCTTACAGTTTTTCACCTTATGGGTTCTCATAAGGGCTGAGTTGCTTTGTGAATACAAGCATCCCGACTCAACTGTAAGGGGGAGAAACTCTTGACTTCAGGATTCTACGAAATTTTCTGGGAAGTTTGTCACTGAAGCAGCTTTTCGTACAAAGAAACTTCATGAATACGGCCCCAGGTCCAATTTTCAAGAGTAAAGGGGCAGTTACATGAGATAAAACCCTACTCTAATGGAGTTTCCCCTAAATTCTTGGGAAAGAATTTCACCGTGTAGAAATATACTAGCCATCATAAAAGACTTACATACATTATTTTTCCCCCCAATCTGGATCATAGTAATCCAATATACCATAATAAAATGCATTTCCATTTAATAAATAAAGAGTTTGGGGGCCGTGGAACTGGGGAAGTAGGTTACAGTGACCTCTCTAATGAAATAAATAGCATCTATAACATATTTAACTGAGAACAGAATTATTTTTATGACAGTATAAATTTAGCAAAATACATTTTCTCCTGCTGATCGTATCTACATACTCTACTTTGCAGAAGGGAATCGATAAATAATTATACAGTGACTCTCTACCAAACCAATGCTAAGTTTTACAGATCGGAGTTCAATGAATCATAGACACTTTGTATTTTCTTTTCCCCCCTCGATGTTTCTACAACGTAAACCTCACAGAGGTTTGTTGTTTGGTCAGCTCCCATGTGACAGCAGCTCACAGACTCCTCGAATCTTCGTACAGCATGGCACTCGCTTAAGATATACACTCACTCTACAGTTATTAAAGTCAACAAGAACACAAAATCATCATCTGTCGTCTGTCTATACCCCATCTATTCCACAACATTGTCGTTCAGCATGTTCACACACTACATGTATGGAGATACTCTGTTCACACCAGGTAATGGAAAAGAAAAAGTCTGAGAAAACCTTCCTGCGGAAAAAAAAAAAGCCTTGAGAATCACATCTGTAAAATTAAGTTAGTGTTCAAAAACATGCTCAGAAGTACTGGGGACATTCAGTGGTCCTGTAGCAGTGGACAAAGATCATATTTTGATGGATACCCCATAATTAAATGCACAAAAAAATAATGCACTTTTGCATTACCTATTTACCTGGCTCTCTTACCTTTTGTCTCTGTGACTCATAATATTTTATTAAGTTCAGATAAAAGCACACATACCTGATCAAATGTCGCCCATCATATTCTGTCCCACGCTACCATTCCAATCATGTCTGAAAACTGATGCCAGACTTTTGGAATTGATCAGGGTAATAGTTCAACATGTCAGTAATTGTAATTGAAATAACATAGGACAAAAGTTATGTTTTAAGAAAAGGCATTGGACCAGGAAGTGCCTCCAGTTTTTTCTTTTTTTGATTGCTTTGCATTATTTTGTTCATACAGGTATTTTAAGGTCAGGTGGCCAAGACTGTCCCGAATACAATGACCCTTCTACATATTACCCTGCACGGTTGGGGGGGGGGGGGGGGGGGGGGGGGGACACAAAAACAAAACTGTTATGGTTGGATCCCTTTATAGTCCCATTTTAACCACTTCAATTCCCTGCATTGAACAGATGTGAGTGTTCCCTAAAAAGCAACGTGAGCAGACATGGCCCATACTTGTCTGTATACAGTTTCTGTTGAATGGTCAGATCTTTGGCAATTCAAATGATTCAATCGTGTACAAAATCATTTTTGGAAATAAGGTGTACTTCTGGTCAAGTGACCCTAATCGTGTTGACACTGTGACCCAGTAGTTCATGGTGGAATCTCTTGTCTCCCCAGCGCAGCTTGTTTTGCATCAATGATTAACTTCAAATCATTGTACATCAATATACACTTGGCAACTTTAACAAACTTACATTTACTGCTGAGCAGTTGGGTCTTGCTGTGGGTTTCCACCAATAACAACGCTGCAGATGTTGAATGAGTATTCTTACGGGCTATTGTAAATGCCCCTGTGAACCTTCATCATATCCTACAGCCTATAACTCAAAGATAACCATATAAGCCTAGACAACATGTTTGAGGTAACATTATGTTCTGCTGTCAAAGGCCATGTAGAAGTTACTGTAAATCAACATGATAAAAGGTGAGAACTTGATATTATGATCTGTGCCAAAACTGTTCTTCCTTGTCCTATTTGTTTGTCTATCATTTATTGCCTATTCTCATCAAAGCCTTTCGTGTTGCTTTTCGGTCTGATAACATTTTCAGTCTTTTCACTGAATTGAGGATTCCTTGAAATGTATTTTCTTGTGTTTTTGTGTTGCGCACGTAAACATCAGACTTAAAACGGATTATTTGGGCGCACTGTTTTCCCAGAACCTACCCCGAGTATTATTATTTTTTTTAAATCTTTTGTGGTTTGGATGACAGTGGTGGATGTTGTCATACCTGTGTGGCTGATGCTGCCATTTTGAGGTGCCCATGTTTTGTTAGTGTCCCCATGTCAGTGTGGTTAATGGTGTATCTCGTGATCCCGTCTATGCCATTGTCTCTAGTCTCTGGCACTGTCCCCGACACATTACTCATGAGGCTCTTGCCCTGGGGGGGACACATTGTCATGGGAAGACAGGAGTCATCCCAGTGCTGCAGCTCATGTTGTCCTTTCCTGGGAGTCGTCGGTCGTTGTAGGCGTGCATGTTTATCACCGCATCCGTCTTCACCATGACCGGGGGCTGGGGCTTGTGTTTCACCCGCCTCTCGCAGGTGAACGACAGTCTGATCTCGTCCACCATGGCATTGCACAAAGACCTCTGGGCGAAAAGGGAGGATGCGGGGAGGAGAGAGAGAAGGAGAAGAGGGGAAAAGGGAAGGGGGGTAAATGCCTTAGTTTTAAATTGTTCTGACGGCAGAGAGTGTCAACAGTCTAAAGAGCACAAAATGCATTAGTACATAACATTGATGTTGTATTAAAACTGGTGTGTGCGTGTGTGTGTGCGAATGTGTGTGTGCACGTGCGTCCGTGGCTGTCAGCAATGTCAAATCGCAGCAGCACAGTTCATCTTTGTTGCTGTGTCAGAGAGAGTGAACAAGTATGGTGCATTAGCATGCATGCAACAACTCGCATGGCATGAGTCAAATTAGTTATTTACGACAGTAAAGGGTTCATGCTATTCTGACATCTCCAATGACTAATAATGGATTAATTCTCTATGCTCCAATTTGCAATTATGCCTATTAAAATAAGTAAATGTTGTAGTGTTATGGCCAAGTAGTCCTAGGGATTAGCCATAGGCATGCAAATCCTTTTATAAAATGTTTGAACTAAAAGCCATGAATAGAGCACAGCGCTGGTCTAGAGGCTATATTGTGGTAAGGATCATAACAAAATAGACATGGTTAGCAACTTCTTTGCTAAAATCAAGGGTGAAAGACGCTGCAATCCGAGAGGAGTGTAATTAAATTAATGCTCGATTAATCTTCCATGCATCCAGCCAAATCAAGGAGTGAAGATCAAATGGCATTTTGTATGTGAATTATGGGGATATATACCTGCTCGCGTTCTGCAGTCTTCCTCAGCTTGTAGATGAATTCGGCAATCGCAACAAAAACCGACAGCACTAGGCCAGAAGCCAGCACGATGAATATACCACCTAGGTTCTGGATACCCATGGGGCCCGTCTCATGACGCTCTTCATCCAAGCAGCTGCTCCCACTCCACCACTTCTCCTTCAGCATGTGTAGGCGCCCGTCCTCCAAGATGCTGAGAATTGCTATGGTGATTTTGTCCCTGTATGGCGAGCCTGGAAGCAACACAAGGCATGCTTTACTTTGGAAGAAAACGCCAGCTGGATTCTGTGATTATAGGGTTCATAAACACGTTGCGACTAGCTCCGAGAAAGATGCATCTTGTGCTGCTGCGTCGTCTGAAAAGCAATCCCACCACCCTCACGCTTCAGAAGGCACCAAATAACTTATGAAATGGGCTTGATCTTCTTTTTTTTTTAATATCACTATGGTTCTCAAATGTATTTGCAGGTCATTTGCATGTCTTACCGAGGGGAGTGCCGATTCCGTAGCCTTTACTGTCGATGAGCCCTCCCACCTGCGTCAGGTTACAGTTCCTCTTGGTGACGTAATCGATAGTGGTGGACTCCATAATGAGGGCATAATCTGACCTCAGCACCCTCTGAATCCCGTCCTCGATAGATTTCACCAGAGACGTGCTTGGCTTGCTGCTCATGAAGGCCCACATCTTCTCAAAAGTCGAAACCTTAGATTTCTGAAGGGGATGGAAAAAGCTCATTAAAAAAAAAAAAAAAAGGAAACAAACATAAATTCAACGCTCATTAGAACAATCTCTGTTCGGCATCAACAAAATACCTTTCAACCCTTGCAGCTTATGCCTGATTAAAAATGGTCAAAGACGACAAATCTGTAACAACTGACAACATTTACGAATATCTATATATATATATTTTTTTTTTGTCGGTGACCAAATAGTTTCATGTGATTACTCCTCCAGATCTCCACCGTCACAGGTTTAAAGGAGAGTAAATTGAAGCTTTGTGCACATCTATTCTCATAAGTGCTACTGAAGCAGCCATTATAGAATGCTTCTCCATTAGTCTTGCATCAGGCTACGGTGGTATTTCATGCAATTTTATATGAGGTCACGTTTATGCCATGTCTAATCCTAAATAATTACTGCCAAAAACTTTAAGCCAATCCAAATTGGGAGAGATGCTGTTATAAGGAGCCCTCCATTACGTGTAACTCCAGTATAAGCACAGTATTTGTCGCTTAAAACTGTGGTGTGTTAGTTTGAGACTAACACTCACAAAGTAGGAGGACTTGCAAGTGTTGCCAAGTTGCCCTCTTTTTTTTCTCTACCTTTTTGATGAATCAGTTAATAAAAAAACAAAACAATGAACCATATGGCAACTTAGGACAGCTGATGCTGGTTTGCATCATAGCAGTTAGTAATTCAAAAGGTCTCACGGTGATGAATGCTGTGCTAAATGGCATACAACTACATCCGACTATTTATTTCAAAAGTAGGTGAAAACTCCTTTGTTTGGAGTCAGTTGACCTGCTTACACGTGCCCTTCAATGCTCTTGATATAATGTGCAATTTAACCAAACAGCAGCTCTTCATAAGGGGGCGTTCAGGTGACATTGGCCACCTTCCGACCAACAGTGGCTACAAATCTCTGATTGTGTCTAAGGTGATGTATTTGTTTGTATAGTTTCATTATGCCACTGACATACTGACTTGAACAGTGCATCTTATTATATCTGATCAGACATAACTAAATCATTTTCTCCATGAATAATTATCTAGCAGACGTTAGTATTATAGCTGTATTGGTCTTTTGGGGTCAGCATGTTAAGGTCTTGCATTTCATCACATGAGGAGAAAATATAATTATTCTGTCACTTTCAGAAAAAAAATGTATGACAGACAAAAACTTCCCTGGCGTCTCACCACCACCACACTCTGCCATTTGACATATAAATGCAGCAATCCACTGTCAGCAGTGCGGCCGCACGAGTGAACGAGTAGGGCGACCACCAGATGTAATTTAATATGTCAGGCATTAAAATGGCTGAAAATGGCTGAAATGTGTCAGAGGAGGGTGCGGTGGTCTGAGTGAGGGTTCAGAGAGCACTTTTTGAAATTGTGAAGCATGGACGGGGTGTCAAGCTTCTCTTTAAACGTGGGAGAAATGACAAAAAGCGAGGACAAATCTCTGCACCGGTCCAAGTTCTTTAGAAGGCAGTGGAAGAAGAGAATCAAATCAGAAATCGCAAACAAACTGGAACAAAAGCCTATAGGCAAATATTTATCACTAGTGGGATGTTTTTTCTTCCTGCAAATCACAACAACAATATCATCTTCTTGTCTCTGGATGTGTATTCTTCTTGTCTTGATGTCATAGAACCGCATTTGCCTCACGACTACGCAGCTGTTATCTTGTGGCTAGTCATTTGTGTGGTCTGGTCTCAAGCTCCAAATCGTATCACATTTGAGTAGGTTTTGCAACAAAGCACATATGATTTAGTATGTCACTGCAACGGAAGTTTAGGGCCAAATCCATCCAGTTGCATACATCTTTAAAGCCGTAATCTACTCCCCGGTCTCCTCCATATTTATCTTGCTTCTCCGCCTCACCGGGTCGACATCATTAGGCCTTTTCTGAGGGAGCAGGAGGGAGCAGAGGGCACTCGAGCCTTGCCGCTCCGATGAGGTAATTAGACACCTGTGTCGCCTTCCAGTCGTGACGCGGCAATCACAACTAGGATTTATCAAAGTTCACAGAATGATCTCCAAAAGACCAACTTCCTTTCACACGGCTAATCAGAGGAGCCAAAGGTTGATTTTTCTTTTCAAAGGGTCAATGAGTTGAGTTGGATCCACGCTTCCTATTCATCAGTTCACCACGTTTATACGCAATCAATCGTACAGTATTGTGTAGTAACTAAATACTTTATAAAAAATTAATACATAATACATTGTGTACATTAATGCACCCCCCCCCCCCCCTCGGCCTCCTCCCATATTGAATGGACTAACTTCAATGTAATTGTGTAGCGTTTTCATTTTATTACTTGGCGAGAAAACCCTAACCCTGTTACATGTGTTATTCAGCAGCACAGCAGCAGCAGCAGCATCTTTGCTCAAAATAATAAAATAAAGCGAAAGACCCCGCAGGCAAACGCTGAAACTTCCGAATAAAAAAATCATTATGGTGGAACACATCAAACGCTGTGGAGAAGTGGAGAAGCTGAAGAATTTGCCTGTGCTGTGGGACTTAAGATCTAGCTGGGGGAAAATAAAATAAATAAATAATTAGATAAATATAGACTAGACTCGATATAGAATAGAAATTATATAGAATCCTTTTTTTTTTTTGAGAAGTCCACTTAAAAACTCAAGATTCAACACATTTGGTAATAGACTTATTTTACAACATTAATTTCACTGTATGCGTTTGGACTAATCATACTTCTGTTTTATAGGAAAATAAATGATGACATTTTTTTTTTGCATTTGCATTTTTGAAAATATGAAACTCAAGCATAGATAAAAAGCTTGATTCCATCATAGCAATTGTTGTACCATACTGTACCTTGAAGAAAGACATGGTTGCGCCGTCTTTGACGACTCCATACTCAATCTTTGTCTGCTTGGCAATGTCATCAGCTGAGTCTACGGGCGAGTCCATTCGCTCCACGGTGAGAAACGCTGCTAAATTCGCAGTGTAGGATGATATGATGATCAGAGTGAAGAACCACCATATCCCACCGATGATCCTGGTCGACAGGGCTTTGGGCATCAGTTCTGAGCCTGTGGGCAACACAAAGTGAGAGAGTATTCAGCAATTAGCTTGATGAAATCCCACCTGCCAACACGGCAACTGAATTGAACAAATGTGGGAAACACGATCACTTGCATTTTTGTTAATTAGCCTGCAAATGTTTCTGGCAGCGCCGCTCGCGTTGATCAAGGTATTGTCGGCGTTTGGCAGGTCAGCCGAACCTCCGAGCTGAGATTTTTCAAATGGGGAGATCAGACCTGCAAAACTGTTTCCAAGGCTTCTACGTCGGCCATAAAAGCCTTTCTCAGATCATGCGAGCCTTTGGAGTTGACAGCGATAACTTCCCCTGTGTGCTATGTCAACCTCCACGAGTCTGTTGCAGATGACCACGAACCTGACTGACTATATAGTTTGTTGGTCCACACCTTTTGACCAACCAACAAAGGATATTAAAAGTGAATTAAAACCTAATGCATACCAAAATAACCAATGATTGAAGAGACAGCAATAAATAGAAGTAATTAAAAAAATAAAATAAAAACAAGCAATAAAAATATTACACAAAATGCATTTAGCTCTACGATAGTAAAAGGTCAAAGAAAGTTAAAAATGCAAAAAATAAATACTAATGATCAAGTATATACTGTATATGTATATGCATAAAAGGCAGACTAAACAGGTGGGTTTTTCATCTATGTCTGAAAATATCAACACTCCCAGCTCCTCTCAGATCCTCTGAAAAGCTGTTCCAGTGACCTGGAGCGTAATGGCTAAAAGCAGCATCACCAAATGTTTTCGTTCTGCTTCGCGGAACAGCTAAAAGAGAAGAACCGGAGGATCCGAGGGGCCTTCCTGGTCCACAGACCACAAACATTTCTGATAAGTTGTCTTTGTGCAAATCCATGAGGTGCCTGACAGCATGAACTGATAAAAGGACTGTAAGATGTGATGCGTGTTCTCCTGTTGGTCTTAGTCAACACTCTTGCTGCAGCGTTATGAGTTAATTGTAGCTGATAATTGTAATATGTATGATACGGCCCATGAGAGTGTCCCCTGAAGTACCTTCGCTGCTGTGGTTACGATATCAAACACATGGTTGAGCTGTTGTAACTGTCACGGTTCTGTGGTTTCAGGAAATGCTATCGATATGATATAATCAATAACAAAGTGTCTTAATTGAAAATAAAAATATGCATTCAAAAACTTTTGATTAATGAGGGCATATAAAAAGTAGTGTCAGTCCTGATTCTGTAGCATCTCCATACTATTCACATGAATTATACTGCTCAGTATAACCATAATAACATAGAATAACAATAACAAGAATTTCCAGCATTAATTTAACCAAATTAGATTAATCTTTTGAGGCTCAATAGCAGTTGATCCTCGTCCGATTGAGACTTAAATTCTTTTGAACCTTTTGTCTGAAATGTGCTTTGGCGAACATGCGAGTTGATACTTTGCTGTGAAAACAGCATCGCTGTAGGATGTGGTACGTCAAATCAAATATAAATAAGAAAAAAAATGAACACCTTACGCCGCAGAGGCTCGGTTAATGAATTCTGATTCACTAGAGGTCTTTTTTTCCTCGTCACGTGACTGACAACTGTAATTCACACAGGTCTCCTACTGTTTCCATCACGGTATGTTTTCAGGTTTACTAGATGTACACAAGGGTGTATTTTGCAAACACATCATCACAGTCTGTATAGATAAATGTAAAAAAAGTAAAGTCTAAAAAAAAATAAAATAAAGATATACAATACCGCCGAAGCCAGAGTGACAGTACAGTTCGGCATCAGCCTTGACTTTGAGTGGTCCTCTGCTGAGTAATACTGTGTTTACAATGGCACACTGACTGGTACTAAAGTTACTTTATATCTCATCTCTGACAACCTTTAAAATACCCTTGTGCTTTGTGCACTCTGTTACTTTACTGAGAAGATTTATGAGGGTAATTCTGAAGAGTAACAAGCCCACAGACGGGGGGCAGAGTGGTCAGCTCTTTAACCTCTCCTACCAAATTTGATTGGATTTGTCCTTTGTGGTTTGACAAAAGACTGCGCGGTTGCAAACAAGGGAAGACAGTAGCATCCCCTTAATTCACCGTGACTTCAGAGAGGGGAGATCCAGATGCATTCCCCGGTCGCACTAAAAATGAAGCGAAGCAACGGGTAACTCAATTGAATTCCGCACAATAAAGCCCCGTTGTCAGCAGGGAACAGCGCATGGCGCGGCATTGGAAGACTAATAAATACAAACAGTAGATCAGTCATACGGTGCCGGGGAAATAAAACGATGTCAAAATGCCATACATTTACTCGGAAGAAGGACTCGCGTCATGTAGACCAAGGAAATAAAAAAGATTATTTCAGGGAAGACGACGGTGACACTGATTCAGTAAAAGTCACACATCTCACTGCTGCTGCACTGCTCGTTCACGTGGACGGTAACTTTGTAGTGTTAATAATGTTTATAATATCATAAAACAAGTGTGACTATCGATGTGATATTTGTCCCATTAAAATAGGATTTTTAAATTTGTAACCAGGTTTAGGAATTTACTTTTACGTGGTATTATAATAATATTAATAGCGCATTACTAAAACTTATCAAAAGACCCTAAAAAGGAGTTTAAAATTTCTGTAAACAGTAATATTGTAACTGTGTCTCCTTGTGTTTAGTTTTTTTTCTTTTTAGTTGCTATCTTCATACTCCATACCTGACATGTTAGGGTTTAGTCTTCTTATGTTACCCTCAAAAAGCACAGTTCCACAAAAAACAGCCTCATTGGTATCATCCATCAAAAATACAAATTCAATCTGAGATACGATGTTGGATAACACTGGCTTTTGCTCACAAACGTGGTGATGGAGGACTCGTATCTTGAAGAATATTAAAATAGTAAACTTGCATTTTGAAAACTTGAAGTTTCTTTAAGCTGAAGTCTGAAAGAAAACTCCCCAGTTGAATTTTTTTAACTCCTGTTAGATTTGTCATCCTATGATTTATAAATCAAGCCGAATATGGAGTTTTCAGTCTTTACGTTTCCATTTGAAGATTCTGTTATTCTGTAATATAAATATTCTTTAGTATAAATATTCTTAGTTAACCAGCAGTTGAGGAAACTCTCAGTTTCTTAGACCCAGAATCAAGCGGATACAATACTTTAAGCATTTCTTGTGTATGTCGTCTTAGTTGCAACATCTGTGAATACTATAGCATGTAAAGTTAATACACAGTATGTCTGTAGTTACGACTGACACACATCACATTTCTGAAGAGGAAGATAAGAAAGAAGTCACTTTGATTTCAATTCTCTTTTGAATAAATGAACAGACTGTTTTACATCTAATGATGCTTTTTGGAATTGTCAGCCTTTTGGGGGAAAAGGCTGTTCTTTGTCTATCCAGTCGTGCATCGTGCCAAACATGGAGCTCCGGTTTTCTGGAGTGTTTCTCCCTACGAGCAGTGTCTCACCTTAAAACGAGAGACCTTCCCTGAAGAACCATTACCTGCACTTAGCTTCCTCTCTATAGATTCATCACAAAAAAAGCTGCCGTTTCGAAATGGGGGCTTTTGCGTGTTGTTAATTATGTTGTTAATAATGACACTTGTGAAAGAAAATGTTTACCGCGTTGCAAGAAGATCTCTATCTGAATCTCAAGACGGGGAAGAAGTGGCGGCTTCGGTTTCTTAAGCACAGACAGAATGCCGCCACAAATTAGATCTCACACGGAGAAAGCAAATCGAGAATAAAATATTCTGGGCTTAAATCTACAGATAGAAAATGAAAGCAGTAATGTCACCGAGAATGAGACAATTGGGAATAAATCAGCTCATAAATCAAACGCACTTTCAAAAATTATTTCACACGGGGAAACCAATTTATGGGAAATGATCAGACATATGTTTGTTGTGCGCCTACTGAGACCCCCAGGAATGTGCATTTGAAGTACACAAAGTGTTTGCTTTTGCACCTCCTCATATTTTGTGTTCTTTGTGTTATCTGTGACACCTTCCTCCCACAGACAAGCTGGTGGAGGTTTTTTTTTTTTGGATCCCCTCAAACACGCCATTTGCATTTTAAACATGTCACGGAAATGGCTCCCGCCTCAGCTGCTGTCACTGTTTGGCAGACTAGCAAGGGATGCCTGTTTGTGTGACACAAACAAAACATACATCTCGGCAGATATCACCTTGCAGCATGCGGTACATGCAGAAGGTGCTGTAGGACAAACGGGCGTCGCCGGAAGCCGGAATCAGTCGGTGTCAATTCTGAACACAGACCACTTACTGAGCGTGCTCAATATCACCGTCAAGATAGTTTGACAGTGTTAAATTAAAAAAAAAAAAAAAAATCACGTTGAAACACCACAAAAAATATGCATCATATGGTCATACATGAACCCCCACAATAACTAGTATTAAATAGTGTGAATATTTCCCCCCCATATCTTTTCGGGGGGAGCTATGAATGAGAGCTGATTAGCAGCTGCTCCAGTCGGCCACTGTAAATGTGAGAAGCACATTTGACAGACAACACTGTGAGCCACTGTATGAATTACAATAGCGGGATTCTCCCCTGTTTAGTTTAATAATATAGGCTACTAACTAGCTCATTTTGTGTTGATTCTACCTCTCCTCTCGCCTCCCTCTCAACGCGCTGCAGCTACACCCGCAGCCCTCCGTCTGCACCGGCAAATTGGCAGAGCTGCCGCGCAGTTTCATAAGAGCGCTGCCGAGCTGCTGTGCTTAATGAATTGCTGAATGTGTTTGCTATCCTTGCGGGCACAGATCCACTCCCGAGTCTCTCCGAGCCTCCTTGATTTGCCTTGTTACATTGAGGTTAAACATTTTATTACTTGGGCCTTTTTTTTCCCTCCACAGTTGACTTGATGAGGTTATTTATTTCTGGGTCTTCATTTGCTTACATATCCCTTTAAGCACCGAGCAAGTGAATACCAATTTGTTTCCCTTTTGGCTATTTCCGTCTACAGGTAGAATTAAATCCGCAGCTGGGTAATTTTGTATGTTGGTTTTTTTTCTGCTGAAAGAAGAGTGTGCTGCTTCTTTGTACGTATATATCAAGTCAAGTCAAGTCAACTTTATTGTCAATTCCTGCAATATTGTTCCAGACATAGAGGAATTGAAAAACGGTTTAACTCAGACCCACGATGCAATAGTACAAAACAGACCCACGATGCAATAGTACAAAAATCTTATATATATATATATATATATATATATATATATAAACAAGATCACAGTGACATCTAATAGATAGACTTCTTTATATTATGAGTGAGACATATGGATTCTCTACAGTGGGTCACTCTCAGTCCATTTCGTTCAGTGCTGAAAACGTCACCAGCCAGTTCTAGCATGGCTGACAGCTGGCATTTGTCAGACATGTACCTCAAGTTACCCTTTCTGTCCCAACACTCCTGAGCAGGGCCAGCGACTGTGTTCTGGGCAAATGAATGCAGCAGTGTTTCCCATCCTTACTTGTCAATCTCTGACAAGTGCCTGGCACCTACTCTTCTCTTTTTAAACAGCAGGAAGCTGACAACGGCCTCCCTTTGTCTTGTGCTCTGCAGTCATTCTTGACAGGTAAATGTCTTATGAAACAGCCACGGAATGGAAATCATGGCGCTTAAAGAGGCAGAAAGTGGGAGCCAACCATGCACAGGAAAAGAGGATGGTGTGACAGTATTGTTGTTGACAGGGAACTGACAGCGTACCTTGTTGCATTAAGGAACCGACGCCGAACCAGAAGCTGTTGAGGAGGGTGAAGTTGTTCTCCACCACGTCTGATCCAGGGTTACAAGGATGGGCGTCATACCATTCATATGGACTGAACCTGGGAAAGAAACAGGAAGTTGGAAAGCTGTTTTGAAATCTTTACCAGTTTTAAGACCTGAGAAAATGCAAAAAAAAGTATCTTGTATTTATCCTTCATTGAAACCAGTGCTTCCTTAGGAGGTATCTCAAAAACAGAATCATAGGCGTTTAAGAGCAATTCTGAGAGTTTCAGCTATTGTAGAATTTCACCTTTAATCTCAAGTGACAAATTAATTCATTTGTTGGAATGTAGCCCTTCAAACCAGAACTTAAAGCAGCCTCATAGTTATGGCATTTTTCCACTCGTAGTTTCATAGTCTAAATCTGATATGTTGAAGATCAGCAGAGAGCTTTTCTCATTTAGAGATACGACAGACACTGAGCCTGACACCCTTGCAATAATTCAGAGTTGTGTCTCTGTCTGTCCATAAGATGAGTGTTGATTGTTTGGTGATGGGCAGTTGTTTTTCTAGCTGGACACAGCTGCCTGCTGCTGCTAGGAACAAGTTTGACATTAAAACATTGAAGCTATTGGTTCTACAACTACAGTAATGTGCTGAAACAAACACACAAAACTTGGTATGACTGAGGGGCACTGCTTTCACATTGCACACAGTCCCTTGATCCACTGTCCACACAAAAAAACACAGTGCGACTTTAATAATGTGACTGTGTGTACGGTCATAATATGTCGGGTACAATGTGACCACTCATCCATAAATTGCTTTCATGAAGTGTAAGTTGACTGGTTTTTTTTTTGTAAAAATATAAAAACTTCAATCTTCCATGAAATGTCAAATCCAACCATGTTAAATCAAACAGTGTTGGGGTTTTTTTTTAAGCCTTCCCTTCAGAAAGCCCCTGAACTATGTCTATCGTGCTTTGTAGCTGAAGGTGACCAATGAGGCGCAAACATATTTTTCAGAAGGTTTAAAATGGAATGTGTGAGAATGCAAAGACTCCTCTTAAAGTCACATTAAACCACAAAGCAAGTTTTTTTTCCCATATCTCTATCATTTAATGTGACACTTGTGTGAAAATTCACATCTTTAATGCACTAGTCATTCTTGGAGGCTTATTATGAGATAAAACTAAATGTCATTGCTTTCCCCCTTTTGAAATGTATAACTTTTTTTTTTTTTCCTGGCTCTATTTTCCAGGTGTTGTGCTGAGTAGAATTGGATCCATTAGACTGCAGATAGTATCTCAGAGAGATATGTGTGTTACTTTGAGGAGATATAGTAGAAAGTGCAAATGGCGAAAGAAAACTCTTCAAAAAAACCCAAACAGATAAATAAGTAAAATGGTCCACTGGAACCCACTGTGGTGAATCCTCAAGTGCATATTCTCCGTTCCAATGGCTGACAGTGAAAAGAGAAGGATTTTATGATGTTCAACAGATGACTGCACTTCAACCTAATTATATGCTGCAGAAATATTTGGTAATTTAGTCAATCTTAATCAGATACTGAAAAGGATTGTTGGCGAATGAAGAATCTGCTTAATTACGGAGTCCTCGTTCAAGCAATTCTAATCTTAGTTAAGCAATCAGAGGTCTAAACTTATGAACAATAAATGGCTGCTTTTGTCCAACGTCGGCTCGTCTAAGTTTCTTGTGCATTAAATTGACTGCCGACAAATATACTCACGAGTGTTTCCATCTCCGAGTGTTTCATCCTAAGATTCCCATTAGAGAGGCCTTGGGCTGCTGCCGTACTAATGCTGCCCTCCCTACCATTTCAATCAGTTCCCCCTCGGTCTCGTTTTTGCCTTAATGTTGAATTGAATGCCAAAAAAGCCAGATGACTAAGTGGTGTGATTGTGAGGAGGCATGGGAAACGTGACGTGCTTTGCTCACGTTCAAACCACACATGACCTGGACATAAACACGGCACAAATGAGTAAATATTGTCATGAAATATTTTAAGTGCGCCTGCTGCACAGAAAACTTTGCATATTCAATATCCCTGCTTCTCTGCTAATTTAAAAAAAACAAACAGTTGCACTGGTATGGCGAGCCCTTAGATTCAGACTGTGAGCCTGCTAAACAACGCCATTAACTGTCGGCGGGGAGTTCAGCCTACACAGGAGAGCAGGTCTGAAAAAAAACGCTTGGCATCCAAACATAATATAAGCAAAAGCACCAAGTTTGCATTTGCAGGCATTATTCCTAATTTGCACACTCCAGCCCAATGATGCGACGTGCACTTTCCACTAATGTGTCAGTTGTGCGAGTCATTAAATTACATTTCTCTTCACACCACGACAACACAGGCCGCATCTTTGCCGTCTGTTTTGTTTGTTTTTTAAAGCTCTTCTGCATTAGTGATTTATGTTCAGTGGCAAGATTTTCAAAGTTTACCGGAAGACACACAATCAGCTGCAAATAACTTTGATCACAGAGGCATTTTGTAAACTCCAAGCGTTGCCACTTGCGGATTTATTTCAAGTTGCTACAAATAAATGTATTTAACCTACATTCTTCTATAAAATTCGACATCAAAATATTTACTTATCCAGTGTTTTTGTTCTTCAAATGAATAAAGTTTAAATAATAAATGTTTGGTAACAACCGACGAATTCTACGAAAAAACAACGCCCGGCAAGGCTTTGGCGGTACTTTAGCCTGGAGCCAAATTGTCCTGTGGCCTGTCTGTGGCTGTCAACGCCTCTACCCCTGGTTCCAGATCTTGAAATTTCTAAAAACACTTTTTGGGTTGTTTTTTCAAGGGCAAAATTTTTCCCTTGGACAGCTATGCAGTTTAAGCAGTCGTTATTAATAGGAGTATAGCTGTACTGTGTGGGGTTGACTGAAAAAAACACCTAAATGAACTATAGAGCACAAGTTAATTAAGGGCTTGTCACCCAGTGCAGCATTGTGGCTCATTCACGTGATTCTGGACCACAAAGGAGCTCGACAACACAGAGGATCAATCTCTGTCAACAGAGGCAGTTGATGCTAATAGAATCAGCTCCATCAGTTCATGTTTGGCTTTGGTCTTTTCATGGGATTTGTTGACTGCGGGAAGTCTAGCCTGTAACCAGTGTTCCTCTTTCAATCTCTATGTATCATTACAATAAAAACATGTTTTTCAGCACATTTAATACATGTTAAGCTCTAATTCTGGCCACTGGCAAAATACATATGAATACATTGTGGAAAACCGCATTGTATTCAAAGTATTATGTATTTTGTGAAATGCTAAGTAAAGCTTGGTTTAAAGCTATCCACTATCACACACTTTGCGTGAGGAAATGAGGAAAATATCCAAGCAAACAAATAAAATAGTAATTCTAATAACCTTTATTCAGCAATATGTTTTTATATAAAAAATGTTCAATGTAAGTTTTAAATTTTCTGAAAAAGACTAGGTTAATCCATTGTCTCCTTATATGCTTTTAAATCGTCCTTAGTTTTTTACGATATAAGCTGAATCAAGCATTACGGTACATATACCTTCGACAAATATTATAAATGTACCTTTTCTTGTGGAGTAGATGAAGGATAAAGCCAAAGTGTTTTTTGCATGATAATGTTGCCTTGACACTTCTGTTAAGCATTTAAAACGACACACTTTTGCTGAAGAAGCCTTCTTTTGTTCACCAGTTTTTCTCTCTCTCTCTCTCTCTCTCTCTCTCTCTCTCTCTCTCTCTATGTATAGTCATATAATGCACATTTGGAGATGCAGCTTTTCAGCAATCTAGGCCGGCCTCCAAAAAAATAAATAGATAAATAACTGATGCAACAATTTAAAATGATTTTGCACTTATGTGAAGCCACTCCAGAATTTGTTTGGTCTCACAACGACAAAATGAGGATAGAGGAATGCAGCTGTTCGCTTTCGAACCCCAGAACTCCTTTCAACGCCCGCTTTTCCAGAACTTCCTCAAGTACCACTTTGCATGAGAAGCAGCAGGAAATACTGACAATGATGCTAACAGGATATTCATTATAATTATGTCTTCCCCCCCCAAAAAATCATACTGATAATCTCCTTCTATAATGAATTTGACTTATTTCTTCCAGGATTTTTTTTTCCTGAAGTATATGTTGATGATCAACTATAAATACTGCAGACTCATCTGATGGAACTTTACATCAGAAGAGTATATATATTTTTCCTTTTTGTTATGCTAAATATGATGTTGTAAAGTTATGTAATGTCTTTTCGCTTCAGCAAGAATTTCTATTTCTTCTTTTTAAACGATCTTCTAGAGTTACATTTGAAGCAGCATTTTCAATTCCAAAGACATCGCACAGGAAACAGGAAATGTTCACAATGAATGGGATTTTGCAACTCAAGTGGACGTTTTTTTGTTTGTGTTCCTCCTCCCACTGCTGGGCTGCAGAGAGCCCATGCAGACATAAATACCTTGATCACTACCTGGCAGCTAACACAGTATGAGAAACTGGCTGACGTCCTCAAATCTCGATCGCAGTGATAGCAGAGTAAAGTATTATGTCTATTCAAGGGCCCCATGGTGAAATGCATGAAAGACTGACAGGAAGAGCCGCATATGGATACTTTACTTACCTGGCAATAACAAAAAGGACACAGCTAACCCCCAGGTAGGCCAGGAGGATGTAGACCCAGATGTCGGGAGTCATGGGGTTCAGGAAGGAGAAGAAGCCGCTGTTGGTGGTATTAGGTTTGCGATACAAGATGCTGATTCCCATGCTCATGAAGGGCTTGGAGAAGTCAACAAACTTTTCTCGCATGTAGGTGATGGTGAGAGGAGCCACTGCCAAGTCTGCTCTCTATAGAGGACACACAAAAAACACTTTATAATTTTTTTGCTATTTTCATATCAGCAATGTCTGTCTATAGCCAGACACACAGCCCTGTCACAGCCCTGCTTTAAAGAGGAAGCCATATCTGAATCTAAGTCTGTTGGCTTGTCCGAACTGAAATATCTCAGTAACCTTCTGTTTTGATTGCCAAGATATTTGATACAAACATTCATGACACCCAAAGGATGAATCGTAATGTCACTGAGCCCCTGACTGTACCTTTAGTGTCCCCATGAAGTTGATATTCATGAATTTGACAAAAGAATTCTTAACAACTATAACATGGATTACCTCAGCACGTTATCTTGTATGTGTGTGTGCGCGTGTGTATTTGAGCATGCTGACATTCGCATTTAATATTCAAAACAATGTTGTTTTTAACTAAAGTCTCACTAGAATCTCTTTGCAGTATTAATCATTAATACAGAGGATTATGTGTTTGGTGGTTATAATGTGTAACAGTTTTTCGTGCGGTGAGATTACATACATACAAAGTCAATGCAAAGATGCAAACCTCCTCGTCATTCGCTCCTCATGCTTGAGTTGAAATATTTGAGGTGGAGTAAAGGGGTCGCGTGACGCAATGGCGCTAAAGCCAATCAGCATTGAGAGTCTCCCAATGTCACTGACGTCAGCGTCCGAATAAGAACGGGTGAACATTCGCAGGTTGTGTTTACTTGCGTTACTCGTGTGAGTAACACAAATGATGCTGCGGCCAAACGCACACGAGTAAAGCGACACGAACATTCGCTTCACCTTTGCTCTGACAGCACCATTGGACGATTTTTTTATTTAAAGCATGGAGATATACAAGCATATACAAACAGTCCTTTTAAAATTGAAAGAAAAAATAGCATATTAGAAAATGTGAAACATGATTCTGTCTCTGCTGATTTTGGAAAAAGAAGGCTGGACACTGGAAAAAGACAACGTATCACATGCAGTTCCATCTTTAAAGTCATTATCTAATGTCAATAACACAACATAATGACAACCTCATAGCATTATACAAATGACAGATACGTTTCAGTTACATACTGCATGGATATGACTGCATAGTCAGAATGTTACCGTTTATTTCCACGGCCCCCAACAACTCCCCCTGCACCATGTCTGGACAGGAGGTTAATGAAACCAGCTGCTTGGTTCACGCTCGGATACCTCTATCTTCCAAGGCACCAGACAGATCACAAAGGGAAGGCTTTCTTTACTTCCCACACACTCAGCTAGAGAGGAAAAGGACCTGTTCATAAAGCAGTTCTCCGTGCAGCATTTTTACCAAGTGATCCGAGGCTGTCTGCTAGTGTGTTTTGGTATTTTCATGTATAACCATGACACCTAACCCTACGAGACTCAAATCTGCGGGCTCCAGAAACACACTCAATCCGCATGAGATGAAAGGATGGGCCGAATGATGCAGCTATGTCCTGCCCTCCTCTTGTGAACTGATGCATGCTGTGTCATCTTCTTTGTTTTTAACTGCTTAAAACATCTTTTCTACTCACTCTCTGGGCCCGGAGGCTATTCATAACATGAATTTCCGCTTTCCCCGTGGCTCAGACAGCCCTTCCCACAGATTCACGTGATAACTACCACACAGCAGTAAACAAAGGTCAGAGAGAAAACATTTCCACTTTGCATGTGGAACTGTGGATTATGTGCTCCTGTGGTCAGCACCACGGTGGTTAAATACACGGTGGCCTCTGAAGAGATGGAAAGATGGAAAAACCAGTGCATCCTGCCGTGCATCGGCTGTCTCTCTTAAAATATTCAAATTTGTACATCACACACTGCTCCCTCTGTTCTCTGCTGCCAAGTGCAGCTCTGAACCAACCTGCCACTCAGCCGGAAGATCAACCAGCATGCGATTCCAGACATCCCTACGGCGGGCTAATATACATGCTGCATGTCCTTGTTCTGATCACTGCTTAGGCACACAAAGTGGGCACAAGCGAGATAACCTGATAGTGCACGCAGCATGGCTCGGTGTTATCTGGGTTTGCAGATGGTGAGCTTAGTGTTATTCTCCCTCCAGACCTTCTCACCTGACGACATCCTGCAGGATTCCTGAAGTTTCAGTTAAGATAGTCAAACTTACTGTGTGTAGGCAGCAGGTACAAGCCTGCCATTCCCCTCCCGTCCATTTCCTGCCAGTTACCCTTTTCAAAATATCGGCTGTGGGAAGCGAGAACAACTTCCGAGCAAGCAATCTATTTGATGATGATTTGGATCGTACGGCCACACAGTTTCCTTTTGTGGGTGAGTTGCCATTTTATTGACAGTGACCACCTCCCCTCCCCCAGTACTGTTTTGCAGGGGCAGCATCGTTGCTTCCTGGGCTTAGCAACCCCCAAAGACAATTGTGATTAAAAGACAAGTGTGTGTTGTTTTAAGAAATACAAACAAGCCAGAGCGTTTTCCCCTATAGCAGAATGATAATGGCTGCAGCCCAGACCGCCCTGCCGCGCTGACACAGCACAGTAGAGATACAGTAGGTCTGCTTATGAGAGACAACAACTAAATTGATCCACACGTTTTTGTGTACACTGAACACACTCGGCATCAGTATGTGGAGCTGTTTCTTGTGGCTGTTTTAATGGAATCATTAAAGCCAGTCGAGGATATAAGTGCATTTTACTCAAACTCATGGCATGCAGTGAATATGTGCTGCTTACAACCAGGGCTTTTTAACACTCAACAAACATATACTCACTCTGCTTTCTGTGTCTCTCAATGCAGGTCGTCCCAAGTTTGACAAATTGTACAGCACTTACATATAGCATCCTTGCGTAGCACTTAAAACATTTTTTTTTTAGAATCTTTTAGAGCAGATTGAACTGCCCTTTTTATTTTGTCGGAGAAATGTGTTGTAATTACAGAAATATACTTCGCTTAGCTAATGGTTGCGTCAGATAACAAAAAAGCAATTTTTGGTGCTAGGATGCTGAGGGAATGTAAAAAGGTCTTCTTGGCCGGCGGTATATCCTTACACAAAATGCTTGGTGGAAAACGAAACAGTGCACAGTGTGAGATTAACGTGCAGACAACACACAGTAGTGTAGATAGACCTGAACCCTCTTACACACTGTCGTCTGACATCAAAATGCACAAAGGACTAATGATGAATCACACGCAGTGTCATCAATAAATAGGTGCTTTGCTTAAGCAGCAGAGTGTGGTCGTGGTGTGATTTATTCAAAGAACATATTTGCTGTTGTGGCAGTTTAACTCATGCCCTTCCAGCAAATGGTCCGCGACGCATGCCACCGTCGAATCCTTCTCCTGTGATAACAATCTAAATCACACAAATATGTTTGTTTTCCCTGAACACAAATGGGGTACTCTACTTTAGCTTCCGTTTCAGACCAAAATCCATCCCACCATCTATCTGTGTCGACAAAGGGGATGTGGGCTGGCTATAACTTATCCGCCGAGACAAAGATTAATTGCCATGACAGCAAACAAATGATGTGCTAGGCACGCTATTAACATTTGCATCACAGCATGATTAAAGTGATCATCTATTGTGACTAAATGAAGTTTAACAAGGCCTTTTGCATCATTTAGCACCTCTCGAAACAATGCCCTTTGGCACCGCGGCAACCTTTGTGACTGCACGGAGGCTAATAAAGGGCTTTGGGTTACACAATACTAAATCGTCACACTTGGCACAATTGCAATTCCTCATTCAGAAACATCAATAACATGGGGAGTAAAATGTATAAAAGTATTGTATTCCAGACATATACAAATGTCCCCCCCACACACACATGCTTAGCTTCACACTATATCTGTCACATCTCATATGTGTGACAGAGCTAGGTGAATTACAGAGATGAATGAAGGCTTACAGCTGATATTAATAAACCCCAGTCTTGTTCCCTTAAAATTATGTCAGTCAAACAGTTTTGTGTAATTTCTGTAATGCAACTATGATTTATGAGGGCACACTATGGGAGCTGAAACTATAAATGCACAAGTATTGTATTTCAGCACCATTTTATCAACTTAAACCCCTTTTTTATCTCTCTGTTTTCTACACTGGCTCAGACCTTATCTAATGTCATGACCCTTTTTTTAAGTAAAGACACTGGTGCCCAGTAAACTGTTATAGATCTTATTTATCTGTGTTACAGCGAGGGAGCAATGGGTTTTTAAGAGGTTAATAGAAAGTAGTTATGGAAACAAATTGATCGCCAAATTGACTTTGGTGATCTATTTTTACCTTCTGTCTATTTGTATGTGGTGTACACAATGACTTCCTAAAATATGTTTTCATATGAAGCAATTTTGGATGGCAGCTTGCTGTATAGTACATATCACAATTCCTTTTCCAAAAAAGTTTGTAAGAAACACAGCTGCAGCAGTTTGCAGTTTGCTCTCACGAAATCTGTAGCCTGACTGGCCTCTCATATCACTCCAGGGTCAGATCTCTTGAGCTTGCCTTAAAGTTTATGTTTCAGGTCTGCTGAATCAAGAACAGCTTATCCATACCGACAAGGGTAAGGGAAGCACTAGACCACAAAATAGAACCGACTAAAAATCCACAAAGACAAAGTCACGCATCCTTGGGCATGCGATCAGGAACTGTAAAACCAATAACTCGGAGTACAGATTAAAATCTTCACTTCTGCCGCTATTTACAAAGGCAATAGACCTAAAAAGGCAGCATTATATAGCTATGTTATTAAAAAAAACATGTTTAAATGCATTTCTTTAGCTGTATTTGTCTGCTGCTTTATAATTTCCAACTTTCTAAAGCTGTAAACCAAAAAGCAAATGGAGCTACACATTGGTCTATATATATATATATATATATATATATATATATATATGTGTGTATATATACTGTGTTTTCAATAGCTTACGTTCATCCTTTAGTCCAGAAGTCTCAATCACCAGATGCTATATCTTCTCAAAACACATGCAAACCTCTTATTCCACACTCTCATTCTTGTTTTTCTATTTGACTGTGAGTTAATGGACAAACTAATGAACACCTGCACCATCTCCCTTTAAACCAAAGAACAGACTAATACAAAGAATGTGCTGCTTAATGATGGAGTCGCGCATCTTCATTCCGTGCCAGCATTCTCTGCCTTCTGTAATCCATTTGTTCCCCTCAAGGTTATTGTTAACAACATGGATCTAGCAAAAAGCCTGGACGGTGATACAAAGTGCCGCGGTGGGAGCCCACCTTTCCCAACCCTTTCAGCACCAAGCCATTGACTCCTGCCATACGATTCCCTGCACTAAATGCCACTTAAGCTATTACAAGTTTTCAGCTGAGTACAGCGCTGACCTGATGGGGCTGAGGACAAAGAGAGAGCACTGACAGGGACACTTATGAAATGCCAGCAAGGAATTGCCACCATCACTTCGATGTAGGGCTGTTTCATGGCCGCTGAAACTCTGAGCTTATTACAGACAGCTGTGATTGCCCACTGGGCCTCTGCAAGATGATTGGCAGTCCTTTCCTCTGCATCCTTGCAATATGTGACATATTTACATTGCTCATCACAGATCTCTGGGTCATCCCGCTGGAGGAAGTGGTTTGTCTCACTGAATGGCATCAACACACTTGTAACATTTAGACAACCTTGACATAATTGTGCCATAAATGTAATTGACAGCTTTGCAGGCTGTGCCTGACTTGTACTCAATCATAACTATATCACTGTCCATGCGGAGGACATGACAAGCAATTCACTTGGAAGGCACGCTTTTGTAAGTTCAAGTGATATGTAAAACACATTGACAGAGATGCAGCATAAATTAAAGAAATACTTTGACATTTTGGGAAATACCCTAATTTCTCAGATATATTAATGCGACTCTATTTATACTATTAATACTAAAAACAAGGGGAAAAATCTGGCCTGGCCGAGTGTAAATCTACCTACCATCACCTCTAAAGGTCACTCAATATCATGTGATACCTCATTTTACGAAGAACAAATTATTAAAATAAAAATGTAGATTTGTTGTTTGGTGGTTATTTTTACCAGACTATATCCAGGATGGAGCAGTAACTTCTCCAACAATTCCCTTGAGTACAAATGTGAAGCAGACAATGTGAAGTACTCACATGCTCAATGAGTTCCCTGATCATGCCGTTCCACTGGCCCTTCTCATCCTGGGAGCCGTATCTTCCATCGGGCACCAGACGGATCTCGTACGTGAAGCCCAGGATGTGAGAGAGCTCTTTCAGCAAGTCGATGCAAAATCCTTCGAAACGGTCGTTCCCAACCAGCGCCTTGTCAGACTTTTTAAGCATGACATATGGCTCCTCCTGCGCGGACCAAAAAGATCAAATGAAAAGCAATGGTGAGGTCAGCTTTTTCAATTTGTTTCAGCACATCCACCTAATTGAAGCAAAGTGATATGAGCTGATGAGCCGCTGTTGCATTTAACAGGCAGTGACAGCAGATTCGAGCTTGGTGTGTGGCTGCAGGGAGTGTTAAAATATGAAAGAAGGCTGAGGTTTCATTGCACATTGATGTAATACTGAAATGAGACCTGAGCTACTTTGAAGACTCCAATGTCAGTAAATGTATTTTAAATTGCAAGGTTGTAACCAGTGTTTATTATAGTGATTGTAATGCACACGGAAGGAATGTTTGCGCTATCAGTGTACTCGTAGTGTTGAGCTAACTAAACCTGCCGTCTCCTCCACACCGCTGTGCGCTGACCTATATACAGTAGCTGGTGCACAGGTTGGTTCATTTTATGGTCAGGTGGCTGATGCTCTTTACTGGCCTCTAATATATCCCACCTGGCCGCTCATGGTTCGGGCCGTGTGAAAGTGTGATCGGGAACAGAACACAGCTTAAAACTGTAACATGGCCATAATGTCGCCTTCATCAATTGTCACCAACCTCCGAGGGAGAGGAACTGAGCTGACGCCTGCAGTGACAATGACTAACGCAGAGTAGCTCATAAATGATTTCCCTTATTTAGTGCCTGTTACCATTTCCCTGCCAGAGAGACTTGCATATCCTGCTGTGCATTTCAGAACATGTTGGTCCATTTATGCACGGGCTGTAATACTATTTATTGCCTCCAACAGCCAGATGTATAATTTACAAACGGCGCTCAGAAGCAGAGTAATTGATTCTCTAGTGAAGGTGACCCTCTGCTTTTTTGTTTTTTTAAACTGTACAGTCAAAGAGGAGAAAATAGTCAAAGAGCTCTTTATTCCCCCTGACAATTGTTTTTCATAGAGAAAGTGTATTTGATGAAGGCCCAGGTGGGGGCAACTAAAATCCAAAAGCATGTGCTGTTGGCATGTAGACGTGGTTTTGTTTTGTTGAGGCTGTAAAAAATTGTGTAAACTGAACCTAACATGAACAAGGGCATAATGCACTCCAAAATAAAAATGCCTCGAAAAAACTTACAGCAAATGATAAACATCTTTAATTGTTTGCTATTAAAACATGAAGCAACTTGGAAACTACAATTAGGATGGCCCCTTAAATAAATAATAAGATATGAATACTTGATGACAATGCAGTTGGAGTGTAAGCGCTTAGCCACAAACTTTGCTGAAGTTGTCCAATTAACGTGATCAAAAAGTTTGCATGTTAGGGGTAAAAGTCATTACCATCTGTTTCTAGCCTTCCAATTCTTGCTATTCCCCAAGGTTTGAACTCAAATCAAAGTGTTTATACCAGTTCTACCCTCACAGTCGCAGCATGGGCGTGCATAGCAGAAAGAGGAGGGAGGTGGGCCTGTGCAGAGACATTACAGGCAATGGAGTGCAAACAATTAATGTAAGGAGGAAAACACATTAAGTGCCTTAATCTCTTCGACAAAGTTATCACTATAAAGCTGTCAGACGTCCTGTTCATGCATCACTGGAATCAGTTTGACGCAATGTCATTATGCTAAGAGGAGAGATTGATATTGAGGCTGAAACTCTCTTCTGCAATTCGAAAAAAGCAGGCAGTTTTATGATCTTAAACTAATGATTCCCAGTGAAATAGCAAATCAAGGAACATGTCAGAAATATGCGAATGCATTTTGAATTTGTGGAAAACTTAAATTGAACTCGAAACACTTGAAGTTGTCAGTGCATGAACACGTCTGACGCCACTCCCACTTCTAACATTAAATCAGAAAAACACTTTCTCTTCCTAGAACACAAGTTCAACATCACACCCTCTTAAAACCTTGTTCTTTGTCTCCCTCTTTGAGGCAGAATGAACATGGATGGCACCTGATTGGCATTAATTATGTCTTGCCTTGACCTCACTTGTCATAATTACAGCCCTGTGGTCCAACATTGGCATAATGATAGTGTTTATTGTTGTAGCTTGTATATCCGTACAGAAAGGTTCATGGGGGGTGGGGGACATATGCGTCAGCACATCCCTGATAGCTCCACAAAGACCCCTGCATCCAGTGACAGCCTTAAGTACATACAACTGGGGCTTTACAAATGAATGTGGTGGGAAGCTGGGGGGGGGATCACCCAGTTCTTCCTGAAAATCCGAAACATGTAATTAATTCCATTCTCAGGAGCAGTTCATTGTATCTCACCACCTACTCCTTTTTTGTTGCTTCAGTACTTTTCAATTTTCGCCTAACATGATGACGATGTAGCCCAAAAAAAATCATTTGATTCATTGATGAATGACCGTTCGCTGACGAAGACACCGCTGACAAGCTCTTGAAATCCTAAGTTATCTTCCAGACGAAGGGTCCTTGTTTTTTAGACTGTGGGAGGCGAAAGTAGGCCACTGCCAGCCGAAACGACAACCGGAGCTGTCACAAGTAATCAGCTGCAGCTAGGTAGCTAATTAAGCTAACATGAGTTGTTTAAAATGCCGTCCCCCATCTCTGACTTTTTAATGTTTCAGCTGACTCATTTGGAATTCCGAAAACACTGTAAAAAGGGTGTTAAATATGAAATTGATCGCTGCATAAATTATATAACGCTGAAAGAGCACGTCCCCGGCACAAACTCCTCCCCAGTTCATGATCCGTGCAAATGACATGGAAACGAAGAGGCAGCATCATTCTTGTTTTGCAGTGTGGGATTTCATCATGAAGCCATTTCTGGTCATACATTTGAGCTTTCTCAAATCCAGCAAAAAGCAGAACAGGGCCACTAAGTGGTAGCATCTCCACAGCAGGGAAATATTACATGGTGGCTGTGATGTGGTGAACGGAGCCTAATGTAACCTCAAATATGTAGGTGATGAAATGCTCCTTGGACATAGAATTAATGCTAGGTTAAGTTAAGGTAGGTATAGATGCCAAGGCTCGGGGGTAGGCAGATACAACTGGTCAGGGAATGTTAAGGTTAGGTTAAGGCAAGGGGAACCGTACATCAACGGGGATCCAAAACAACAACACCTCCTCCTGAGCTTTAGCATCCAATTACAGCCTTAACTTTAAGGAAGCAGCTTGCCGGACAACATTTGCAGCTAAAAACACTGTGTCATCCTGTCTTGCAGTTTTTTTGGTAAAACGGTTACATTTACAAATCATACATGTATCAAACAACGAAGTAGGAGTACAAGTATTATTTCATAAAACTTCATATTGTGCCGTTGATGGCCCCCGCCTTTGTCGCAGAGATATTAAAACATATTTGGCTGCAGAGTTAACATGGTCCCTCGGTAGATGCATGAATTTGGAAGACCTCTCGATGTGTCACAAGCCACGAAGGCTGACCCAACCGGCACATACACAACTCCCTATGAATAACACAGAAAAACAGCCCGGCAGACTCAACCCCCATATGACTTCAACATGTGGGGAGAAAAGTTTGACAGGCTTTCTGTGCCTAGTTATAATTGTGCAGTTGCTGTGTGGTAGAGGGGTTTGGTTATAGTTATAGTACCATTATAGCACAGTTTCTGATGGGTGATCTGTGATTTGTGTGCTATGTTTAGATATCGCAAATATAATATGTCACAAAGATAAAATCTAACCTGAGTGAATATCTGTTTAGTGTTGCAATAACTTTAGAGTAAAACATGTCTGATGCCCTCTAGATGGCAATGAATAACCCTTCTGGAAAGAGATAAATATAAGACCTTATTCTAACGCTTTTTATTCTTATGTATTATTAATAGGATAACAGGACATATCTTAGGACATATTTCACACCATTTGACACAGGCGTCTTACCAGGATGGTGGTGATGATGAGGGAGCGGTTAGCCAGGGAATCAGTGATGTTCATCCCCTTTCGCTTTGGCAATTCTGTGATGTTGAGACCCCCTGAAGCACTCCACTTCCCCACCTGTGGAAGATGAAAAGCGTGAAGCTAAGTGTTCTGTGTCTGTTGGTGGTCTGTGACCCCCAGCAGACTCCCCTGCCAACCTGTCTCTCGCATTAGCCCTCAGGTTGAACACATCTCCACCAGCAATAGATGAGTCACTTTTATATCAGCAGGCCAGACTGTTTTGAATGGCAAAATGTAGTAAGGTGTATGTCTTGATTTTTCTTAAAAGAAATCAATCATGAAAATCCAAAAAAAATTGGAGTCATTGGATGACTTGTACTTTAAAACAAAACATCATAAATGTTTGAAGTATAAATACTGTTATTTGCAAAGAGATTAGTCAGATACTGATATATACAGAAACAAATTTTAAAATATATAAACCTATCACCTGTCCATACTGTAATTTCAAACTAAGGTATACCAACAATAATGAAAATATGTACAATGGAATTGTTAAATAAAGATAGACAATTATATTTAATGAATTAATTTTTTCGATTAAAGTATTCAAATAATTATAATAAACTATCTGATGTGGTGATGTATTGGTGTTGTGAGTATCTACTGTGTGTAGATGAATGACAAAGAAGGCAAATATAACAGAAAGGCTAAAAGCTAATTTTAATGAAGGTAAATCACGGGGTTGCCGGTTGGAATACACTGTGAAAATAATCTTGTTCTGCAGTCTCAGGAAGAAAAGCCAAGAGATTTGAACAAATAAAAGGAGTTATACATGCGAGAAGCCCTCGGGCAAAAAGCACTGCATATTGTAGAGACACACTCTGGAAGGTATCATTAGCACAAATAGTCCTCTGGCTGTCGGTAACAATCTCTGTTTGCAAGTCAAGCCCTCTTCCAAAACCCGCCCTCCATCTTTACTGCTTTTTCTATTACTACAGACACAGCTTTTAATATTCACTGGGGTTTGTGCTTGAGGTGGATCCATTTAAAGACATACAGCGCCCCACAAAAAAGCATGAAAAACGCCTGCTAATGTCCGCCCTGCCTAATCCAGAGAGAGGCATATGCTCTAATTTGAAAAGCACATTAGTTACAGCTTGTCACACAACCAAAGAGGACTTCAGGAGAGAGATTTAAAAATATCTGTGAATGCTTTCCGCTTTGCAAAACTCTTTCTAAATGTACCCAGTTACAATTAGCTCAATTCATTAAACATGATTAGCACAAGACTTGACTCAAACGTTATTTACTCATGCAACCACACAGAGAGCATTACATTTATTTCACCCTCCTGAGCACGCCGGCACAAAGTGAAAAGTGGCACTCTGAGAAACTGTTCATAATTCTGGCACAAGCTCAAATTTGGGCTAATATTCAATTACAGTGGATTAGTTGAGAAAAGTCCACATCTTAACAGGCTCAAATAGTTAAAGCCGATTTCACGGATAGTGGAAGAGAAAAAAGTGCAGTCCGCAGCACACTACTGGATCAACGCTAACTTGAGCTTGAGCTGAGGATTTGTCTGTGGCATCATGAGAAGATGCAAAAATGCCATCAGATACTTTTTTTTAAAGTGCAGGACAAAATGCCAGTTTAAGGGAGAAGAAGAAGAATTTCAAAGCAGCAGTCACAAGCCCTGTTCTTGCAGAGTAGGGATACAAGCTGAAAAGCCCCTCCTATTATATGGTCTTGAGCCTTTAGGGAGTACTTGAGGAAGTCATAATGGGACTTATCCCTATTTGATGTATTCATAATGTATGAAAGCCCTCTACTAGAGAAAAGCTGTTATAGTCCAGAGGGTACTTTGCCTAACAGTATAATAAAATAAGTTCTACATTACCAACCTCTTAGTTCATTTTTTTCCCCTTTTTTGTGAAGTATGTTTATACAGCTCATTACCACCAAACAGCATTTTGGGCATCACCTCAAATTATCATTAAGAGAGGCTGCAATTAACACCATAATGTGTACCCTAATCCAATTTGCTTTATGATCCACTAACTTATGCTAACGTCGAAGCAGCCAATTTGCATCCTTGTTAGGAGGTAAATGATACTGTCAAATGTCCGTTATCCGTTCCACATCAAGAGGCAAATCTGAAATGTATTTTTGAAATCAACAAGACATTAACTTCTTTCTATGGGATAATCGTCACAGAGGTTTTTACTTTTGTTACAAACAGTACATGTGGTGATGCACATTGCTGTTTGTTTTATTCCATCTCGGCAAGGAACACACTGAAATTGAAGATAGTTGGTTACCTTTTCAAGTCCCTCCTCCTTTAGACTGATGATGTCCAGGTCAAAGTCTGTACGTAGACCAGTTGTCTTGTTGAATGACAGTCTGCCCGTCAAACCATCCCAGTGGGACTGAAAGATAATATACCAACATATTTATGCACACATTCATACAACAAATGCAGAGTGCTGCATACAACACTATAGTACAACGTAACATGATCAAAACAGCAATCCTGTAAAAGATATTGTGATTAGAATCCACAATTGTTGCCCAGACAGACTGGATCAGAATCAACTCTGTGTTCATGTAATAGTTAGGGTGTTCTTGTGTCACATTGCTGTACATCGTGCACCATTTGCCACACCAGTTGCACTGTTCGTATTAATAGGGCAACATCAGAGAAATGTACACGTGCAGTCAACAAAACACCGTACAACACCCTCTATCTTTCACCGAGAGAAATTTCACATCCACACATGCAGGAACACCAACAGACCAATAGTACAAGCACGAATCATTTCTTTTTTAATTACATTTTACATCCCAACGCCTCCCAAGCATTTTCCCTCTAGACTACAGAGTTAATTAACAACCATCTCCTTTTGCTTGATTCCCCATGAGGGGGAAAAACACATAACTGCCCCCATTACGATTCCCTGATACCCACCAAGTCCGTAGACGTACGTAGAAGCAAACACAAAAGTCTCTGCTAAGTACCTTTTTCCCCCACACGTGTGCTAACACAAGTAGCCATCTATCAGCAGTGATGGGACTAACACTTCTTTTGTTATTATTCTTGTTAGTTTTAGCTTTGTCTTGGCATTTGTATTAGACGTCCAGGCATTTAGGGGAATCCCTTTATTTAAACCGTCGCCAAGGAGGTTACCTTATTGGTTTGGCTTGGTTTGTTTGTTTGTTGGCAGGATTACTCAAAAAGTTATGGAAAGATGTGCATTCATTTCTCTTTTTTCAATCAAAGATAGGCCGTGGCCAGAGCAACAGGGGATTACATTTTGGAGGGATCCACATTCGCATCCAGGAATTTTTTTAAGGATTCTTCACCATTGAGAGATTCGGCAAAACTTGACATTTTAAATCGCATGTTCATAAATTCATAACATTTTTAAAATCTGTAGGTTAGATGCAGGCTGGAAAGCAAGTTTTGGATGAAACAGTACAGGTGGTGGAAACAGTATGTAAACTTGTCAAAGGTCTGCGAACCCGAGTGCTCTTATTTTTAATCCTATGATTTATTTTATTTCAGTTATTTGTGTAAAATCTGATTTTTCATTTCCGATTGGCGTCCATTTTATTCAGGCACAGTCTGTAACGCACAACACTAGATCTTTGATAGATCTTGGCACAAAGCAGTAAATAATCATTGTGTCGAGCAGCAGTTTTCTGATCCAGATCCAAACTGTGACAAACACTACGGGCTGTCGCTTTGTCCTGTCTTCACTTCAGCCTGTAAGAACTTGTTGTGAGGAGATCAAAGCTTCAAGGAGAAGTTAGTGGCACTCTCCTTTTTCCAAACCACCTCGTAGCTTATTTCATCTAGCCTGTCACTGCAGAGGTAGGTGGCATGTTCAAACTGCTCTAATTCAAAGAGTGACATTAATGTCTTGGCCACATCACATCTGAAGGGTCAGTTCGACCTTCAGAACATGTCAGACACTTTACTTGAAGCGATCGTAAATCAGGCCTGAGTCAGAGTTTTTATAACCTCACCCTACGGCATGTTTGCATAAGAACAACAGTGTAATAATATCGAATTTACTTTAGTCGAGCTCACTACGAGTTGTTGATGGTACATCTTCTCAGGAGGGCTAACAATGTGCATTGTTTCAACTGACCACCAACACGCGCAACATTGTTTGTTGTGCATTGTAATGGTGTAAGCCTCTGCGGTATTGTGTTTGCACATTTGGCAGACAAGTGGATATTGTCCCTGCAACTCAGACACAAACAATAGTATTCATGGATCTTGTGCCAGATGGGGATGTGTAGCTGAGTAACATGATAATATGGGGCATCAGATTTCAGAGCACACTTTACACAATAAATTCTGGGGGTTGGAAACAGTCACATCGCGGGTGCAAGGACAAAAATAACATTTTCTCCCAAGGTGTTCATTCTGGATATGTCATTATGGATGGATGGTCACACATTGTAACTTTAATTCTATTTACTCAGGGAGAGTACTCTTAACATTGGAGGGTCTAAACTTTGGTCTTGACCCCTGGTTTTTGCCAAACCACAAACTGAAAATGTGATTACGTGTACTTTAGATTCATCACTAAGTACTCTGCCTCCCCCCACTCCGTCAGGTCACCACAGACTCACTTCCTCATTTAGCAAGTCCTCAGAAACAGCAGCAGCTACGGTTTGTTGGATTGACATACACAGGGTTTACAATAATATTTGTTCAATTAGACATCTCCTCCATATAACAGGCCACTTAAGACCAAGAGGAAATGCACAAAAACTGTACCCCACAATGTGATGCTGACAGGTCAGATCAACGCGTCTCACTGGGGTGGCCAAGTGAGAATGGTTAAGAAAAAGGTCAGAAGCCACAAGACACAATTAAAAAAACTGCAGATGATTGTGGGCAAACACTTCACTTGTCTTGGTTGCACTGCTCTGACAAATCATGTACCAATCTTCAGACATTTACTTTTAGGGACAGTCCTAAAGAAAGTATTGAACACTTGAGCATTCAGACTGTAATCTTTGCTCCCTAACCGAATGTGGAGGGAAACCATAGACTAGTCAGGAAACATCTATCCCACCCCACCTATCAACGCAAACAAAAAAAGGTTGGTCACTGTAGTGCCATAATGGGAGATAAAGCGTCTATCCCTCAAGGGCATTGCCGGTTGATGAAAAAACTCCTTGGAGGAGAGACAAGCTATCAAATTTCAAACCTTAAAGTGATCCATTATGGGACATTTAAAGATGGGATACACCCGGGACAGGTCGCCAGCCAACCACAGGGCTGATGCCTTAACAGCTATTCACCTTCACATTTGTGACATCTGAAGGTGACCGGCAAAAAGACAATGGTGACCTGCTTTGACTTTGACAATGCCCTCGGCAGCTTTGCGGCGTCACAGTGAGGGGAATGAAACCGCATGGTGTCACATGGTGGCAACTTGATGGAAAGAATGCTGTCATGTTGTGGAAAATAGGCCAAAACTTGTCGAAAGGCTTTAAAATGTTTGCAAATGTCGGCATGCTTAGCACTGAGGCACATAATGCACCGCCGGTGTTTGTCAACCAAGGACACTTAGGCTATATGAAGGAGGAAAATCTCTAGACAAAGCCATGGATGATGAGATGCTCTCATGCATTTTGAGGAAAGGAATTGTGTTTTGCCATTTTATATGGACAGCCCCCTGTTGCTGTCACTCTTATTGCTCTGTGGGTATATGCAAATTAATTGGGCAGTTCTCACAGATGAGGGATCCTCGTTAGAAGCCTGTATGAAATACCCTAGATCGAGGAGGTTTGTGCTTTATTTTTGCAGTAATCGGAATTATTATAAGAGGGGGAAAAAAAACAAATGGTATTCCTACCATTTCTAGACCACACCCAAGACAAATACAAATCATTTTGTTGTTTGAACAAATCAAGATACAAATAGTAGCATCACCGCACACCCTTCATCTGCCATTTTGCAAAGACTCGTCTGTGTATTTCGAAGCACTGTCAGACTCTCTTGTTAGATGAAATAAGAGCTGATTACACAAGTTGTGCTTTCGAAAGGTGACAGTACGTGCTTTCCGGAAAATGGGTTATGAATACAGGGAATTTATAAAGCTGACAACAACGCTGCTTTGATGTGTCTATCAAGGCTTGGTTTTCTTTGTATGTGGATATTATTGATTTACTGGGTAAATATCTCAGTCCCAAATGACTACACAGTCCTCACTCCACTCCAGTGGTCATTTTCTCCACTCAAGTCAGTGTGCTCTCCAAGATAAATAACACTTGAATCAAAATAGCAACGGGCCAAAGGTGTTCCATCACCTCTTTGATGAAACTCATGAAGCGACCTCCAAATCTCCAGGGTTTGTGGCGGTGGCACTGCAGCGAGTTCACCGTCATCTGCGGAGCGTGCTGGTACGAGACGGATACAATGTGGACCGCATCATAGGTCAGAGCTGCATCTGTCTGGAATAAGGGGTGAACATTATTTCAGCTGATGCCTGTGGAAAGATGGAACAGTCGGGTCTCCATCTATCTAAAATTAATGCTGATATGGGACAATCCAAACAAAGGATACTTCCTTTCTGATACCATCCTTGAGACACTTTAGTATTTATTGTGATTTTCATAAACACTATCCTCTCTAACTCTAAGATTCTCTTTAAACAGCAATAGTTAAATTTTTTAGCTTCATCAATTTGAGATGATTTGACGTACAAAAATAAAGAAATAAAATTACATATGGCAAATCATTATCTTTTGTGTTTCTAACCTGGTAATTAGAAATGTACAATAGGCCTTCCTTTATCCAGTTTAGCTCACTGACATAGATAAGCATTTCTGCATAACATTAGAAATTTGGATTCAGCTGCAATACACTGTTAGTATGTTAATAACACGTATCAGTCAATTTGAATGGCAATCAGGCTGTGCTTTTGCATCTGGATACCAAACTTAATCATTTAGTTTCAACGTTTTTATTTCAAAATTATGAAACTTAGGAGATGTCAATGATGGCGTATGTGTAAATTACTTTAAATTATATTATTTTGGATTCAATGATAAACATGACCCCGCAGTTGTAGAATCAAATCAATGGGAACTGCACATTATTTGGTTTTGCTCATTAGTGGATATTAGACATATACAAATGAGCTCCTTTGCACCTTGTCTGCCTTTGTGTATGCTTAACTTGTTTTTGTCTTCTAACTAATCAAAGAGACATTTTTTACAGAGAGAGTCACTGAATAAATAGCAGATATTGATGTAAAGTGAATCTCAGAACACTAGTTGTTGATTATATGCTGGAACCACTAAGGATGGTACCAAATATGTTTATGAATTAAAATATATTTCCCTATATGGTCAAAGGGTGTCGAAACCCCTCAAATATGTCTATACGTTCATACATGAGCCATAACCTCAAAGAGAGAGCTATCTGAGCAGTTTACATGAGCCATAACCTCAAAGAGAGAGCTATCTGAGCAGTTTACATGAGCCATAACCTCAAAGAGAGAGCTATCTGAGCAGTTTAGAGGTTACGGTTCCTTAATAGCTGAAAACAGCAATACAAGTTTTTCATATGTTACTATTAGTATTAAAACAAATTCTCACCATGGGCAAAAGACGCTGACACGAGCGGCAGAAAAAGAGATGTGGTCCCCTTGTGTTGACATGGTGACAACTGACTCTAAATGGACAACACAGCGGTGATAAAACATACCGTCATGATGCCCTCCAGCAGGCCTGAATCAGGTTTAGGTGGTAACTGCCTTTCCATCGACCATTTCTCCACAATCGATGCAACCTGGGGATTATCCACGTTCAGAATGCGGAAGCCGGTCATGTTGACACCACAGAAGCGATATGGCTCCAGGTCAATGGCCATCAGGTCCTGTTTTTTTTGAGAGAGAGAGAGAGAGAGAGACAGCAGTAATGAAGGATGGATTCTCTTTTACTTTGCCAGTGCTGAGCATCTTTGTTTTAAGCATTAATCCTGGTTGCTTTCTCCTGAAATGAAAAGAGGATGACGCAGCAGCCGATTAAAGAGATACTATATTAAGACCAAATAGCATGAGAGAAAGGAGAAATACAGTTTTCAATGTCACATCAGGAGATTTAAGTATGGTGTCAGAAGCAGTGTCTGTATAATAAATTCAATCTGAAAGGGCTTTGGTGGCAGGGTCCCTTTTGTGCTGGCGAATCCTTTTTAAGAATTGACAAATTGTCACTTTTTTTTCCTACATGAGTTATGAATGAATTATGCTGCACAAACTACAAGCTTGGGTTATACATTTTCTTAACCCTAACCCTTTTTTTTCGAATATGATCAACAGTGTAAAATCTCTATAGGTGCAATTTTGTGTTTGTAGCTAAGGAAAATTTAAGAACAGGAAAAAATAATGATACACCATTTGTGTTGGACCAAATTAATAATTCAACACTTGCATTCCATTGGCAACGTCTAAGCAAAAAAGCAATTCAATTTGAGTCGCTGTAATTTCTGGGGCAGCCGCTGCAGCTGAAGTGTGAAGTCACATGTTGACACATGTCGTGTCGGAATGGGCCAGGGGGCTTGGAAAAGACATTTGGATGAACATCGATATTTCATTAGCACCCTGTTGGGTTAGAGCTGAGGGAACGAAAGCGTGTAAGACACTTACTAAAGAATGGTTGCCGCCAGTCACTGAAATATTTCTCCTCATTTTTTTCTCTCTCTCCCTCTAGTATGTAGTACTGTACTATCTTTTATGAAATGAAAAGAGATCAAAGTAAATCACTATTGTTCTGTGTGACACTCAGAAACACTCTGCAAAGTATATCAGGTCACGAGTTTCTTATCTTTGAAGCTGAAAATACAAACTAGCTGGGACAGAAGAGTTTGTTAAAATAAAATCCATCGTTTGTGACATCCTCGTTTTGTTTCCGGGCATTTTGGAAAGTCAGAGAAGCAAAGTTGTTCCAATTATTGAGTTCAGTCTTTGCAGCGCTGCCTTGTACAGACATCTATGACACAAAATCGACGTAATCCTGCCACAGCATTACACAGCAGTCTTTACCTGCGGAACACGCTGCATATCTCTGAGTACATGCACAAGTGTTCTGCATGTCCTCAGCTTTAGGTTCGCAGAGATAGCTGGTGCGAGACAGGAGCTATGACAGACTCATTTCACAAGGACAAGAAAGTTATTACCCCATACCACTCTGCTGTTGCCTTTTCATGCTCTAATAAGTCGGCATTTCCCTCACCTCACAAGATAAAACATAGACATCAGTAGATTCCGTCGAGGGGGAAATTGTATAGCGATGTTATACCATCTATTCATCTTTTGAGATCAAATCAAGCCGCCAGCCATAATCGTATTAATGTCATGGCTGTTAATATTTAGATGGATCCCTCGCTCAAATTATATAAAGATAGCCTGATGACCTTCATGAGAAAAATCTTGTTGTTGCAGAAAATGATGTCTAATGAAAGTATGAAAGTTAAACCTTAAAAACATTTGGTTTTTTTGGAAACTGTTATACTTAACATGTAAACCTGTGCGCTGGCAATAACATAAAAAAAATTGCCTTTTGGATTTCCGCATTGAAGCAATACACACGGTACACAAACATGACGCATGGCAGCACAATATCATTGGCACACTGTTGAGCGTGAAAGATGACACCCATCATGCCTGGACCTCTATGTCATATTGCATTATCACAACAGACTGGCCGAGTCCAGAGAGACAGCTGTGCGCATGTGTGCGTGTGTGTGGCAGAGACAATAACAGAGAGAGAAAGGAACAGCACAGAACATGCTGGTATTCATTCCCACTCAGTCTGTTTGTCACCAGATAGCCGGTGTCACAGCGAAAAGCAGCCACGGCTCCCTGCTGGGCCTGCGTATATTAGTCCAACAAGATCATTTTAGCAGAGTGAGGGGGGAAAAAAATCATTTATTAGCTTAAATCATATATATATATATGCCAGTATATTAGCTAAACCTGAATCAAATGAATGCTTTAATACAGCAGCTCTACATTCATGGAGGTAATAGTTTTCATTATTTGGTGATTCCACTAGAGTACTTTGGAGGATGCAGGCCAGTTTATGGTTCTGTTGAGCTGCATTGCAGATATATACATATGTTTATTTGATATTTGAAAATGTCGCTGCTGAAGGGTAAAATGACAACTGTGTTGGTCTGACACTAGCAACGACAACAACCAATTTTTTCTACTTATCACCAGGTATAAGACAGGCCGCTATTTCTCACATGTAGGTAGAATTCAATGCAGGACTGTGGTTTGTACTGCATCCGTTTTAGTTAGGTGTACCTAATAAACTGGCAACTGACTGACTAAATAGTTTTTTTTAGTTTTTTTTTTTAAAGGTTGAATCATTTCAACAAGATGCTGGACTCTAGTTTCTAGGAAAGGTGTGTCAAAAAGGAGTAAATGGTGCATTTGTTGGGAACTATTACTGTCGTGGATGAATGCGCTTTTGATGCTCTGCTTTTTTTTTTATCTTGACAAATATAAGCTATTTGGCTACATAGACGATACCTTTTAAGTGAGATTATATTATTGCTGTTTTTGATCTTTTCACAGAATTGGACGACAAGAAGTGTGATATAGAATATCAACAGACTTACAAGGAAATGGAGGAAGGTGAAATACAAATAGTAGTCAATACGTTTCCTTAATAATTTCAGAGCCTGACATCCAAAATAACTTTTTCTCCCATCTGTATTTAAGTAATTGCTGTGAATGTAGGGCCAACTGATGCTTTTATTGATGTAAGTAAAACTTTCATAGCTTCTGAAATTGGTTGATTTAAAGCCCAAATTAACTGAGTAGTCACATCAGGTTAAAATGTGTTTTAAGTTCACTTGAAATACTATATGTGACATACATGGCCGTAAAAGCTCAAAGTGAACCAGGCAGGTAATTTTTTTTTTTCTTTTTAAATCTCAGCATGTGGGTATTTTTTTCTGCTGCCACCTCAAAGATTTTTGTTGACTTTGCCATACAGCAGTGTTTTCTTACAGCACACTGAACACTCCATTATGCCTCCAGTTTGACAAACAAAATTGATATAATGGACCGGATCCAAAGCCCATTGGCAATTAGCCACTATTCATCAAAAACTCAAGCGGTGGGCAGATGAGAACAAACGAGACCCCATTTGCATGAACAAGCGTGATACATTACCAGAGTGGTGAAGATGTAGTGGTAATACTCCGTCATCATCCCCATGGTCTGTGCCTGGAAGGACGTGGAGGCAGAGGCAGGGATGGGAAGGTGTGAACGCACGGGGACAGGAGAGAGAAAACGGTCACTTTGTCACGTCGGGGTATTTCAGAATCAACAGCACAGCGGGAACAAACAACACTAAAGAGGTACACAGATTGACTTTCATCAGCAGAGAAAAAAAAAAAAAAGATATCCAGATTTTAATGAGCATATTGACTAACACGCTGTTCATTTTGTGGGCAGTGTCTGCTATCACGCGCCGGGATTTCCGCGCCATATGCGGTCCGGAGGACCTACAGAGTGGCAACGGTGCTTGGTGCTTTTCTATGCATTTAAATGGTTTGCAATGGCTCAGGGCAAGATGCGACGTTATCCCAGCACAGAGAGGAGAGCCGTCGATCAAAAGAGCTCGGTAATCGGTGTCTCGTAGCCCGACACTCCATCACTGCCACTTTGTTTCACTCAATCTACATTCAAAGGCACCGCATTCCCATGGCGGCTGTGCTTCCCTTTTAATTGTACCATCTGTTGTGAAAAAAAAAAAAAGAAAAAGCCAAGGTTATGTAAATAAGATGCAGCGCTAATGCGGAGGCAAAAATTACCTTATCCATCTATAGACATCAAGACGCCAAATACGTGACATTGAAAATGTGAGCGATGTGTCTTGTATGGTATCGTGCGCAGGAGATTTCATTAATTAAAGTTACTTATTTACCAAGGATGAATTTTCAGCACAAAGCAGTGCAATTCTGTCAGCAAGGTTTTATTGTGGCTTATCTCCACATGTCCCTGTTCTCACCTGGAGCGCGGTCACATGTTGAAATCAAAATTTAAGACATAGTACGATGAAGGGCAAAAGGACAGTTTTTTTCTCTCTTTTTTTCTTTTTTTTAAGACGACAGGGACATACATGCTACATGCCTATTTTCTACCATCCTGTCTAAGAGGGGGTGTAACCCCACGAGGCATGTCGAGTGAAGGTGAGCTTGTCAAAACATCGACAGGACCCAACATACTGCTGTTGACAATGATGTCGACAAATGAAACATCCCAGGGGGCATAAAACAGTACTTTCAGATGTCATGTCCCTTCGTGAGAAACAGTCACGTCAGATTCTCCTTTATACTCGTGCACCCGCACCAGTCAGGTCACGTCACACCAAAATTCAATGCATCTGACTGTCACTTATTTTCCAAAAAGATGAGCAGCTCCTCCTTTAAAGCTGAGCTATCGGCCAATCTTGACTTGCTGTGGTACAGCGAGGATGTACAGTACACACCAAGCACAGCGCAAATGTAATCGCAGGTGTCAATACTTCAAGATTATGCCTTTAGTAGGAAAGTTTCTATCACAAATACTGTATATTGAGAGATTGTGCATCGTGTGGGACGCGGTATTAACAGTGGAGAGATCTATTAGATTGTTAGATTGTACCGTCATCTATTTCAATACATTTTTTCATATTCTCTTCAAGTAAAATGTCCCGATTTATCTGCTTCCAGCTTCTCAAATGTCAGTATTTGCTAGTTTTCTGAATATTTTTGAATTTTGGATTCCAAGAAAAATAAGCAGTGTGGCTCTTGGATCTCGCGATTTACATTTTTCAACAATTTACAAATAATTATCCGAATAACCAAGCTAGTATTTTGTTCATCCCTATTGTTCTTTTTGTAGCAAGGAAGCTTGAGAACACAGACATATATATATAAAAAAAAAAAATTCCAAAAAGCAATGCTTGCCCCACTCAAAATAGATAGTTAGCTATTTCTTTAATCTTTGTCGAAGGACTTCGATAGACATAATTGCTTAATTTTATCTCATGTTGCATTTTTGTCAGTTAAATCTGCTCAAAGCTCCTCTAGAACGCACCAAAGCAAAGAACAACATGTGTCACAACAACACGTGCTTCAATTAATTTTCCTTTATAGTCGAATAACAGAAGCTTTCTTGTGAACACACTTAGAAAAGAAATGCTTTGGTCTTTGTGATGGCGCCCTGACAGTTCGGTCATGGGACTGGAGCAGTTTTGCCGCCAAACCACCTCTCACTCCTTTCGGTCAAGTGGACAGTGAGACTGGCCATGAGCACATACATGTCAACTCAGATCCCAGTGACTTGTCAGGACGGAGTTATTTAAATAACTTGGAAGGAGATGAAGCATTCGGCAAACATGTTAATGTTGACAGCAACTGAATGGACAAGATAGTGTGTGGTGTGTGTGTGTGTGTGTGGGGGGGGGGGGGGGGTGTATCAGACCACCTACACAATCCCCACTCGTGTTGTCGACAGCTCTTTGTTGACTGACAGTTATTTGTATCAAAACACGTATGAACTGGATGTACCTTAAAAACTCAAATAGACATTTTTCTTCCATCAGCAATGTCGTAAGTGTCGACTGTGCAACCAGTGCTGCGCGCCGAGGTCCAGAGGCTTGCAGGCGCCCATGATGGGAGGAGATATATATAATATATAATAATTTAACTATAACTACCGTAAGTGCCGCTGCCTCGTTGAGTTCCCTCGGCACACGCACAGTCTGGACTCCAGGTGGCAGCACTGTTCAAATCATACACTCGTACTTAATCGGAGCGGGAGGAGAGTCGTTTCCTTCAGAAAAGTTACAAAAGAAGGCTTGCCGGGAAAATGGTCGTTCGTTTGTCCAATGGCCCGCGCCTTTTTTTCATTTGTGATAACTTGCGCGCGGACTGAATGGATGAAGCAATTGTGTCATCCGGTGCCGTGCATTCATTCATACTGAGTGTGGCCTATACAGAGTTGCTGTGCTTGTTCTATGCTTATTAACGTAGCCCACCGTGTGAGCTAACTTTAAGTTGGTTTGTTAGTGAAGGCTGGCTTCAGCTATTTCTGGGGTTGGATTTTTGTATCCAAAAATATTTGCACCAGGGCCAATTACAGCTATGTTACGCTGCTGTCCGCAAGTGTGTAAAAGTTAACACAGCATAAGCACCTTCTGCTGCTACTTACCACTGCCACGTTAAGTCAAAGCCTCTATATTTTCATTCACGACAAACATAATGAGAATCAACTGGTATCAAAGAAAGCGTTGTGGAAGAGGACAGCGTGCTCTCCTTTGTCCCGGCTGTACAGACACCATGAAAGCCTCGCGCTAACCTGTTTGAGGATCTGCGCGGCCATGTGGTGACTGCAGTCGAAGATGATGCGGAACTCCCGGCTCCTCTTCATTTCTTTGAGAAGGGGCCTCGTGTCCTGCGAGTCGAGAGGAAGCTGACGGATCTTTAGCCTGATGTTGTACCTGGACGGGGCCATTATCAGCTCCTGGAGTCTTATGAGACCTGAGGAAGAGTAACGGCACAAATTGGAGTCATGGCCACGCATTGTGTTTCCACAATTACCTTGACATCATATAAAAGTATAACAGTGTCTTCACCTGTGCTGTCGTCGTACACAACGGTGGCTGTTTTCCATTTGAGAAACTGCACCAAGTCCAGGATGGCATAGCTAAGTGATGAGTAATCCGGGTACAGATTTGCGTAAAAGGAGTCCCTGTTGTCCATCGGGTGATGTTTCCACCGCACTTGGACGTGCGGCACTTCCAATGCATTGCAGATGGACTGCACAGCGTTTGACGATGAGCTGTGTGAGGGCCCGAATATTGCAACCACACCCAGAGACAGTTGGTCACAAGCTGGAGAAGAACAAGAGAGAAAAGCTTGAGAAAGTTCTCTTCTGTCACAGTAAAGAATTATCAAGAACCTAAATTATAGGGATTACATTTTTGAGCCAAAGAAATCAAAGTAATAAAACAAATTCCTATGTTTTCCTCGGCTGCCCACGTTCTTCCTCCTCCTCTACATGTGTGATCACAATCCCTGAATAAAACACGTCACTCACCTTTCCTCGATGCCTCAAAGCTGTCGTAGATATTAATCCTCTGTATGTCATATGTTAATGTTGTGTTCGGCAACAAAGTCCTGTTTCTGTTGATGTTGTTCACAGCAAATTTGAAGGCGAGCTCCTCGGCGCTTACAAGTGAAACGGGTCCATCCGTCTGCTCAAAGATCCCGCCTGAAACAGAGAGCAGGAGGACACGTAAAGCCCGTGACAGTTGGTCTCGAACATTATCCCAGGCAAAAAGGAGAAACACACGATTTCGAGGTTGGACTAAACGATATCGAGGGGGCATTTGCACTTAGGACTAGCAGTGGGGCGGGGAGCAGTGCACATAACGTATTACATAGCCTCCCTTTTTTCAGGGAATGTGGAAAAATAACCAATATCAGCTTTGAAGTCTAAAGCCATAATGGATTTACCGGAGTGTGTGTTTGTGTGTGTGTGTGTGTGTGTGTGTGTGTGTGTGTGTGTGTTTGTGTGTGTGTGTGTGTGTGTTCCATCAGGCCAGCAGAGTAGTTTAAGATGTTGTCTATCCATTAAGATGTCCTTTATATCAACAGAATACTACATCGGTGGAGCGGACATCTGGGCTCGGGTACTCTCCTTTACATAAAATTCAAAGTAAAGTGTTTTTCTTTCTTTCTTTCTTTTGAGATGGAATGGATGGGCTGCTGCTCAAAAATGTGTCCATGCTCACATCAAAGGACACATCAGACACCAGTCCTTCAATACGCGAAAAGAAAAAGAAAAGTTTTTTTTACTTTTGTCGTATAAATATATGATACATATATCATATACTGTATATATCATATATTTACTTTTTTTTCATGATATGGTGGACCCATAGTACAAATACAATTCAACTTAAACAATCTTAAAAAAGTATTTTCTGGGTCATTTCAACGCACTTCACTGAAGAGTATACTGCAAAATCCATGAACAGTTGTACAGTACAAGCTGGGGCAGAAAAAAGAGCTTTCTAGAGTTAAAAAAAAATACCCCTGATCATGTCATAGTGATGTCATCGGGGTTATCTCACCTGATTTTCAGAACATAAAGCCTGACTTGTACAAACAGGGAAAAATGACAGCATTTATCCACAGATTTGTAATCAAAACAAAAAATATTATTATTATTATTTATTGCATTATAGGAGATGTAGGATCAAGTGATTTTGGAGCTTATTCCATAATTCAGGATATCTCATGTCTTTGTTACTTCGAGCAACATCTTCGTAGACTTCATTTAAAATGTGACTCTGTTAATTATGTACAGGGCAAAGTATCTAATCAGTCAAACAAGTCACGGAAATTGCTTCATTTTAAAGACATAACTTTTCCTTTGTAAATAGCTCACTGTCACGTCCCCGGCATCTAACAGTAAAACAGTTCGAAGATCCACGATTCGTGTGCATAATCGGTAAAGTAAAACGAACACAAGCACTGTTAAATGTGAGACAACAAAGTTCCTCCGCGGCTCGGCTGCGGCCTTGAAGAGGACAGTTGAGACAGCTTCTTGAAAAGACGCCTGTAACATCAGCTTATGGAGAGAAACTGGCTCCTCCACCTACACTCTCATCGTATTATCCCTTTCAATAACAAAGCAAAATGTCCCCGCCATCTTCTATCTCGTCTAAAAGAAGAGAAGAAAAAAAAAGTTCACTGTCATCAAAAGTTACAAATATCTGCATTTAAGTTTTTAAATTATCCTTCTTCTGCCTGAAGATCACACATTGCTAAACACCAAATCATAGTACATGCATTTAAAGGATCTCTCTTTAGACGTTAATTATCATTTCATATCTCTTTGCAGGGTCTGTTAATACTCCACTTTATGGAACGTATTGTTGGTGTTGTTTTCTATGTCTCTATTGTGTTTTAGTGGTGAAGTTTCATCCATACATCACCTGCTCTTAGGAAATCAGGTAATTTTTTACCTGATCTGTTTAATGATCTATTAATCTATTGATGATTTTTGCTTTGTCCAAGGTGACTGCATCTGCTTGCTTTGTCCCACCAAGATTTTCAAACCCATAGGATGATCCAATTTACAATAACATATCGAAGGGCAGAGCAGCAGAAAGTCATGGAAGTATTTGCCATTAACCGTATTCCCTGAAAGCAGACAATGTAATGTTGATTTGAATTGATGCCAGTTCATTTTCTGTTGGTTGACTAGTACATATAGGATTAAAATTCAAATTATCATAATCCGTAGTTACTGGCTTAATCCATTCCTTAACCACTATTAGAAGGTACAGGAAAATTCAATTAAAAAAGGCTAATTCAATGAGGCCATGTAGAATTTAAAGAGTACAAAGTGATTTGTTTTTTATTTCATTTTTGTGTATTTTCGGTGCTTTGGATTTTTTGCACGCCCATGGCCTATTGCACAAACAGTCTGGCAGCCTGGTGTTATTCCACTAATCCTCGAGAATACCTGGTTGCAGAGAGCTGAGCTTGTAAACAGCATCCGTGACCCACTGATGCCCCAGAACAGACCCCCAGTGCCCGGATCACAGAATCATATATCTGCTGCTGTGGGCAGGGTGGCGAGTCTGGGAGCCAACATCTTCTCACTATTTCTGACTCAAAGCCCGACCGGGATTGTGGGGGGGCATGATGCATAAACCGCCCAGTGGAATGCGACACATTAAAATAAATGAATCCTTCCATTTCATGGGGAGATCTCATTGGAGTACATTAAGTAATCACTGGAGTATATAGCAATTTGACTGTTAAGAGGATAAAATGTGCATTGCTCAGAAACACTCCCACAAATTTAATAAACAAGGGGCAAAAACCTGCTCCTTGGGAGGAAACTCCCGCGGATAATTTGGTTTACCACTTTTAGAATTCCTCCCATAAATACCACAGCGAGGCGTAATGTGCAAAAGCTCCCTGCAACTCCATCACGTAAGGCAAAATCTGCTCTGTTTAGCATCACCCAAATATTCACTCTAATAATGAAGAGATTGGAATATTATGGAACATGTTTACCAGATCCCTATGCTGGATGTTAGTCATTACGGTGGGCGCGTGTGAATTGGAGACGTGATGTTGTGAATCATCGTCAAAAGGCTTCAAATTAGCATGTCTATAGACATGAACACAAAGGCCTTTAATTAGCCTCCAAGGTCCCAACACAATATATAAATCAGACACTAATTGCAGCCGTTTCCCTAATTTGTTCTTCGAGGAATTTGGCTGCATTCAAACGCCAATAGACTGATGCCCGTGGAGAGAGGACCACTCCCGGAGTGCAAAGAGTACTGTCAAGTGGACCGCCCAAACTTTAGAGACATGTCGACAGAAACGAGAGGGACAACTGTACTGGTACTGTATGACATGATAAAAATCTGATTTTGATTATGTGATTGTGCAGAATTATGCACTATATAGCTACTAAAACTTGTCACACACCCTTAGTTACTTCACTTTTTACTCAGGGTCACTGTATGAAAGTCATTTCCTAATTAATTTTCTAAAGTAATAAATGTAGACTCATGGTTTTACCTTCCTGCAGAGTTAGCTGAAGAAACCTTAGACAGAAAGAGAGACTGTTGCTGATACGACTTATACGTGTTTCTTCATCAAAAGCCATTAGAACGCACTGTATGTATGTTAAGCTTACGAGATTTGCTCATGAAATTGCACAAAAGCAAAGGCGACAAGAAAGGAGAAAGCCAGGGAATGTTACAGTGGTTACGAATAATAGTTTACAGAATACAATGTACAACATACAGGATATCACGGTGTTCAATATATTGGAACAAAAACTAAAATTAATCAAGGTTTAATAAACAAGTTCACCTAACCATATGGGTGCAAGTGCAAGGGATGTAATTATTTAAGATGGTAAATTATGTGTCTACGAAACATTGGTGCGGAGGGTTCTGCGGGGCCTAAAGTACACATGTGAAGTCTCACATTTCATCTGTACAAGCTTTCAAAAAACCATGTTATAGCATCAGAGCCCCACTGTTTTTCCCTTCAGCTATAATTGTCACCCACTTGTTTGTAGTTGTTACGCAATGTAAACATGGCTGTTAATGGAAATGCGTTTGTCTCTATCCTGACAGCAATCGCACAAAAACACAAATCAAAGACTGTCAGATTGGCATCTATTCTTTCAGCCAATCAGAAATTCAGAAAGCTGAAGTTTAAGTACTTCACTCAGTGTTTTGTGTACAGGGGGAAAAAAGCAGTGACCACAACTTAAAAGCACAGCAAGGTCATTTCTGATATCATCACTTTATTTAGTTTATTTACTTTTTTTTTTTTACTTCTGGCTTAATACTGTGATACTTTTGCCCTTGTGCAACATAAAATTTGCGGAGCACAGGCAAGATCGGTGACCTTTATGTTATTTTTGTTCTGCTAGGCAAGAATCTGGACGTACATGCAGTTACAAAGAGTCTCACAACAACACTGATAACATTACCACACTTGTCCTTCTAATTCTTGCTAACTTCATTTTTGTGGGGGGGGTTCCCTCTAAACAAAATTGATTTCACAGATTTCCCTGGTACTACTCGCCTAAGCTGAAAATGTATTTAAATAATTCAGTATATACAGCAAATGCAATAAAAAATGCATACGCATGGACAGATGGGTACATAGATTAAATAAATATTGTATTTTTATTGCCCTGTATTGCATTATACCTTGAGCTTGTTGGAAAAAAAGAAAAAAAACCTTGCTGCCAACAAACCAGCCTAAACAATGAAACTAGCTCATTACACTCTTGGATACATGCATGCTCGCCCACTGCATTTCTGAGTGTTTCTCTTTTGTTCTTTCTTTTCACTGGTGGGATTCCCAATCTCTCTGTGAATAGCTCCCCGTCTGCCCGGACGTTCAACGGCACTCAGTTGCACAATGGTCGCCGCAAACAATGACCGCCACACAAAGCGCCACACGCAAACCACCACGAACATTTGGAGAAGCAGCCAATTTTGGGACGATCCTCATAATTATGGGCAACAACAAAACACTCAGTTGTGCATTACTGAGCTTGACGCGAGCCAATGCTGACGTTGGTATCCCCCCCCCAAAAAAAAGTTATAATAAGCAGGCCATGAATCTTTTACATATAATCAATGATAAGTATCACGACAGGAAATTAAGGGGGCTGGTTAATTAATGTTGTCTGGCAGCTTGTCGGCTCATTAGCTACCAGAGACACCTCACAGCAAGGAGGTTCTAGGTTTGATCCTAGCTGTGGTTCTTCTCCCCATGTTCACCTGGGCGTCACTGCACCGCTCTCGTTTCCTCCCGTGAGTCCAAACCCATGCGGCTCGGGGAATCAAAGACTCCAAATTGCCTGTGTGTGTTGAGTGTGATTGTATCCGTCCGTGTGTGTCGACCCTGCAGTCGGTCAGCAACCTGTTTCACGCCGTTACCATTGTTTTTCTTCGTAATGCTCCATCTCCTGCGCGACCCTTATCAGGAGGAGAGGAGCATAGGTGAATGGGTGATTAATTACTCGGGTGAATATGCCACCAGAGACTTTCAATCCAAACAAATTCATATTTAAATCTTAATTATAGAGGACAAATGTACGGACATATATATGCGGCATGCAAAACCACCATGTAGTGTAATATACAGCAGCATCGATCACAAATCCTCCATAAAGAATGTACCACATGCACTTAATTTTTGTTCTGTTGATTTTGTTAAAACATGACGACAGGTGTGTGCTGACATGCCGATGTTTGAACACATGTCAACTGCCACAAACGACTATTGACGGCGTGAAGGACTCACGTCAAGTATATTAATCTCAGTTAGGCATGTGACATTGTTGAACAAATAAAAATACTAGAATACAGTATGATAAGCTTTCCTTGAAACTTTAAATGAATACCAGTTTGATATGTTTTTAACATCATTCTACTTACCAGTATTCTAATTATGTTTAAAGACATATGATCAAAAAGTCAAAATGATGTCAGGACCACAAGCACTGTTCCCGCTATAGATTAATAGGCGGGACAAGATTATTCTACAGTGCCTGCTTACTGTGTTCTGGTCATGTGGGTGATTACATTACAAACATAAGCTAAAGGATGGTGTAGCTTAAAGGATTAAATGGGCCATGTTGCATCATGGGTGGCATCCGCTGTTACATGAAAGTGTCTGTGTACACTGATCATGCATGTAATATTAATGTAACTGGAAGAATAAAGCCACATTTTTTTCAGAATCACAACAATGGTGTGATATATTCTACATCTGATCCTTTTGTTTTTCCCCTCATGGAAATCAGAGTATAAACACACTTAAGAGATGTGTTAACATCACTGCTTCAATTGGTAAAACAACAAGGACAAATATGAAAATATTAATACAACCACTACACTACTGTTTATCCTCAGATTATGAAGGACCGAGCAGTTTGTTTTAGCTTAATGCCATATACATGCAAATGTATAAAGTGGTTTCTGGTATAGATCTGAGAATATGACTAATTTATGAAAAAAAAAATCCTAATGTACAGAAGCATGAGACCAACTGTCACAAAACTGCAGGATTATTAATGACGTCACGGTTGTTTAAACGGTTGCATTATACCAGATATAACCATCATTATCTACTGCACTTGAAATATCATGCAATAAATATCAGGTAAAAAATGTCTCTCTGAATTGATCACCTTGGAATAAAAGAGTATACATTTACTCACAGTGCCACACATTTTCATATACACACAGATACGCACTATTTCTTCTTTCTGTTTCTTGCAGCGTACGCTACATGAAGCCTCGGAGACTTGTCCCTCACACCGTGTCTGTCGGCTCTACACTGACTTCCATTCATCATTCAGACTGATTCACTCAGTCTCCTCTCATGCCCTAATGATGTATTCAGCTTATTATTGTAGCAACCGATAATGTGCCAAAACAATTGTCTCCTCAATCGCTAGATTCATTATATAGAATGACTGTGTATATGTCTTACTTTTGACAGAATGTCCACATCGCTGAAATAAATTGTGTTACCTTATATCCATGATTAATACCGCCCCATAGCTGTTCTAAAATGATTGCAAACCGTGGCCTCTCTGGGCTCACTGCTTCATTAACTATTACTCCATAACTCTGTTACAGAATTTGAACAATCACATATTGCAGCAGCAGTATCTGATCTCGGCTAGTGAACGATAACAGAAATGCACGGCGACGAGAGAAATATCACCGCGAGCAGCTTTTCTTTCAAATTCGACATCGCCAGTCAATGGCAATGTTTGAGGTGTCGCAGCATTTAGACAAATGTGTTGTCGTGTGCACAGCTTTCCCAGAGCTTAATGTATTATCATATAAATTGAATTTAGGTCTGTAATGAGAAGGGATGTTTTAATTATGTTATTTCTGCCCCTAACCCACTGTCCACATTGGATCTCCATGGAGCTGTATCACAGCTGAGAGGCATTCTTATTTATTTGATACGATTAGTAGCAGTCTTGCAAGACCTATAATGTTGTGATATCTCCTCTGTCAGTGGACTGTCAGGTAACAACACATTTGTAAAATCTAATTTTATGCTCAAGTGGTTCTGCTTCTGCAATTTATCGCAGCTATCGCTCACCCTCTCCACCGCTCACTTTCCTCTCGCTCGCGCTCCCCTCTCCGGTCTCCACCCTCTCTTCCCGGCTTAGTGAGGTGTTTGGATCTCATTATCATTCCCAAACATTCACACCGGATAATCTGTCAGGGCGGGAGCCGGTGCTCTACACCGTGCAGGGCACCCTGGTCATGATTAGGGGTGTCGGGCGTGCTTGCAATGAAAATACCCTTTTCTCCAAATTAGAAGTAATCGGTGTACCCTTCTCCCTGTACGCTATAAGAACTTGGCAGTGCAAATGAGATCCTTTGGTCGAGGGAATCTGCCTCATACTGTATGAGCACAATCGCGGGACAACCCGGCGAGGACGCTGAATTGATTAGCCACACGGAGCGGTGGGACTCTGGTGCCCTTTCAGAAAACCACAAATCCCCTTCCAGAAACTGCACAATGCACAGTGAACCTGCGTCAGACAATCCTGCTTCACAATGCACAGTGCAAACAGCCGCCTCCCTCCCCCTGCCTATGGCCTATTGTTATCACGGACGCAGCGCCCCACCCAGTGCCAAATCCTTACCTCGCCGCCAGTTCAATCAAACGGCGTGCCAGGGAAACGTGAAGCGAGACAATGGTGACTAACGCCAGGTGGACGGGGGCTCCGTATGTGCCAAGCTACCTGTGTCCATCACCATCCCAAGCCCCATCTATCCCCTTACCCGCCGCCACCTTTCTTTGTCCACATATGGTGGCGGGAAAATATGCCGACCTGCAGCCTTGGCACACAGTGGGACGCAAAGGTGTTCGGCAGCAGGAAACAGCTCCACGCTGTGCATAAACAACAGCTTGGGAAGGTGCAACTTACATAATACGCTTTTGTGTTTTGACCGTGGACCTATACAAAGATGACTACAACACAGAGTCATATTATAAGTTATATCCTTGGCCAGATATGTCAATAAGCAATTCTATCATGACCCTGAGCAAGCTCAGTCTCCTTTTTCTACGGTTCAAAAAATACAGTACAAACTCTGCTACTATCTACTTTGTCTGCTCAAAGAGAAACACAAACCTTTGTAAAAAAAACAAAAAACAAGCTATATTAACTTAACTCAATGCAGCAAAATTTTGTACCCTGATGATACTGTTTCACATAAACCAGCTTTGAAGCCTCATAATAGTCAACCACGTTTCCCTCATCCTGCTGCACAGTATAATGTCAAATTGAATATTCATGCAAGTGTGAAAATTGGGAAAACTCCTGAAATACTCGAAAGCCATATAACGCTTCACTTTTTAACGGCAACGAGACACTCAATCTACAACTTCTCCAGCATTCTGCACTTGAGTTTTACAAGAGAAGTGATGTTATGCAGGGTGTTTTTTTCTCCATCAGCAGAAAAATGCTACATCTGTATGAGAATCATTTCCACGACAACGGTGAGCTAACAAAATAACAGCGCGTAAAGTGACAGGTATGTGTGTGTATGTGTGCGAGCAAAGGGGGGGGCTTCATCTTACAAGCAACAGCACAGTGTGGAAAAAAATCACAGCGCCTTCCTTTGTTCCAGTGAGATCACTGCGTTGGTACTGCAGGGATTTTATTTTCCCTCTGCTCCTAAAGCCCTCAACAAAGTTTGATGTCCTTTTTTTTATAGTATGTCATTCCAATCAGGAGATACAAGACACCTGAAAGTTATCTCTCATTCGTTCTGGATAATAAAAAATAAATAATTAAAAGAATAAAATATGTGAAGAGTAACTTTTACTTTTAAGCCTTTCAACTTCCATTATATCTCATTTTATTGTTCGGGATCAATATAATGTGATGATTGTCCGTAAAAACAGCAGCACCGGGGGGACTGACTGCGATGGCCCCTCCACCTCAGGGACCTCACCATCCAGCTTTTATGTCCATATCCTTTGCGTTGGGTCTTGAGGGCTTCGGTTTCATTAGTGGCACTTTGAGGGGGAGCTCTTTTTTTTTTTAAGCTACGGTCCACAAACCTGCCACTGACCAATTGAGCTGAGCAGTGTCCGAGCTGCGCACTTGGATGTATGGTCTGGGAAGGTAGGAGGGCTAGGCGACTGCTTTGGGTCAGAAAACCGTGCAGTGCAATCGACATTGATTTTACAACTAAAGGTGCAATTAATATCGGGGCCCGTGTTTACTGCTGCGAGCAGCTTCAAAGTCCATACTAAAACGGAGAGGCATTGTTTAATTTAGGCCACCTTATTACCGTGCAGTTTTGACAACCACTTAGTTGCTTTAATGCTTAACATAATTAGAACAAGAGTTTGAGTTCAGCGACGTATAAAACTCTTTGACAGTGCTATTACTGTCCCCTCCCCCCACCCTCACCCAGAGCTTAGTGCCTTTTACCAGAGGCAGAGTATCTTTTATGATCTTTTGTCTTACTTTTGTAAAAGACAGTAAACATCTCTGACAAATTGAGAAAAAAAAAAGTGCATGGAGCTTGATTGCAACCCAATTAATTCCAGGCAGTTCAGTATTCATGGTAAACCTGATTATTATCAAACTTAAATATGAAGCTAAAAAAAAAAAAAGACCCTCAAGCGGAGAGGCTGGAAGAGGTCTGAACAGTCGACCCTGTTTTTCAAAGTCATCGGAGGCGAGGCTAAATATAAATCTGCCCCACTTATTATTGGACGGACCACACATGCAAAGTTAATGCAGACAAATGAAGGGGAGGTGCAGGTCCGATCATTTGGGACACCTCTGGCTGGTTTCTGGGACAGGTGGCACTCGAATGGAAATGAACTCCGCTGTGTCTGCGCGAGAGTTCACACGCTCCGGAACAGGAACAATCTCAACACATTGGAATTGAAGCCCTGGGCGCTCGTTTTTTAAATTTATATATATATATATATATATATATATATATATATATATATATATATCCACGTTCTCCAACTTCGCTGGTGGTATGAGAAGGGCAATCGTTCCCCTCAGGGTGTGAGCAGAGGGCCATGTCCTCATGAGGATTAGCAGAGAGCACAGAGCAATGAATGTGAAGGACCAGTCAACCGAGGGGACATTAACCGATAACCTCTGAATGAAAATCGACATTCATAGAATCAAAATTTGAGACGCTGTCGGTAGACGTCTCTCATTTCAACACATCTATGCAAAATGTGCATAAAAGTACATTCCTGTGAATGTACATTCATGTGTTAGTCAACATTTTTGACTGCACTGATTTGACTGACAGCTAACATGAAACCCCCATTGTAAAAAAAGTAGGTCTATATTTAAATCACATAGACATTCATCTTTTTATGAACACTGTTTTTTGTTTTCATATTCTTGTCAAATCAACACATCCATCTACAGCTTTCAGACAAAAACAACACCGAATGACACAACGAGAGGCATTGGGTGAGAGACGGTTGCGTACACATTGTGTCACGAACGAAAGACATTTGTTCTCGGTGTGGTGAGCAAAACGCACGGAGATTATATTTTAGTTCTTTTTTGAACACGGTTCGACTATTGTAGGTTTATAATCAAAGCTGCCTGTTTTATCACAGAGCAGAAGCGTTATTCCTAAGCACTTTGCACCGTCTCCACAAAGCCGATTAGAGCACGGAGAAGGAGGCCAACTCATCCTCGCAAAGGCAGGATATTTACATTTCAGTGGCATGCGTGGTGAATCTTAAGTTCGGCTGCTGCGATTTAAAAACGCCAGCTTCCTGGCGGTTTCACACACGAGTGCTTAATGGCTCCGTTAACATCCTGAGAGACTTTCCTCATTACCTGATCTGGTCAGCTCTGACAGGTGCAGCGAGTGTCATCGCCAATCTCCGTTCATTGTGCCAAGTTCCCCTCGCACCAGCAATTGCGGCAGAATCGGAATCAAAGAAACACGTGTGAGTCAAAAAGCCAAAGCACAAAAAGAAACGTCAGCCAGTGGCATGGGGGGGGGGGATTCTAATGAGATCAGTGCCCTTGACAAAAATTTACGGCCCAAAGTTAAATCTAGTCTAAATTATTCCTGCATTGCCTTTCTGAGAGTCTTTGGACTCAGACCAAGAACACCATTAGGGCATTTTAAACAAACCCATTATGTGTGCGTTTCATTACACAGGCACTGATAAAGTCCCGGAGCTATGCTGTAGAAAAATGCTTAAGATTTTTTTTTTTTTATGTTTTTCTCTATTAAATTCACCAAAGATATCAGATTATAGTCTTCTCGCATCCCCTGGATTTATCTCTCCCTCATACACCTGAAAATCCCCTGCAGCGCTTAATTCGTAATATCTTAATACAACATCCCTTATCACATTTATTTTATATTGAAGGTCAGGGAATTGTACCTGTTTCTGAGGACAGTTCATTTTCCAAAAACTGTAATTCAAGAGCCTCGTTTGTTCATGTTCCAAAACAACCTGGTATGTGACCTAATCAGAGGATCTCCACGTGGTACCGAACCTTTGCTCGTATTAAAATGAAACTCTATACAGATGATGTACCCTTATTTTTTTTTTCTATCTATGTCCGTCATTATTACAAATCACACATTGATATTTCATTTGACGATGACTCAAAGGAGTTGGACAGGGCATCCTAACAACAGCGCAGTCTCCTTGCCGACAACCTCCGACCAACACCAACGACTGATTTTCTCACATCGCTCTCCATTCGCCCTCGCACTCAGAGCGATGGTCACACACGCTGCACAGCATAAATTGTCTTCAGCGTTTGCTTTGATCCCTGACACGGACAAGGGGCCCCGCTATAGCGACTCCGTGTGGAGCACTGACAATCAGCCGACGCTTTGTTGTGGAGGGAACACGTGACGTGCGCGCGCCTTGTGCATTGTCTGCACAACAGGCTGTGCATCATGTCTGATCATCCGCCTGAAAAGCACAGTGGAAAGGCGCACCTGTCTGAAGTATGATGACCGTTTCTGCTCAGACTTCCGACAACTGCGAAGCTAGAAACTGTAGCACAGGCTGCATGTGCAGAACTGCTGGAATGGCAGCCTTTGTTTTTGTTGTACACTGAAGACATTTGGGTTTAAGATCGAAACGGGAATTTCATCTTTTATTTCCTGGTTATTGCATCTAGATGTGTTGAAGAACTTAGGACAGAGCACTCATTTCCAAGTGAGCAAAGTTTTCCTTTCAGAAAAAGCCCTTAAATAGTAAATTGCTCTGAATGTCTACTCTTAGCTTTAGCCTTGGATTTCACCTATGAGGAATGCGTTTTTAGTTAAAAAAAAAAGGACAAACCAACATGAGGACCAGAGTCTAAGGGAGAAAAGCAAGCTGAGAAATGTGGGACACTCCGACACCACACAGGTCGGCCAGGGACAACGACAGCAGTTGAGGCACAAGCGTTCGGAGAACTGGGAAGATAAAGCCCCAAATATAACCGTCGGTGACATCAGCACCATCCTCCACAGGGCACAGGTGAAGGCAACACAATAGACCGTTCAAAGTCGACTTCAAGAGCAGAAATATAGAGGCCATGTCAGCAGTGAGAATCGGAAGGCCAGATCGGAATGTACAAACGAAATTCCAGGGATGAGCCGCAAAAAGCTCTGCAACTGTTTTCTGGACTGGTGAGACCAAGATTAATGTCAACCAAGGCAACAATTTTGTGGATCCACTATTCGATTAACTAATATTTTCAGCTCTAGATTATATTTTTGTGTGATTGTTGCTGATGAATGAAAACATCAACAACAAAAAGTCCATTCTGAGCGACATTTTAAAAGTATAATGTCTTTAAATTTTAAAGGTACAAGTCCAAGAACAATTAACAACTGGCTGGTTAATGTCGTAATGTGTTGGGACAGATTTGATTGCGTTCTTAGTGGGGTCGGAGTGAGTGACAGTTAAATAGACGTTTAATTACACGATCAGGAAGTTATTATTATGAAAATCTGGAGCTCTGCTCCTTTCTGTCCATGGAATTTGCTTTAACCTATCACAAAGCCTTACAAGCTATAATGAAAACCTCATCCCACCCACTGCAGAGTAATGCATGCTGCCCGAGCTGATAGAATTTCCCTCTGCCAAATGAAAAAGGCACGAAATCTCGAATGAAGTTTAAAAAGGGCCAAGGCGAATCCATACCTCATAGCAGCCGCGCCTCCCTGTGCAGTCGAGTCTCAGTGCTTTTATCTGGCGGGCCTAATACTATTGATGGGCTGTTGAAAAAGAAACAGAAAATCCCGCCGCTACAACAGCATTTTGGCTGCTTAGCATTTGTGGGAATACACAGTAGGGGCATTATGGGAGCAGATTATTTATTTTGAATGAGAGGCAATTCAATACCTCGGGTCCGAGGGGAGAAGCTAAAATGTGTTCCTGGTGCAAAACAAAGCAGCCGAGCAGAGACTTGAGAAATCAAGGTGCTGAATTGAATAATAGCAGGGAGCGACAAAAGCCCAACAAACTCCAAAACCTCAAGAGCTGACAAGTCCATTACCCGGTGAAACCGGCAGGCTTACTGCTTTTCTTCTGAGGTTTTTTTTTGTTTTACTAATAAACGCTTGCAAAAAATAACTGCACACACTGCAATTTCTCTCCGGCCACCACAATGCTGGCGCCTTGGTGTCAAATCAAGGTCACGTTTTTAATCCCATAGTTCCACCTTTTCACATTCAAGCTTTTTCTACAGTTGCTGCAACATACAGTATCAAACCAAGTACGTTACTCGGCTCCATTATTCAACTGCAGTGGCTGCAGCATGTCCAGTTCATACAAAATGCATTTGGCTGAATGCGAATGGGAACTGAACCAAGATCATTTATAATGATTAGACAGATTAGAGAGAATAAGGAATATCACTGCTACTACAGTAAGCAGCAGGGTGAGGTTACATGAATATAGAAAAATGTATAAGACATATGCACGTGCACACACACATGCTGGAAAGCACACAGAAGAGGCCACATGCAGAAAACATCACCGTAGCTCCCCTGCACAAATGATTCTGTTCAACCCTATCATTTGCACGTGCTAATATGCAACAGCAAATACATTTTGTGAGAAACCTAAGGGCATGTGTCCACGTAGTGTTTTGTTTTCCCCAACATCTTTTTTCAAGTCATCCCAATGAGGCGAGAGCATATGTGCTGCATACAGTGCCTTTATTCCAGGGCGCTCTGTCTTGTCTGGTTCTTTTTTTTTTTTTTTCCGGAGCTGTGTGATATATCGGGCACAAACTGTTACTACTAACAGAGAAAAGCCTGTTTGCGGGAGCAATTTTGCTCAGACACTGACTGTTGCTGGTGAGTGTTGTGCCTTTGTGTTGTTGTCATAGGAACTAATTCCACGCGCTGAGCTTTTCTGATGAAGCAACGGGAGAGCATTTTTTATCAGCAAAATGTTTCAATGTCTTCTAATTAAGGTGCTTTAGTTACCTCAACCTCAGAGTAACCCTGGTCTTTGAGGCTTTGTGTGCATCCACCATAAACGTATCACTATAAGTGCAGCGTCTTGTGGTATTGCAGCTTTTACAAAGAAGTGTTCATAGAAGAAAAAAAACGTAGGTTCTCTGCAATACACCTGCCTGCCATGAAATGGTTGTGTCAGTGAGCAATGCTTGAGATAAAACATATAAGTCGTAATCTGACATGACGACCAGCGTCGGACTGTGGATGAAGGCAAAGTGCGGACATAGAAGAAGACATGTTCATGTCAGTCTGCATACCGCCGTATCCAAAGTTTATTCATATTAGACGTGTCACGTGACCACTGCACTTCCTTTGGACCGATAAGATGAGTGGTCCTAAAGAAATGTGAGCCACATACAAGACGGACAGATTTGTTGCTTCATAGTCAGATTCAAAAAACTAATTCTGGAGCAATAGTAGCACATGAATGTAACTTCAAGGGGAGAGGTTTGCGTGGGGTTGAATTCCATCGGGTTGTTGGATATATGTTGTGGACGCTTGGAAATTGGTAGCACCTGCCCTGAAGTCTCTGACAGAGAGACATAAGTGCACCATTGTTTTGTTTTTTTGTTGTTTTCTGTTTTTATGTCTATCTTAAACTATAATAAAAGCCTTATGTGAGGAGGCTACTGCTAAATCCACCTGGCCAATCTCAAGGGTGCTTGTGGGATCAAGAGACCAAGCAAGCATGACGCCCGGCCTAAAGAGAGCTGGCTTTGTGGGCAAGGAGGGAGAGTAGCACCTGCGGAAACAACCGTGATACTCTTGCTTCCTTAAGTACTAGGATGCGGCACTAGTTTAGTAACAGTCACTCCGATGGCAGTACTTGAAATGTGAAAGCAGAGGGACTATAAGTCGGCGAGGGATAGGAGTCGAGGACCTGTTTTGTCATTCAAAGCAGAGACGGCCCGAGGCTCTAAGATGTTTGAAGAAACTTAAAGATGAACTGCTCTACCTTGTCCACAATATCCTGTTAGAGGTTTTTTTCCGAGGAGGGCGTGACAGACTGTAGAAAATCAAGTGGTACAGCCGCCTAACTGTTGTTCAATCACTGAGCCCAGATCCCAAACATCAAAGGGGCCTCACTGTCAACTTTTAAAGGAATGCCCGCTCGTGATGCGCGCTGTTTCAGGCGCCGTCGTAATCCGTTAGCTGACTTAATTAAAAAGGCTGTGTGGCGATTGCAATCACGATTCGGTCCACCGCTGCGCCGACGTCCACTGTTTGTTTTTACAACCTGGATTCAAATGGGGGATAGAGAAATCAAGTCATCACTCGGTAATGCCCTTGTGAGTGCGACGCGCGCCACCAACGACTCATGAAATGTGTTACTCTGATCACAGGTTACATCCACATCATCAATCCTCAAGATTAATTTGACTTGGGAGATGAGTTATTCAATAATTCATTGTGTAACATTTGCCCGGCAAATTAATCCTCATTCAATGTGACAAGGGGAATGAAATGATTGCTTACCAGGTAAATTGGACATAATTATTCTTATTTCAAACCGCGGTCCGCTGTACAAAATCCACAGGATCCGTCGTGTCCCTGCCAGGTGCTGTTGTTAAGACGAAGAACCGATCGCTAAGTATTTCCCAGAAGATGAAAACGGCTAAGTTTAGACTGGAGCATATGAAAATGATGCATTGTGCTTTAGATATTGTTCATCTCCCCGGAAGATTTATGATTGTTGTGTTGCACAGTGTGTTAAATTATCAGGGGTTTTTTGCCCTGATAAAATCTAATGTTACCACATTTGTTTTTACAAGTTTGTTTGACTTTATTCTAGTTTACACAGTGAGGAAACTTCTACCTTCTCCCCCTTCAAACCCTTAAAGAAGAAAAAAGCAATTGCGCTTGCTAAACACCACCACTGGCTCTTTTTGGTGAACCACATGTTGCCTCGATACCTGTCGAAAACTCGCCGTTTGAAATTTGACACTATGTCTTTCAAAACGCTTACCATCACATTTTTTTTCGAGTCGAACAATAAAAGCCTTTTGCACTTTGAAATTGCTGCCGCGCTCGTGAATTCAACTCAAGCTGAAGGTCACAGTGATTAAGAGTAAAGTTGTTAAAGTCTGTTAACTCCAGAGTGAACTCTAATTATACGAGTCTGCTGAATGGAGGCAGGAGCACTTCTGTGAAGTGACCTCAAAGGCACTTTCTCATTCGCCGCTCGACAGATTTATTACGGCCGGGTCGTTAGAATTACTGCCGAACAACAATACCGCACTCTGACATTTTTTTAAATCTTCAAAGCGCACCGCTGGAACCAGGCGTATTAATGCATGCATTATTTTAAATGAAATAAGAATGGGAGACCTACCCACAATCGCATCAGAAATGCCCCAGTTTTACAAACAGCCAACTGATTTTTTTAAAAAGGAAGCGCGATGAAAAAACACTTGGAGTGATACAACCCACTCCGCACAGGAACAAGTACATCCTCTTTACACACACCTGCTGTCGACCTGTCAAAATCTTTCGCTGCGTCGCTGCCTCCCCCTCCACCTGCTCCTCACTAGTCGAGGCCTATTCACAATTACAGGCCCCCTATTGCGGTCTGTCAGATGCCAGCCTCAGACAACGGTGCACCACTGCGCTGCAGTCTCCGCAACTAAGTGTCACTTATTTTCCCATGTGCTTCTCCCGAGGAGAGGGAGCGCGGAGCACAAAAAACACACTCGGGGAGGAGAGATGGCTGTCAGCCGGTGCTAGAAATCATTAAGGCAAACACATGTTGGAGGGCATGTCATTTTGGTATTGTCAGAGATGCTGCTGCGGTCTGTGAGAATCTGAAGCCAAAGACGAGGGCTCATCCCATACCCATTTCATCTTATTTAACTATATATGATTTGACATTAAGAGGGAAAGGGGGATGCTGTACTGTAGTTTTGGAAAGGAAGCTGCCATTTTGTCATGAAACCTTGTTTTTTTAATTGGCAAGTTTTATTATCTAATTAAATTTGCTTATATTTAAACTGCACTAATCCATATCAGTAAGTATTTTATTGTATTTCAGCTCGTTGTTGTATTCATTAACTTCGTTCACTTTTCACACTGCACAGGCAAAGTTGGAGACTAGCTAGTGAACAAAAATACATCACTTACATCCATTGCATTGGCCAGAAATAATTAATGTTGACGTTGCCCCACATCAGATATGCATCAATGTTCTGTTTACAGCTTGATGTGCTGTCTCCATAGATAAATTCCAGTTTAAACTTCCATCGGTGAACGCGTACAGTACAAACCCTGGCTCATACGGGTGCCGCGTTGACATAGTGAAGCTTCTTGTGGTTTATGGCCCAGTGACTCGTCTCTGGGGAATTGTAAGGTTTCCCTCGGTAAAGCCTCATTCGAGCAAATGTCTTTGTGGTCAGGTAATCAATATGTGGACCTGCTTATTCTCCGAATAACTCAAAGAGAGTCACTGGATCAATTTAAACTCAACCTGAAACATTTAAATAAGCCAGACAGGTCAGTCGTGGGTGGTTATCGCGCCTTTTGTTACCTTTGATGATGTTTGTAATAGTATTGTATTGTATTTGTGTTGTTGTGCATCTGTTTTCTTGGTGTGTTTGTATTTGTATTAACAGCCATCCAAGGACAGTCATTGCAAAAATATAGATTCCTCCCCATCTGAGAAGCTTAAACATGTTGTTTTTTTGTTTTTATAATTGACTTAAGCATTTAATTAATGAATTAATTAATGAATCTGTTTGACAAATTTTGAATAATCAGATAATTGTTTTATCCTTAATGTGTGCCTGTTATGCCAATAACCCTTCATAAGCTTTCAGTGAAATTGTATCGTCAACATATGGACATATTTTACATTAGATTTTTATGAAAAGGTTAGAAATGTCCAAATGAATGATTCTGAGAAAAATGTATGAATAACTGAAGAAGATTGCGTTATTTTATTTCTTTTTTTGCACACAATATATTTTGATGATGCAATTTGAATTAGTTTTTCTCATGCAGTGTCATGATAGTGGAACATATTCACCAGCAATTTAATCCTTCCATTTTTAAATATTCCATATTTGCACATGCTTTTTCATAAAAAATATTCAAACATTGTGATTAACCATCCAACCTCTACACTGTGCACGTACTGTATGTATTGTATACTACCAAACATTCATAACGTCAACTTCTCTGCCCGTCCTCTGCCCCTCTTGTACCTTCTGCCCTCATGCCCACCACTTGAGGCAATGCTTGAGTTGTACATGATATTTGGCGAGTACGGCCCAGCTGAGTTAATCTGTTTTCTGCATCAGTGACTTGCAACAAGTCCACTCTCTTTTTCATTAAGTGACTGAGAGATCCTGGAGGCTGAGCACAGCCGAGGGCAGAGCTGCTGTCAAATGGCCCTGCCCATCCATCACACATTATTAGCAGGCTCCCATTTTTTTTTAGAAATAACAGGTGTTGCTTACAGCTGTGCCTATAGACAAACATCATATACACTCTTTCTCGTATTCCTGCAACTAGTAAGCATTTTAAGTTTTCCCCAGCAGAGGAATCCATTTGGAAATGTTTCCATGTATGTGCGGTGTGGGAAAAAAAGACAAATCTGATGGATTATCCTGAGGCAAGAGTGTTTGGCAATCTGTTAGTGTGTAGTTTTTCGCTTTCTCGGTTAGAAAACTATTGTTTACCGCTTCTTTTCTCCGACAGACTGGAGGAAAGAACAGGAGGGATCAGCGTTCCCGGCCACGAGGTGCCATCGTCTCCTCTCTCCATCTGTCTGCCCACTCTTCCGGGGGCTAATTATCCTAATCCCTTGAATCCAGAATGTAGGCTGGTGGCAACCGTCTCGATCCCAGGACGCAAGCGTTTTGCCTCCCAGTTAAAATGTGGAAATTAATTACCGCCTGCCCTGCTGCCAGTGGGAGGAGGAAAAGGGAGAGGCAACCGCAGGAAGGCTTTTCCCGCGCAGGTGTGGGAGGGTGCTTGGGACTTCTCTTGAGAGCATGGTACAGGGGCCATGACTGCAGCTCAGCATGTTGAGAGCGGCATGGTACCACTGGAGCCATGTTGGCCAGTTGAAGTCTCTGCAGGCCGTCATGCTGTTGACTCCGCCAAGCCGCATAAAGAGAAGCTTCACCTCACCTGAATGCATCACCAGAAAAGAGCAGTCTTTTTCTTGTGTGTCTTGTTAAAGTTAAATCAAAGTTTTAAAAAGATTTGCTAAGAAATTTGTAATTGTTTTCGTACTTGGTCAAAAATGGAATGCTGCCAAAAAGATCACTGTGAAATTTGAGTACTGTTGCTAGTGGTAATTTGAGGACGAACAATTTAATTACAGCATCTGTGGGGGGCAGGGATGAGTTTATCAGGTCAGGGGCCATTGGCGTAGCTATCCCTTAGTCCTGTTTGTGATTTGAGCACTTTGTAACGTCTGTCTTCTCATTTGCTGTTACCGCAAATGGACACATGAAAGAGACGCAGCCGACTCCCAGCTAAATCCCCCCGCGTTGTACAACACAAGAAAACATAGTGGTGACTGTGCCGGAGCTGCTGATGACTCAGTGGGAGTTAAATACACATTTAATTAGTGAAAAGTTATTTCTGTTGACTTGCTTGCTTCCCGCCTTCCAAGTGGAATACAAATTTAACATTATAATGGGTCACATCACAAACATTGAATGCTGTAACCAACATAATGTGGCCTTGCTGGAAAAAAAGATGACAAACCAAGTGCACTGTGGAAGTTGACTGTAGTCATGGGGGACGCACACGTCTGGAGGCTCAAAGCTTTGTTCTGTTTTGATAAAGAAATCCGAAAACATGTTCACCCTATTTTGAATTTTTTTTTAAATATATTTGTATAAATAGTAACGAAATTTCAAATTTCTGTTTGACTTTAATTGTACTGTCATTGATATTTGTCAGACTTCAGGAACTCGATACCACGTTTTCGTATTTCATTGTATATTTGCTGCATCATCAATCAGTGCATTACCCTTGTACAGTAGAAGTGGGTGTGACAATACCGTGTAGCATGGGACTGCATGATATACAGCATTGTTTGATATTTTGTAAATCAAATGAGGAACGACAACAAAATAGTGATACAGAATGAGCCGAACACGAAAGTCTTAGGCAAGAATAAGTGCATTTTACAGCAAGAATAAGTTCGAGAGGCGAGAATAAGTTCATTTTACAGCTCAGGAGAAACATCATCCCTTGTGAATCATTGAGGGCCATTTGACATTTATTTATTTATTCTTAAATAACATAATAATTGATATGTACTTCAAACATCTCATGACTGTCAACTTTTAAAGAACGCACGCATGCGATGCATAATGTTTCAGGCGCTGTCGTAATCCATTAGCAGACTTAATTAAAAAGCTGAGTGGCGATGCAATCAACGTATCATTTATGGCATATGTTTCCTTCATTTCTTTAACACAGTTGAGTGGATGAAAAAATAACCTGCAAGATTTGTGAAAGCTTGTGCTCTATTCCAAAACACCCACATGGCCAAATGACATCGCCGTAGTCATTCACGCTTTTACTTTGCCAAGAGAAACCACTATTAAAATGATATTCATAACTAAAAAAATTACAGTTTTTGATATCCACACTTTTTCTCAGGGGGGGGTCTAGTCTCATTAACACAAGTACTGGTCTTGAAAATGAACCGCCTGAAATGATGCCAGTGTCTAGGTCTTCTTATGAATTCATAATCTAAACCCTTAAGACTAACAGAAGGAACCATGTAGATTAATGCTGTTGACATTTGTGCCCTAGTTCTACCTTACAGTACACCTGCGGACATGTCGGGTGAAAAAAGTAATGAAAACAGCATTTCATGACATGGACACAATCAGCATTTTGATCACCACCTTCACGGGCCAGTCTGTGAAAAGGTTTGACCTTCGCTCACTGAGGATCTGTCCTTCTCTGTGCTTAGCTCAAAGTGTCTATCCTTAAAAGAAAAAGAACAAATCTGTTCTGTCCAATTTTCGTTGGTAACTCAGCATTTAGTATCAACCTTGAGGGACAATACTACGGTGGCCCTGAGGGCTCACAGCATCGAACTTAAGAAAACACATGCAAATAGACAAAACACAAGCAAATTAAGAAAACATCTTCATCGATTTGACAACACATGCGCAGCATTTAGAAAAACGCGCTGCAAAGACCGCAACACAACACATTAAAAAAAAGCGCTGCAAATAGACCGCAACACAAAACATTAAGAAAAAGCGCTGGAAAGACTGCAACACAACACATTAAGAAGGAGTGATGTAAATAGACCGCAACAAAACACATTAAGAAAAAGCGCTGCAAAGACCACAACACAACACATTAAGAAAAAGTGATGCAAATAGGCCGCAACACAACGGAAGTGTTTGCAGAGGACACTTTAAAGTGATGCACATGTCTGGACACGCTCGTTGTTGACGCAGATTTTGACTCACAGCGCTATTTAGGTTCTCCCGCCGGTGGTAGCTGCTGCCACCGCCGCCGGTAGAAGACGAGTGTCTGCACTGAACTCAATAAGAAAAGATTTGCAGAACGGCAGAGAAAGTGTATACAACAACTTCCGGTCGCAGCAGACAGAGCAGCGGAGACGGCTACGGCCAAAAAGAGGGTGGAGACTACAGGAGGAGTGAACAGAGTAAACATCGCGTGGGTCTTCACCGCTGGGATCAACTCCGGGAGGAGAAGAGGGTGAAAGGTAATTTTCTGCTTCATTTGGGTGAAAGCGGTTTATGTTCTTGAACTGTGTAACCAGCAGAACTGTTGGGAAGGTTGTGTGTGCATCAGGCAGCGCACAGTTAGCTTCGCTGGAGGACACTAGCTAAGTTAGCTAACGCTACGTTAGCTTGTGCGTATCTACAGCTAAAGCTGCCTGTGTGTTCGCCGGGTGTCGTCACTGGAGCTGTGAGCAATGTCGTTTGATTGTTTATCTATATCCGCTCTGAGCAGGACGTAGCGGTGTGTGTGTGTGTGTGTGTGTGTGTGGAGCAGGCATAGTGAGAATGCCCGGTGTGCGTGACTAGAGGCTTGTAGTAGCAGTTGATGTGCATGTTGCAGCCTGTGTGCAATAATAAATGCTGCAACGCCGGGCATGAGGGGCAGGTCCCGGAACGATGCAGAGCTTCAGCCCTAGAGAAACTGTCTCCCTGCTCCCACATTACGGACTGGACGACGGGCAGGAAATTAAATGAAAAGTACTGTTCAATGTAAGGTAATGTGAATATTGCACTAAGTTTACCTCCTTTCTCTTATACCAGGTACAGCAAGTTGTACATGAAGAAGTCCAGGACCTGGAGGTTGTCTGCCACGGACCAGAGCACTGAGACCAGACGATCCCCGTCAACAGCTAGAGAACCAGGTCAGCAGAGGACCAGGTGAGTCGGCTTAGGATATTGTAGGTTGAGCATGAAGTGTTTAAAATCCATATGGCAATGTTGTAAAAATTCCAAAGTGTAAACATTTATGCCAGGTGGGTTGATTCAATTTATTTTTTTTTACAGATTCTGAACCTCAGGACTACTATTAGATACATAATCACTATTATGATCTTCAATATTTATCTAAACAAAGTCATAACAAAAATATATATGAAAGAGTGGCTGGTCCACCAACAAATCACTAACTCAATTATACTTGGCTCCCACAAAACGTGACACAGAAAACTGTTTGTCAGTGCAGATAATGCTGATGTAGTGTTGTCAGTCTTTTACACTAATGTTGATCTATTATTGTGATATTCTTTCTACAGGACCACTTCCTAAAGACTCAACGACATCACAGCCTGACCCGTCAGCTGACAGACCTGCTTTGACACTAGAGCTAGGAAACCCTGTGCAGACAGTTTCTTCATTGTTGTACATATGTTGTGTATGCTAATATTATAATATATATTTGGTATATTGTACGATATTCAAAAAAAATAAACAGGTGTCATATCGACACATTGTGTTCTAATTATTTGTGCAGCTTGTAAAGAGGTAAATGTAATGGTTGGATTGTTTATGCTGAAAGTATAAGGAAGAGGCCTTAATAATAAAATATTTTTATTCCAACAACATAGAGCAGGTTATGCAGAACATACATAAACATTGGTATTGCACAAAATACTGTGTGCAAAATGTAAACCTCCATATGTGGCAGCCTGGACACGGGAGTCATGAAGTTGCCCACAGCACTTTCTTTCCACGTGTGAGGGCAGTTCTGGCAGACACAAGTAGGTTGACCTGCAACGGGACGGCCCGTTGGAGCAGCATCTGCTGATGTGAGGTGTAGTAAGTGAAGCAGCAGGCTCGTGTCCCGTCACTGCTCCAAGTTCAGTCCTCGAGTTCTGGCCTGTACAGTAACACATGATTAGATTAGATACATGATAAACGCTCGATGTATGATTAGATACATTGAACAGAGTCTGGAGTAGACTCAGTTTGAGCTAACAACCCTCATGGTGGAAGCTCTGACGTGCTAAACAACATGTGATGAGTCCTGTACAACATTCACCTTCATTGTGTCCCACAAAGTAACAGAAAAAAGGGTGCTGTGACGATGAAACAGGTGCTGCAGCTGTTTCATCGTCACAATATGGCTGAAATGTGCTGAAGTTTAAAAATATAAACTTGAAACAAATGTTTTCTCTGTAGAACTGCTAACCATGTTTATGTTTAAGCTTAGCCTGCGGCAGCCTGTTGCTAACTAGCCAGCAACAAGTTACTGCATCAGAACTCTATTTTCAATTATATTTCCCAACACTAACATGTAAGCTCGACAAATGTGCCCACCGACAATAGCCATGTTCATTGTTTACGTTTATATTCAGATAATGTCCGGTGTTCTCTTACCTGTGAATGAAAGACGAGCAGTCGGTCAGCATGTTGTGCTCCGCTCGTGTCTTCCTCCTCCGATGCAGTCAGACTCAGACTGAGGCAATGGTGCGCGTTCGTGTGTTGAGGGGGGCGGGGCTTGGGACGGAGGTCTGGAGGAAGCAAGTCGGTTTTTGCGGCGATTTTCTAAATCACCTACTCAACCTTTAATAGCGCTGTGAGTCAAAATCCGCGTCAACAACAAGCGTGTCCAGACGTGTGCATCACTTCCAAGTGTCTTCTGGAAACAAAAAAAACAAAAAGAGATGTGTCCTCTGGAAACACTTCTGTTGTGTTGCGGTCTATTTGCATCTCTTTTTCTTAATGTGTTGTGTTGTGGTCTTTGCATCTCTTTTTCTTAATGTGCTGTGTTGTGGTCTTTGCATCTCTTTTTCTTAATGTGTTGTGTTGCGGTCTATTTACATCTCTTTTTCTTAATGTGTTGTGTTGTGGTCTTTGCATCTCTTTTTCTTAATGTGTTGTGTTGCGGTCTATTTACATCTCTTTTTCTTAACGTGTTGTGTTGTGGTCTTTGCATCGCTTTTTCTTAATGTGTTGTGTTGCGGTCTATTTACGTCTCTTTTTCTTAATGTGTTGTGTTGCGGTCTATTTACGTCTCTTTTTCTTAATGTGTTGTGTTGTGGTCTTTGCATCTCTTTTTCTTAATGTGTTGTGTTGTGGTCTATTTGCATCTCTTTCTCTTAATGTGTTGCGGTCCAGATGCATCTCTTTTTCTTAATGTGTTGTGTTGTGGTCTTTGCATCTCTTTTTCTTAATGTGTTGTGTTGTGGTCTTTGCATCTCTTTTTCTTAATGTGTTGTGTTGTGGTCTTTACATCTCTTTTTCTTAATGTGTTGTGTTGCGGTCTATTTGCATCTCTTTTTCTTAATGTGTTTTGTTGTGGTCTTTGCAGCGCGTTTTCTAAATGCTGCGCATGTGTTGTCAAATTGATGAAGATGTTTTCTTAATTTGATTGTGTTTTGTCTATTTGCATGTGTTTTCTTAAGTTGCAGTGCTGTGAGCTCTCAGGGCCACCGTACAATACAATCTATGCGAAGACACCATTGACTCTATGGGAGTCCAACAAAAAACACATTGAAAAAACAGTACATTTTGGAAGCCATAAAGTTGGCTTCACTAATGTTTACATCTTGGGCAAAGAGCGAATTGTAAAACATGTTACTAGAGGAGTTCTTCTCAGAGGATCACACCATTAGTTTCTAGCAGAACTCATTAGTTGTTATCCTTTTGTATCACTGTCAAAAATAAAGTTCTATGTTATTATAAATCTTAGTGTGATTTTAAAAACTTTCATTATTGCATTTAGTAGTGGATCGAACTATGTGAGAGTGCCTATGTCCCAATTTAAAAATATAATGTGGCTCCACAATTGCTTGTGATTAAATGAGCCCATAGATGCACAGGCGGTTTTGTGGTTGAGGACTCCTTTCAGCCTCTCCACATTTCCTTTGGCCTTGTGTGTGAGATTGTCAGGAAGTACATTTTATTTGACGTGATACATCCCTGACCTGAGTGCCAGGTGGGTAATGGGGGTCATCAGTGAGCAGGTGCTATACAGAGATAATCAAATACCCCGAGGTGCTGAGCGAGTGTGCGGTGTCAGTGGTCTCATGCTCTTTCCTGCCCAGACAATGTTCCCTTCCTGAAGCCGAGATAGAGCAGGCTTAATCCACACCGCTCATTGGCTCGTGTGCTTAAGAATTGCACCAATGCGACAAAGGCAGGTTTTGTCATTGAAATAAATGTGCTCAGGTACAACATGAGGCAGAACATTAATATCAGTTACCAGTTTTTATGTTGTGGCTGATATGTGTATATGTCATTATTATTGTCAAAAAAAAAGAAAGGAAAGAGGAGTTGGAAATATTAAAATCTCATAAATGAAAGGCAAAAAACAAGGAGGTATTTTTAAGGGTTAATCCAAACTGAGACAGATCATTAACACAAATAACTCTTTTGTACAAGCCCACATGAGTGTCAACAGTTTCCACCCTCACCAAATCTAAGTATTGGGCTAGGTACAGTAGGTAGTGGCATAACGTGTTAGCATATGTATCTAATAGATTCAGATGACAGTAGTGATGCCATATATCTGTTAATTAATCTGGCAATTAATCTCTGTATAAGTCTCAACCAATTCCAATTTTTGTGAAACTATGTCATGATTTAGTAATTATGGAGGCCAAAACATATGTTGCAAGGTCACAGTGACCTTTGACCATTGAAACATCCTTAAGTTCACCTGAACATGTGTGGCAGATGTAATGAAAGTCCCACGTGGCTTTCCATAAATAGTGTTTTCACAAGAATGTGAAGCAAGTGAGGTCACAGTGACTTTAACCTTTGACCTTTTAGACCCAAAATCTTCAATTATTCATTAATTTCTTACCCCTACTGAGATACGGGGTGGACACACGCAGTGTCAAAATTCAGCCGATACACGTGCTTGACCAATTGTGTCTGGTCGTGACCTGATGTTCCAGCTGTCAATCATGACGTTTAACCCCATTTTTATCACAACAAAAAACTGGTTTGAAAAAACCAAGATGGCGCTGACCATAAAGCTAAACTCAAGGGCTTAAAAACGGCAGCTCCCAAACACAATGGGTGACGTCGCGGTGGGTTGCCACTTGGTGCAGACACATTAAACATATCTACTCAAGTCATTTTTAGAGCTTTTATAAATATATATATATATATATCAAGAAATTTTCCTGTACAGCAGTACTCTATTTATCCTTTGTTTTGTTCTCCCCTATATCCGCCGCTATTGGATGCATATTTTGACCGGGGCCACTAAATTATTCGATTTTTTTTTTAATGAGAGGAGTTTGGGCTAGGTCTTATCTAGGAGTAGGAACAGAAACCCGCTATTTAACGGGCCATGGTGCTAAATTATGAAAGAACTTAGTATCAATGATCTCCGACGTTATCGGTGCTGCTAACGGTATTGAAGAAATGAATGCATTCGTCTATGATTAATTATCGCTATTGCCAATCCTGAGGAGAGTTCTGTGTCCGTGTGCTGTGCAGGGGGCGTGGCCAGCTTTCGCTGCACCGACACACGCAGCACAGACTGAAACTCACTGCTCCGTCCGATGATGCAGAGTTAAAGTCTATTTGTAAGTCACCAAAATCAATGTAGAAAACGCTCTTTGACACAAGTGTAGTATAAAGGCGGTAACACCAGCGATCTGTCAAAACATTTGGAGAAAGTGAAAGTACATCTAAGCCTAAAGCCCTTCACAGCTGCAGCTGGTGGGAGGATGACCGAGGAGAGAGTGAATGAGTGACACCTCGCTGTGACCAGGTTCATGGTGAAAGACCCACAACCCTTTACCACAGTAGAGTCCAGGGGCTTTAGGTAACAGTCGGTATATATTGAGTTGTGTTACTTTTTTTCTCTGACAGGCTTGAAGTTAGTCCCATCACTCAACACACATCATCATGTACTTTACATTAGTTATTTGTTCATAATAGAGCTGCTCATTGTCCAACAACGAACTGAGAACAGTATGGGAAACAAAACCTTTGTCAATTCCACTTTATTCACATTTTGTTCATTTTCATTCGACTTAAAAGGAAACAAGCACCGATAAGAGTGCTGTTAAAGTACCGGATCGATAAGCGAACCGTCTCACAATTTTTTGTGCTCCATCCGGGGGGAAACACTGTTTTGGACACATCAGATGTTACTGAGGCAGCCAAATGAGGACAGGCTGGGACTCCCTCCAATTCTTCCATTATACGACAGGGATAAGCAACCGTGTGACAGGAAATGGCCAAGAGTTTCCATCCAAACACCACACAAGGCGGTTGCACTGATTAGCATGCCTCCTAGCTGACAGAAGGAACTCATTAGTGTAATCACCTGCTGTACCACGGTGCACGGTTTTCCATCGCCGCTTTTTTAAAGCCAGGCAACTTTGTTTCTCCCTGAAACTGCGCAAGCTAAGTTGATTACAGCGTCTAATGACCTTGATAGTGTGATGAGTGGGCCCGCGTGCATTCACGGCTTTTAGCATACTGCTGGAATCTTAACACTCCACTTGACTTTCAGAGATGTGATCCCACCTTCACATTTCCTCATTAGGAATCCCTTTGCTGATCATTAGTGCCTTAAGTGCCTTTAATTGATAGTCATCTCTCACAGATGAGTTTCCCATTATTTGCTGACCAGCCCCTGCCCCGGTTAGCCTCACGACTCCCCCACTCTCCCACCTTTCACCCACCCGGCAAGATTGGACGGTGATGCATTGAAACGCCACCTATCGTTCCTTTAAATTGAAGCATCTCCTGCTCTCCGCTGCAGGATAGTGCTGCAGGACCTAGCCGGTCATTTGTTATGCTATTCAAAAAAAAAAAATCACTTTCCCATAAAGCAGCATATGATGCCACTGATGGAGCGTATCAATTTGAAGGTGAGTCAAATTGCATGATATCTTTTGAGGTTGGGTCCCGTCAACGGCGCGCTACAGGGTGAGTGACAGATGAACGGCTGCCACAGTCACAGCCCTCGTCGCTTTTTCCATCTTTCTCCTTTTTAACCACTCCCTGCACGGCCATCCATCTTTCCCTTCCCCCGCCCGTCGTCTACATCATCTGTCGCTGTGGTTTTCCATCCGTCTTCCGGTGAATCTCTGCTGAACTTGTTCTGTAATTTGCATCAGTGACGTAACTCCTTTCTGCTGCTTCACAAGATCATGACGGTCTCACCGCACACGGTTCCCACACTTCACTCTTTCGTATCTTACACCGCGAGAAAATATCTTTATCTTCACATTAAAGGCAAATTCCTACAGGCAGAATAAAGGACTCTCCATTACCAACTCTCATTATATATGATTTGCTATGACTGACGCAATGGTCCCATAATTAACTTACATTTGCTGAGCTCTGACATGAATAAAAAAACACACCTGAAGCACCCCCCCCCCACTAGAGACGCCAAGAACAGATGCGGAGACGGAAATAGTTTTTTTTCTCCAGCATGTTTTTTCATAACTTACCATTATTACCAGACTTGAACTGATTTTCTTCATATTGAATACTAATACAGTGTTCAATGTATTATAAGAGAGAACCCTTTGCTCCCGAGGTACTAATTTTCTACTCTTAGGGTGTCAGCACTTAGTTTGAGAGACGTTTATGAATATCCGTGCTTGCTGAGTTGGTCGACTGTCGCATTTTTTAATACAATAGATGCAAATGTATTAATCATAATCCCCACTAAATCCTGATGAAATATTCAAAATCTCGTAGATACATGTGTGCGCTTGTGTTTTATCTGTTCACAAGTGAATGAACAGACGTCAGGAAACGGCTTCCACGTTTCTCCAGCAGCAGGAATTTGGTAGCGAGTGTCTGACCTCCAGGCACGCTAACCGGCTAATGATACGCTAATGTGTCCCATTACACCCGATTTGCCAGGAGGGGATTCTTTTGTTTGAGCATCACGCTGCTGGTGGATTTCAGATGGCCAGTGTATAATGATGCCCGCCTTTCTTCCTGGCTCATAAAAGATATAAGGAGTAGTCCTGCTGAGAGTCATTAGGAGGGCCATTTACACTGTGCTTTTCTTATCCACACACTTTTTCTTTTGTGGTCTTTGAAGAGAGCCCCACGGCTATGCAGACATGATGAAAATGAAACAGAAGCCCCAACTTGGGCTGAAAGTAGTTCTTGTGAAACAGTGGTAAACAGCTGTTCCGCTCTCACAGCGATCACCAAAAACCAGGGTATGAGGTTAATGCTTTTCAAGTAACTAAATGAAAAAAATGAAAAACTGCATGTAAAAAAAACAAACGAGAACATATTCTAATTGCGTACCCCATTTGAGGGAGTTTTGGCAGTTTTGGCTTGCATTTCAACAGCATGAAACACAAATTAGCACGGTGTGATGCAAGCAAGTGGTGGGAAATCATATGCCATTTTCTGCCTCCTCTCTCTGGCCTTCCTATTACCATTCCATCGACAAATTGAATCCAAGGCTGATTTGAATTGCACCACCGTATAACCTCTTATTTATTCATTGCTTTTTTCCCCCTCCCCTACGTACTATTAAATCTAATAATTCTTTCCCTTAGTACAGCAGCCGCCACAAACTGTGAACACCAGGAGTGACTCCAATGCGTCCCAGTGCATGCGTTCCAATGAAAAGGAAAAGTGAGATGATGGTTATTATCTTCATCATTTTCATCTCGGAACCAACTGCGGCATCATTTTCCATCATACTGATCGATTTTGACCAAAATCCTGACAACTGCTTTGCTACTTCCTTACTGGTGACAATGTGTCATTGGCTCTGCCAACCAGTGCTCCAGGGGTTGGTGTAATAGCTTTTTAATGTCATTAAGAATATATATATAATGATATACAACATTTTCTAGAAATCAATCAATTCTCATTTCAAAAATTGACAAAATAACTACTTTAAAGTGTAGACATCTTTGACTGATCCAGGGAATTAATTGAAAGCAAAAATCATACAAAGATCCAGTATTGTCGTAGAGCGGTCCTGCTAATTTGTGTGTCTCTTCTCAGGTATAGGTGAGAGATATGTATCATCTAGGATAATATCCTAGTTGTTCATTTTAGCGATGTTCAAGCTGAAATCATTGAGTATGTCACTCACATCGCAAAAGTCAATGATTAACCCAAACCGAGAGTCCACAAATTCGCTGTGTCATGTAGCCCAGTAGGACAGACTACAACAAATACCCGTTGAGAGTGCATGCAGCGTGCTAGTATGGACATACATGATCAGTGAACTACAAGTTGAGCTGACATAGCTATACCTTAAAATTAATGATTGAAGCTAAAGCATGAGAAAATAAACAGTTAGATACAGACATCACCAGCCTCGCAATATAATGTACGTCATTACATTTAATTGCCGGATGTGGACCATCCTCACTCGCAGTGGAGATGTTCCTCACGAGATGGCAATCAGCAATATGTCAAAAATCGATTTGCCATTGACGACAACTCAACAGCTAAGTTGTTTCACCATCTGCAAACTAACCACTGTGCAGAGTATGAAGAATAGAAAAAGCTTCGGGAGTCATCTGTCCGCCACAGGCCTCAACCAGCCGCGGTAGCAGTATGAGTATACATTCAGCAAAAAATTTATATGAATCATTCTGCTAAAAAAAACGGCCTCATGACAAAAAAAGCAGCAGCTGGCAAGACAGAATGAATGCTCTCACTAACTACAATCAAATTCATATTGAAAGAGGTGGTTTCAAACAACTTTTCAAGACTTTAGACCCAGGATACAAATCGCCTGGCCAAACAAATTTCATTGAAACTGAACTCAGCCTAAATTCTATGATTGACGTTACATGCAACAATTAATTACAGACACATTTTTTAAGGATGCAAAACATTGTCTACTTAACGTTAATGGCAAAATCCCACTCAATGCCTAGATATCACAACATTGTTAATATCACACACTTGTAGCCTTAAGGGATTATCTGTGATCTAGAATTAAAATTGTTACGGCACCCGTAAAAAGCTGTTTTTGCAACATCACAAGATGAGATACATCAGGATCGGGTTGGCTTACCACCTGCGCTTATCAACAAGTGGCGGGGACACTTTAACATTTGATCATAATAATCTACCTAAAACCTAAAACCCATATTCAATATTCAATCTGATGCCAAACAGAAAATCAGTGGTGGTTAATCAATTATCAAAATAGTTGCAGATTTAACTCTCTGAGAATCAGTTCGATAAACCGAATAATTGTTTCAGCTCCACTGTCAACTGGAGGCATTGAAATATTACTGTACCATTAATCTGTGCATAAGAAACCTTATACTGTACATTTTCAGTTCGTTGGTGCTAGATGAAGAAGCGGCATCGTTGATACGAATAAGTGGACTGACCTCTGCTTTTCACAAACTAAGCTGTCACAGGAAGCAAGTAATTAGAATTTAAAAACCTTATTTGAAGATTAATTTAGATTCTGCTGGTGAGCGGCCCTGTCCAGTCAACCTCTGACGGTTAATTACTCCATTACAGTGATACATGTAAATATGTGTCCAGTGTTTACTCTGTGTTTGCCCTCGCACATCACACTGTCTGCTATGCTTGACAAGAAAAATGTGCTGAGGTGTGTGTGTGTGTGTGTGTGTTTGTGCCTGCGTGCTTACATGTGTGTTGTTAATGTTAAATGGGGCTGCGATATTTGCAAAAACAGAACCAATAAAGTTGTATATATTGGATGACTTGTTTCATATTCATCCTCTCCTGATGTGATAGAAAATAGCCAAGCAGGCACACAGGTCTTATCCGAGTGTGTGAGTCTGTATGTTCACAAGGAGAGGTAGATAAATGGAGCAGAGAGAGATAAATTGATGATGATCATAGTATTTGGATTTATATTTGTGTCTAAGATTAACTTTACATTAACTCATTGTATTATCAAGGCTGTTTGAAACTGTCAAACAGCACGACAGCCACGGCCATGAGGTGACGTGTGAGGGAATGCATTGCCAACCCCTGTTGCTCATTAAGCAGAAAGAAGAGTGATGAAGAGCAATACCAGTCCTCTCGTCATATTTAAACAATTTTTCCTCTGATTACATTGGAAGATACACTGACATAATTCTGGCAGGAATTTAATTGAAGGTCATTTGTCACATACGTGTGTGTCAGTTGAAGACATGCAGGCTGAAACTGTGAGTGCACTGACACTTTAATAATAAGTATTGCTCAAGTGATGATGTTGACACTGTGCTGGATATGTGCACAATGACAAAACAGAGGGCGGCAGCAAGGAGTGGGAAAGTTCCTCAGCTTCAGAAGAGAATCACAACAGATTGATATAGCCAGTAGCAATGACGCTGACCTCCTGCTCCTGAATCAAATTCAGTGCAGCAATCGATTCCCACAAATTTTCCCGACCAGAAGTGAACACACCAGACAAGTAAATCATACTTTTCACATGGCAAATAATCACTTATTGACTGCATCATGCCTTTTTTCTCTAGCAAGTTTATGAAATTAAAATGTCTGCTAAAAAAAGCGACACTGCATGGGCATAAACTTTAACCGTTTCCAATCACCACCAGGTGCCGCTTCTCTGTTCAACAGTCATGTCGCGTGACACCTTGACGTGAAGTAAACCAAATGGGTTTCACAACCAGGAGGTTACTGCCTGGAGGAGTTCTTATCTCACTCACAAACTAATGTGTCCTTAAGGAAGACATTGACCTAAGACCGAGGTTTTTTAACATAAGATAAGATAAGATATACCTTTATTCGTCCCACAATGGGGAAATTTGGGCATTACAGCAGCAAAGTGGACAGAAGAATATAGAAAGACATTTGAAGAAGCAATAGGTATGAACAAAACATAACAGAAAATATAAAAAAATATATAAATACTATATACAGATTGAGCTTTTGTGAACTTTTTTTAAAAAATAACCATAGCAAACATTGTTTAAAATCACAGCTGTGCACTGCAACTACAAGTATTGTAGATTGATTAATTGACTACAAAGCTCTATACCAAATCTGAAAACTGTTTCTTTGTTTTTTTTTTCTTTATTTCACGAGAAACTCTATAGGCTGAGACTGCTGCATACATCCCAGAGACTAAGCCTTGAATGGCATTGTATTGTTCGGCACATATAAATTCTCTTCAACCTCCCACGCGCTGCTCTGCTTAGATGTTATCAGTGTGAATAAGCAGGTTTGTTCTCTACCATTACTTGGCCTCTGATTTGCAGCCACATCTAGATGCTCCAGTTAAGTGATCTGAGCACACAGCACCGGCAGACTTTTCCACCACAATGCAGATTTTCTGAGCGAGAACACGGAAGAAAAAAAACGAAGAAAAAAAAAACATGTCTTCCCAAGCACAAGCGTGCTTGCCGACACCCAGCTACAGCTTGTCAACAAAATTACATGCCTTACTTTGAACTGAGGGGAGTGTGTATCTGGCTCCGGCAGTGACACATTACCAGGGAGGTGTGAAGCTTTGCAAGGTATTACATATTATTCCGCCCATATAGGAGGAAGACGCCGAGGTTGAACTGTGGACTCGGGAGTTGTGTTTGATCAGAAGGTGAAAATCACCCCTTTTTTTTTGTCATGCTGAAAATACAGTGCATCTCAAGGTCCATGCAGTCGTGTTGCAAGGATGCAGAGGGCAGAGTTTTACTTAGATTCCATCAAACATCCAAGCTATGCAACACGTATTGTCACACTTTGTATTGATTCCTCCGGAACTGTATTTGAACATGTTGAAAGAAAAAACATATTTATTTTGGGTAGACCATTTATAGACACATAGATATTTTGTGATTCCCCGTATCATATCTCCAATACCACCACCAACCAGGCAACACTTTGGAGGAGGCAGACTCAATGTTTCTGTACTGTGAGGTGCGATTCAGTTAATGCAAACACAATATGTTTTGTCGCAGCTTCTTGCAGCCTCAGTCGTCAGCGACCGCTTGCCCTTCAATGCATACGAAATATCCCTACATACCAGGAATAGTATGAGCAGCAGCATCAGCAGCGAGGTGATTTGTCAAGGCATGCGACAGGAATGCAGCTTGCATGACAACAAAACTTCCACCACGTCACCAAGTGAAGCAACAGATCTTGAGGTTCATTTACAACCCCCCAATAATGATATTAATTAATTTAGAAGGAATCCCATTTTTTAATATGTGTCTCACAAAAACGACAGCAAAAACAGACGAACAGCTGTTAAACTGATCCCCTGCATCTTTGCTGTGACAAGAATAATTTGACTAATACAAGAATAATGGGAAATATTCTTGTACCACAGCCAGTACCACACTATCACTTACATCACCTTTCTACTGCACACCCAGTTACACACATAGGTGGTGTAAACCAACATGTCATTTCTACCCTGGATACAACAGTCTGTAGGGAGCCCGGACAAAGCCAATATATACACTGTGATGCACTGCGAACACCTGGACTCATTTCAAGCCACCCATGTGCTCCATCCCTATCACTTCTTATGGAAATGCTCGGATACAACGCTGAATAAAATGGTATATTTACTTTTCACTGTGAGGGCAGTGTAAGGGCCCTGGAAGGGCCGACACTGACTCCTATTTCATCCAAGAGCTGTGAGACTATAATCTTCAACAAAGCAACATCAAGGACGAAGTTGTGTTTCATGCTCAAAGTCGAGTAAACTTGCAGCAGGTGAAATAACTGGAGCTGTTGTGGGTGAACAGAGAACATGGACCAATGTTGAGAGACAATAACACAATGCCAGAGGAGTAAGACAAAACGAAATGAAAAAAAACAGTACAGTTGTATGACACTGGCTATTTCCTTTATCTGCTATTTGTCATTTTCCTCGGCATGGGGGATATACAAATAAAGTAAATGTACCAACAGACACTAGTAAGTGATTTTATCAGAAGCATGACAACAAGGAAAAAGGCAATTTCGGTGCGCAAAAAGTCAGGACATGAATAAAGCCTGTGGCTGCAGTCACCACTTCTTTGGTAGAAAGTAAGATAAAAACTGCCATGCAAAATGTTGAACTAAATTGCACACACCACAAACACCAGGCAAGTTATTCTACAAAGCGTGGCGGTCGTCTTGAAGTCTTTCACCGTAGTTGCTCGGTGTGTGTGTGTGTGTGTGCCGTGAGCACAGGGAGTTGCTTCTCGGAGCCGAAGCGGCAGAGATGTTGTTTCATGTGCCTTGGCTGTGAGTGAAAAGCAGCTGCTAAGTGACTGGTGAGTGGAAATGTCTTGCACTTATGTGTGGACTTCACCTGCTGTGCCTTTCACCAGAGGCGAAGAGAGGGGCCAATCGGAAAGCGTAAAGAGACAGGCCTCGGTGACACTGAGCACAGACACGCATGAATAATCCAGGCTTTAGCATCCGAACACACTTGAACATGTTATTACATATGAGAAAAGTATGAATGTAGCCCGAGAGGCTACATTCATACTGCTACGTCGGTGTAATCAGGAAGCAGACTGTCTATCTTGCAGTCGGTTGCTTAGTTACAAAAAAATACCACAAACAAGAAACGGCAATTGTCAAATGTAAGAGCAGGGATTTGTTTTCTTGCATCGATGACGAGGAAATAGCACTGACAGTAAGTGTTTTACAACATTTTGCCTCCACCCCTGGTAGTCATGAACCAAATACGGGTGACTGCATCATTGTTTCCAAAACGCCTCCGTTTTTGCCCGTCCATACAACAACGCAGCCCCAGAATTTTTCAAACTGGAACGGGGCGAGCACCGTTTCCAAGTTTCTCCATTCTAGGCATTCACAAACGTGTGGACGGCAGGCGGAAACGTAGCGGCAGCGACGCGTTTTTAAAACTAAAATGTGGAAATGTGGATGTAGCCTCAGTGCCACACTCCTGGAGGGTCGGTCACACCTCCAACACCCTCATCCTCAGCACCTCAGCCCCCCCCAGAGGTGGTGTTTGGCCACCTGCTGAGTTCATTGCACAAGAACGACTGTGCGAGGGAGAAACTGCTCCAACTCCACTGTCAAGGTTATTGACGACACTGTTGTAAAAGGCCAGATCACCATCAACGATGAGAAGGCCTAGCAGCAAGAGGCGGGCGACCTGCCGCTGTGGTGCACCCACCTCCAAAACCAAGTACATTGTTGTGGCTTGAAAATGAACGGGACACTTGCGTCGACGGTCTGCACCTCAACTCTTTGGGAGGCCACATTAAGAGACTCTGATATCATCTTGGCAAGAAAGGCACTATACCCTGAGATTTGTTATGCTTAAGAAATTCAGAGCCTCTCTCCTGAAGACCTTTCCTTCGGTGTGTGGAAAGCATCCTAACCGGAGTGTCACTGACTGCTGGAGGAACTACACTGCTCACGACTGTAGAGTCCTATAGAGAGGGATTTGCACTCCCCTTTTTTATTTTTCGGTTCGTGTGTGTGACGAATACACCTTTGAATCCCTGAATCCATTACACACACACTTTCTTTGTGTCGGGACCCATTATGGGTGCACAGTGCAAAAGATTGGCTTCAAACTCACGTCGTGTCGTGTCTTAAACGACACGGGGTCTCAATTTTAAGAAATCCCAGTGTCAACGGAGGACACTGGGATGCCAGGACATAAAAATAATTGATACAGTTTATGATGTGATGAGTTTCACAACTCGGGCAGCTCACCCACATAAGCTATATGAATCAATAACCCGGCACCATGGCAATTCTTTTCCAATTGCTTTACTAAAAAAGACATTACACTGGGCCCATTTGCATCTGCTGATGCTGTCGGACAGAGACGGGGAGAGAGAAGAGGCAGTTTGACATAAATGTTGTCCCACATTTGTTCAGCTGCTATTTCAGTTCAACCCTGCATCCATACAAGTCATTATCACAACGTGCCATTCCTTCGACTAGCATCTATAATTGACCTTTTCATTTTCCTTTTGCTGAACGGTGTGACTGGGAGATCATTCTTATGCCTCAGTGAGATGGTAGGTTTTCGAGCAGTGGCTGTAGATACTACGCATTGAATGTCCAGGAGGAGCATCGTCTATATGTTGTCACCTGTTACTAACCGGAATGTGGAAACATTTAAATGTGCAATCTGAAAAGCAACCGGTAAAGTCGATCATCGTGCGGCACGTCCGCTGACACGAAGATGAGATGGCAGCGCACCGGACACTGAAGCAGAATGGAGGGAGGGGGGGCGGGGGGGCGGGGGGGGGGGGGGGGGGGGGGGGGGCAATTATGAAGCACCGTGCAATCAAGGGGGTCCCTGACAGGCTGAGTGGAGTCTGATGAGCCAGTGTGTCACTCCGGAGCTCCAGGGCTCCTCAGCTAATCAACCACCAAGGAGGGGCTGGAGGGGCGCGATCGCTCAAGCCCTCAAACGCCACACGCGGAGGAAGGCAATCACCAGCCCATTTCCATGTGCTGTTATTCCCACCGTCACCCGCTAGCTTCCAGTCTCAAATCAGGGTGCACAGGGACATGACCAGGGAGGCACTGGAAGGAGGCAGAGTGGGAATAGTGGGTGCAATCATATGAAGGGAGACAAAGGAGAAGAAAAACACTTTTTTTACTCTACAAGCAGTTTATTCAAGCTATTTAATGCCTTTTTTAAAATAATCATACATTGACTGAAAGCATGAGGGGAACGGATTGAATTAGGCAGGCTTGCTATTCCGACCAGCAGCTCACGAGAGCCTGGCGATTCGGCTCGCAAATTGAAATGCGAGTCTTGTAATACGACTGCATTGAGGAGACGGAGGGGGGGTGTGGGTCAGGAAAGGTGAGAGAAGGAAGTTCTCATTTTACCCCGACAAGGGATTAACACAATGAGCGTTGAACGTTAGCAAGGTCACAATCTTCTGTCTGGTGAGAAAAGAGCAGGAGCCAAGTGAATGAGACCTAAACAAAAGCTTATCGTTTGCCCTCTCTAAAGAACATGACTTCAGATAGATGGTTATTTCTTCTCTCCGTGGAAAAGGGGAGACGGGGAATAGAATTCAGTGACAAGAAAAGGTTAAGTGGGAGCTCCATTCCTATCATCATGATACATGTAATGGCAAAGAAAAAAAATGAACGGACAAAGGTTTGACACGCCAGCAAGCTCGTAGTGCTCAGACTTCACAGACGCACCACAGCACGTAATTGAAGGTAATATCTCCGACTGTCCTCTGTTTTAAGTTTGACAATGGGCAGGAGAGACTCCCTACACTAATGGGCTCCACTCACAAAAGCACACACACACAAGCACAAGCACAAGCACACCAGGCCCATTCCGTCATCTCATGCTGTCCCCCGATGCTTAGGCAGAATATTGATAAAGAACGCAAGGTCTCTGATCCGTCTGGGCTTGATCCAGACACATTACAGACTGGAAAGCCAGCTCACAAAACCCTGCTGATTGTCCCCATGGCCCTCCTACAGACCCTGATAGAGGATTTTCCATCATGCTGGGCACAAGGGAGGGGAACAGGGTCTTTATGTGCAGGCTACTGTGTCAACGTGATGCTCAGTTTTTACTTTAAATTATGGCTGCAAGTAAACAATTAGTTCTATCATTGATTAACAAGCTGAACTATTTTGGGCCTCGATTAAAGCTTATTTTCATTACTGAATTAATTTGGCGATTATGTTTGGTCGGAACAATTTAATAAAAAAAATGTAAGTGTCCTAAAGCCTAAGTCTGTATACCATTCTGGCATCATATTTTTTGTTCATTTATTATAATTTAATTAACAGTTTACAGGTCAATTACTCTTTTGCTTGTTTGAACAGTGCTGACCATAAAGCATTCTGCCAAAAGTTCTGTGAGAAATAAAACAGCAATAGGGGAGTTGATTATTTGTTCCACAGTTGAGTATGAGGTTTTTGGTGGCTAGGTTAAGCAAAGTGCATCCTGGACAATGCATTATTAATATTTTATTTTACGAGCGGGGAAAAGATTGTATCAGATAAGTATCGGATCAGTATTGGCAGATACTCAAGGCTGAAGGATCGGTATCGGATCGGACATGAAAAAGTGGTATCATCCCATCCCTACTATTTACTATCAGAATATACTATCAAACACATAAGAACAACTGTTTGATTATACTATCAAACACATAAGAACAACTGTGAGAAGTTGGAGGTTTGGTGTTTTTGCAATCAAAAATAATGACTTAAAATGGTCATTTCATATATGGAATGCTAAAACACCCGTTGTAATATGTATAGTTACCAACAACCAAAAAATAATTAAATTCTCGTTGGTATGAAGGACACTACAACCATTAAGTGTTAAGTATTTTTTACTGAATGTTGACTGACTACTGTTGAATTGGCTCATTAGGAGATGGCTCTTCTATATATGCCGCGCACGCAGGCCGTGTTCTACATACAATAGGAGGGGTCCGGACCACATTTGAAGTAATTACCCCTCTGACAGACAGGCGATCCATATGTGCAAAGTGCAGCGGGAGGCTGAGCAGGACATTAACTGAGCATTAGTTCAGTGATGCCAATTTCTTTAAATGTGGTCAGTGTTCTGACGGCTGTAAATTCCTCCAAGTACCAGACAAGCGGAGAAAAAGTTCTCTTGGTGTTGGGGGATGCACTGAAAAAAGGTCTTGGGGGAAAAAAAGAGAGGACAGCATTTTTTTTTTGATTTTGTTCAAAGAAAAAAGGAGACAAATGTTGTTGGTGATCAAATTGGAATTGAAATGTGCAGAAACGTAACAGTCTCTGTTTTTCTTCACCTCTGTTGCATCCGCTTACCTGCAATTTGTGACATTGCTCACAACCCTTTCAGACCATTAAGAAAACAGACATTTCTAAACGGTGCTGCGTCATTATAAATGTTTTCTAATAGTTAGGTCTAGACATGCAATTACAGTGAAGAGCTCTTTCCTTGTTTTGCAACAGGCCTTCTGGCACACTGGCCTCTTGAGGCCTAGAATCACATGAAGCATTTATGTGATTTAGGAGTTTGATTTTGCAAAAACAAAATGTATGTGCAATGCTGAAATAAGTGGGGAGAGTAATTATGTTCGGGTTTTTTTAACACCCTGATAATATCTAATGTTAATATTTTATGGTGTTTTTGGCTAAAATGGCAAGTGGTGAGGACGTGCATTGTTTGCTGTACCAATGATAATAATCAGCAGCACTAATACACTGCAGATGTCTCGTTAAATTTGCATATGATTATTGCAGCATTGGTTCAATTGATCCTTTTCATCAGACCATATAATACTCGCTGATTGAAGACTGTTTAGGTGCAGGCAAATTTCACAGTATTATGTTCACTCTGGGCGAAAAGCAATGAAGAGTTGCTCTGAGTAGTTTGCTCAGTCTTATTCAGAAATCATCCGGCTTTCGCAAAATGAAATCTCTTCTTTCTTTTTCTTTTTTTCCTCTCTGGAGAAATAAACACAACTCTGAGGTTCAGGGATTGAATAGAGGCGATTAAACAAAGTCGCCTTTTCCTTCTCTCTTTGGATCTGCTGCATCTGAAGTTTCCCCTGTGGACTTTGATCGATTTAGCACAGCGACTGCTACTACAGAGGAAAATGACAAATCAACTGTCAGATTTAAATTAGTAATGTATGGGAAACATAATGTAAGAGATAAGATATATAACCTTTATAAGGGGCCACACAAATCACCAAGTAGTTACAGTATTGTGTAAATAACTAAGAATACTCTACTTCATTGTTAGAGGCATTAAGACCGTTATTACTTAGGAGCTGTTATAATTATTAGGGGAAAAATAACAATTTAAATTTAAACTGATGTTGGGCTGTGGCAATGTCCAAAACAAAATCAAGGCAACACAAAAGACTGATCACTAAATGGAGGTGAAAAAAACAAACACTTCAGACTGGAAGACATGATTTAGGAACAAAACAATCAAGAGCCTAATTTTTCATTAACTCTGTGATAGAGAATTGATTTTGTGAAAAAAAAACAAAAAAAAACCTGCTGCTTAGATGATAAGCAGTCTCATGCTATTATCTCCAGCATCCACGTTCTAGTTTGCCAACTGCACGAGCTTCGGAATACTATCACAGCCAACTCTCATCTTCAAACCGCACCTGGAATTGAGAAAACCTGCCGGGAATCTTTGCTGGCTTTACATTAAAAGTCCTAATTCATATGAAGCATCACTAACAGCTTTGTAGGAATGAGCCGCCCACCTCAAACCGCTCACAGCCTCTCCTCCTCTTCCCTTCCCTGTCAATGATAATGCCCGTCTCGTTCCATATATCTGCAGCCAGTCACATGCAGACAAGCTGTCTTCAGATGAGTCGCCGGGGAACATTTTGTGGTTAACCACAGTGCTCTCTGGGGGCGACCCGGGCAGCAGATCGGCAGCCGGTAAAACATTCACTGAGGCTGCAGTGGGCGTCCCCGGATTGTCTCTGCCCGCACACGGCACCGAGTGCTGAGTGGAATCGTCTGGTATTGGCTGTTAACTTAATTGACATTGGCTTCCGACCTCCTGGCTATCCGTCAGGGGCTGGAGGAGCAGACCCCCGAGCCTTACGCACTTCCTGTGGTAGTCCTCGTCGGGATGAAAAGCAAGGGGGGGGGGGGGTATATGTGAGGCAGAAATGTGGAGGAGAGGATCTATGTTTCCCCTCGATATTTTTGGTGATAGCCATTCATTTGTAGTGGTTTTGTCCTGAAGAGGATTGTCTTATCTGTTCCTTCTCTTCCGTCTCTGGGGGGAAAATAGAGGATGAGTCTTCTCGAGCCGACTCTCTCACAGATGATTAGTAACTCCGGCTCTACCCCTACGCTCCAGGGATTGTGTGCCAGCTCCCCTTATACATCCCCTTGTCATGCACACACTCGCAATTCCTCTCTTTCTCTCTCTCTCTCTCCCGCTCCGAAACACACACTCATGCACACACACACACACACACACACACACACACACAAACACACATCTCCCTCCAGTCATGGAACAGCGATTTAAGGGGAATCGCACAACCAGGACCTGACATTTTGTGGGCCACCTATAACAATGAGAGCTTGATTAAAAGGGCAGAATGAAACAGTGTCACCCTCCATTCATTGTCCTTATCCCAAGTTAAATGGGATTTAATCCTGTGCAATGCAGCTGATACCACCGCAGTCGAGTCCTGATTGCTTTAACGCATTGAGGGGGAAAGGCCTCGTTATTGTGCTGCATGTGTGTAACTGTATGTAACTGAGGTGTCAGAGGTGACCAAGTTTACACGGGGCGTCTGGGAATAGATAAGGACGACACTAATGTGGGGAGGGAAAGCAGAGCTTATGCAGCCCCGGCGAATGCCGCGGTGTTTGAAAAGCACAGGAACAGAGCTTGGGTTTTATCTGCCTCGGGGCGACACACAAAAGGCGGCAGCATTGCAACGTGGCGGGTTTTAAAATTGGGATCAAAAGGTTCAAGCTAATTAAAAAGCTAAATAAGAGTCCCCTAGCTTCATCTGAGTAACTAGCCTCGCACTTTCTCCCTCCCTCTGTCTCTTTTGCTGCAATACCGGGGAAAAGCGAAGACAAATTGCTCCCCATGCTGAAATGTTTAAAAAAGAAGAAAAAAATCACCAAATTACCCCCAACAAGATGATTCTAATTAACTATGTAATATTGCCAGCATGACCCCCGAGAGTGAAATACCCCGAGATCAAGCTTTCTTCTCAAACTGTTTTGATGTTATCCGACTTCTCCGGCAGCACCCCGAGGAGGGCCGGGATGGCAGAGTCAAATAGAAAGGACAAGGGCATATAATAAAGACAAATGGCTCGAGCATGAAATTTGATTCATTGCCTTGGTACAGAAATATTCATAGGGAAATGGCCAACGTTGACATGCCATGAATTTCAAAACACTGTCAAATCCAAAATGCACACGTCACTGCTATAATGACATAGAGTCCCAGAGGGACCTGCAGGGGGACGCCAGGCAGATTGTGGACTCTGGAAATCAATCAGGCTATTGTTTCTCTGATGGACGTTATATATATATATATATATATATGTTTGTGTGTGTGTGTGTTTCACCTGAATTTATTATAAGTTGCTTCATTTAGGCTCACATTCTCATGTCTGTTTGTTTTTCCTTTTACCTGTCAGTGACATTCCTGCTTGAAGGTGAATGGTATTCATGGAATTCCCATCACTGAATAAAAATTACACCTAATAGTACCAATAGTATCTTTATTTTTAGGCTATACTTTATGCAGTATTCCTCTTGAATATTTTCTTGCAAAAAAAAACGAGGAAAAGTTTATTGTAGGGGTCAACCGATCATCATCATTTTTATCATTAGTGGTGTCGGTCATTTTTTTAAGCCGATTTCTTGACTTTGGCATTTGACTACATTTCAATCACTTATTTATTTATATTTTCATTTTAACTTCATATAACTTCAGGAAAATATTGGATTCATTTGTTTGTTTGTTCAAATTCATAATAATGCTGCCGATAGCTCCCTGCACTTTGTGTGTTAGGGTCGTGTTGAAAGGTTCTGTGAATGAAACATATGCATTAAGGCAGTTCAACAAAGTTTTGTGTTAAGAGATTGTGTTATTCTAAATGTTGACACAGATCCAGACAAATATCGTTTTCAGTATCGGTTCAATATCGGTTATTGGTCTCTTTTATTAGTAATAATCGGTATCGGTAGTGAACCATTTTTCCAATATTGTGAGCACCACAAACCACCACCACCCCCCAAAAAAACCTGAGCACATCAAACCAAAACTATTGGCTTACTAAGTGTCTTCATAGAACTAAGAATTACAGGATTACATTTTTCATTACAATTTGGGTGAACTGACCCTTTACAGTTCCTGTTTCATTCCATACAGTGACACATGTCAAGCAGTGAGCTTTTCTCTGAATAACAGCACATCTAGTATCCATACAGCAGCCGAGTGATTTGCCTCACTTTTTGAATGGAAATGACGAAATCGATAGCCACAAGGAACTCAGCGCCATATTTATTCCAATAGGCATCAGTAGCATATGCCTGCAGCAGGCCTTTCGCGGAGCACCCACTTCGTAGTGCGATATGAAAACACCATCTGGCGTGTGCAAGCGGCGGCTAGGCTAAGCTAAGTGGGGCTCGATAGGGCCCCGCTGTGTCACAGGATTATCTTACTGGTTGGTAGATCCGCTCTATTAGCCCCTAGTGGCTGGGATTATTGGATGATCATTATTATGTATGACTGAACAAGGACCTAAGTACCTGCACTTCCCCGATGCAGTCAAGTCTTCTTAGCATTAGTTATCAGGCACGTTACGAGCACATTTTGGTGCATTACCTATTTATTGCACCTACTCCGGGACATAAACAAACTGTTTAATACACTTTGAGTTGGACTCAACGGCTCGTCTAATACAAGCCGACTGGCTTTGCTGGCTCAACTTAAAAAACAAGCAGGCAGGCTGAGGAGTCTGCGGCCCGGGCCGGAAAAAACACATATTTGTTTGTGGAAGTGGGATGTTCCTTTTTCTAAATGCCTCTGAAGAGGATCACAGGCGGGCACAGAAGACGGCGCGTTCCGCGGCGGACCCTCTGCCCAGCAGAAACGAACATCTGCCGTTTCCCATCAGCGAGATTGAAGCTAATGACGAGCCGTGAGTGCGCCGACAGAGAGAATGGAATTGGATTGTGTACAAGAGGCCCACTGAGACCAGACATATGTTTTGGAAAATGTTGTGGATCGAGAATGGGTTTATAGTGTGTGCGTGTGTGTGTGTGTGTGTGTGTGTGTGTGTGTGTGAGGGAGAGGGAGAAAACAGGCCTCGGCTATTTCTTCTGCAGTTGGTTTATCTGTCTCCATGTTTATACAAGTGGCTGAAGGGGCAGTGTGATAGCGCAGGTAAAACAAGTGCCGCGTTCCTCTCCCTTCAATCTCTGCTTTCACGAACAGATAATGGAATTACACGTCAGAGGAGCTCCCGCCTGTATCCAATTCTTCCCTGACCTCTGCCAGCCTTTGTTCATATTCACCACGACAACTCCCCAAACCAAGCCTCCACCGGCAGGCTTCTCTGCGTTTCCTCCCTCTTGTCTAGGGAGAGATTAAATTTAGATGCAAATGAAATATTCATTTCCACTCGGCGACTGATGGCCATCTTAATTTGAGGCAACTTTTTGATGCAACATCTCCCTCGTTGTTTTTCCATCACAAAACACTTGTGTCCTTAATGTCCCTCTCTTTGCCAACCACACCGTCCTCCTGTGGGCAATCCTCAGTACAAGCGCCCCTTTGGGTTCGACTTTGTCAAAACTGGAGCTCAAAAGCACCATTGCAGCTTTTTCGCAGCCTCTTGAAATATGTCTGAGTCATTTCAGATGAGACACTCGCACAAGCCCCGGTGAGGAGGGAACCCGGGGAGCATGCGAGTGCACTCTCTGTAGCTTGCTGGAAGAGTTAATCACATGAAAACTTTGCCGTCTCTCTCTGCTGCTGGCGCGGGGGGATAACGACGAGCCTCTGAAGTGGCTGTGTTTGGAGACTTCAACCAAAAGTGGTGACCACAAAACCCAATTTATCCCTCGGAAGCCTCCGAGTGGTCACACTGCATGCAGCTTCGAGTGCTGCACATTTGTCAGCTTACATTTGCTGTAAGTCTGCGCGTTGTTTCCCGCACAATAATTAAGTCCGGAGTCGTGGCTGCCCAAAGCATTTTAAGGAAGCAACATGAAGGAAGAAAAAAAAGAAAAGGCACGTGACCTGGTGTTGAAAGGGAAGAGTGAGGAGCTGAGGAAATGAAATCAACATGAAATCATGAGGGAGATTGATTAACTGGCACTGATTAAGTGCTTTAAGTATTAGGTAGAAAAAGTAATTGATTATTCAATAAATCCCTGTCAGGCAGCAAATAACCTCACTAGGAGAACAGAGAGGCAACAAACGATGAATTAGTTTCATTAATCCAGATGACATAGACAACGTATAATAATCTGTCATTTCTATACTGTATATAATTATAAATGTGTGTGTATCTATATTATATATAAATATATATATATTTATTCTTTTTGATTCCTTCCAATGTGCAAAGTGATGGAGGATGGGTGGAGACAAAAGCAACGCATGTAGAGAATCCAGCAAATTCAGAACAATGATCACTTGAATAACAGAAGAGAGCACAAAAAATAAATATCATATTCAGTGAAAGTTTCAGTGTACTCCGTTAATATGCACATCATGCATGCAATATTTCCGTGTTGGCAAACATACAAATTATTTGCAGACACGCTGTATCTCCAGAGAGAGAGAGAGAGAGAGAGAGGGGAAAAAAATCACATCATCCACATCCTTGAGCACATTTGTCTTTATTATAACAAAACTGCATTGTGAACTCGGATGGTTCCTGGGCGGCATTATAAGGTCGAAAACATGACAAAACCACATGGAGAGGCAGGTGGAGGGAGGGTGAATAGAAAACTCGGCGTGCGTGAGGACAAATACGGGAGGAGCAGTCCAACAAATTGACGCCGCAGAACGAGACGGAGCGACCATCTGGCCTCAACTTAGAGCGATGCACTGTAAAGGCACTAAAATCAATGGCAACAACTCTACTGTGGATGCCCACCATTGCCCAGATGGTGCGCAGGCCACCTAACTAAGAGCAGCAACCGCACACGCAGGGAGCGCCGTGGGCAAAAGCACCACCGCCCACCTTGATGATTCGCACCGGTTCGTCTGTGTCTGGAACCAGTGCTGAGGAGCGACGTTGGCCATTGTGTGTCGACGATAAGAGAGCACTCTGTTGGTTTTAGCAGGGTGGCATACACACACACACACACACACACACACACACACACACATACTAAGTACCAGATTACAAAAAAGGGTGAAAAATAACACAGATATACTGTAGTTAATATCTACGTTTCTTGATATATATATATATTTATATATATATATATATATATATATATATATATATATATATATATATATATATATATATATATATATATATTTTTTTTTTTATTACCCACCCCTTGAAGCTTTTCCAGCATTAAAACTGATTAAATTTACTTTTATTTTATAAAGTATATAATTTTTTATTTTATATTTTTTTCACACAGGCATATGTTTTGAGTGGGCAAATTAAAAACTGGATACACACACACGGATGTTGCGCGGCTTCAAAGGACCATGGGAAGACGTAAGCCTTTTGAATTCTGTTTTTCTTTTGGCACGGAGGCAGCAACCGTCTCTTGCGCGTCCCTCGTCTCAGCCTGTCAAAATACAATCCCAGGAACAACACACGGAGACCACAAAAAAAAAACAAGAAAAAAAACCCTAACTGCTCCTGCACCGCAAGCAGTGATGGATTCTATAAAAAGCAATAGTGCGACTGTAGCACATTTCAAGGTAAATTTGTCTCAGCACTTTGACATTTTTAAAAACAAAGCCTTGCCAAGTCTATTTCAGGTCTTCATTTGAGCTGCTGTTACTGTAAAAAAGAAAAGAAGAAATGTTCCTTTGACCAAACGATTTCAGTTCAGATCGGTGGAGGGGGAGCTTTAAGGATTTATGAAGTTTCGTAGACATCACCAAAGTCCATACACAGCAATGTCAGAGAAGTCAGGGCTCCACAGAGTGCAGCAGTCAATCACCGGGACAGGCTGGGCCCTGCCTGGCAGCTGCACACGATGCACAGCAGTCATTACGCTCTCAGACTCTGCGCCGCGTGTTTCAGTTGAAGCTTGTTGTAATAACGTGCATGTAAACTATAAGAAAAAGGTCCCATTCAAGGTTGTTGAGCTGTGACACGTAGTGTGTGTCCAAAGTCTCATAACTTTCATCCGGATGAAAGAAGCTCCCCATAGACCAGCCACTGCTCTTGACAGGAAGTATGAATAGAAGAAAAATCGGAGTTACATGGTGCGAATATGTCACACACCAAAAAAAGACAATTGTTGTTGGGGTTTTTTTTTTGGGAGACCATTTACCTCAACTATGGCGCGCAAGAAAATGGAAGCCACAATTTTGTAACGTCCATCCACTTTCACCCATCATTTATACCTCAAAGACAAAAAGCCCCCCCCCCCCCCCACCCTCCTTATGCCATTAAGGCTCAATCACTCCCTGCCTGTACTCCGGCTGTTGGAGTGGTATGTTAATGTGGGCCAGAGCCATTTTGAGTAATTGTCCTGCATGGCACTCCGCCAAATGTCAAAAACGATTCGCCTTGTGACAAAAAACCCTATTGATCTCCAGTTCTGCTCCTGCCTCTCTCTCGGCGCAGGAGATGTTTCATCGCGTCATCGGCCCTCGGAATGACAATTGTCACAGTGTTCCTCGGTGAACGATTTGGAAAAAGAGAGGAGGACGCCGGCACCAAGCCGGCTTCTTCTTCTCCCTGTGACTCGCAGTGTGCGAGCAGGACGAGGGACACGGGACTTTGTCTGTGGACCTTTGTTTTTTTTTCAGAGTGTGTTTGCACTGTCATTTTCTTTGCAGTGACAAGACGATGGGAGAAGAGGCTTACTTCACTACCCCCCCCCCCCCCCCGGAATAAACTGTACCTCTAGTTTGAAACTCTCCCGTGGTGTATTTCTTTTCAATTTATCAGACTGTCCTTTGAAAAAAACAAAAACAAGAAACTTACTTCCAGAAGGCATGGCTGTGAGCCTGAAGTCAGCGGCTGACTCAACATGCCGGCTGCAGAAAATGGAGCAGACCAAGCGGGGAGCATAGAGGTCACACTGACCCAGAGGAGACAGTCAGTTTTAGAGGCAATCGTCTACCACGAATGCATCTGCTCTCCTGTTGCTTTCTGGTTGCTCTCCGTTTAAGTACAATGGGGGGAAACACACACACACACACACACACACACTCAGACCGCAGGAGAGAGGCGAACGTTGAAATGAAAGGGACTTCTCAGTCACCCCAAAAACTAACCGCAGCCTCCGTGGACGCACGGATGAGGACCCCCCCCCCCATGCAATTGGCTGAACATTTGAAGGTTACACACCCGCGTGTGCGTGCGTGTGTGCGTGCGTGATGGCAAATGCGGAACAACTCACCTATTCGAATAACATGGGGCATCCCGTAAGAGTAGTGAATCCAAAAGAGACAAACAATCACCGGTGTCCAGTATTCCCAAATCGCGCTCCGGGGTGACAGCCAAGTGTTCCGCATGGTTGTAAAGTCGCGGGATCCACTTTTTCTTTAGAATTCCAAAGACGGCTCTGAATTGCTCCTACAAACTGAATTGGACGGAGCACATGTGGATGTTGGATTTGTCTGGGACAAATTTGCGCTCATTGTACTTGATGCGACATTCGTCCAAGGGATGTTGTATTTTCTTTCTTTCTTTCTTTCTTTCTTCTTCTTTTTTTTGGGGGGGGGGGGGGGTTCTGTCACTCGCGAGTGGGAGAGCGCGGCTCGATGAGGACGAAGCAGCGGGTCGCTCGCAAGGCGGATCGGCGATACACCTGCGAACGGCAGGCTGCTACAATTCGCCTGCAGGAGTCTCTGTATCTCCTCCTCCAGCCGATGCTATCTGTCTATTGGCAAGTGCAACGGCAACAGCCCGAGCCAGAACCCCCTCCCCACCCCCCCACCCCCCTGCGCCGCCGTGGAGGAGAACTGCGCCTGCGGAACTTTGGGTTCGCCTCGAACGATTCTGAGACAACAAAAAAAAAACACCACCACAAAAACGAGACGGTACACGACGAGTGCCGCGGTGAACCCGAACGCACTTCGGTCGTCCAGAGACGCGGGTTGCGGCTCCGATCACTCCAGTCCCTCGTTCCAGTCCCGCGAACGGTTCGTGGTGCACGGGGAGACTTTGAGAAGATGGGGAGGGGGGAAAAAAAGGACGTCTCCAGTTGCGCGCGGTGATGGCACGAGGCTGGTTTCTTGAAGATGTGTTTAGAAAAACGCACACACACCTCTTTGTTACACACAGAGTCCGTTAGTAAAAAACAACAACAACCTTGTAGTTTGTGCCGATTTAAAAGGTAGTGCGGAGAGCCCGTGCGTCTGCGTGCGTCTGACGATCGTCCCTCCACGGTGCCACTAGAGGCACGCGTCGTTACGCATAGCTGTCAACTATGTCCAAGAAGTCTTCTCTTTTTTCCTTCTTTCGGGGAGGTGAAAGGGAATGATGACCCGGTGCTCTTCCTTTTTTTCAATTGTTGCACACACGTGCATTATGTCAATGTATTCAATGTTTTATACCTTATAATTAATAGGTTTACATGTCTCCGGCAGTGATGCAGAGGTGCAGATTGTTTTTCTGGAAATAGCTTTTTTCTTTTCTTTTTTTTTATACTTGCTTCAAGCGGAGGGGAAATAAATGAATAGAAGAAGAAGAAGGAGGAGGAACTCCCCCGGGCTGCACACAGTATAATGTGAATGGGATGGATTCTTTGCACGAGGGAAATATTGTGTCAGCCGAGGATTGGACCATTGACAAAAGAGGCTTCTTATCGCAGTTATTTGAGACATTCCGTCTGTGTCAGTGAGAGTATTAAAACCACCGTCACTGCTCGGAGACTCTCCGGCTTGCCCAGTTCTCATGGCTTTGCAGGGAGCCGTCCAAAAAAACAAACTGCAGGTTATATACATTCACAATCACACACGGACGCAGCGCTGCAACGGTGGAGGCGCCTATGAGAGAGTATATGGTTTATGTGTATAATGCATTTTGCAGAAGCGGAAACTTCTTGCACGATCAAAAGGTCGACATTGCAGTTTGGAGAGATGAAAGATGAAGCCTCTGGGGATTCATTTGCGACTCTTTTTGAAATATATATATATATATGGTTAATTTATCCTGCTTTAAAATGTAGAAACATAGACAGACAGATTGATAGATAGATAGATAGAAAGGTAGATAGATGACAGATAGATAGAAACCCATTTGACATCACAAATATAAAAGTAGATATTTTAGATGTTAAATTCTTATAATCTAATATCAAACACAACTGTATTTTTTTTTTTACATTGATGATATGCAGTTATTAAGCATAATCTCAAAAAGGCACAGCTAAATTTTTTTGTTCCCTAATAGAACGCAGTTGATGAGATAGTGCTGCGGCTCATTGGTTTTATTTTTCTGTTTGGAATGGGGAGAGAGGAATAAACTGTGCATCAGGGGGCATGCGAGCAAGAACAAGCCAGACTGACTGCCACTGCATATTCATGTCTCCCGGAGCAGATTTATCGCCTCTTGGCACAATGTAAGGACTATCAACGTGAGTTATGTGGCCCCGGCTCTCGCATTATCGAGATTCATTGACTTGCTGCTCTTTCAAATACAAAATGTACACAGCTCCGGCAAACAAGACATCCCGGGTCTGCGGGTGCCCTCTGTAGAGGGATGGCGGCCTGTGCTCTCAATCACCTGGGCTGATAACCGGAGGGGTCGGGGCCCCCGGGAGCAAGAGGCCTCCCCCACCGTGAGACGCGGAGAGGAAATGCGGAGCACAGGATGCGCTGCGGTGATTTTCCACATTTCGAATGGCCGTCGGAGCAAATTTGAGTTTGAGTTGTTTGTTGTTTCTCACAGCAGCTGGCAGTAAATCTCCGTGCAGCTATCTGCCGTGTCTAACCCGTCCCTCCCTTGTCATTGTAAGAAGACACTAAGAGAAGACGACGAGACATTATGCTACAATGTCTCCCGCCGTTATGACGAATGATAAGAATGCACTTTGGCAGTGGTGCCACAAAGTGAGCGGAGCCAGGAGGATCATTAGAAGAGACCAGAGCAGTGCCCTCTGTCGTACACAGGGATCTAAATCAGGGGGGGAAGAAGTATTCAGATCTCCATTACAAGTCGAGTCGTTCCTAGACCTTGCTCCGTAAACATACAGAAAGACTTTCAGCAAAACAGTGAGAGTACTAAATGCGCAGAAAAAAATGTATACCGTATATGGGTATGTAAAATGTCATGATTCATAAATAGATTACGACTGATGCCATAACGCACAAGAAGCAGTTCACTCTTCCAGCTGGGTGAGTGGAGTTCAGTAAATTTAAGTGGGTTAGTCCAGTGGTTCCCAGCCGGAGGGGCCGGGCCCCCTCCAAAGGCTCACAAGATAAATCTGAGGGGTCACAAGATGATAAATGGAAGGAGGAAGAAGATCAAACGCACTTCCGCAACATTAATTTTGACTTCATTTTTTCAAAATGTTTGCACTCAAATAGTTAATTCAGTGAAACCGTATTCGAGGTGAAACGCCCTCTTCATTGGACTCAACAAGATCACAAGCCAACAAAAAAATGTATGAGCTTGTGATTTTAATGTAAACCACAATAACGTCTCATTGCATTTCTTTAGGTGATCCGGTGTTTGATGTGAAATTTGAATGTGAGCTGTCTGGCGGAGAAAAGCACATTATCAAGTGTAAACCAATTGAGAGGTCAAACATTTAATGAGTGAATGTCCCTTCCCACCACTGTTTGAAAAAAATAACACAAAACGACATTTACATTTTTTTTTAATATAGAACAAGTTTTGGGCGAGGGGCAAGAAAATAATATCCACACAGTTTAGAAAACAGCAGCCAGTCACTGTTAAAGGAATGAAGCAGGCCGCTCACACGACGGATTACGACTTTATTATTAAGGGTTGTCGAATTTTTTCATATTCATGCGACATCTGTGCATTGAAGCGACCAACACACTTAACACTGGAGGACACCGGAGGACCATCGTAACCGCATAAAACCACTGATAATTCAGCCCCGTCTCTACTTTGAGAACAATTAAAAGTAAGTTGACACTTTCGAAGCAGGTCACACGTCCACGTACAACAGCACAGTCACAGCCTTGTTTTTTTGTGTGTGAAATGATTGCTGTTACTTTTACAACTGGCCAGCGATCAATGCCCCGTCTGCCAAGTTGGTCGTAACTAATGGCTGCAGCAGCATCAAGTCTCCATTGTGAAGCTGGAGTCATTGACAAGAGGTGTACTTAGTTGTCTGGATTGATCAGCACATTTAGTTTTTAGGTTTTTTTTTTTGAAGAGCGCGAGAGAGGAGAAAGAGGACAATCAATTTCCACGCGACGCCTTTCACTGCTCACGTACACACCTATGATTGCCTGCAGAAGATGTGCCATCCAAGATTGTACATAATTATTTGACAAAATTGCTGCGCTTTGATCGGGCCTCAAAACACAAATCCCTGGTGAAAAATGTTCACCATTGATTTTGCGCCTTCTCTTCGAGAGAAACACAAAGAACTTTGTCACCAGACTGAAGATCGAACACCTCCCGTCAACAATGAGTCAATAGGAACTCATCTCTCGGTATGATGTGGTTATAATTTAGATGCCCTTTTCAGGTCTCTCTTTTCTCTTTCTTTCTTTTTTATGCGACTCGCTTTACTTTTTTGAAGCTGTGGCTTTGTTAAAAGGCCAGAGTCAACTTTTCAAACTATCTTCTTGAATCTTGTTTTTCGGGGGGAATAAATATTCCCTATCTTTGTTTTTTTTTGAGTGTGCATTCATCATTTCATAGACAACTAAAATGTCTATTATGTCTCTTTCTTTTCTGTTCACAGCACCTGTCCACTGTCTGCCACAGAACAGCCTTTAGAATCAAGCTGCAGCGTCACATCACCGCTGCTTGGGTTCGTGGCAACTCCATTACGTCAGGTCCACAATACTCAAGCAGCTTCTGTGGGCAGACGCAGATAATTAAATGTCGATTTACCCTCTTCGACTGTACCGGGGCAACACAGCGGCTTCGCTGACAGATTGAACACTCGCTAAGCCTCACACTCTTATGATTCAAAGCAAGGTGCCATGTGCAGACAAGGTTATGAGGAATTGGCCCAATTCGGGCGCTGATTACACCGTTTACTGGGGCTCTACACCGCTCTGGCTCGGAGTTAGGGACTGCTCAAGATATATGTGCTGCAGCTGACGTATGTGGCGGTGGTGTGTTGGGGCGAGGGGAGACAATCACAACCCTGATCAGTCATCCAGGCAGTCTGTGAGATGGGAAATGACTGCTGGCGGGGCTCAGCCACTGGTTATAGATGAGAAAGGCGCAGGGTGATAATAGATTCCTGACCAACCTGATTTATCAATTGAATTATTAGTGTTATCACCCTTATCAACCCCCCGACATCTGTCTTCAATAACCACCGAACGCCGGCTTAAAAAATTGTGAAACAGTTTTAAAAGCATTTATTGAAAAAAATCCCAGCCGCCGCCAGTTTCGTGACCCTTAAGTCAACACGTCTGTATTTCAGGGACTCTAAGTCGCTCAATAAAACACGATTGATGAAAACGGTTCGCAAAGATGTTTGAGCAAAAGCCTCCCGCAAAAAAAACCCCAAAGTCGCTCAGCTCCATCGTGACCGTTCCTTGATGTGCCAGGCGACGTTCGAGGTCAAGGAGGCAAAGTGGTGAATTCAAATCACACTCGAGACACTTCTGCTGGAGGAACCTGCAGAGTGCAATCAAGGAGTGATTAATTCCCTCGCAGAAGTCACTGTGATTGTACTCGACCCCGCACTCCGGCAGTCCTCAGAATGCAGTCGGGGTCCAGGATGTTGTTTTTTGCACTATGACGGGGTCAGATGATTTAGATTGTTAATGTCATGGGGGGGTTTTGCGTTTTTTTCAAACTCTGTCATGTTTGTTTTTCCGACCTCTCAGGGCTTCACTTAACTACTGCCATGTTCAACTGCTCTTGACGTGCAAGCTGGGCAGTGTACGATGCATAACGCGTAGTCCTCTACGTTCCCCGTCCCTCTCCACTGTCGATCCATCGAGTCAAGTCAAAAATACCTTTAAAATGGAAACAGAAACACAGTCAACAGTCCACCCTCATCCTACATCAGCACAGTCTCAGATTATATTTAATCATTATATTTATTGTCCTCATATGTCATCCCCTTCAATGGATGTATGCTTTGTAGAGCTTGAACAAAATACACTCATTCCGACTTTACTCCACCCGACAACAGCTCTGCCATAAATTCAACCTGATATGACCCAGATATTGTTGGGATAAGGTGAAATGTGTAAATTCAACGATATGTTTATTTCTCGGGTCATAATCAGCAGTGTTGTTGTACTGGACAGCATCATATTGCAAGGTGTGTGTGTGTGTGTGTGTGTGTGTGCGTGTGTGTGTGTGTTTCCAATTAACACATGGCGAGGGCAGGATATTGGAGACGGTACAGAAACAACACAAGCTATAACCTCTCTGCTGAAGGATACAATTTCTTTAACACCTTTTTTTTTTACAGAAATCAGGAAATCGATGAAGGCAGACTTGGTGGTGGCATTGCTCTAGTGACCACTGGATGTATACGATACTTGTTTTTATTTCTAATATATTCCCTAAATTTGAATCAAAACTGATTTTGACTGACACATGACAATTTACCTGAAGCCGCCTGTAGCTGCGAATATTGCAATTGTACATATATATTTATCATTTATTTAGTTATTTATAATACAATTTTAATGTATGCGTATTGCTCATGTACTGTAGGTTCCTGTCTTTATCTTTCTCCTTGTTCTTACAGTACTTGATTTTGTACTTTTTCATGCAACAAAACACCAAAGCAAATTCCTCATGTGTGAAAACCTATCTGGCAATTAACACGATTCTGATTTATCAAGCCATTATCTAAATTGTAATCATAAATTATACTTTAAAATGAATATACTACCATAATTATTTATAAATATGAATTATACTCAATACACACAATCAGTACACGCCTACGCAACCACCAACATGTATACTCAAAACGAAATGGACATATTAATGGCTACAGCTAACAATTATTTACATTATTAATTACATTTAATTTTATTAATTACATAACAATTAATTATTGTTTCCATCAATAGTTTTGCCGGTGACACGTCAATAAAACAACAACTAAGTCCAAGCAAGCTGACTACTCCACGTCTTATGTTGTCTTACTCACTGTCAAAAATATATGATAGTTTGACAGAACGTTTAGATTTCTTTTCTTTTTTTAAAATAACTACATGATTAAGTGATAATCGAAACTGTTGCCAGTTTATTTTCCTGTCAACTAACAAATCAACTAATCCACTGATCAATTCAGCTCTGCAAACATGATTTAAAACTATGCAGAGAAGAGCGGGGTATTATTCAAACACCTGATGATATTGATAAATACCATGATTTATCAATATTATCCTCAATAAAACTGTGTGTATAGTAATGCAGGTCCCTCTCTCTCTGGTCTGTGCTGAGCTGAATGCAAAGCATTGTGTTTGTAAGTTGGCACATTGAGAATCTTTGTTAAAAAAAAGAAGAAAAAAAGCATATGGCTAATTATGGGTTGTTAGTGTAGAACCAGGCGAGAAGGGGCCAGCCGCCAAGCATCCCTAAAGTGTGTTTACCATCTAAGAGTTTGTTCAGTGCTTCAAAGTGAAGCGGAATGAGAGGCCGGTATCATGACATGCCTCACAAATACCCACGCGCAGCCAATACCCACGAGGTTTTGTTTCAGAGGTTATCTTCACTCTCAACTCGGTTCACTCGAGCAGCCGCTCTATCGGTGATGGGACGGGGGAGCGGTGTGGGGACGGCCACAGTACGATTAGACACTGTCGGCTAATATTGCGCCGGCAGTCGAACAGGGGCCTGCCTTTGTTGTTGTTTACACAGCGCTTGCCCATCATTAAACTCGGCAAGGCTGGCGGACGACTTTTTTTATATTAATTAAAATGAACATACAGTAAAGACTTGCACGTGGTGGCTCTCCGCCAGAGTTTTGAAGTAAGACTCAATTAACCCCGCTGACCCTGTCGAACACAAACAACGGGAATTATATGCAGCATCCAACCCAAACAAGCTTAGCGGCTTCAAAACGACATTATAAATGATTCTTGACTGCATTTGCACCTTATTTCCGTGCGCGTCTCCCAAATCAACGGCCCATTAGAAAAAAATATGCAGCCACATGAAATGGAATATCATGAAAGTGCAGGTGTTTACAGGGCAAAGCGAGCTCCGGGAATCTGTTGGTTTGTGTACATGATTATCCTGGTCCGGGTAATTCACTGATATGGCTTTAAAGTGAGACAGACACCAGCTTGTCAAATAATTTGAGACAAGGATGAACACAAAGTCTGTGTGAGCTGCGTCTCTTTGGAGCAGCGAAAGGGGACCTAAGGTTTGTAGCGTTTGAAATCAACTTGAAGCGTTGAGACTGTGCTCGCCGCTGTGTGTGCGTGTCCTAGTGCATCCGTGTGCGCAAACATGTCGCACACCGACGCGCGCGCACACACGTCCAGACAACCTGTGAAAGGAAGTGTCTCACTAATTTGAAACGAGTTTGAATTTGTGCACAATACAGTGATACGCAGACTTTCATGTTATCACATTGGCAGTTATGAGTAATTGCACCCTGCAGCAGTCCCTTCCCCTGGACAGCTTTTAATTATGTTACAAAGTGCACACGCTCTCCCGCATTACTGTCTCCGCTGGAGTCCCAGGCGATTACATTTACTCTCGTGTTGTGCAAGGCCTCGCTTCACGAAATCGCAAAAACATGCTCTTTTAAAGAAAAATCTGAGCAGATAAACTCACACCATGGTATTTGTTGATATGAGTCAGGGATTACCCTTTGTGTAATTTATGATAAGGAATTTGGAAAGAACCTGTAGCAAAGCAGTGGGATGCTCAGAAGAAAACCTGAAAAGCAGCAGGGGAGCTGAAGATTTTTTTATTTTATTTATTAGATTATTTTTGGAATAAAGAGAATAGCAGAGATAGAGTGCTGACAACATGAATGAATGAACCCACTGTAACATATTCCTCCGGCACCATGGATCATTTATGTCTTGTATGGCCTGTGCCTGAAACATCTCTCCCTGCGGAGCGGGGTGTGTGTGTGTGTGTGTGTGTGTTTGTGTGTGTGTGTGTGTGTGTGTGTGTGCGTTCGTGCGTGTGCGTGTGTGCGTGTGTGTTGTCCATCATCGTAGGAGCAGATGAGTGTGAAGTGAAGCTCATACCAAACCAGCAGCATGTCAGTCACACTCTCATGTTGGGCAAGTCCCTCCTGTCACACCCGAGTCAAGCAACATGTCGTGAGGCATGGCGCCTACCAACCAGGTTTAACCAACACATCAAAAACATATTTTCATCTTTTCTCTTTTTTTCCCTCCAGATGAGCAAGACAAACACATTTTTTAGAAATATTCAGACTTTCCAAATCTGTTTTATTATGCGGTTCACATCTTGAGACACAAAGACACTAGATGCTGCTGAATTAAAAAAAAAAACGTATTAATTGTTTTTGTCAGTTAATAAGTTACATGTTTCAGGGTGGATCATGTAAAGAGCTTGCTCAAGAAGGAGCAGTGTCATATTGGTACGGTTCTTTCCCTCCAGAGGTTCGTAAAAATCCTAAGTGACATGAGTCCAATTTCCGAGAACAGATTAAAGAGACCTTTGGGTTACATCTGTTGAGATAAACCACGAGTTTGAGATTTTGCTATTACGTTTAGGAATATTGTAGCGTCGACATAATTCACAAAATATTAATGAGATATTTTAATGATAATGGTAATTAAAATGCATGCCCTCGTTCACATGTAAAAGCACCTAGTAAATGTTTGATTAATTATGACTGCATGTATGAAGCACACTGGAAAAATGACCACCACACTTACTGAGGTAATCGTTGACTGGGTAAGAAAAAAAACAAAAACTGTAATGAGAGACAGGGGTCGTTTGGAAACGTGCTGTTTCAATCAATGTACAATGCTCGGTGTTTGCCTAATCAAAGATCTTGTACATGGATAATCACTACAAGCGAACCTTGCCTCGCTGACATCTGCATATATTGAGTTACAGGAGTCAGTCTCACGCTGCCGCTATCTGGTGGATCATCGTGTGCGATGTTATCTGCACGGAGCAGAAAGTATCAAAAGTGATTTTTTTTTTCAAAATAATTATTTTTTCTGCCATTCTCTTTAGTGGACGTCTGGAACAGAATTGTAAATCTATTATAGTCACAGCAATTTTTTTAAAGTGGATGTGGAAAATGCTATCGCTTTATATATTATTTTGGAGGTGAACTCATAAGTGCAGTTATGATGGGCTCATGTGCAGCCCTTTGGCCGACCATTAATTCAAAAACTCTTGTGCATTCGTTCATGTTTTGTGTCCTGTAGGTCCGCTTGCATTCATTAAAAGTTAGCGGGACCGCTACACTGGGGTTCGCAGACCCCCACGTGGGGAGGAGAGATGAATCTAAGGGGTCACAAGAGGATTGACAGGTGGAGGAAAGCAGAAAAGAATACTTCTTAAGAGCAGGAGGACAAATAATGTTCGTGCAAAAACACACTGGAAATCTACTGGTGGTAAAATGAACCAGTTTGATGTTTTCCAATCCGCTGATGAAGAGAAACAGATTTAAGCTTGTTTCTGGGTACGGATGTTTTCACCTGAGATCAGAAGAAAGACGCATGAGAGTTTTCAAAGGGGTTTCTAACTGAGAGTACATTACCAGTGGAAGTGCGTGGATCTTTTTTTGATAAAAAATAAATAAATAAATAAACCCTGTACTTACAGGTCCATAGCTCTACATTTCCAAATGGGAATTTTTGACTTGGATTCCCTCTCAGATTCAAATTGTAATGTGACAGAGGAAATACTTCATGAGAGTTAAATCAGCAGATTTCAAGTGGAAGTAAATATATAATAAAAAAATAAAATAAACATAATAATAATTTATAGCACCTTTCGTATAAGATATGCACCATGGATTTCTTCACTATAAAGAAACTAAGATTACCATCTTGTGGTTGTATGCCTCTGACAAGTAGTCTAAATCCACGTCTGTCCATAATCCTGGAAGACTTTGAACACATATCATGAAAGGCATTGAGTGTATTTTATCATGGTTAGTGTGAATTATTTAGTTATGGTCAAACACATATTTAGTGAGGTCACAGTGACATTGACCTTTGACTACAAAATTGTAATCAGTTCATCCCTGAGTCCAAGTGGACGTTTGAGCCAAATCGGAAGAAATGTCCTCGGGGTGTTCCTGAGATATCACGTTCATGAGAATGGAACAGACGGGTGGATAATTACACGCCTAGAGTGTTTCATATTAAGAGAGACATGGAATGAACATAAAAACAGGGACTGAATGTCATAATAAGATGGAAAATAAACCCCAAAAAGGAAAAAAAAGTTACAGCCTGTTTCAGGAAAGTCATTGCTACTTAAAGTTAAACCATATGTTTCAAGCTTTCTTTTGAAAATAATTTGGGAGCTGGCTTCCCTGATATCTATTAACTTTTCATATGTTAGGTGCATAACTGACAGACTGCATCCCTGAGTTTGCTGCAGTTAACAAGAAGGTTAGAAATGTAGTTCGGTCCTATAGCCTATTAAGTGGGAGGACCCTAAAATCAATTTTCTATGTGACAGGACGCCAGTGCATTGCAGATCATGGTCAATCGTTTCAAACATTCTACTCAGGTCTAAGAAGACGGGAATTGAGAACTTCATCCTGACTGGAATTCCTCCAGGATAGAAAAGAAAATAAGCTGCCAACATTAGAAAGATTGTAGTTGATTAGGAAGAAAAAAATGAATGTTTCCTTTTTTTTCCTCTTTAATAATTGCAGCATATAATATAGGCATGAGAAAGTACCCCTACTCAAAGTACCCCCTACTCATTATGTAGTATGAGTATTTTTGTTTCATCTAGAAAGAGGAAGTGGCTTCCACTGATGCTCCTGTTGCTGCAGAACTGGTCCTCAGCTCAGCTTTATGCATTTTATTTTTTTAATTCTGCTCTGTTGTCACATAAAACTCTCTGAGGATAGTCATCATGGACCAGTACAAGTCTTGTGGGAATTAATTAAACTATATTGTTTATGGTGACATGCCTTGAAGGCCCAGTGGGAAATCGTGAAACTGAGTGGCTCCTCCTTTACTTGCACAGTCAATAAGAGGGAATGACCCGACATGAGCGTAAATTTCATTGAAGATATTGCAGACGCATCGTCTAATGAAGCTCAACGCTGCTCATTTCTCCTGCACATAGTCAGATCCAACGCAACACTCTTTGAAATTAAAGTAAGATAGCAATCGGCTTATTGCTACTGAAAACCGTGAAGAATACATCTTTCGTGTCTATAATACCTTTATATATTGTTGTCATATTGTATCTTGACATCCTTCTCTACTGTCACAGTTAAAGCGCTCCCATCTCAAATAGGCATCCTCCGTTCTGTTAAATGAACCACCAAGCTCTGGCTCCACCGGGGAGCAGCCTTAGAGATCGGGGCTTCAACTCAAAGACCAGACATTTAAGTGTTTCACCACTGGGAGGTTGCAAAGGTCTAATTAGCCACTGTCTCTGCTCTGTCAGCGATGGCAGACCTGTGCAAGGCCCTTCCGTCCACCGCCAGAGTAAACTCCAGTGTAACGCAGCTTCGTAATACGGTGTCGAGCAAAACTGTGCCTGTTTGCTGCTCGCTTCCTCCCATGGGAACACCTCTGAGGAGAAGACGCAGCAATTATCCATGGACTGCAAAGTGAAAAGGTGAAAGGCTTTGTGTTTACCAGCCAGCGAGCGGTTAATGATAATACAATATGCCGATATTATGGGGATTAGAAGCTGGGGATTTGTGTACAGTCAATGAAATTTCAATCAACACCTTATTGTTGCCTCAGTAAATTGAAAAAACCTACAATGAGGGATGGAGTTATGTGCTGTGGGAAAGGACAATTAAGTAGGCATTTCTTTTTTATTTTATTTTACTCGTGGGTTGAATGTATATTACAGTGCAACTATGTAAAGGAAGAAGACAACATGGGAGACATCACAATATGCTGAACAACCATCTGATCCCTAGAGGGCTTTCTAGTCAGGTCAAGTTTATGTTGTAGCCCTTATTTACAGATTCACTACGTGCCTAAGGTACCCCTAAATACTGAAAGAAGAATTGTAAGAAAAACTGAAAACTGTTTTTATTTCAAATGGTTAAATACAACATCTGCAACATAGAGAAAACTAAAAAGAATGAAATAAAAATAACAGTTTGTTGTTGAATTGTGGTGCATGGTATATTTCTGGAGAGAAGTCCTTAAAATAAAAAATAAAAAAATAAATGATTTGTCCAGTGATAGGCTTCATGACAATCTGATAATCAGAATATGACAAAGTTTACAATTTGGTCTAAAGATGGTGATGAACAATTAGACTTTTTGATGGAATATCCCAATTCCCTCCTGAAGCTCATACTTCCTTTTCGCAAACCCTTTCATCCTCCCAAGCAACTGCTGGAGATGGCAGTTGTGGGTGCTGATTCAGAACTTGGTTAGCCAACTTGGACATACGTTGACAATTAGGTTAACTATGAAGATGCATGAATTGTGTGCACTGTGAACGGGTGATAACATGTGCTGGACATTTGGAAAGTGAAAACCCACCAAAGCATGAAAGAATACCTCATCCAAAACACTTCACTGCGCATAATGCTGCCAAAGATTGGCGGCATATGACAGATTTATATTGGACAGTGAGGGGAAATGTGTGTATCTCAGAGCAGCACTAAAAAACATCCTAATCTCCATATTCTTACAGCAATAGCAAAGTCTTTATGCAAATGTTCAGTCATGTTCACTCTATTAAAACAAATGGCTTTCTTTTGCCATAATGATTATTAATACCAACAAATAATACACTAAAGATAGATAGATAGGTAGGTAGGTAGGTAGGTAGATAGATAGATACTTTATTGATCTCAAGCTGGGAAATTCCGGAAAAGGCTCTGAGGTTGGTTTAACCCATAGGTTTTTGCACATTTCCCTGTATTGCCTTTAGTGTGGTTTGAAATATGACCAGTGTTTTAACAGTACCTGAGGGTTGGATCTTAAAAAGGCAATTTTCCAGTATTCCTAGAATTCAGTGCTTCTGCTCCCTTGACAGAAAATGTCTAGTTTTACAAAAACAAAATATAAATCCCTATCCGTTTGGTGTAATTAAAAGTGTGCTATCTGACATAGCTGCTTGACAAAATGTATGATCTTATTATTTGGTCATAGATTTCTCTTTGCCTTCCTGTCATTGGTAAAGTATGAAGTGGTGTATCCATTTCACAGGACACAATGATTACATTTAGGAGTGCATTCACACAAAAGGCTGCAGCACTTTGTGGTAAGAGACCGCACCAGACATTTGTTTCTTCAAGCTGCTATGTGCCCTCAATATCAGGAGGGATGGCACTGCCTTTACTCAAATGGCATCAACCACTCTGCAGAGAGTGGTAAAATGGCAACAGCAGAATTTGGGAGAACACTCGTCATTGAGCCTTTTAACTTACTATGCATAGTACACTCGATCTAAATCAAAGCCATCCATATATTTTTCGGCAAATCCCACCAGGGCCTGGGGTAATAGAGCAAACACAGAAGAGAGCAGTGAAACCAAAAGGGCCAACATCACACGCCGCAGTTCAACGACAATGTTGGCGGTGAAACCAAAAGGGCCAACATCACACCCCGCAGTTCAACAACAATGTTGGCGGTCCATGAACTGAAGAGTAACAAGTGCCTTGTTTGTAATTATAGTCTCTCCGGTGGGTCATGTTTCAGCTCAGGTAAAACCCCAAGAGTAGCAAGTGCCCAAGGTGTTTCCAGATCACTGAAGTCCTTAGTCTGTCATGGGAAAAAGAGCCTGCCCACACCACAGAGAAACCCTAATTTCAGCCTCTTATATCAATCACCTTCCCGTTTCTTTACCACCCACAGCTTGTGTCCATAGATGAGGGTTGATTCGAAGACCAGAGCTTAGTTTTTCGGCACAGCAAGGTTTTAACCACCATGGTCAAATGCAGGGGCTGTACTGCTGCAGTGTTTAACTTCAGTGGGATATTAGGAAAAAAGCAATTGTCTGGAAAAATACCTTCTTTTTTTTTTAAACACCACTTACAACTTGAATGATTTTCACAAAGGTTGACTCAGAGTCGCACATCAATTGTGACAACGCTGTGGGCCAACCGTGCATGTAATTGAAACAATCGATCGCAATTTCATAAACACAAATGTGCATAAAGCACAGGACCGGTAAAGTAACCCTCTGTTGGTTGAGTGATCAGAGCTGCATATCAATCTTTCCATCCCATCCCGCCCCTCAGGCTTGTTTATTGTTTTCCCATTTAATGTTGGATAGGGAACCATTGCAAAGGTCTTTCACTGTCACAAGTAGAGGAAGTTGTGGAACTCTGCCTAAGGATCAGCTAACTCACTTCAACGGAACAAAAAGTGCTGCATTTAAGACTGAAGATGGGTCATCGATCAGTTGAAACCTTCATCGGTAAACAGTGTTTAAATTTGCTCTTAGTGGTGCTATGAATCTAAATGCATGATCTGAGGGAAGTACTAGTTTGTTTTTTTCCTAAAGGAAAATTATTGCCTGTCATTAGCAACTGTTCGTGCAGACATGGTAGGTCTGTCAAGGTTTGGATTTCTCCAAGTGCCAAACTGGTGGCACTACTGTGGGTGCGGTTTAATTGTCAAATTTGCTAAGGAAGGTTCCAAACTGAGTGAAATTACCTGGAAGTATTTCATCGGCAGCCATGATAAGAGCTGTTCGAAATCTTTAAATGCTTAGGAAAGGTGCTTTAATGCTTCAATGCTTTATCCCCCTATAGCATAGGGTACACTTCCTGATTAAATGATTAGTTAATCATTATGATATGACAAAATGTATAACCTTCCTCTGCTCCAATTGTGGACAACTCTTCTTGTGATGTAAAGCATATGTACTGTATAGCCGGGGGCCCAGATGAATTCTGGGAGCTCATTTAATTTGCTCTGCCAGACTACGGTCTGGATCCCCTCCATTGGAAAGTGATTTCCCTCCAGCAGAAATCTTGCCGGTCCAATCGCAACCATTTGATAATGGGCGGGGCTTATACAGTGAAGCGACTTTTGTAAACAACCAAGATGGCTGCCGCTGATGAAGTACCTGATATTTTCAAATGTCTCCCACAAAAACGGCAACACTGTTTCACAGACATTGTGGAATTATCATCACAGGCATCTCCTCTCTGCTCGAGTCTGCTGACATTTTCGTGTGGCTCAACAGATGTTACATGATTTGTTCCTCTCACTGGTTGTAGGTCTATCCAATTGCGTCCTAAGGCATTTCGGTCTATGTCCATTGGTAACGCCTCTTGGGAATCGTAAATTAACTGAGAGTATTGGTCTGGCTACGCCAGGCTGCTGTATGTGTGGGGGCTATAGTTCTTTTTACTCTGTGATGAGTTTTAGACTTAACCGGGCAGAACACGTCAATGGGTCAAAGGGTCAAAGGCCCTATATGTGCGGACTGGGGCCCTTAGTTTCTATTGTCTTAATTAAACATGACTTTCACATGTAGCCTTGATGTGACAAGTAACGTTCATTGAATATTACTGCTCCGTTTTTTTTTCATTGTCTTCCAGAATACATAGGTGTCCCACTCTCTATAAGTTTGGATGAATTGATCCTCCACCATTAAAAACTCGGTTGACTAAAACCATTCTCATCGACAACTGTTTAGGGCTTTGATAACTATGCAGCCCTGCTCATTATTTGTCTCTCTATGGCTTGCTAAATCTCTCTGCTTCACTTCCCTCTGCCTTTGCTGGTGTTAAATTAAATGGGAATAAGTAATGAGAACATTTCATGCCGGAAGCATTGGTAACTATCATAATTAATGTCCGTTGTTTTTTTTGCATCAGCTAAATATTAGGTATCAGGCAGAATTATCTCCCTGTATCAAATCACATTAATCAACATTTGGGGCCACCTGCTAATCGCACTAATGTGCTCCCTATCCTGAAAATTGGAAAACGGGGCTGCATGAATGCACAAGGAACTCTTGAGATCAAATGTGGTGGCGAGCTTTCAGATTTCACGAGGGTGTAAGAAGCTTAATTCTGAGTGGATCTGTCAAATAAATGAGAACCATTACTGTAACAAAGGGAGGACTGTTAAATGACAGAACAGTTATTATCGAGTCTGTGTTTTATGATTTGTTATATTTTATCTCTTTATCGAGAAAATTAATCTGAAATCCATTTACTGTATTACTGCAATAAAAAAATCTATCAGTTATGTACCTTGTAATGCTTGGGATTTTTTTTCTTCCATCTGGTTAGATAACTGATCAACTGTGAACAATGTAATGTCACTCTTAGATATTTTCAGAGTAGCTACAGTATATTGGAGTTTGATTTTTTTTTTAAACACCTCAGCTATCTACCATGAATGTAAACATCAGGTTTTGTGGTTAAACCCTGAGATGCAAAGGGCAAGGGACTTTGTTTTTAGTTGTTTTTTTTGTAGATGTACCCTGTTGCCTCCATGCTCAGCAAGGTTTTTGAGTAATAGGTGCATCTAGCCTTTTTGTGACCTGAAAAATTCTCACTTTATTACTTTTACTGTTTTCCTATTACTGTTTTTAACCGGGTAGATTGAATAAAAAAAAAACTTCAGGTGCTCTCTATGGCAAGGTAGAAAAATCATTCGGGATACGATACAAAATAAATGTCACAGAAGGCAGGTTGGAAGAGAGAAGACACAGAAAAGAGGTACATTCCAAGACCTGTCAGTAAACCACAGTCGTGATAAAATAAATTGTATCCAAGACTGGGCTTTATTAGTTTTATACTGCATCTTAGGTTGTGGATGTGTCGATCATGAGAAGGTCCTGAGAATATTGTTTACCCCCACATTCTTGGGACCTCTGCCACCTTCGTCCACCAGCAACAATCCTCCCAGATTTCCACTGTGGAGGGTTTTGGCAGCTGGCATATGTATGATAAAAGCCCCACCTACCTAAATCCTGCACAATGTAGTGTGACCGAAAACAGCTCAGGTTGTGGCCAAATTGCTGCTCTGCTCCAGGTACCTGATTTAACAAGCCAGATGTCAGCCAGAGAACGATGCATCTATCAATGGCTGGATTTACTGTATTGCTAATCTAATTGTGTCATCAAGGAGATAAAGGTGAAATTGATATGTAATGTGATGAAGGTAATAATGTTTTACCAGAGCAGACTGCTCCCTGTCTCAACACAGTGAGTCCATGTTCAGTTCCGGGTCATATCGGATTGTAAACCAGATTATCCGAGGCAGTGTGGCTAAGGACAGTGTTTGCAGTAGTTATTGGTGACGTGGGAGTAATCATAGAGGATTTGGAGGAACAGCAGTCCTATTTTGGACCTATTGATTTTTTGACTGCCACTGGCAATGTTAGACAAGTGAAGGAGGAATTCCACCACTCCAACTGTTTTTTTTGCCAGGAGTAATAGAGCTCCCCCAGCAGCCACAACAGCGCACTCGTTCGAAATCTGTTCCCTGGTAATACTTTTAGATATTTCAGGGTAACTTTCAGACCTCTGTTGCATTTTTTTGCCCGCCGGCTGTGTTTTGTTGCCAGTTCAATTTACATGTCATGCATCGGGTACACATTCTGACACGTATAAAAATTGCAGAGCTCCGTCAAACCCCGGGCTTTCAGTGGAGAGCTTAGCGAGGAGCTCTTTTAATTTCTTTTCCTGATCCAGTCCCACCCTGTTTTGGCTTGACTGCCTGCATACAGTGCTGCATTACAACCAGCGTCCACTCACACGCCCCTGCTGCCTTCTTTCCTTTTCTTTCTGGGACAGATCTAAGCAAAAATTCCACCACTCTACCATCATCCATTGATTCCTACCTCCATATCAAAGGAAAAAAATGCTTGCTGTCTTTAAATTGCAGCTTGCTGGGATTTTTTTCCAATTTCTATAATACAAGAAGATTTGTGTATGTCGTGATTTTGTGAGTAAAAATTTGCTTGGTGTTGCCTGTTCTAGGGATGGCAATATCGGTTTGTGTGTTCTCCGCAATATCTTGGCAACAAATGAGAGGATTGCTGTAAGTTCCTCTGCACCATTGTTTTACTGATTCTCTGACTTAACATCTTGCGCCTTTATGAGATTGACATTTTAGGTTGTTAGTGAAATGTGTTGGCAACTGTTGCATAAATTGCCATGGACATTGAAATCCCCGTCAGGCTGATTTGTAACAACTTTAGTGACCACTTAACTTTTCATCTCGTCCTATCATTTGAGTGTTTTGGTTCAGTCCAGTACAGTCTCAGCTGTACTTTGTGTTTCGCACTAAATAGCTACTGTTAGCATACTATACTAAACTAAGATGGTGAATATGGTCATACCTAAAACATCATCTTATTAGCATTATCATTGTGACAATGTTAGCTAAATTTTTTCAGTGAAACCAAGTTTCAACCCACGTGACATCACCCGTTGGTGAAATCTGAAGCCTCGAATTTAGCATTTTGACCAGCGCCATCTTGGTTGTTTTGCAACCAGAGCCATGGAGTTTGGTCAGACTGAGGGCTCGTCCACTGCCCGCCCACATACACCTGGAACCGTGCATCGACTGGACGGTACTAGCTGTCAATCTCGCTGCATCCTAGCTCCAACATGTACGTTGCTTTATCATCTATTTTAATCTAAATGAGACCACAATTTACAAAATGAACGCCATGCTGTATTGGAGAAGACTTGATACTCGTGATTTATACCCTAAACACCTCGTTTACTGTGAATAAGCGATGTTTACTGTCATCCTAAATCAAGTGCGAGTCATTTTCTCATTTTTCTATAGAAACGGACTTATTTTTGCAACCAGTGGAGTCGCCCCCTGCTGGTGATTCCACAGAATACAGGCTTCAGGCACTTATAATAATAATATTAATAATAATAAATTTCATTTCTGCTTTGGCTTCATTTTTCAGACCCAGTGACTACGTCCATTTTGACATATAGGAGGTGAAACATCAATGTTAACTACTACTATCTTATAAAGACAGTGGCAGTACATTGCCCTAGATCTGTGATTCAACAGGCTCTGATGTCAGACTGTTGGTCAGGCGTTGTGACAGAGCAAGTTGAATTCATGTCCATGCATGCGCCGAGGTTTTCTCATCTGCCCAGCCTCATCTCACTCACTGGCCAGCAATGATGCTTCTGCTGAGATCATGGAAGTGTGGAGCAACAGTCTTCTTCCCTATCAGGAATCATCTTGTGAATACTGTAATGCTAATCAGCCAGTAATCACCTTAAGAGCCTGTCAAGCCCTTGACGGAGCATTATAGGGGGTGGGGGGGACATCATTCTCACCAATGTGACCACACAGCTGACACAAGTCTCATCCTGTTGCTGGGCCTCATTTGAACTCCCTTCGGCAGGAATATGCTGACTGAGATATCCATCCTCAAGCTTTTGTTCCTAGTTTAATCTCCTCAAACAGAACACTTTCAAATTGAGCTTTTCACAGAAGTTACTAGGAGGAGAGGACCTCCAAGTCTAATCGACAATTTCTCAAAGGAAAAATTATATTTTCAGATGTAGACTAGGGCTGCAACTAATTTATTTTACTATGAACTGAGCTAAAGGTGACAACTTCCAAAAGCCTTTTTCTTTGTCGAACCAGTGGTCAAATAACTAAAGAAGCTACATTTTTAATTAATATAGAACGGCAAAAAGCAGGCAGTCGTCACATTGGAAAACTGAAACTGACAGAGGTTAAACGTTTGTGCTTGTTAAATTAAGTCATCAAGTATAATCTGTTTTTTCTCCCCGTCGATTTAACTAATCATGAGTCGGAGCTGCGTTCCCGAAAGCCCTTCTTATCGACGTCATGTCCAACGAGTCAAAAATAAGAGCTGTTTTTTAGTCTAGCGGTGCCAAATTGAACATGAGGTAGTTTGATGAACAGACTGATAAGTCAGGCATGAGTGAGTCATTTGTCCCAGAAGACTATACAGCATGATGGTAGCTGCTCATTTAGTAGTGTCTGCTCAATTGTACTGCTATGCATTATGTTGTTATTCTTTTCAAACATGTTATCTCTTTGTTGCAGAGCTGTCACTATTTCATGGCAGTAAACAGTTGTGCTACAGCCTATTAAAAAAGTCTTGAATTAAAAAAACAAAACACTGTGAGTCATTGTCAAGGTGTATTTACTCCTCATTTGAGGGCAATACGAAGCTTAAATTTAATATCTGAACTTTAAAATACTTTCATTCAGACAGTGTGGGTTTCCCTGAATATTAATGGGAAACAAGCGTCCCTTGAGAGTGTCTTGAGCGAGTGATTGGTGAGCGTGCCCTAGGTTCAGCTCTGGCATTCTTCATTAAAATCCCCAGAGAAAAACAATGGAAATTGGGGCAATAGCCTAATGGATTTGGCTTTTCTTTCCCTCTTGCATTAAGACATATTTTGCAAATGCAAATATACATTCAGTGGACCTCCCGAGCTTTGTTTAATTAGGGGTTTATGTACTGTATATCCCATGGCTGCTCAGAGACAGAATTAAAAAAGCACTCAGAAGTCAAACTGCAAATAAGGCACATGGAGTAAGTCATGAGGTTTTATTCTGTTGACTGCAGCCTGTGGCGCTGTCTTTTTCCAGGGCTCTTTTTGAAATTACTCCTCCTTACCTCCTTCTAAGGCCAATTTTTCCACCATTAAGCTGACAGATTTACTCTTGCGATTTAATTCAATCAATTGGAAAGGGCAATGAGATATATTTCAGCCGTGGGACAAAGGTCTGCATCATTCGTCTGCGCTCAGTCCGAGCAAAACAATTATACAAATAACCTTTGAACACATTACCTTATTTACCTCATTAGGTTAAGTGGTTCCTCTTAGCTACACGGCCAGATAATCTTCACTTGCCTTTTGACCTGGCCACTACAATGAGCTTTATTTAAAGAAAATGCAGCAAATATAAAAGGTCAAAAGTCACCCAACTGCATAAATCTGTCAGTCTGACTCCACCCCGATTTGCCTTACTTGCATGCACTCGCATTGATATCATGCCTCAACGTCGAGTTTTTATTTGACTCTTTATTGTGAGGCTATACAAATGGGAGGGGGGGGGGGGCTGCAGCATTTTGAGGTGAAAGTGGTTAGTGGTGAATATAGACTGTCACTGCTCGGAGAGAAAGAGAAAGAGGGAACGGAATGAGAGAAAACAGGTACATCTCCCCCAGGTCTATAATCCTGAGATTACTGTTTGCTCTGGGGCCTGTCTGACTGCACTCGGGGCCGCCTGTGCTTCACTTCTAATCTCCTCGGCCCCAGCTGTCCAAGAATTGATTCGAAGATTCTCTGAATCAATTACTCTTCTGTCCAAGGTCTCATTGCCTGAGAGAGATACTCGCGCATGCACATGCGCACACGTATACATAAAAAAAACCACATACACACACAGATACACAATGCCTATTCATCCCTCCGTAGTAAATACTCATTCAAAGAGGTTAATTGCACAACCTTTGACACACCAGTCTTGAACCAGGCCTTGTCCCTCCCTGCGGGGCCTCATACAGTTGGGTAGGTGGCTGTTAACCGGCCTCCACTAATACGGTTGTGAAGGTGAAAAGGAGTTTTCCACCTTCATTTTTTCACAGAGAGAAAATTCTGGCTTTAGCTCGTACAATGCCACAGCATCGTCTTTTTGAAAAAACAGAACTAACCTGCAACTACACTAGTTGAAATCATGTACAATACTGAATGTTTTATTCGATGCTTTCGCTTATGACTCTGGGCTTTCGAGTGGTTGTAATGATAAAATTAAGTGGATAAACACTGACACAAACTGCCGAGGAGAAGTGTTTCACGATACGCCTACTGCCAAGTTATTTTGCGAGTACAATTCCCTATTATCAGTCAAGTTTATAACCACACACTCACATTCCTAAATGTATGAATAATGCATGTGACCGGGGAATAGGGAGGTTTCTGTGTAAAGGGAGACGAAGCCGGAGCATGAATGTTGACCGAGTGGCTTCAGTTGGGCTTATTATTTATTCATCTATTTTTTATTGAGTCATGGAAAGCCACAGACAAGACCACAAATGTATTATTGTTAAAGCAAGGGAGAGGAAATTGACTCCTCTGGTGCAGGGGAACTTTTAAGATGAACTTGCCTTCCCCCCTCAGCAGTAATTATTATCTCTCCATACAGCCATGCAAGATGGAGGGGGAGAAATCCAGGAAAGCTGGCATTCTTTTTTCCTTTGCTAGTCCGACAGTGTGATTGTAGTAGCTTAGACATGCAGTTTGCAGCTGCAGAATAATTGCAGTTTATCGCCAATTAAACTAATGAGTTCTAAAATAGCCTCCAGTGTGTTGTCTGACAAAGCTGCGTAAAACTGCACGGTGGGAAAAATCTGTAACGCGAGAAAAATTCGCGGGGAGAATCGGCGATAAATAAAGGTTAAAGGAAATTGAAGGTCAGTCGAAAAAGAACCACTGGAAACACACACTTCTCCCCTCACGCCCGGCTGAAACCGAAGTACCACCAGCCTAGAAAGGAGATGTGCTGCTTTTTGATAGATGTCATCCCTAGGCTTGGCCTCCGGATCCTCCCTGAGCCGCGCGTCATTAATAATGCAGCATGATTTTACTCCAACCTGCCTGACAGATGTGCATAGATTGAGCCTGAGGTTCCCCGCTGCTTGTAAACAGTCTGCTGTTATTTTTAGGGCCAGGTTGTACTACAGTTCTACCCTGTGTTTTTTTAAAGGTAGAGGTGACTCAGACAAAACAATAGAGCGAGCAAATTCATCACCTCGCCCAACTGCTGTGGGGAGTCTGACAGGTATGTCTGCCACTTTGTTCCAGACTGATCACATCAAAACCATACTGCTTGATGGACTCGTGTGAAACTTTTACAGACAACCATGGTCACAAGAGGATATAATACCTTTCTTGATCCTTGGTTTTTTTTCGTTGTTCTAGCGCCACCATGAGGAGGCTACGTTTGACACAAAATATTCAAAATGTCAAAATGATGGTTTTGTCAGTTCTTTTCTGACCAGTTACATATATACATACAAACCAAAACATATGGTTTTGTGAGTGCCATTTAAGACATTCACAATGTCTTAATTGTATAATAAAGTGCATTCAGTTTTATATATTATATCAATGTATTTTCAAACTCTACTTGTGACCTGTTCATTTAGTCAAATGGGACATGAACGCTCGTATAAAAGCTTTAAATGTGTTTGTCTGTTGCTGCATATTTGTTGATCGTAGCCTGCACTGAAAAAAAAAGACAAATGAGAACGAACGTTCACACACAAAACAGCGTTGAGACATAATTGCTTTAGGAGGAACTTTCTAAACTGTATGTACACTCTCCCCATCTTTCTTACGACCCAGTCGGAACCATGCCTAGTTGATTGCCAAACACTTTGTGTAGCTATACTGTATCAACACTTTGAGATTGCTTTTAGCAATGAAAAGTGCTCTCTGAATTAAATTTATTATTATTATTATTATTATTATTATTAACACTACTAAACAGCGTTCCCATAAAACACGGAGAACCTCATGGCGCAGCCATTCTGCAGCTCACATCAAATTGCCCTGCACAGTTTTACATTATTTATCAATGGCCAGTCAACAGTCAGACAGGTTTTTCTCTACAGTGTTCTCACTTTCTCACTTTCACTCATACATGCCATGTGATACAGTATGTGGTGGAGAACAAGCGTCTCGGCATCTTCGATTTATTGTTTTATAATTTAAATCTCTAGTGACTTTAAATAATGTTTTGTTTTTTCATATCATTTGCTGGATCCGATCGGTTTCGCTAACCCCAACCTTCCCAGCAGTGAGTCATTGGAGCAACATGTCTGATGAGTCGAGGCAGTGATTCTTAATAGTAATGAAAAATGACCGTGACTGTTGACATTAGAATTCCGCGCGCTTGTTCAGGGACGGGATCAGTTCACATTAACACTGCGGCCAGTTGTGGGTCTTACTGTAACTGTCACGGAGACAGTTCAAGCCGCTCTGCTGAAGCATGCGAGTTGTCAGTTGGGCTGCGGGGACGTCACATGCGTTAAGACTCTGCTACTTAAGATAAATGTCTCTGGCCTGACGTTGACAGTGTTCACTTGAAGGCTGCAACATGTGAGTGAATATTTAATAAACAAATATAAAAGCCTGCCATAGTACATGAATGTCATTGTATTGCCGTCGGCGAGCTGTGCATTTAATTGGGTTTAAAATAAGAAGCAGCCAAATGCAAAACCAGTGACCCGACATCTGGCATTTAAATCTGATCGCTAACTGTCCAAAGACAAACAGAAAGAGCTGTTTCCCAAGCACAACTACCCCTTCTGTAATATTGGTATTTTTGTAGTGCAGGAAAAGATGTAACCACCTTTGCCGCCTCACAGATGTGAGGGCCAAGAAGGCACGGCAGTGTGGTGTCCCCCGCTGGCGCCCCTGTGTCAGCCATCATTGCTGGGCCGTGGTGGCACTGAGGTTATTAAAAACACAGCCTCTCCATCTGTCAGTGCGTGGTGTGTTTCTGGCCTTTTGTCGCTTTGAAGATGCAGGCTGTCAGGGCTTTCCACCCCATGAAGTGATTGGAGATAAAACCAAAATCCGTTATCAGCATGTCTGTCAACTATCGACAAACCCATCTGTCTCTCCTGATAAGACTCGTCTCGCTTCACGGCTTCAGAATCTTCACAGGGCGTAGACGATTCTGACTGATGCCTCGAAAAAGAAAGGGGGGAATGTGATAAAATTAGAATCGGCCTCATTAAAGATTAAATTTGGTAAATGTTGAGCCTAATTGAATTTCTACTCACAGATCATTGTGCGGGCAGAAAACATGGGCAGCTCCAGTTTGTCTGGGTCCCAGTTTAACGGTTTGTCCTCCTCCTCCAGTATGTTCTCAGCTAAAGATGATTCTCTTCAAGTCCACAATGGTTTGATATGCCCCATGCGTTAACGAGAATCAAGAATTACTCTATTTTAGCGCTACAAGTTTTCAAAACTTATCACAACAACCCACATGGATTTAGCCAGCAAATCTGTTCGTGGACTCTCTTGCTGAATGCAACAAGGAAACAAATGCGTTGAGGTTACACAACACTGTGAGTGTTAAAGTATGTGTCTGCACACCAGTATGAGTTCTGAATTATTGATATACAGTACGAAGGCAAATGAGCGTCGCCATTTCAGAAGCCAGATAATCAAATGAGAAAGAGTGGAAATAAAAGCTGGATCAATAATGGATGAATTTGTCCCAGATTTTTCAGCTCGCGAACCAAAATTAAATGTCTTGTTGTGTCATGTTGGGAAAGAGAAAAAAAAAAAGAAGTTTTAATTTCATCATCATGTGTTTTTTTTCAAGTAGTTTAGAATTCTTACTGTGTTCATTCTCTTGTTGACATCAGTAATAGAAAAGTTCAAGTCTTGTATGCATTTTAGAGTGCAATATCTACATTTATGAGAAGTCTTCTCTGCATTATAAAACTGAGAAGTTATTTTGTATTATTTATTTTATTAGTCTCAATATTTCCGGGGGTATCTGCACACTATCATACATCTCCATTTCACTAGAGTTTCGAAAAGTCATCAAATGTTAATGTTTCGTACGGAGCAGCATCCCGAGTAGAGCAACGATACGGAGAAGAACGACATGCCGTAACTCCTCAATGACTCCCTGTAAAGAAAGCATCTAGGACTCGCTGTGATGAAGCTTGTTTTTCTGTGTCACCTTCATGCAACCGAGCCCCAAGTGTTCAACTGAAAATAAAATATGAATCTTATGTGTGTCAGTGCATGTTCCAGTTGGACTTACTGCTTTCTATTTTGCTTTCTAAGGTGTGGCATTGGAAAAATCCTGTGGTCTAATTCACATATTGGGCAAGTGTGTGCCCGTGTAAACAGGAGGGGGGGACTGCATCGCCGTGTCGAGGTTCGGACCTCGGTATTATTTTTTGCAAAATTTGCTTTGAAGTCCTTGCAACCCAAAGTAAAAAAAGACACAAGTTTTAAGCATCCCCGTGGTCCCCACGGTAAAGTCTCTAAAGTGTGAATGAAATTCGGGGCTTTGAGGCTCCAACTGGCGTTGTGCGCTCACGTTCACAAGCACGAATAACAGACGGAGGTCGTCGGAGAGCTACGCAGTGTTCTAGTTAACGTTGCTAGTGTAGTGGGCGTTCTCAACATGTATGTTTGGTCCGGGTTGTTGCTGAAACGGCAAAAAGTGACCTGCAGTTGAGCCGCGGCGACTGACGCCGCGCTGCTGGACAAGCAGCTGTTGTTGTAATTATTTAGTTGTAGTTATTTACAAGAGCAAAGAGTCCTTCATAGATCCAGCCTCCTAAATTCCTGTCAAAATGTTCACCAGATTGCTGGATTTAACTTTAAAATGTACATAACTTTCTTCCGGGGGAGCATGCCCCTGGACCCACCTTGAGGGGTCTGATGTCCCAGAAAAACCACACAACCACAGAGAGAGAGAAAGAAAGAAGGAGGAAAATATGGCAGGTCATCCCCAACAAAAAAATATCTACAAACCCGTAAACCTAGGGGAAACACTTCTTCTTCTTTTATTACGCTGCTTTACTGATGTGGTTTCGAAGCTACTGTTTAACAATAGTTATATATATATCCAAACGTCATAAAATGCGCATATTTACATCAGGGACATTTTTAAAAAGTTGCACCTCGATATTGCAAAAATCCTGGATTCGGGCCTGCGTGACTGTTGACAAGGCACAACTGTTACTGAGAGTAAGGGTTAGCAACTTTTGATATTCACTGCTGGTCGCCGAGTCGTGACTGACAAGACCCGATCAGGAAGCCAATGAGGGCGAGTGCATCAAAGCTTCCAAGCGTCTCCGTTCCCGCCTTTCCTGACTAGAATGCAGCCTCTGAGTTTTCATATTAAAACAGGGGGCCAGTTGCATTATAAAATGTCATTTCTTCAAAACTTTGAAGGTGTGGATGTAGGCAATGTAGTGTTGGCAAAACCCGGCAATTCCTTAATATGGGCATTGGAGTTCCCTGGGAGTCGTAGTAGCCTACTCTTATTTCATAAAGGCTAAACCTCATGAATAATGATATGTTGTTAATTCTCAGTATCCTGGTCTTATTATTGTTCATGACCTTGACTTGTTTTTTGTTCTTTTGTTGTTTAAAATATTCAAGGTATATAAAACATTTGGACCATGAGTCTACAAATCTAATCTGATCTAAGATCATCAAGTGTCACTGAGTCACTGAATCAAGTTTTATAGAAATATCACCAAAGCTGATATAATGTAGTTTAATTAGAATATACAAGTTTATGTTCTCTCTCTACTACAGATTATCTGCACATTTAACAGGCTACAGTAATTAGTGTTCGACTCGAACATGTTATTTTCACCCCCACATCCCATGAGGCAGGGATTGTTTTCAGTCATGCCCACCCACTACTCGAGAACTGCAGGCCTCCAGTGTTCTTCAAAGAGAATAGTAGTAACGGGCCATTATTCCAATGCACACCAACCAGTGCATATATCACATACGGCCAGGACTAAAGAGTAGAGGTGGGAACACTGGTGGAGAGGATGGCCTCTCCCAGTGAAATCATACATTTCCGTGAATATCTCCTCTAAACTAACTGCTGTCGGCTTCAGCGAGAATCTACTTTGAGTGTTTTAATGTTGTTGTTTTAGGGGGTTTTTGGATGGCTAGTTGTTAACCTCAGGGGCACTCAAATAATTGCAGTTAATTGCCAGAAGAACGTTTTCAACAAACCAGTCAAATTAGCCATTTAATATGAGCTCTGGCGATTATGCAAAAGCAACTTCAGATCCATAAGAGGGGGAACGACTGCGGTGTCAAGGGAAAGTCACAGTAAACTCAGAATGAGAGGAAGGGTGGGATGATGGGTGGAGAGAGTGACGGTGCTCAGTAAATGAAAAAGGGAGAGAAAGAGAGAGTGAGAGAGGACAGTCACCCAACTGACTAAAAAGTGGGCTTTTATCATTTATTCATTTGAAATGCAAAAGCGTGGAGGCAGACACTGAACATCCCCAACCAAGCCCCCCTCTCCGTACCGCTCTCATTTGCATTGAAAGGGCTGCAAGGTTCATGCGAAGGCTGAAGCTCACGAGCTTCCTGGCGCTGTGTGGGCCCCTTTGAGCCAGTTCATACGCCCACGTGTTGGCGAAAACATGTAAGAGCTCTGAGCAAAGGCAAAGCAAACAGAGCTTGCTGCCCCCACTCGTATTTTTGGCAGCTGTGCATGTGGAGGCTAAAACTTGGTAAAAGCACATTTAGTGCATGTTAACACGTTATACTGTTTTGTACATGCTAAGAGTTCCACGGCCTGCCTGGCTGAAGTGATTGTGTGAGATAACGCCTGCTTTATTAAAGTCTCACTGAAATTTAAATACTTGAGCTTTACTTAGGGTTTTATTTGGTCAAAACTATAAATACCAATTTCAATCATTTATTGTTTGAACATTTAGCACAAACGGATAGTGTCGCTACTGATGCAATATCTGCGTGGGTAGGCACTCACCGCTCTGGGATTTGGGTTCTCCCAATGTTACTCCGTGATTCTTCACGTTACTTCATGTCACACGTTCCACACGTCACGTGTGGAATGCCAGGGTTACTTAAATTCTTTAATTTTCAAAGCTTGCTTGACAGTGATTTGGACATGTCAGACAACCGTCGACGTGTAATGCCTAATCAGAGGCTTAAATCTTTTCTTTTACGACAAAACTGTTTTCTCCTCTTCGAATTTAAACATATGCCCAGTGAATATGGTGTCATTAGAGTTTTTCTCAGGGACAATCAGCCATGAAATACAGCAAGCTCTGTAAAAAAATCCAATCCAACTCTAGGCGGGCAATTAAATCAGCAAACTTAATCAAAAAATTTGAGTAATACTGATCTGTGACTTTTCTCACAACCTTGAAGAATTACATATATCACGGAATGGAAGCAAAACTTCGGAAATCCCAAAACACCTCAAAAACATGTAAAAGTTTATTTAGTACATTATATTTTGATTTATCCGGTAAATTAGTTGAATTTAATAAGGACATTTAACAGATGTTATCCTGACTGCTTTGCTGTAACTGAGTTATACTAGGAAAGGAGGAGAAGTGAAAGATTTGGCCATAACTCTGCATGTTCATCTATTTACTATGAAAGGAAGCAATTGAGCATAACTGCAGCCACCATCACCTGTGCCCACCTCCTCCCGGACTTTCATTTGGCTCCAGAAATCCCACTTACTACAAAGAACTTTGTGTCCTACAGTGTGTGTGTGTGTGTGTGTGTGTGTGTGTGTGTCTCTATATGGGCGTGTGCACGCACATGCAGCAGAGGCTGTACTGGAGGGAGGGGGTAACATGCTGACCGTCACTTTCCCTCGCTGTCAGGACCAATCAGTGTCTGCCAAGTTAATGGAGAACACAAAACCTATTTAAAAGCTACATTTACCACTTGGCTGATTCCATTACATTGTGTAATTTCCAGGTGTCACATTTCCCCTCCACACGTCTGTCTCAATGCTCTCCCAAGCACCCTCTGATTAGTCAGCCTCGGCTGGCTCCCCCAGATCCAGTGTAGCGGAGCACCCCATCCGTTTACATCCTCCTTGAAAAGGGGAAAAACTCCTTACTCCACATTTTATATGGGGGTGTTCAGCAAGTTACCAAATAACACTGGACACCGGCCGGGCTGTAAAGCGCTGAATGGTGCAAGCCTCCCTCTGATCTTGGAAAGGTCGATCCTGTACGAGTCTCATCCCGATTACAGCATCTCACTCCTTGTTGAGTCAAACTTTGCCCACACCCAGGCTTTGAATCAAACTCTGGGTTCTGAAGTATCTGTCGGGGGGGTATGATTGACGCTGATGATAATGTAATCTTCTGAATCCAGTCTCAAGTATTTCACAATACAATGTGTGATTTGACTTCAAAGGACCGAGTGTGCCTCCTTCGTTTAGTTCAGAAAGGGAACAAAACTCCACCGATTAATGTTTCAAAACCGTACACAGAAACCAGGTTCAACAGAAACAGCTGGAGGCAAATCATGGCCTCCTCGACGTTGTGTCTTGATTCCTGATAAATTACAGGGGGCAGTGGTTTAAACTTTAATCTGCAGCGACCTCTTTATTCTTGAAGCACAAATTGTTACCGTAGGACTTCCGATTCATGTATTTTCCTCTAAATATCAGAGGAAGGCCACTGTATGTCAGAGGTTGCTTGGTTAATAAGAAGCCGCCCGGTGAATGAACATCTTTTAAAAAATCAGCATTGGATTCCCAGTGGTACCAACAGTGGTCAGAAGATCTACTTCTCTACTACTTTGTCGAACATGGCGCTGATGTTTAATCAGGGCCCCCGGCATTGAATTGTTGTCATCCGCAGGCCTAGGGAAATCAATGTGGGTTGAAGAGGCAATCAAGAGCATCATCTGATTTGTGACAGAAAGTCTCCCTGGTCTTCAGATTCGGACGGCCACGAGGGAGCTGCCACCACCAAATGTTGGCCCCTACAGAGGTTTTGTATCCCTCAACCCATTGATTCATCGCTTTTTTCCTTTGTGTATTTTTTCCCTTCATTTTTTCTTTTCTTTTTCGGTCTGAACATAGTGCTCTCGAAAAAAGCATGGCATTTTCTCCATCAGTCTGAGTTCATAGTCAATGGGGTGTAAGCACTCCCTCCACGTAAAGGTCACTAGCTTTTCACAGTTATGTGTGAGGACACTCACTATAATGGCACATTACGAGTCTGTCGTTAGTATGTGCTCAGTGTGACGCTGATGCTGCTACACGTGTTCTGTTCTTTATTTTTTGCGCCTGAATGTAGGCTCTGAAAATGATTCCCTTTGCATACGGAGGGCCCCGCCGATGTGAGGATTCCCACTCCTTTTAATTACATGCAATGCCCTGCAGTTATGGGATCCATCAAACTGCCAATACTTACAAGTGGGGGAAATAAGGACATAATTGATTTCAGAATTCCCGACCATTGCTATTGAACTAACACAGTCCTTGCTGTGACTCACCAGTCATAAGAGATCAACAGAACTTATCGAAAAAATGCAGGCAGATAATGAGATATAGACCAAAGTTAATATATGGCAACGAGGATCTTTACATCAACTGCTTCGTGGTTGTATTGTGTGCTGTACAGCAAAGCATCAAATCAATATCATCAGTTACAGTATATATTAAATCCTTTGTATTTTAAATTCTGTTGTAATTTTGTTTAATTGCTCTCCATAACAGTTTTACAGCCAGCTATCACAAAAGCATTGGCTGGGAAACACCAGGGGGTGTCTCCTTATTTTTAGTGCAGCTGATATCCAGCCTACGGCAAATTACTGGTCAGCAGGGCTGGTACTGGGATCGGGTCCTCCCACTCAAGTCACTGCTGAATTGCCCACTGTCGTAAGAGTATATTAAAAGGAATCAAAGGGGCCACTAATGATCTGCTCTCCATCAAAGTGCAGCTTTCCAGGAAGCGTCCCGTGCTTTAATTAATGATTCCGAAGCCAACAATCAATTCAGGCGTATGTTAAAGGAATTAAATCTGTCCGCTGAAAATGTACCCATTTGGTAGGTGGACGTGGTAATTGTAAGCATTACTGACAGTCGAGCGTGTTGTTTAAAAAAGATAGAGGAAAAAGAAAAACAGGGCAGGCTGTCCATCTTTCCTCGGGTCAAATGGAGTGCGCGGATAGGGCATGCATTCGTCATATGAGCTGTGAGCTATTTTCTGTCTGCTGATTGACTGCAGGCGATCCTTCAGGAATTCCTCATTTATCAAACCCTTGATATCCCCTCCGGCAGGACGGGAGCGGATGAAGCCTGACACCTCTGGGTTTGCCCGGAGAGGAAAAAAAGGCCAATCGGGATGCGTCAGCTCCAAGCCCGACTACGGGATTACTACTGCTTTCATTAAACTGGGCTTACAGATGATCACAAATGAATACTCAGGCACACTGAGATCCACGGCCACTTGCACTCATGCAAACAGACAGATTTTTTTTCTTCTTTTTCCTCTCTCTTCTCACATATTTGAACACCGACCTGCTCATTTATTTATGTAAAACAATACATAACATTTTAACTGCAGAAAATTGATCGAAGAACTTCAATGCCATACTTTACCCATTAAGATGCAAAAAAGGGACACTGACTATTTTGTGACACTTGAGACCACGTGTGGTTTTTCCAGCAGCTGATTATGACCTATGTGGTTCGTTTTAGGAACAGCAGACCTCTAGCAGTCGTTATGTACGCGGCCACTAGAGGTCAGCGGTAGACGTAGCGTAGACCTGCTATGTCCGAAAAAGGTTGATTTGGACTTATTGTTATTAAACACATACAACATAATTTGTCGTATGAGTTGGAGGACTTGTTGGAATACTTATATTTCATTATCAGAATGACAAGAACATTATGTCCTTGTCTGAGTTTCGAAACAAGTCTTTGCAGCTTCGTAATGCGTCTATTAGATTGATTGAATCATTACATATTACACTACTGGCAAAGGTTGTGCCAGATAACACATGGATGAAAGAGCGAATTTGTAATTGAATTAATGAAGTCAATATATGGTGGGGACGTTGCAACTTAATAAATTATAGAATAAATCTCACACATTGTAATCTGGTTGGACTAGCCCTGCTTCTTGACGGGCTGTGCAGGCTTGAGCACGTGGTCGGCTGCAGTACAGTGTCGTTTGTATGGAATCAATGACACCATTCCCTCGTACTAGTAGTATATGCCTGTCATACCTTCCCAATCTAGCATCCACCAAGTCAACACCATGCAGAGCGACACGGTGAAATGATTGGAGTGTACCTCCTGTGCTCTTAGATTTAGGATTACAATGTCTCATTGTGCCTCCCTGTTGGCCCTTATAGGTCCACACACAGGGATACAGGGACACCCACAGTCCCTCAGGATAAAAACAGGCCCCGAGTTACACCACAGCCCACCACCGTTCAGGAGGGACTCGCACTCAAAGTCCGCAGGTGTCACGCTATTAAGCATGAGAGCGAGCAGGTTGTCAGATTCTACTCGGCGGGTATCACAAAGACCTATTCACAGTATCCAGCACATGCCCACAGAGAAGCAAAAGCAAAAGCAGAAAAACACCTCGCAGCTTATTTTCTGCCATGTCCACAATAAATGCATCACCAGACACAAAATCCTTTTAAACTGTACCAGCAACCCCAAAGTGAAGGACATGGTCGTAGCAGGGCACACAGTGGGACCCAAACGACAGCTTCAGTAACAGTGAATGAGCGGACATGGAAGGCAGTCAAACGCAACCCTCTGTGCTGAAACGATTCGAGAAGACAGGCTTTGACGAAATCCTGCCTGTCGTTTGACTGCTGCAGACGACACTGAGAATGTCCAGTGAGATTCATCTGCTTACATCAGCACCAGGGACGGCTGCTGAAATATGCATTTTGATTTCTGCCCAAAAAGACAATTCATCAGTGCTGTTTCTCTATTGCATGATGTGAGAAATTAGAAAGAGAAGCCGCAACATATGCCTTGATTAAAAAGAGAGAAAGAGATGGAGGATCACTTTTTCCACGTGTCCAAATGCAGAGAGAACAAAGAAATGGTTGACAAACGGCGTCATGGCTCAAGACTGGATGGGACACATTAGATTTGTACTGCACTGCGCAGAGCTAAATTCTTTGATTTCAAAATAGGAGATTTAGTGTTGTATTTAGGGCTGCAACTAACGATTATTGTCATAATCGATTAATCTGTTGATTATTTGTTGATGAGTATAATTAGTTGTTTGGTCCATAAAATGGTGAAAAATGTGAATTGTGTTTCCCAAAAACTCAAGATGATGTTTTGTTTTATCCACACACCAAAGATATTTAGTTTACTGTCATAGAGGAGCAAAGAAACCAGAAAATATTCACATTTCAGAAGCTGAAATCAGAGAATTTTTTTTCAAATAAACACAACTTGAAACAATGAATCGATTATCAAAATAGTTGGCGATTAATTTAGTAATCGATTAACTGTTGAAGCTGTAGTTGTATTGCTCTTTCATTTGCTGAATAAAAGTGAATGCTGACTACCAACATCCAATGAGAAAATTACAAATCTTTTTCTTTATTTTTTTTCTGCAGTATTTCAACAAGTTTTGAACCCAGAATCATCATTTGTCTTGTGCGTGCGGGAAAAACACAAGTTCACATCCGGCGTATAAACACACGTGCATGTCTTTCGTACATCTCCTGTGTATAGATATAGCAAAATTCTAGCAGGACTAGTAATGAATGCCCAGTGGGATGACATGAATATGCATGACCACTTCTGGATGTGTGTATTTATCATCATGTGTTCTCCGCATGTACTCGCCAGTGCTTAAAATAGAAATGTTTATATTTGTGTTACCTAAATTATCAGCAACTCTTCGGTGGACATAAAATATATACATATATATGTGCTTACAGTTTATTAACATTCAAATGGAAGGTTAGGGTATCGGTATAGGTTAGGTTTCCAATCTGAAATCAATAATTGGATGATAGCTTTGCCAATAGTTTAAAGGGCCCATATTATGCTCCAGGCACCTTTTCAGCCTGCCTCCACGTATATTTGGTTATCTGGGGTGTCTGCCAGCCCACGGAGAATGAAAAGAAAACAATGAGTCGTTGATTCGTGGTTTGGGTTGTCCGTGCAGACGGTCTGTAAACGAGCCATTCACAGCCCGGGCGTCAAGCGACGTAAGTTGACTCCTGCTACTGGGGCGACCACGCCCCCAACCTGAGCAGCACCCCCCCGCCCCCTTGAAGTGCGAATAAACAGATCGCATCTACGCCATAATTTTCTCCCCGCAAGCAAACGACGACCGCGGGCATGGCCAAGCTAGACTCGCAGCCGGCCGGCGTAGCTAGACTCGCGGCCGGCTGGCGGAGCTCGTGGCTCGCGGCCGGCCGTTAGAGCTCGCGGCTCGCGGCCGGTCGTTGGAGCTCGCGGCTCGCGGCCGGCCGGTGGAGCTTGCGGCTAACGGCCGGCCGCGAGCTCCGCCGGCCGGGATGTAGTTAACGTTCTATCGCCCAGCCCCTTGTGCACTTTGTGTAATTATGGAGAACGTGTTCGCTGTGCCTCCCGGGTCTCTACGTCGTGTATGTGCCTTGTCACGTGCGACTGTTGTCATGGCAGCGCAACGCCGTAGTTGCGCAGCAGACCCGGGGAGGAGCGAGGCGGAGCTTTGCGGAACACGAAGGGAGGGGGGGCGAGGAGTGAGCAGGAAAGCTCCTTGAGGTGTTTTGACATGGAATGGCAAAGACATGTAGTGCACACACCTGAAAACCAATGTAACTTGTGTAAAAGGGGGGAATACATGGGCCCTTTAATGGAAAGACCTCCCAGTATAGGGACCTATAAAACGATTCTCTGCTTTGCTGGGTGAGCAGCAATAGGTGGAAAATATCATGCACATGTACAGTACATGAGGGCATCTCTGAAGGCATACAAAATACCATGTGGCTACTATAAACAACCGTAAGATAATTTACAGATGGATTTCTTTTTTTAACTACTCTACTGCCTTTAGTGTAGGCAGCAGCTGATTCATTTTTTAAATGTCATGTAAACAAGAAACCCGGTTTCTATAATTAGGGGGTCAGAAAATAACCTTTTCTCACAGACACAGTATTTTTTTTTCTTGAAGCAAGATGATTTTTTCAACGTGTATGGGCAACCAGGTTTCTAATCTAAAGTGCAGACGCCGAGTGGGTGGATGAAAGAAGAGGTAATTTCACACAGCGATTCATCCCTGGTTTAAAATAATGTCGTCCAAATTCTGATTAAAACCAAAACTAACCAAAGAAAATTCCTTTATAAGTCTAAATAAGACTATTTCAGACTTAATCTTGTTCATTAAGGTCAATAAAATAAGGCCAAGAGTTGGGGAGAAAACAAAGTACACATTTGCCACGTGTATATATTTACAGTAACCAGATCACCGTTGCTGTACAAAAGTAACCAGGTTAAAACAGTGTATGTAAACATGTTCTCTGATTACATGGGTAATCTTATTTCTATGAGTGACCTGCAATAACAAAGAACGATAGATATGTAGATAAATAGAGGTTTTACACGAAAAACGGCCATTGTACTTTTCAATTAGCTGACGACATTATAGTGTAAGATCCCTCCAGACATTTCAAATCTCTCCCAGCCCTCGTGACAAATGCAGCTGCCTTGCTTTTCCTTTCATCCACCGACATCTTCCGCACGGCTGCCTTTGACTTTGAGCACCTATTGTGCGATTTTCACCTACATACGACACCCGACACCACAGCGTGGTCACAGGGCGCCATGCAGCGCCCCCCACACGAAAAGACGAAGCAGAATGTATCCTTGCATTCGGGCCCATTGTGGTGGCCGTACGTAAGACTTATGTTCATAGAATCTGTAAAATCAATAAAAAGCAGAGCGGTTTTGTTTAGAAGACCGTTTATCTCCATTTGCCATGTTTGAGAAGGGGGCCGTGGCTGGATGATGTCAGTTTTACTTCACTGGCTTGGTACATTAAACTGAATATTTGCTCTATGAGAGAATCAATAATGGGGCATCTGTAGAGGACTATTAGAGCCATAATCTTACACGAGCCAGCATCCCCATGATTCACACAAAGAACACCTTGTACAAGGTTAATGTCAAGAGTGGCAAAAAATAAATCTAACACTGTAAAATAGGTGTTGGAAGGGAGGAAATATAACGACCTAAGATGGGTGGGGGTGGTCACTTTTGGAGGTATATGCAATATTCACACATTTTCATTTTCTCAGGGATTTTTGGGGGCCACCAGGAAAGACCTGCAAATCAAACCACCTGAAAAATATGAAATGTGAAATTACAGATAGAACAGACTGAAGGTGTGAGATGTGGTCAATCACACAAATCACCAAGTGAATTTACAGATTTGAAAACTGCTCCTGAAACGTCCCCGAATTATTTATTTTTTTCTCCCACTCTTTATTGTCACGTGATACCTGCTTCGCTGAGCCATGATGGCGCCGTGGCCCCTACCTCTGATCAAGCACTCTTCAGTCCAGGCACCATCCATGCCCATACCTGTGTTCCCTTGGCAGTTGCCATGACAACACCCTCTGCTTGATCAGCCGCCTATTCACAGAGTGACACTTGAGTGACCACTTCACCTATGAGTGAAAGGCACCCATCTGAGTAAAGAAATACAGGAAGGTGTGATAATGGTGATCACAGAATCATCGATCACTTTCAACTCTCTGAGAAGTTCCGTGTCATTGTAAATCATTGTTTCAGGAATATTTGTTTATTGACCAGTGGACCAGGCGATTCCCACTGATCCACATGTGAGGCCACTCTACTGGAGGCTAAATGTCAAATTACATTCGTACCTGTCTGATACATTTATTAAAAGATGTTAAACAAAACAGGATCGGATGATTTTTAAAGGATGTGTCCTCAATAGCTTTTTTCTCTGGCAGGGTGCTTGGGAGTGCGTCAAAAAAGTGCTGTGCATGGGTTTTGTTTCTATGACAACAATATCTTGACAGCATATCGCCAACACGCTTGTATGAAAGACTAGCATTAACGCATTTTTTTTTCATCCTCACATCCAAGGATGCTTGCCTTCATACTTTGTGTTGGACGAGCTTGATGCCACTCGGTCTGACAGTCGTAGAGCTAAGGAGTTGTGTTGTGTCGACCAAAGCTGACGCCAACAGGTTCGGTGATGAGAGCGCAACCCTCGCGAGCCACATTCGGTGTCCTGCCGATCTGCCCAACTTCTTTGTTGTGATAGTTTCCGTCAGAACAAGCTTCACCTCCATTTTACCTGCTTACCAGGGTGACGGGTCGAACCCCCATCCGATTGGTTTCCCTTCAAAAAGGAGCTACTGTGACGACGCCAACGCTTTTTTGAAAAGTCCAGACATTTTCAACTAGAAGCACTCGGTGTGGCAACGTAAAAAGCGCAACAGCCACATACACTCTCTCCTCTTCATGGGTACACGCCCGAATGGGATTTCATTTCTTCTTTGTGTTCTTTTTTGATGAGCTTGCTGAAGTTCTCCTGAGTTTTGTAGCTATCATGTTTATAATTGTCAGTAACATAGTCTGGAGACTGTTCACGAACGTTCTTTGGGGTGCCGTTTTTTTCGCAGTGTGAAAGTTTTACTGTATATTCATGTTTTTGTTTAGCTACTTCAAAACTGAAAGGTTATTGTTTTGCGTGCAGCCTCCTTCACAAGAATGAACACAAACAATTGATACAGATATTATGGCAAATATGGAACTTTTTTTTTACCTATTATAGCAACATATATGAATTATTCTATTGAATATGAGGTTATTTAGACAACTTAAGAGCCTGTATTTATTAGATCAGATAGATATTCTAAACGAGTAAGCGATTAATCTGAATCGTACATCTAAATTTGAGTACATTTTGTGGTTTAAGCAGCAGCATGTGACTGTGAGCATGCCAGCTTCTCGTTCTGTTTGACATCAGAGTTGTGGGAAATTCTCGGTCCCATCGTTGAGATAAACTCTAACAGTCCTGATTAATAACCGTATCAGTCAGAGCATCCGCATGAGTGGTGTCTTCCTTTTCAGAGAGGGCTACACCTGAAGCAGACCCACAGGCAGGTGAGGAGTGGCGGCTGGGTAGAGCGCCCTCTCCCCCGCGGTGAATCTTCTGGTAATCATTGTCCTGCAATATTCTTACATGTAGGCCCACTCGGACATTATCCGGAAATGGAGGCGGGCAGGAAAAGTTCTAGGAAGTGTCCGGACTTCAATGCATGTCTAAAAGCAGATTTTGTCTGGTCCTTATTCTGGGTCACTCACAGACACAGTCGTTGAAGAGCCCTGTCATTACTGGACTCCTTTACACTGTTCAACTATATCCATTCAAAACAATTTATTACCAAACTACCCAATTCTTTTTTTTTTTATTCGACAAAGTAGTAGGAGTCGAACAGGAAGATTACAGAAAAACACACACAAACAACATTTCCTTCCTCATTCATACAGCAAAGATTAAACTAAAGCTGTCACTGAACAAGGATTACACATGCACCTTGGAGCAAGAGGAATGCTTAACTCTTTTCGGCGGGGTTGCGTTGCGGCGGAGCTCGGCAGAGTGCTGCTGACGCCGCTCGGAGCGTTGCAGGGTGCATATCGTGAAGCAGATTGGTACAAACAGAATCCTCCCCAAATAATTTTTTCACATCTGCACCAATTTTTTTTTATAGTTCTGGCTAATGGCTTAAAATTGCAACGACCCTCTCTGAACTTGTTTTTGTCCAACGAGTAGCGCATCCAGCTTGGGCATCGTTGCTTTGTTGAATGCTTCAGCGAGGCCTTGTATTGATTTTAATGATAAACATGTGTCGGGCTTAGCGGAGACACGCACATTACTCACGGGATGCGAGTGAACAAGTGTTGCATGTGATTCAACAAAGCAAGACAACTCATATTTTAGTCGAACCAGCGCGCACACTCCGAACTCTCCCTCTCCTCAGCCTGCCGCAGAAGGCGCAGATGCATTCGCTGTGTAGCTGTAATGTTGCCTCGAGAGCCGGGATACAGTAATAGACTATGACAGGGCCTTTTCTCTACCTGCCTTCGGGGCAGTTAGTCATGTGTGGTTGAAGTCGAGCGAGCCCTCTCAGGACCTTTCCAATCTGAAGCATATTCTGTCAGCAACCCCCCCCCCCCCCCCCCCCCCCCCATCTCCCCGACAACATTCTGTTCATGTCATCTATCAATCTTTACCTTCGCTTATTCACTCAGCCCATAGTCGGAGCCCAGAGATGACAGCGGCTGCTGGTGCTTCTGGGGCCCCGCGACTCCTCCCTCCCTACCTCCCTCTGCAGCATGTTGGCAGAATGGGCCATCGAGCAGCAGACGGCCAATCACATGTGACAGTATGAGGACCGCAGACCTTAGGAGGAGGCTGTTTGTGGCGTAAACAGGCTCTGACAGCAACACTGACTAACAATACGCACAGCTACAGAAAGTGGAGCTATTTATATCAGATTACGAACCCCCCTCCCCCCGCCCCAGCAACCAGGTGACAGTGCAGAGATGAAGCACGCAGGAGACCAAAGGCACTGACATGCGAAAGGGGAACAAAACAAACCTCTCTCTGACAACAAAATGAGTGGATACGAGGAGTCAACTTTCATCCATGCAGAACACCTTAATACTGCCGAGATGTCACTTCAGCCTTTTTTTTTCATTTTTTTTTTTTTTCATTTATATGAAGCCTTTCCACTTCAAACTGCTGCCATAAACCAATGATAGGAGGTTAATGAAAGGTGAATGGACAGGCACATACCGATTACGATTTAACTGATAATGCCAAGTAGCCTTTTTATGGAGGAACATTGTCCAACTTTGGTGCAGAGCAGTCAATGGCAATTTTTCACAGCTGTCATGTCATGGCACCTCAACAGTTTGGTCAGAAGCCCCCAGTCAATGTGCTGACACAACTGCTTCTGCACCGCTTCAGACCAGAATTTTTTAGAAATATATGTATTTTTTTTGTCTAGATCACCGGATATACTGTAGGAATGCATCCTGTTTCTGCAGCTACATGATGAAATGTGTGGTGACTGCATTAAAGGAAGTATATATAGTCTATTTTTCTGCATGTCCTTACTTGCACTGGGCCTGATGCAACAACATGTCAGAATTCTAATGCTAAATGTCTTTTACTTGTTTGTGCCCATGCCCCGAGTTCAAGCAAACTCTGTCGGGTGCACAATCTTGTCGCCACCTCTTCAGGAATTGATGCCAATTCATGCTCTTTGTTCACATGATAACATTTTTGAGAGAAATGATCATGTTACTGTGCCCCACCATAACAGCCATAATGCATTATCTGACCGCCTTGCACTTTTTCCTTGAATTCATACCCACACACGCCATCATACTGTAGGTCCACTATTCCACAGGCAGACAGGTTACATAAACCGACCAAAAACAAATGAGCACGAATAATTGAAAGTATCAAAAGCAGTTTTGTTGTTTTTCTGGAAACACAAGAACAAAAACTTGCTAATACTCCAGGGTAATAGGGCAATGTGGGGAATGGATTAAGAAATTAACTTGTTTTTCATCTTGTTGCAGTTCATTATTTCAAAGAGAATGAGATATTAGGATGTTCTTTCGATAAACAAAGCCTGATTAATTTCCACGGCAAACATTGTCTAATGGTTGACTGTCTGGTTTGAGATAATTTTGGAAGATCTTCACAACATACAAAGAAGCCTTTCATGCAGCAGCGCCCCCCCCCCCCCCCCCCCCCCAAAAAAAAAAGAAAAGAAAAAGAACAATCCAACAATAATTGAAATGAAACAACAAATGATACTGTAGTTGTTAGAAATAATCCTGGAAGATACACAGATAAAATACAAAGACTATTTGAAGTACCTGCTTATTCACTGGAAACATTTTAGTAAACAATCAGCTTGAAACCCAGAATTTAAAACGTTATCACCCTATAAGAAAAGAAAGATTGTGTTTTTGCATGTTTTTATTTCTCTATATAGTCCCTCTATGAAATTATGAAGTATGAAATGTACTCAAGTCAATATTTTGATTGCATCCGCAGGTAGATCTGCCTGACGTTGGCTGAATTCAAACAGGTGTTTTTTTTTCCCACAAGGACAAACTCCACTTCATTACTGACTCAAGAGTTGTCGACTACATCAAAGACGATTCGCGGCCTCTTTCCTTTTTCTGGGGGGATATAGGCTCAGCTCACGGGCCGGGCGAAGTAAACAGTGCGGCACCTGTGGGGGGGTTTCTCTCTGATCATCACTGGCCTCAACACTTACTCCTTACTTCTATGCAAATCGTAACCGCGCGCGAAAAAAGAGAATAAATTAAATCCTGATTCCAGGTGGAATCTCAAAGGCATTGATTTTTTGTTGCATTCCGCTGAGACGAGCAGACAGGAAGAGGTAGGGGGTCGGTGACGCCTGAACCGTCCCAATCAACTGATACAAATGAGGTAGATTTGGCATCGGCGCCAAGTGGTTGTCATTTCAAAGGTTCTCGTTGCTTTTACCGTCGTGAAGGAACTGCGATTATTGAATGGATCAAAAGGCTGGGCTTCTATTTCACCTTTGATTTAAGATACCTGTACAGTAAATATGAAGCTACAGCCATGAGCTAGTTCGCTGGGCTTACCAACACCTCTGAAGCTCTTCAGTCAGATCGTGATATCTCCTTTGGGAAGGGATTTTTGTCTTTTTGCCTTTGGGCAGAGCCAGGCTAGCTGTTTCCCCCTGCTTCCAGTCTTTATGCTAAGCTAAATTGACCAGCTCCTGACTCTAACTATATTTTGATGAGAGAGTGGTTTATATTCTCAATAAAGTTTCAGCGAGAAAGTGAAGAAGCACATTTTTCAAAAAGGCCAAAATTGCTCTTTCCAAATGTTACCATAGGCATGTGTATTGATCAGAAACTTGTATGAAAACATGATCACACTGTATGCCAGTCTATTCACATTCTCGATATTGCAGTAATGGTAAATGGGCTGTATTTCTATAGCGCTTTTCTAGTCATACAGACCACTCAAAGCACGTTACAGGAAAGTCACATTCACCCATTCACCCACAATCCTACAGCGCTGCTATTTACCACGTATTTTTCTGTCACATTCATACACTGTCGGAAGAGCCGTCGGAGGCAAGTTGGGGTTAAGTGTCTTGCCCAGGGACACAACGGCATGTGGACTGGCAGAAGCTGGGATCGAACCTCCAACCTTCGGTTCGGTGGACGAACGACGTACTGAGCCACAGCCGCCTGCAGAGGGGGCTTGTGTCCTCTCAAGGTGTCTCTGACGACTGAGATTTCATTATTTATTCACACAACTACCTTGTCGGTCGAGATTAGCTGAAGTCGCCGAGGAAGTGCGGGAATTTAATTCCATTCCTCATCTCCGCATCCAGCACAGTGCGTCGTCTGCTACAGTGCAAATCGAGTCAGGAGGAACTTGGCTTGCAAGATCTCCTCACTGAGAACTTTGGGCATTTCATGTGACAGGCACTAGAACATCTATTGTGTTTCTTTTTTTACATTTGAGCTCATCATGTAACACGACGTGACACACATGATGCACAAAGACAATTGTGATGACAGTACGATGGCTTTTCAGGATATATTGACTCAGTAAGTTGTAAGCAGCCTTTTCAATGTTGTAGTCGGAGCAAAGTCCAAGAATATAAAGGGATATTTTTGACGTTGTGGGGACATATTTTGACCTTGCGCGTGACACAGGAAACTTTGGTTTTTCTTCCAGATGAAACAATCAATACTTGTGTTCTTTTGCATTACTGTGAGACAGCTAGCTACAGTGCATAGGGCATGCGCTCACCTTCTTTTGCATTGTTAATGATGACATGAAAAGCAACAACATTATTTTGCAATACACTTAATCTCTCTTTCCAGACCATCTCACATGACCGATGCCGTAATGAAAGCAGTATGGACTGAACATTTCTAATATGTACTCAGGAGTCAGGTGTTTTTCCTCTTTGCGGCCACCTTTTTAATGTAGCATACATTCGCATAAAATATTATTGATCGAATAAAAAGGCGCTGGCTTCCACATGCATTTCAAGCAAGCAGCGCTAACAAATTGTGATCTATGATGAGTAAAACTCCCCACATTGGCAAGCTGCCCTTTCATTTATCACGGTGAGCGTAATCACTGTTTATCTGTTTCGCATCATGGCCCCCACCTGCACAGCACAGTCACTTTATAGTGGCATTAGGTGAATATGTAGAATTCACTGCGCCCGAGAATATCACCTCACGCACCATCCTCCCTGGTCATGAACTGTTTGATATTCAGAATCGCATTCCTCGCTGCAAGGTGATCGGAATTTATTTGGGGAACGCAAAAATGGTGAGAAAAGACTTTATATTCGACCAGGGTAAAGGTGTAGTAACTGAAAGGTGGCTTCTGTCCGCGAGGCTAAGGATAGTGCATTCTGGCGAGTTTGTGGGTCGGGATGATGAGCCAAATAAGGTGTGAGGAGAAAGCTGGGGGGAGTTAGTGATAGAAAGGCATCCAAAGGAGCAGTGTGGGTCATGATTAGATCTTACCACATGGCGGATGAGTAATTCATGTGCTCTTAATGTGCTGTAGCTGCAGTCTAATGAGAGGAGACCTGGCCACCAGGTCCCCGTGACTCCGCAGTTATCAGTCACCTCGGACGTGTGATGGTGGGGCGGGTATGGAGACGTATGGATGCCTAATGTCCACACGGTAACACAGTCCACAGTCAAAATGTTTCTCAATATCATACATGAAGACCCTGACCAACACTCTGTGTATTCGCTCAATGGAACCGCAAAATATGAGTGAAAAAATAACCACCTTATTGTACTTTTCTCTGGGAAAATGAATGTAATAACTTTCACAAGTCCTTTTTTATTGTAGAGGAATTGGATAGCCTTGTATTGCAAGGTTATTCTGTAATTTAGCCACAAGGATGCTTGTTGCACAGATGCTCACAGTGCATTCAACTTAAATTTTTTTTTAAAAAGTTATGCCTACTGTAATTTCAAGAACAGTTTATTTGAAGAACCCCTGAATATTGTATTCACAATTTTGTAAATGTTCTGTTACAACTCCCACTTCAAGAGCTGGGGCAAAGATTTGATGTTTCTTTACAACATTTTTGAACAATTTCTCATTTCAACATAGATTTTTCATTTTTTCAGCTTCTTGTTCTTGGTCCCGACATGATACATATCATTTTTATTTTTTTAAATGAAACTGTTTTTGGTGTCCGTCACGTAGCATTGGTGTTATCAAGCAGTAGTGAACCGTGGGGTCTGGCACTGGGCCTTCAACGTCTCAAAGTCAGAATTTTTTGGGGGTGTTTTTTGAAGATGTGAACAGCTCTAACACGCTGCACAACAAGCTCCATCACACACACACATACACACTCACACACACACACAAACACACTTCCATCGTCACACCACACACCCCCTTCTGGAAGGCGTTGGCCAATGTTTTTTTGTCCCGCCCACCACAATAGCAAAATATGATTTACTCACTATATTACATCACTTACTAAATGAACACGCGAGCTCCAGACTTCTGTCCCAATCATGAAGTCCCCTTTTCTGCCTAGAGACAACAACAACTAAATCTGATTGGATAGCTGTCTCTGCAGAAGAAAAACCAGGTGCCGGTCGCTCCTTCAGCGACCGGCTCCTTCACCCTAAGTGTGTGAAGGAGCGATACCGCAGGTCCTTCCTTCCTGCTGCTGTGAGGCTGTACAACCAGCACTGCTCTAAATAGGACACACACAAACACACACAGGACTCAACCACTCTAATATAATTCACGGATACACTTAATAGTGCAATAACTAACTGTGCAATATTTATATTTTATATTTTTTAATATCCCATGTGCAACTATTGTTACTGCTCTGTTTATAGCATTTATATACCTTTGGTGTTTTTTATTTAATGTACATTTTTTGTTAAATTTTGTATAAATTATCCTGTCCACTTTACTGCTGTAATGACCGAATTTCCCCATTGTGGGACGAATAAAGGTATATCTTATCTTAGCTCTATTTTCGAGGGTTTGGGTCACTTACACTGTCATTTCTTAGGCGAAATTGATTGAAAATCATCCGAAAATTAAAATTAAAAGAGACAACTATTGTTGATTGAAATATGTTACATTTGACATTTAAAATGCTCCTATGTTGGGCCTTCTCTGAAGTCTTAGAAGTCCCTGAGGGTTCCCCTCTGTTATCAAGACTCACCACTTGAATGCCAAGCATTTCGTAAAATGGACGTCCCATGTCACGAAACAATGTCGCATGTTCTATTTGAAGGACGCATGACAAATAAATGTTATTATCACTAAACTGCCCACAAGTGTGAAAGACTGGCGACCTGGCCAGGGTGCGCCCGGCCCCTCGCCCCCCTGTGGCAGTCAAAGGGTAAGCGGCATACATAATGGATGGATGGACAACAAACAAGAGAATGCACCCATGACAACCTGCAGTGGTTTAACTCGGGCAACCCCTCTTGGTATTAATTATTGGTCTTGTCAAGTGCACTTTATGTAAAAAAACAAACAACTAACAATGGCAACATTATGAGACAATAACTTCCATCCCCATTAGTCTGTAGATTACAGAAATCTTTTTTTTGTTTTCCTTATACCAAGCAAGGTTTTAAAATGGCCTGTTCTGTCTACCCAAACGCCTCTTTACATATCAAGTGCTCTGTCGCATCCTCATTGTTATGCTAAGTGGGCCGGATTCGCATGTGAGGGGTTTGAAAAACCATGAGTAACAAAGGGATCTACACTGTGTGAATGGGTGGAAGTGCAGGATGGGAATGGCAGAGCAGGCAGCTAGCAACAAAGCAGCGCTGGCAGTTCCTGTGCGGCTTTGCCTTCCAAGAAGCTTCTCATCCGACACAGAGCCAGGCATAAGAACTGCTAGCCTAGTCAGGAGAAACCCTAATAAGGTAAGGCCTTATGAATTATTGATTGTAATGCCCCCCCCCTTCCTGTGGCCCAGCTCCCCTTTAAAATACAGATTCCCTTTAAATCCAATAGGCTTTGCTTGGCTCTCAGCTATGGCTCTCTGAGCACAGCAGCTGTCCAAGAGAAAGGGAGCAATGGATGTTCCATAAAGAGAAACCAATTAGAGGCGGCATGGTGTCCTCTACCCTCCCTGTTCCCCCCACGCTGCTATCCCATGATGCTTTAACTCCTCTCCATTGGTCAGAGTCAAATCTTTCCCCGAGCAGTGGCCCTCTAATGTTTGGCTACAATTCTTGATCTGAGGGCCAGGCCTTTCCTATTCTCTGTGGTCCGCCGCCCAAAACCCCAAACGGTCAGTCCCAGCCCCGCTTAGATTGACAGCTTGCTAGTCTGTTGTGAGACCACACTGTTTGTTGTTAACAGCAACAAACGAACCCACAAGTCTCTAGATCACTTACCACCCAGTCAGATACGCTAACAACGAGAAGTTGGGGGTTCGTCCGTGGGATTAGATGGTCAGTGTATTCCCCCAGTCTCATCGTGCATTCTGGAAGCACGTCAGTCACCAGTCAAGGACAGACAAGGCTGTGAGCTTGAGATGCAGACCCCACATGTATGAAATCACCACTCCAATGTTAATAGATATTGACGAAGTAGCCAATCTGGTTTGATGGAATTTGCAGTCTGAAGAGCAGTCGCTGGAGTCCGCAGCTTCTCATGGAATACAAGCAATTTACAGCATGTGAATAATAGAGTCATCAATCACCTTAAATTAAGTGCTAATAGTTACAGCTTTAGAGCTGGAAATATGTGTTGATGTACAGACGGGTACAAATCAATCACTCTTTTAAATTCATGTCGAAAAATGGCAAAGATTCACTGGTTCTTAAAACCTGCAGGATTAAACTTTCCATTCCTGCAATCACACAAACACTGCTGGCGACTTTCCATGACATGTGCCGGCAATTGCTTTTCTTTTGTCATTCCTCTGAATGCCAAACTTCTTCTTTTTTTATCTGGAGAATCAGAATCCTTTCTTTAATGCTTCCTAAAGGTTTTGCAGCCGAACGTGTGCTTTGAGTATATTTAACAGTATTATGGGCGTAGTTTTATTCAATACCTCACTCAAATGACCTCAAGCCCACTTCATTAACCAGGGGTGAATTTTTGCTGAACAGGGCAGCGTGAATGAGACTTACTTGGACTGTGCAAAATTTCACTCCCTTGCGATTACTACTGTAATGAAAGTCGCCAAAAAAATGAACTGGAAGATCTTCACTCTAAAGGCTATTTGACTTGCACTTACAAACATATTGCAGAGTTTTAACTCCCTTATTTTTCCGTCTTTCTTTCCAATTTGAACTGAATCCAGAAAAATGAAAATCCCAAATGAAGGCTGGAATTCAGTATTTATTATGGAATCCGGGGCCCATACACACAAATGACAGTGCAGGGAGATCTGGTATTCATGCGCTCGCTCACCTCGAGGCAAGTTCTTCACTTATATATGACTCTGTATAGTATCCATTCCACAGCTCGCCATGTGAATCTCTGCCTTTCCCCCGCTCATCCAGGCAGGTCATAGGGGCTGCCGGATAAGCAGAGCTATATTGAAATATTCAACAGCAGTCAGAGACTAGACCAGGGTGTTAATGCATGGTGTCTAGGTGTGCAGTGTGGAGAGGAGGTGGAGGATAAAGGGGGAGAGTGGAAAAAAGTAGAAGAGGAGGAAAACAGCAAAGCAGATGATGAGCATGATGGTAGGCCCTGGCTATTAAACTTTCTGAAGGTTGACATTTCCCAAAATGCAGAATCCCTGTTAGTTTCCTGACATCCAGAGCCCTCTCCTGGCCAGATGGATTCCCTGTTTGCCGTTTCGCCTCTCCTTCAACTCATTCATCAGATCTGCTCCGCCCGACCCCCACACCCTTGCCCTGTCATCACTGATCAGTACAGCTGATTGTTATCGCAGGGCTCTCTCTCTCAAGACCATGGAGCTGCAGTGTGGAAACTGCAGCAATTGAATGGGGTGTTACCCAGCCTCACGCAAACACTTACAGTGACTTTTAAGGTTAAGGGAAAATGGCAGACATGCACACACAACCCTGCAGACTATTATGTAATTTTAGGTCAGGGGGACTCGTTCTCCGGGTGAAAGGAAACCAAAAAACCCGAGACACTTGTGAAACTTTAAAATGATGTTGATGAACGGTGGTGCTTATATAAGGTTTTTTTTTTTCTTCTCATGTCCAGGGTTTACGAGAGGCCTGAACCACGTGATTGGTCTTGTAATCATGGTGAAAATAGATGCGGTAAGAAGGAGAAACAGGTCTGATTTAAAAGGAAAAAAGCACATAATCACCTCGCTCTTTAACTCCCGCCAGACTTATCAGGTGAATTAGCGGAGTTGGCAGGAAGTGAATGGGTTAGATTGAGGGCATACAAAGCACACAAACAGTTGAACCGGAGACCAAGGTTCACATCCAGACCAGTCTGCGGTTAGGTTTGGACAACCAAAGGGCTTTGGTTAGAGATCGTGATTTTGGTGATCTGAATTCTGTATTAAACCAGACCACATTCTTTCTTGTTTTAGTCTTTTGCCTGACATTTACAGGTGCGAGTGATGTGAACAGTTAAACAAGGCTGTAGCTACAAATGGATATTGAACTGCAAGATCATGTTGTTGTTTTTTTTAAGTTACTAATTTGTCTGAGAACCTTTCATTGATACTTTGAGTATCAACGTATGTATGACCTGCCAAATACACTAACAAAACACTATGTTATCTAGACGGCATCACGTTTTGTGCAAAATATTCTTGCTGCACCAGTGAGGACACATCTGTATGTGTCTTCTGTTCAAGAAGCAGTGTTTCCCCTTTTGCTACAGGATTTATGAGAATCCACTCATAAATCATTCAAGTGCACTGAACAGGATAGCCCGACATGATGACGCGACAATTTAAATGTCCATTAGGAGAGCGGATTCCCTGTTGCCTAACCGATGCTATTACCCAGCAGTCATACTAAAAATATTGTGACTATTATTTGAATTGTGACATGAAGTACTGATCAATAGTCATGGTTTAGAATTATAACTATACACAGTGATTAAACAGCACCAGGTCCTATTTGTGCTAATTTTCCTCAACTTTCCTTTCTTAACACTGACCAGTTGGCTTAACTCAACATGTCAACCCTTTCTGTTCAAATTTCAATTCCCTGAAGGAACGTTTGTTGCATTTCTCGAGATGAGATCATCTCTCGATTACCTCGATCAAATAAAGGCTATAGCCTATTGCCAAAAATCTTCATGGGTGCAGAATCTCAGAATAGCGCAAAATGCTTTTAACCTGTGAGCAATACAATGAACTTCACGTTGGTTCTCTCCAACAAGTCCTCCATGCAGGTTATATATACAGTATTCACTGCCACCAGAAGTCTCAATAGCAGATGCATGTTGGACCAAATCAAATGAGACACTCAAGACATCATATTCCACTATATCTTAGTTCTTGGTTGCTATATTAATGTTTAGAATCCTATGTATATAACCTTTAAACAACCATATAGTTCATTTGTCCCTATACACTCAGATAAGTGACACAAGGATTACTGTCACGTTCACATGGTAAAAAAAACCCATTACTGTCCTGGGTGAAACTCCTCAACCCTAACTTCTTCCTCAATGTCCACTTTGTCGTTTTATCTATTTGGGCACACGACCTTCTCCTTAGCTATGGGTCATAGTAACCTACTTGCACAGGCGACCCATGGGCTTTTTTTGCTCATATACCCGCTGCATGTTGGGATTGCACTCCAGCTGCCCGCTCCTCTTAATAACATTCTTGGGTCAAAAGAAAGAGATTGCAACCAAATTTGACGAACGAGAATAGACACCATTAGTTTCAACAACATTTCAGTTGAATTTAGCAGCTAAATTATGTCGTTTTTTAAAGTAAATTACATCATTTGCACCTCCTTCACGCAGGCAGCCACATCCCTCTCTTTCTAAAAGTGTGGAACATTCCATGTTTGCTGCCTTTTTGAAGTCCTCTTACTATCGACGTTGTCAGTGAGCCCAGCAGTGTGCATTAGACATTAAAAGCTCACTATATCTAAAATAGGCCTCTGAGCATTAGAAGGAGCTGTGTTGCTTTTAACTAACTCTGGAAAATGGGAGCTTATGCCCCCCCAGTCCTTTGTTTCCTGATGGTTCAGACTCCGCACTGCATCAGCTCTGAGGAGCTGGGGACTTCAGAGGGCCCTCTTGAAGCCACAACATCAACCATGCAGAGAGTAACACAGAAAGTGTTACAACCGTGTCCTGGGGATTTGACTGTTTTCAGGATAATAAGTAGGAAGAGCTTGTGTTAACTTTGTGAAAAAGTCGCTTGAGAAACCCACCGCTTGTCACCGCTCCTGTCTGTTCTATGAGACCACTGGATTAATCTGGCAGGATGTAGGCATAACTGCACCATCAGGTTTGCGTGAGGAACATAAGAAATCATGTTCTATCGCCTTTGACATTTTCTTTTCTTAAACATGAAATGAAAACACTATAATTTGGAGGAGGATGAAGGTTAATTGTACGGTCAAACTCTGTGTTCTCAATTTGAATATTTCCTCCCCATTAGGATACATGACTCATTTAATTCTGTAAAAAAAATGTACATGTTAAGATAAGTTAGACATTGGGAAAATCAAGTACAGAGTTGAGATGGCAGCACAGCTCCTTCATATGGTGTTGTTGTCCCTTTCAAAACAGAGGACAGAAATGTATGAATAAATCAAATTAACTTAAGCCTGGAAGATACAATATTGATGCATTTGAATATGCTTCCCAAGTTCTTCTTCTGGAGCTCTGCTGAGGCTGCAACTCCAGGTCAGACCAAGTCACCAGCACTCTGACAGAAGGATGTGAAGGGGTCGAAAGGCCAGGAGCACAAGGGGAAACCATGCTGGATGTCAAACTGAGGGGATGACACAGAAGACCAGACAAGGCAGCAGCCTGGCCTGCTGACAGAAGTGTTTTGCTCTATCTCCAATAACTTCAGTATCGCACACACACACAGTATACTCACTCTGTGTTTCAGTCACTGTGTGTGTGTGTGTGTGTGTGTGCGTACTCGAACACAGCTGTCAGTTCACCTGATATGAAATGAGCAGCTGTCCTTCGGTGAACAATAATGGACAGAAAGGTCAGTGGTACCAAATGGAGAGCAATAATGTAAGTGCACTTGGTTGTTCCAAGGTGCGCCGTGGACAACTGCACATGTGAACTACTCCGTCCCACTAAAAATATCTAATCTGATTGTCAGGGACATGGCTGACATAGTATCCGTGAGGATTATTGACTCTGGCTTGTAACCACCCCCATGAAACTCAGCGTCATTTAATGATGACCATTTAAGTAACTTAAAATTTGTCAATAAAATATATATATTTCCCTCATTGCCAAAAGTTGGATTATAACATTAGTATAATTTTCATGTCTGTGCAGTAAATATGTATCTGCTTTGATCCTGAGATGCTGGTATGTTGGATTTTGCTTCCGTTGTACTGCGCCAAGCGAGCTGCATCCCGTTGTTTCTGGTCTTGATGCACATCTAACCTAATCAACTGCAGAAATATGCATGTGGTATCAACTTCTTCATCTAACTTTCAGCAAGAAATCCCCAAACTATTCCTTTAACTTAAAATTATTTATATTCACATCTGTATCCAGGTTTAAACTTGAACTTGACAAGGCATAAATAATCTATCTAATCTAAATCTATCTCACAGTTAAATTTCTGCTGTTGCCACTTTTTTTCGTATGGAATGATTTACTTTCTTTACTTTACAATTTTTAAGAGTGTATGCACCTTTGATATCTAATTGCTATTTCTACTGTACTGTGATATGTCATATTTGTTCACTTTGCCATAGTGCAGCACATTAGTACATTTGAATCAGTCTGCAATGATTGAGAATTCAGAGAGTAAATGAACAAGAAAAATGTGCAGAAAGGCATTATTTGCACAATTCTTGTTAGTCAGGCAGGAACTTTTGCTGTACTGAAGCTGAACGATGCTGAATTGCATCAGCTACTCTTGGCCACTAATATTGCAGCTAAGAAAAAAAAACCACATTCAACAGTGCTTACCTTTTGAGAGTCTGTTGTGAATATTTGTTACTGAAAGACGAAATCAAAAAAGGATTTGCTGGTCGAGATTCAACCACTTCATGTACATGGTAGCAAGAAACAGTATTTTTACTTTGAAGTGGCAAAATGACACAATTTTCTGTCCCCAGAAGTAGCGGCAGGGCGAGAGCTCCTCGCCTTTTTTTTCTCACACTCCTCTCTGGGGGTAAACTCCTTCCACTACGTCAAGTCGTCCTCTCCACTTCGATGAAGATGTTTGCGACGGGTACAGACAGCCGCGGACCCAGGGTGAGTCAGAGAGAGCAACTTCATGAGCGGCTTTTGTTTCATGTCTGGTGTCACACAAAAAAACATTGTTGCACATTTCCCATCCATCAATAACGTAGTTAGCTCAGAGGGATAACTTGACTTGTTCACGTGATGTGTGGGTGTTGCTGTCACCCTGAACGTTCTGTCGAACCCCATTCAAAAATTGGGTTGTTCAATAAAGCATCACTTGATAGCTTCTATGCAGAAAGAAAAGGAAAGAATCGTCAAATATGATTCAACTGACAGCCCTATTCCAGGGAGAAAGAAATCATTTGGAATCTATTACTTGATTCCAGCTGTCTATTGTATTTTTACTCAACAAGCTTAGTCTTTCCCTGTTAGTTGATATGTTTGGTCTGACCACACTACAAGAGAGGAGAAGCAAACGACATTGAGGTGGTTTTTGATGTTTATAACCACAAACATTTTTTTAAACCACCGGAAATGTAAGTGTAAGTTTCCCTGAAGGTGAAACTTTCCTCCTCTCTGAACGGGACACAGGGGTTGATATAAATTACCACAGCAACTGCTCATTAACACCTTTGATGGGCTGATTAGCTGGTCATGAAGTCACTGTGCACATTGTGTGCATAGCAATCAGCTCCATATTTTTATCTGCAGCGCTCCTCGTCCCAAACTGATGCGAGGAAGGGGGGGGGGTTGTCTGATCAACTTAATTAAAGCCTTTTAGACATTCAGTGAGGTGGATTGGATCAGCTCTGTGTGGAATAGAAATGAATTGGGGAGACACTGATAAATGGTGTACAAACAGACCACTGTTCTGTGAGCGGGATAACTATCAAATCACGTTGTCTCAGTACCAGATTATGAAATGGAGGCGTTACTCTCAGGTAGAGATTGCCAATGTGTCCACAGTACACGCACCCTGTTGGGTCAATGCAGCCATTACTGGAGCTCACATTTCTACATGAAAAACCTGCTGCACTTCACGTCAGCTTGTATGTATCTATCATTAGTCCGTCAGTAGCCGCTATAGAGCATGCAGCAATTCTTAGCTATGAAGAGATAGACTTTTTTTCCCCACACCTGGCCTAATATCTGCCTAATAATTGGGGTTATAAGCCAGCATTTCCTTTAGGTATGAATGAAATCCTTTGGTTTTATATGGGTAATGTAATAGACATCTGTGATAGGGGCCTTGGAAATCCAGGAAGATGACAACTGCAATTACTCCCTAAGCCACGAATTTGACATCATTCAATAGATGAAAAATGTGCAGGCGTGGGGAATGAAACAACGATTCATGTTCATATCCTCAAAGTGAGTATTCAAACAGAGGGCGGTATGACATAAGAGCAGCACCTCTGCATTGAGAGGGGTGCTCAAACACCTTCAGACCTGTCATTACTGTTCCTCATGAAATGAGCATCAAAAGAGAGGGAGATCCCCCACGGTGAAATTTAGAAAGTTGCCATACTACTGCTTTGATATTTCAAACAGTTCGAGGTTTAAACATGCCGTCTTTGAAGTCTCCCAGTTTCTAGAGAATGTCAAAAATAATACAGACACTTTGCAGAGGGGAGGATTTGCTTATGGTTTATCAAACGGCTTTCTAGATGAAACCTGATGCTGCCCAGTGAATAGTACAAGCAAACACGAGCTCAAAGAGCTTGTTTTCCCCCCCCGTTTTCTTCTTGTAGCCTGTGTGCGCAACTGTCAAACCATCGTTGAAACATCACGCAGAGATATACTGTATGCATTGCAAGGAGTGTTACGCGTTAATAATATGCCAAGGAACTGAAACGCTGATAACGAGGGAACTCTGTTTAAAACAGATTTGTACCATTATTTACAATAATCGATTCGCTCTTATGCAACTTGATATCATATTTGTTAATAGATAAATGCCCCTGCAGAGGTACTGTTCATACATACTTAAGGTTGACATTCACACTTGTGGAATGGTAACTCCACTGTCACCGTAAATTGTTCCTCAGTTGAGTGAAGATCACTGAAAAGATTTACACAAACGTACCAAGCCAAATATTTCATAGCTGGCGAAGAGACATCTTAAAGCCAGACAAGACATGTTCATTCACATCCAACCCAAAGGTTTGTTCCAACCACTTTAACACTGGAACACATCAACAATGGGGGTGAAGAGGAAGATTAGCAAGCCAAGCAAACACAGATTTCGACAATGCACAATTTCAGATATTTAATAAATTGGAACATGCATTCAACACACTGATAGAGTTTGAAAACCACTGTAAGTCTGCGGGAACACTGTTCCAGAGAACTGTGTTTAAATTTGCACTTGCATCCAAAAGGATTAGAGATCTCTGGTTGTACAATTACAGCAGTAGGTCAAGTAATTTTGTAAGTGAGTTACAGTAATTTACTACATAAACAGACTAAAGCTTTTGATAATTCTTGTTTTCATTCTGTTTGTACTCAGAGATTTGCTATTCTGTCTTACTCCTAAGGGAGGTAGCCATCCCTGCTGTTCAGGACAAGTGGCCCTGTTACGATTGGAGCTCCTCCTCAACACCCAAAGCAACCAAATAATGGTTTCTTATGGCCATGCCCTGAAAAAGTGATGATACACCATTTTGGCCATCCATGCTTACTCCCCGTTAAAAAGGGATTTCTCCTTTTTTCCCCCTGAACACCTAGCTCCACCGGTCTGTCCGTCACAATAAGGGCTCTTTTATCCCCGGCCCTGCCTGGCGAGAGAGTAATCGGTGTGAAGCGGAGAATAACGTATCGCTTGATACGCCTTGAAGCCCTTGCAAAGCCACAATCCTAATGAAATATGAATCTGTGGCTCCCCACTAATGATAATGCACTATCAAGCATGAGTTAGTCCAAGTGGGGCAGGCACACTTTCAGTCGCACTTGTGTTGGGAGAAGATACCCCAAGCCATTTCAACCCACAAATGAGATTTGGATCTGCGAATGGTTAAAGTGCTGGACTGCAGCTTTTATTCATTCTTTACGGCTCCTGATTTACTCAGACAGTTGCACTGTAGACCACTAACCCGGTAACATGTGATACAGAGCATGAGCCTGTTAAACTGAGGGCTAACACTGATGACCCGTGGTTTCCTTTCTCTGTCCCTCTCATTTTCACAATCTACCTTTCTGTTACTCTTTGTCCTTTTTTTGACATTTTCAAAAATATATGGAGCTATTTTTTTTTAACTTTTATTTTCCATCATCCATTAGCGATAATGCTAACCCTTTGAAGGGCTGAAGCCAACCCCAGAAACATTTGACAAGAAGCAGGGTACAGCCAGCGGTAACCAGTCTATCAAATGACTGAAGTACATTTCTGACATTAAAATATTTTCATGCAAACATACCTTTGCATCACTTTTTGAGCCTTACAGATTCATTTTCTGCCAATTGATTAATCAATGAAACCAACTAATTGCGTCAGCTCTCAATTGAGTGAAAGTAATTGACATTGACTATATGAACACACACAGAGGCGCATACAAATACTATACAAATATATTACCTACAACATGAGGCATTAGAAGAAATGTTGATTGTATCAGGAGAGACATGCCACCAGTTTTTACAGGACAAGCAAACACTGAAAAATATCCCACATGCTGTTAGCTTTAAAGGATCAGTGTGTCGGATTTAGTGCCATCTAGTGGTGAGGTTGCAGACTGCGACCAACTGAATACGTCTCCCCACCACTCCTTCCAAGTGTGTAGTTTAAGCAGCCATCGCTAGAGTCTGTGTTATAAAAACATAATTTTTATAGATACAGAATAATCTGTGATATATGCCAATCCATCCCTCTGAAAGACCACAAGATACACACTGTGATGGCCACTTTGTTCTCACACACACACACACACACACACACACACACACGCACACACTAAAACTTGTTTTATTCCTCGTCCAGACAATTAACACAACAAAAACCTGATTAGACTTGTGGGCCCACACAAAGCAGAAGAATATCCTTAAAGCTCTCGTACTAATTGTGCCGTGCAAAATGTGACACTGTGCAACTGTCAGCACTGTGCATATATCCTCACATGCGGCTAAGCACAAGAGGTATTTCCACCCATACAGCATGAGCTTTTGAAACACAAGAGATCGCATCTACAGAGAAGTTATGCTGATTGACAAGCAAGTTCAAAAGGAGCATTTTATCATTTAGCTTCAAACGGGAATATGTGGCTCTGTCCTACATTCGAGTCTCTTTTAACTTGAAATTAATTTCAGCCTGGCAAGGAGGGAAACATTTTAGTGTAAAATAATAAGCTTCTTTCTATCAATTCCGAAGGAGATGCAATTTTGGCGATTGTAATGAATACTGGAGACCTAATTCAAGAGGAAACTGTTGTCAACAGTGATTTGAAACTCGCAGCGGAGGCACCTCGCTGAGACAAAAACTCTTAGCTGCTAAAGATGAGACTCAAACGTTGTTCCCTCCACAAGAGATGACAAACAGAGGTTGTCATCTTTGAATCCTCTCAAAGCCCATGTGGCTGAATTAGCATTGAGCACCATGGAAAAGCTGCATCAAAAGCACACGGTTGTTCCCCTTGTCTGATGAAAGGCTGAGCGTTGCCGCCAGTGCAGACTCACTGCAGTACCCCTGCCGCTGAGGTCACAAGGTCAAGGACAAGAGGCGGAGGGAGCAGGAGAAAAATGAGTTACATTCTCTGACAAGCTGCATCCTGAGTGCAGTTTTCAATCACAGCTGTAGTTAGAGTGTTGTGTGTGTATGTGTGTGTATAGCGTCTATGTTTGTTTGTGCCCGTGTCACTCTGTGTGTGCGTGTGTGTGTGTGTGTGTGTGTGTGTGTGTTCATTTACAGTGTAGGAGAGTCAGCCAGCAGGATCCTGGCACGGGGATTCCTGCCCATCAGGACTTGACGAAGGGAACAGATGGAGCTCTCTGAGGTGTGCTCTCAGATTCAGAGTCCCCTTCCACACCACACCCCCGAACCTCCACCCCCACGCACTCATCCCTCCATTCCCTCCATCCACCACAGCCAGCTGTGCACAGCCTCTGCAATTTCATCAAAGCAACTTGTCCTTCTTTCATGGCAAAGCCACAGCCCAAGATCCCTCGAGAAGCAGACGTTCTTGAAAATGCATGGCCTCATGTCTGGGTAACACAATAAAAAGTGATCGGATCATGTGAGTGATATGCGATATTGGCGGCTGGCCAGCCACGCTGTCCCTATTTCAACAGCTGCTGTAGAAGTGCTAAATTAAATGAGTGTTGTTAAATGATATGAGTACTGCCTGGCCTTGGAATGGAATGGATGAGTGTCAGTGTGTCTCTTCAGTATTGATTCAGATATGTTTTATTCTCTGCAGAGGATAATTAAGTCTACCTCAGATTCAGTGGGTCACATGAATATATTTATAGGGAAAGGTGTTGCTCGCAGTATATCACTGTACTGTCTTACAGCACTTATGTTTTGGTTTTATTTCCTGAAAGTTTATTGTTTTGTTTCACTTTCATTTCCCACTCAGATAAATGCCAAAAAAGGCAAACTGATAAAGTGATAACATTTGAAAGTAGCAGGTGAAGAAAGTGGAGTGTTTTTTGCAACATTTTTGCAAGACGTTTGGTAGATGAACGGAAACTTTTCTCCAAATGAACACTAATGTTTATCTGAGTCTGCTGGATGTGTTAGTAGGCCACTGTATGCCATCAAGGGAAACCCATTAACTTTATAATGTAATAATTTGTTGTGTAACCTGGTTCATAATGTTATACATTGTTATACAATTAGGTTAAGATCAAGGCATGTAACTTTTTTATAAAGGTGTTGTTATAAGTACGGTTGAAAAGGTACATCATGAATATGGTTTAAACAGTAATTTCATGAACAGTGAAAAGGGTACAGCGAAATAAATACATTTTCAATCGATACAAAAATTTCGAAATAAATGTCCCGTTTTATTATGAAAGAGGAAGTAGTGTAGGACATGAATAGTGACAGTGGTCATTCATTGGTGGGTGAAATCTGAAAGCCGAAAGACAGGAAGTAGAGAGTGAGGGCAGTGTGGAAGCTTGACTGACACAGACAAAAAGTCCGTGAAAAGTTTGTGCAAGCAAACATATAGTTGGTGTCTTTAGATGATCTGCTCCACAGTCTAAACTATTCCCTCCAAATATTCTTTGTGTGCAACTGGAGGCATTTCTATCCGAAGTGTATTATACTTGTTTATATTGGCATCACCTGTGTATTAGCTCATTAGCCTACAGAGTTTATTTTGTTAGCATTCATTAGCAAAGTGAACATACTCTTAGCCACCGCATGGCTAACCCAGTATCAGTTGCCGAGGCCACGCCCCCTCTCCGGACACCTGCTCGCCCCCTGCTCTTCACCCGAAACTGGTACAAGCTGCAGATCGGACTCAGAACTGAACTAAGGTACCACACTTTTATTTAATCGCTCTGTCAAGTGAAACGGCCAAACAGTTTTGGGCCCCTCCGCACCCACGCATGGCATTAGGCCTGCAACAAGGTGTAATGTTTCGTACAGTGGGGCCACTAGGTTTTGTGTGTATTTGGATGAGAGGTAAACTGAAGGTTAGGTATATTTATAACTTAATTCTGATCATTTTTATTTCCGTTGAAGGGGAATTATTACTGACATTTCAATGGCACTAAATGTTATTTTATTTCTTTTAACATTTCAGGATTTTTTTTCTAAATCTGATAACTGTGTGAGGTTTGGTCATTCATTCGGTTCAAAATATTTACGCATAGGAAGTAAATATTGGTGATTTGTGACTGTGATGGAAAAATTGATGCAGTTGAATAAATACCATAAAGTGTCCCCTGTTGGGTTCTCAGTTGATTGCAGTTTGCAACTTTACCACCAGATGCCGCCAGAAAAGTAAAAAAATTGATGCACTGGGGCTTTAAGGCAAAACGTTGTTCAAACAATATGATAAAATAATAGATGAAGTCATCATCAAGCACACCATATAAACACTGTATTTTAACAGATGTCATGATTGTCACGACACAAGTGTTGAAAACAACATTCTATGAGCAGCGGAACATTTCCATATCCAGCCCACAGCGCTGTTAACAGAAACATTATGATTCCAGGCACATCCACTAAACACTGCTGTATCCCTGTCGACACCACCACGTAAAGCTGTTGCATGTAGATTAACTGCTCTCTTTTTTTTTCCTTTGGTTATCGCTTTTGTTACCTAAATAAATGGACCAGCTGCCTGTTTATTTGTCGAGCTTTCTTCCACGGGCATATTTTAATCAATACACTATAAGGTTTTAATTAATCTGCAGACAGCTTCTGTATGTTTTCTTAAAGATAAAGACAGGCAAAAGAAGAGTCTGCTTTTTTAATTTCCTTGCATTGTTTATATCTATGATTGCCTTTCTACCAACCCGGCGCCGTATGTATTCAACAAACTTTCAAATCTGCCACAAGAACTCATTATGTTTCCGCCAGTTATGTGGTGCTGCTGTTGTTTTCTGCAAATGTATTTAACACCCCCCCCCCATCGAAAAAAGAAGAAAAAAAGACAGAGCACTGCTACTCACAAATCATATACTCACACCTGGGAGATGCTCCATACGGTGGACCCTTGAGTAGATGCACAGGAGCAGTTGGGGGTTGAAGACCTTGCTCAAGGGCACCTAATTAGTAGTTGGGGGCAGGAGATTATTCGCTCTCCTCCTGCACCAAGAGAAGTTCAATCTGGTGACCTCCTGCTCGCAATCTTGCTTCACTAACCTTGAGGCTACAGCTACCCTCCATTGTATAAAAAAGGAGCAGAGAGCGACCTACAGTGCACCAATTGCAATCCAGCATTACCACATTAAGGTGTTTTCCATGCTTTTGTCTCCCACTGTACTCCCTTGTGAATTGAAAGGACGAACCCAGTCTTTTTTCCGCATCCTAATAACCTCTATAATCTGCCCAGTGGTTTCTCATTTATTATTCTTTATCGATTTTCATCATCAGTCCTAAACCTCCCCCCCAGCCCTTCTCCCAATGAATCATCCTCCATCCCTCTCCCTCTCTCTCTCTCACACACACACTTTCTCCAGCTGAGGTTGCGACTCCCAATTGATTCAGTGCCCTGCGCATATGAAGTTGGGTGCTTTTCAGTAAAATACATCACATTCATGCATGCTAATGGTTTATTGTTTTGCAGACGATCTAGTACAGAATGCATCGGGGGGCTCGATTATTGTCCAATGTATGAATTGCAGTTTGCAATGCTGTTGTTTACACTCGTCGACGGCTAAATTGAAAAAAATAAAACTTTGAAATGTAGCAAAAAACATTTCATATATGTTTGAGGAAAAACATGCAACGTTTATATAATGTGAGAACACTTTTTATTTAATTTTGTGATTCAATTGGATTTTATAGAAATGTAAATTATGTAATTTGTTCATAAAGGCACATTTTGTGTTGTTGTAAGGTTCACTTATTTGTTAGCATAATTTGACATCTTTTTAATATGTTTGACTGTAATAATTATTTTCAATAACAGTTAATCAGTAATTTTATATTTTGGATTAATTATTTAATGGAATTTCAGGAAAAAAAGATTAGGATTAGGATTATTATCATGAACAGTGTCTTGCAAGTTGTTTAGCCATAAAACAAACAGATCAGCCACAAGATTAAGACAGGCATCTGGTTTTAATGTTCGGCTGAGTAATGTATGTCTGTGGCCTTTTTTGAAAGAGTTAATTTCAACTCATTCCTCATGTTTTCATACTACTAAACTAAATCCAAAAATAAAAATGAAAAAACCTTAAAAACCAGATTGTGTGTGTACAGAAATGTTTGCTTTCAGCTCAGGTGTATCATATGTGCAACAGAACCGGAGTTATCACTGCTTCATACAGCAGCGCTCTGGTTCCAGTGGGTCAGATCCACCAACTGAACTTTCCACCTCTGTGTGTTTTCTAATTTCCTTTGACCAGACTCTTGTGTCCACGTGATCACTATCTGTTGAAACAGTGCCTTGAGGGATTAATAACTTGGGAGATGGAGGGTGGTGATAAATGATGCCTTGATGGTCCCCTGTCTGAGACTGTACAAATTAACTGCAGTTCGCTTGCCATTATTTCTGTTGTTTCTCTATGCTGCACTTACTGTAGCCACTCCATTATCTCACTGCACCCTCCATTGTGTTCGATGTTCATCATGAGGAATGCACATTAGCGACTGACTTGCCAACAAAAAACAGGAATTAAAGTTTTTTCACTGCTGGGGTTTGCCGACAGCTGAGGACATATCAAAACGATCACTGTCGATGCTCTGATTCACTCAAGAGTGAGGGTTTTTAATATGAAATGAAGATTTGGAAAAAATGTGATGCATTAAAATGCCTTTCAGAGTTGTAGCAAAATGTGTTGATAATGCATACAACATTTTGTGTCTCTGCCAGGAAAAAGATCTTGATGGTGTATGAAGGATCTGGAATAATGGAACAAGTTTTCTCAGTCATGTTCTCTTTGGGTTGGCTCCTCTGGGTAAGAGCAACTTTTTTTTCTTCTTCTCCGATTGCAAATATCCATTTCAATTGGTCACAGCCTTGCGCTGTGGTGATTTTATCTTCCTGACTGTCAGGCTGCGGCCTAACAGTGACGTCAACCCTCGAATTGTGTCTCGAGATGGAACTGGGATAAGACTTATATTGCATTGACCTGCTTCTCAGGAAATTTTGTAGTTGCCAGGGCTTAAATTATCCTGCTTCACCTCCATGTTTGGATAACACAACTGATCATGACCCTGCTTTTTACCAACAGTTTATATGGCACCAGCATAAATTACACAGAACAAGTCTTACCACTGTTGCTGAAGTCCCCTCCTGTGTCTCCTGTTCACCGTGTGTGGATTAATGTTTCCTTTGTATTGATAAGTCTAATGCAAAGTTCACACAGCAGGCGGTAACAAGGATTGTCCATGACTCTGTGATATGTTGTTGAGTCATGAAGCAGGATGCCTTTCTAAAAGTAAGCATATTAGTCATATTGGTCTTTTTTTATTTATTCCCGACGATAAAATACTTGACATACAACCTGAGTGAGGTTGAGTTTTCATTCATAATCAGGGCTAAGATTTGATAGAGATTTCTAGACAGATGTAAATACTGTGAAGATGAAATGTGCTGTCTTTTAGCCTTCTTTTGGTTTGGTCCTATAAACATCCATCCAATGATCAGGCCATAACTGACTCAGGCTACATCCACACTACGTTGTTTTAGCTTTGAGACTGATCACTGTTGCCATTCCGTTGAGAGTTTGGAAATGCCGCTTTCCCTGTTTTAGTTTGAAAACTTGAACAAGACATATGGAAACGATGACGCAGTCATACCACTTTCTGATTGGTTCTTATCAGAAACGACTGAACTACCAATGGATAAGACAAAAGGTTGACGTTTACTGTCCATAGTCGTTCCACATCATTGTCAGTCCAAGAAAAGAAATCCCTGCTCTCACTTTTCATCATTGCTGTTTCCCATTCGTAGTATTTACTGTAACTAAGCAACCGACTACATAATATACAATCTGCTTCCTGTTTACACCGGAACGCACATGCCCAGTGTACGTGAAAATATTCAAGTAATATGCATTTTCAGGTTTGCTAGTATGGACAGAGATTACTTCTGATACAGAGCTAAAACGCTTGTCTTGACGCAGATCATCTCGGTTTTAAATGGTTAAACTTAGTAGTACAGTTGTAGCCGCAATGAAATTAGGATTAAATAAATGGATTTAGGATTAAATAAATGTAGCTGAATAGAAAGAGATTGAATTATATCTGACTCAAAAGGTGTCAGTACAGGGGTGACAAATTGAGTAGGGGAGAATAACATAAAGACAGGCTTTGCAGAGGCAGGTCTGCCCTTTGGAGGGCCTCTGGCTCAAGCTCCCATAATGAAAATAAAAAAAAACATGTAAAGTGCTTTCAATTTTGATTTTGTTCCCATGGTGTAAAATACGTTGTAACAGCCATAATGTTTCATGCACTTATAGCTGCTCTACTCTTTTTGGAAATCATCCATTAATGGACTTTAAAGTTGCTGAGTTATGCTCTTGAAGTCACACAGAGCTGTTCACAGTTCAGACTGTAGCCTCAGCGAGCATTTCAGTGGGCTACCACCAGTCACCTCCATGATTTATCAAAGATCAAATAACAATATTTAGCCAAGAGAAGTCAGCAGATTACGAAGCCGGAGTGTGTGGGAATGACTCATGATGGGGTAGTAAAACTGCAGCAGAGCACTTACTCGCCGCACGGTTTAGTGGATTAAGGAGTGCCACAGTCACACTCGCTTAAACGACTGTGTCAACAAGGAAAGCATCTCCCAAGTCTTTGGATAAATCAATGCATCGCGCGCTCTCCGGGACGCTTTAGAGGTTATGCAAATGAACAAAGCTGGGATGTGACATTTTGAAGGTCCTGGATGGATCACCCCTATTAGCAAAGGCTTTGACGGTTCTTAAAAGGTACTCCCTCCCTTCCATGATGCCAGTTTATTTTACTCTCTCACTCCTCTTTCAACATGATTTGTGGTCAGAAGGGGCAGTGGTGATTTCATATAAAACAAGCGCAGCCCCTGCCGTAGGGGAGCCCACCTGTGAAATGGAAGCACAGAGCAGAGAAGCCGTCAGGATTCAGGAAGCAGAGGACGCGTGACTGATTCGATGTTGCATCAGACTGAACAAATGTGGCGAAATGAAACCAGGGCTTACTGAAACCAAGAGCACTCTACTGTATGCTTCTATCACTCTGTTGTTGCACAGCGGTGATTCATGGAGATGTAGCCTGTAGCACAACAAGCTGTCCGCCGCTTCTGAGCTGACCGTGGAGCTTTCCCCTCAACAGCAGTCGGAGGCCATTACTGCTCATGTGCAAAACTATCACGATGGAAACACGCATCATAAAATGAGAACAAAATGTCATATTTACTCGTCCCATTAAGGGGTGAATATTGTTAGCACAGTGCCCAGGTGACATGCTTCATATAAATTGGCTGCAGCACTTAACTGATGGGATGGCAATAGCCACCAAAAAAAACCCAGGACATTATGGTAGATGAGGCTTTTTAAAAGTCTATAAATGGAATGATTTGAGGGAAGAATAGAGAGGTTGATTGAATACTGACATGCACCAGCTCTTAATTAGGTGTGGCCGCTAAAATCCCTCATGTAAGCTGCAATTACCACTATGGTTTCCTCCAAATCCATTTCAATTCACCATCACATACTGACTTTTATTTAACTTAATAAGGAAAGTTGTGTGATCAATCTATTATGCATCCCATAACATTTCATAATAATCACTCCCAACTTGTGCAGGTGAGGATGTAGGGCGCTTTCACGCCTTTTTTTTTTGTCTGGACTTTCAGACTTTTCTGTTTAGTCCGAACCAATATAACAGGTATAAAAGGTGCCTCTGACCATGGATTGACCCAATGGACAAAAACGTAGTCCGACCAAAGGAGGTTTCGGCCCAGATCAAACTGAACCACGGTCCGGTTCGTTTTGCAGTGTTTAAACACTCATGTGTATAGTTCAAACTTAGAAAAACCAATTGCTTGCAGTTGAGACAGTGTTTAGAAGAGGGGAAAAACGTAAATGAGGCGTGGTCCCACAAAGGCGAGGAGGAGACAATTCAAAAAAATATTTAATTGCGATTTACACAGGTTTGCTTCCAGTCTTCAAGAAGTTAATTTGGCACATTCAAGCTAGTGTTGAGTGTCAGGGATGGACTGGGACGAAAAAAACGTCCCTGGTCTTTCCCCACAAATAGGCCCAATTGGCACGTAGCACCATGAGAATTGGCAAATTCTGCTGTTTGTTTTGATAAGCTGTATGATATGAGTTTGTGGCCAGTTATTGAGCAATTTAAACGGGGACAAATGGGTTTGAATTTGGATGTTGGATGGGTTAAATGACATGATCAAAATAATTGCAATAATTCATTTGTCTTCATTCATTTTACTATAGTGTTGTTCGAGTGCGATTTGTGGGAAAAGGAACCCAGACGGGAAGATAACAACAGTGTGTCACTGTCACAGGGTGGCTTTTGAACTCACAACCTTCGGTACATAACACAGTGAGTGAGGTTTACACACTGCACAGCAGAGCACTCGACTGGCAGACCACCGCACAACAAAACAAAACATGCAAGATTAGAATCAGCCTACCAAATACCAGCGGGCCGTCGGGCGGATGGCCGATCTGTACTTCTCCAGAACGTCCAGATGGCCGGTCCGCCCCTGTTGAGTACCACGCCTGAAGTTGGTGATGCTGGTAGTGATACCACAATGATATTACAGTGGCAACCATTCAAACAGAGAGACTGCTACTAAATTTACAATACACTGACGTCAGACGCACGTAGGTGATGACGACATGTCGTAGGTACAAAATTCTTTAGTGCGCTCCCTAAATTGCAATGTGAAAACAAAACTGACAAGCATTAGCAATTATTTGCTATTCAGCCAAGAGTGCAGGGAGTGACGGTAACACTCTGTCCCCAGACACACATCCCCCACTATGGCACCAGTAACATTTAAAGGATTATGCTATCAAATGAGGCATCCTCTGGCTAGGCACCAGTCCTAAAATATCCTTTTTATTACATGACCTAATTAATGAATTTCAAATGTTCAGTTTGATGTGATTATGTATGATGATTTTGATGATATAAAGGGATATCAAGGATTCAGTGGTGTCAATACTGCAGAAAGTCAACTTTGTAAGGGTTAAAACTGGAAACACTTTGCTAAATGAATGGCATGAATGCTCATTCCGACAGTGTGCAAACATAAGGACCACAAAACACAATTTTTTTGATATTGGATTTTAATCAACCTGAATATTTAATTGCTGTCTTTATATGCATTGCTTGTCCTTATATGGATTCACAAAGACATTCACTAATTAATAATTCCATTTTTAAACAGTTTTAACATATGAATTATTTATTTACATGTCCTCAACAATAATGTAATGTACATGATATAATATATCTTAAATAAATGAACAATACAGTGTATTACACGCTGTTTCAGTTAAACACTTGATGTGTGTGTGTGTGTAGCTCCCACTGTAAAAATGATGTCGCTTTATTACTCTTTGCACTGTCATCAGCGCCCCTAAACCTTCATCAGAGCGGAACAGCAGCAATAATAAATAATAAACAAGTCATCATTCAATAGTGAGAGCTTTTGCAGATTGTAGTGTCTTTTTGTCAATAGATGCACTGTGAGTAGTTCACATTATCTTATTATTATCATTATCACATTATCTACCAGAGGGCCAAATTAGGGGCTTCCTGTTGGCCCCTCACCTCAACTTTTGACCCCTTTGAGTTCTCATCTCTTCATAGCCTTTCTTAATTCAAACCAGATGTTCCTACTCAAGCCAACGATGGACCTATAAATGTAACCCCCAAGAAGAGTCGGGAGGGTTGTCATTTTGGCCGGACACTCTCCAAGCTCTCCAGGGCTTGAATCGATGCTGGTCTTTTTGTAATAAACCTTTATATACAATCAAGACGGTGTCGGCGGACTTCTCTTCAATACATCTTCACATCATCGATACTTAGTATACAACAAGATGCCTGCCCACTTCTTCATTATGCTGTAGCTTCTGGTCTCAGTATGAAAGATGAGGGGAAATCATGGTCCTAAAAGCAGGAAGTTCAGCAACTACAGCAAATACCAAGGGACACCAACAGTCTCGGCACACAGAATAAAAAGGAGACAGAGAAATCAGCAGGGATTTCCTGCCGCTTGTGACAAAGGGCCTGAGGAATGAATATTTAAAGCGGTGCCACCAGATAAAAAGTCTACAGGTGTGGCCATACACATCAAAGTTAGAGGAGAAAACATTTTATTAATTAAAGAATTCTGCTCCATTTATCTAATTTACTGGGAACAATCTTTTTTTATTGAGAAGGCAAATCCCTTTATATCTGAGACGTTCTAAATTCCTTGTGTTATCTCATCAGACCTTCAGCAATACTGTAAAAATCAAGCTTTAACAAAGGTGGGTGTAGGGGAGAGAATTAAAGTATGCCAAAACTGGGCACTGATCTGTCTTGTCCCTAGGTTCACTCCTGTGTGTCGGCCAGAACACCGCTTAAGGCCAAATTTGCAAAGAGTTGAGGGCTTTTCTTTCCTGGGTGTAGCTGTGTTCTTCGTAGTGGTATTTTTTTTTTTTTCTGTCATTCACGCACAGACCACTCGTAACAAAGCTATTGCTATGCGCACCGTCGCACCTCACTTTCTTATCAGACAGTCAGTTACCAGTTATTACCACCAGGGGGGTCTGGCTTCTCAAACCAGCAAAGAACACACAAACACAGTACACAATGTGTGAACATTGGGGCCTTTTCTACAGTGAGTCATTATAAGATTAGTTCTATGACTACAGGTTTTACTCTATATCCGTGTCTATAGTCTTTGCCACAAGACTGAACAGACCAATAGAGGGAACATTCTTCGGGATGTAGAATTCAGGCATTTTCCTTCACAAAGATACTCAAAGTGACGTCTGACTCGGTAACATCAGAGTCACAAGGCCTTCCTCAATACACACTGTGCAACATTTTAACTGGGCAAGTTGAACAGGAGGATGCTCAAATTGCAGTCGGGACAACAGTGTTGTTGCTGACACAACTGTGCCGGGATCTCTCATACTTGCCCACAACTGTTGCATTACAAAGCAATATTCATACCAAAGGTGTTATTGGGAAAAAAATTTGAGTCTGAGGTGCAATCAAAAGACAACAGTAAAAGTAAACTTTAACTTAAACTAATTTAATTATTTCTAAATACAAATGTTCTCCGCAGGACGACAGATGAGCATTAAAACTGATGGAAGCCCGCCACACCCAAAATCACCAAGAAACTTTTCAACTAGGCATTAGTTGAGCTATGGTTGCCGCCATGTTGTATAGGAGATCGCAACGCAAAAAGTTTTTATTAAAATGTACTAAAACTACCGCTGTTCATGTCAAGTTACAAACTTTAAATGGTCCAAAAATAAGTGCTAAACCTCCTGAGGTAAAACAAAAAAAAGGGTAAATGTAAATTTCATATAAAAAAAAGGCAATACTGCACCGTAGGAAAGGAAAGTTGAGAAAAAGGCAATTAAAAAACTGACAGACTCGTTGGTCACTATTTCATCCTACAGCAACATAATGACCTAAAACATTAGCAGAACAAAACTAAGCAGCAGCTTTAAACGATGGAAGACCAGTACAGTCTCCAGACCTATTCCCCTTTTCCTTCCTTTTCCTAAATCCCTTTTATTTAAAATAGTTTTAATCTAAGAAACACTGAGACAATCTCTTTTGTAAATTTGAATTACAGCTTTTGACAAGTTGTGTGTTTGATGTAAAATAATAACAGTCAGAAAGCAGCTTTAAAACCAAAAGGTGTAATTTGCCTTTTCACATGAGATAGTTCGAAGCTTGGTAGCATAGTGACAACATGCAGGACTAGTTAGCGAGCCAGCTAACAGTCAGTCAGCAAATGTGTAAGCTTAACTTGGTTGCTAATTCGAACAGTACGTTTTCACAGTTTATTCCTAAAACGTATTTGCGGCTCCTGTCGTCAACCCACTGCTCTTTAGTTTAAGCAGTTTTTACTTCAACATTAGGTCGGTGTTACAGCTGCCACCGGCACCCTCGTGTGTGTATTTAAGATTGTGCTTTATCTGAGATGCAAAGCAGGCTGTGCCATCCCGTGCTGCGGATTGGTTGGATAAGGGAAGTCCCGCCCAGTTCCCTGCGATGGTGACGCTACTTGGTGCGGCATGCCACCACTGCCCCAATGGAGGAGCGCCAGTGAAGTCCGCCTCCGGCTTAAATAGTCTGCTTGGCTGGCAGTTGAGGGCAGCTTGCAGACCAGATTTGTTTGCCTCGATGTATGAGTGTGTGAGGAAGTGGGCCAGGGAATTGAGCTTTAAAAACTGATATTGCCTTTGCATCTAACAGGTTTGTCTTGTATAGTTACACAAGGTAAAGGGTCGCTGCGCCCATTGTGTTTTGTTTTTGCAAAGTATGTTAGTTAGAGAGGATTTTGGATTACCCTTTTGTTTTCTTATAGTTGTAGTATTAGTCTTCCTATTGAGGATTTCTTTTGTTATATTCCTTTGTTGATTTCCACAGCACCCATTTGCCCATTTTTCTGTTGTAAGTTCCTTTTTGTCTTATTATAAATAAATAGCCTTTCAAAATAACAATTTTATCTGGTTTATGTTTATGTCCTAATACGCCTAGCTCTACGGGACGTAACATAAATGGGGGCTCGCCTGGGATATCTAAATTGATGCCTGGTGAAAGGGTATTTGTTGGAAGAGGGTATGTGAACACACTAGATTGGTAATCTGGTGCAGTGCAGCGGACTAGGTGATTAGGTGTCATGGCTTCTGAGCGCTTTGCCTTGGAGTCATTGTGATCCGACTCTTGACCAAATTCTTGCGTGTAGAAAGGATGATTTAATTAATGTAGCGAGTCACCTCCAGATTCCGGTAACTAAAACTACATTAAAAAGAGATCTTGAACCGTTAGTTATTGCTAACTTGGTGGAGAGGGGGCTGATTGAGTTAGGCCTACCTGTGGCAGCAGAATTAAAAATGCTTCCTGTGGCTGTCTCAGCAGAGGCAGAGGGTGCGCGGGCCCTTAAGCCACAAGCAGTCTCCACCTACCACCGGTAGGTGGAGGGTTAAAAACCCCTGTCACGTTGCCACGTTATGATCCATCCCCAGAAAGCAGTGCTCGTTCCAGAGATGAGGCCCATATAAACGTTGGCCTGGCATGTCTCCAGCTTGAGGCACCAGAACGGGAACGTCAACAGCACATGCAACTTCAGCTTGAAATGAGGAAGCTGGAGGTAGAGGCTGATACGGCTGTTAAGATACGGAAGCTCGAGCTTGAAAGCTCTCAGGGGGCGGAGAGTCTGTCTGCTGCTTTTCCAGGTATGTCATCCACCACGTCCTCCACCCGAAACTCTGCCGGTCCGGTTGCCATGGCTTTTGATATTAGCAAGCACATTGCTCTAATGCCGTTGTTCCGTGAAACTGAGGTTGACTCGTACTTTAGTGTATTCGAGCGCATTGCAGTTGCTCTACAGTGGCCCACTGAGGTTTGGTCTCTATTGCTCCAGTGTAAGCTCCCTGGCAAGGCACAGGTAGCCATGGCAGCGCTCTCTTTAGAAGAGAGTTTAAATCTTGAGTCAGTTAAGTCCACTATTCTGCGCATCTATGAACTAGTCCCTGAGGCATATCGGCAGAAATTTAGGAGTCATAGGAAATCACAGAATCAGACTTATACTGAGTTTGCCAGAGAGAAGGGTGTGTTATTTGATAAGTTCTGCCGATAACTTCAATTCTCTGAGAGAACTACTTCTGGTCGAGGATTTTAAAAAGGTACCTGCCAGAGCGCATTGTTGTGTACTTAAATGAGCAAAAGATGCCTATAGATCAGCGCTTCGTCCGGGTGCTGAGGGACACCGCATGTTCCCAGTTGGTACTTTTGGCGTCATCATTGCCCTTTTCTGAACAATCAGCTTGCGGGTTCGGTTCGGTGCTCCGCGGCATTGAGATGGGCTACATTCCCTGTCCCTCGCACCGCACTCACATTCAGTCTGATTTAGTAACGGGGTTCTTTTCTATCGCTGTGTGTGCCGCTCTGCCAATTCAGGGTATCGTACTTTTGTGGAGTGTGGAGAAAGTAGCTTTCATACTAGATAAAGATGTCTTAGTTCGCAGATGGTCCCCTCTCCCAGATACTGATGCTGATTATAATGTTGTGTACCAAGTAGTGGTGCCTGCTGGTTATAGACAACATGTGCTGTCAGTAGCACATGAAAGCAAATGGTCAGGTCACTTAGGTGTCACAAAATGCTATCAGCTTATTCTTAAACACTTCTTTTGGCCAGGGTTAAAAGGGGATGTAGCGAAGTTCTGCCGTAGTTGCCATGTATGTCAGGTAACAGGAAAGCCAAACCAAACAATCCCTGATGCTCCTCTGCATCCTATTCCTGTAATAGAGCCATTCGACCGGGTGATAATAGACTGCGTGGGCCCGTTACCCCACACAAAAAGTGGAAAGCAATATCTTCTTACCATTATGTGTGTGGCGACTCGTTTTCCTGAAGCGATACCACTCCGTAACATTACGGATAAAACTGTAGTAAAATCCCTCATCAAATTCTTCTCTACTTTCGGCCTACCCCGTGTAATCCAGTCAGACCAAGGTACCAACTTTCAGTCAAAACTCTGCTGTTTCCTCTGCTCATCATCCCGAGTCCCAGGGGGCTCTGGAGCGACGGCATCAGACTCTCAAATCCATGCTCCGTAAGTATTGTTTAGAAAACAGCAGTGATTGGGACGAAGGGGTTCCGTTTGTTTTGTTCGCAGCGCGTGAAGCCATTCAGGATTCCTTGGGCTTCAGCCCTGCTCAGCTCGTGTTTGGGCATACACCCGGTGTCCCCCTCAAAACGTTATATGACCAGTTTATGTCGCTCAAATCATCACCGGCCAAAAACGTATTCGATTATGTCAGTCACTTCCGTGAGCGGCTACACATCGCTAATGCATTCGTTAAGCAGTCACTGTCTGGTTCGCAAGAAGTGATGAAGCGTCACTATGACCGTTCTGCTGTAACTCGTTGTTTTCATCCTGGTGATTTAGTGTTGGCGATACTGCCTACACCTGCTTCGGTGCTCTCAGCCAAATTTACCGGTCCGTATGAGGTCCGTGAACGCCTCAGTGACACAAACTACATTCTGAGTACTCCTGAGCGAAGGTGAAAAACGCGCGTCTGTTATATCAACATGCTTAAGTTGTACCAACTTAGAGAGAGTGATAAAAACGGCCCTGTGGGCAAACCAGATCTGCCACTCACTTCCTCTCCTCCCCGGGGCGCCGCTCTGATCGTAACTGATCCTGCGCTTCCACCCGACTGTGATGATCTGCGGCCGCGTCATCCAGTCCAGTTGGGCACTCGACTCCCTAACTCAGAGGCGATAGCAGAGTGACCCGCCCGGCTACAACATTTACCTGCTGAGCATAGACAGGATATAATTCATCTTGTCGAACAATGTACATGCGTGTTTAGTGATCCGCCGACCACAACAACTGTAACACAGCATGATATTGAGCTGACCGACCCGCGTCCAATAAAACAACATCCTAAGCGTGAACTGATGAAAGGGGAAGTGCAATATCTTCTTAACAATGGGTTTGCTGAACCCAGTTCTGGTTCGTGGAGTTCACCCTGTCTTGTTGAGGCTAAACCCTACGACTTCACCCAGAGACAACCTACTTTGTCTGAACTTTGTGTAGTGTATTGTTAACCCTGACTTTAATATTTACAGCACTAATCTGGGACGAAGACTTTTAGGTCAGGAGGGTAACACTTTCACCTTAGAGCTGCCTAGCATTCTACAATCATTTATTGCTGAGTAGCTTAATTGAAGCAGTTGAGGCTATTATTCGATCAAGGGCACTTGTTTATCAAGGGCACGTAAGAGGCCGTAGTCTAGTGAGCTCAGACTGGTTCCTATTATACACCCAGACCATGTCCCAGACCAGGATTTTTTCAGGCCAAAATTTAAACTAGTGACCTTGTCCAGTGTTCAATTTATATCCATTAGGCTGCTGCGGGACCCAAAAAATTGATGACTGCTACATCCACTCCACTTGGTGTTGCAACATTATGTGCTGTGATATGAGAAACGTTTTTTTTCGTTTTGCCCCCTCATTCATAAATAGATCCTCGTGTCTCCATTTCATATTTCACTGGAGGACAATGGAGTGATATTGAGGCATGTCACACAAATCTCCACTGGCAAAGTCTGACATCTAATCTAATCTCGTCCTCCCTCCATTTCTTTTCACTGCTGGTTTAACAGACTATTATGTTTTGAGCATTCGTGGCTTCCGGTGCACAGACCCTCCTGTATCTTATTGAGCGACCTCTCATCCAGGCAGGACACTTGATTTACCACGGCTATGGGTGTCAGGGCGTCTCATAAACCTTCGCTTAGTCATTTATTTTGTTTATACACTTTCTAACGGATCAGAACTTTCCAAGGACTTCGCTGTACTCATACAAGAGCAACAGTTTGGTCCTGGGGGGAAAAAAGAGATAGTTGGGTGAGAGCACAATAATAAGAACCACCAGTTAAATCTTTATATATTCGAATGCGATATCCGTGTCCAGACTGCAGGTGAGACAGGTTTCTCTGCATGTGGATGTTTCGTTATTCATTTTTCTGGTGGCGTATGTATCTGTGCTGAAGCTAAAAAAAAAGGGAGGGGGGGGGGGTATGATTCGTCTCTTTATTCCGATATTCTCTTCTCTTGCTTGAGGCGAAGGCAGCAATACACCAAATGTACACCCACATGCATCATTTCAACAGCACCCCCTTTGGTGACAAGTCCATTCCCACAAGCATTATCCAACATAATATTACACTCCACAATAGCAAGACTGTTAAAGGATGGAGCAATAAAAAATGCCAGAGCAGAAATTTTAATCGCCCCTTCATCAGATCGAATTAATCACATTAACAAATCCATTTTTTCTTCATTTCGTTGCCTCACACAGCCTGTTCAAGAGTTTAATATGAAGCCATTTTTCTTTTCATAAACGTAATGATTAATATTAAGCTGCAATCTAGGTTATAATGTCAGAATTATTTATGGATTTCAGTTGGGGGCCTTTGGCCCCGGCTGACACACGAGTCTAACATATGAGCAACCTGTGCTGTGGTGCACTACCTGCGGTACACAGATGATGAAGTCATGCATTCAAAATCACATTAGCATGGCTTTGACCAGTTTTACATAACGTATCCCTGGATACTGCGGCTCCCACAGGGACGTGAATAAAGCATAAGGCCTTGTGCAGTGTCTTCCTGTGTTCTAAATACCTCCTCTCAACTTTTTATAAATGTGCAGTATTTATCATTTGGAATTCTACCACAAAAACCCCTCTGTGTATTACTGGGGGAAGGCGAGGGAAATGGCAAAGGGAGTACTGGAATAAATTATTCGCAGACAAATCTTTTATTCCAACACTGAGCACAGAAAACAAGTGTGCCAGCTCCCCCAGTAATTCAAGAGGTACTTTTCTTTTGTTCTTCCCTTTGTTTTTCAGTGCGAATGTGGAAATAGAAGTTGCTAAATAAGGCCCCTCCCATTTCCCTACTCCCAGCGAGTTTCATCTGTCTTGCTCTCTCCCACTTTGGCAGCTTCTCTTCAGCAATTGATCATTACCTGTTGTCTGTTCTGTAAGGGCCATAATTTAAATTGCAAGTGACAAAGTCCACACTCCGAGATGGCGAGAGCGTCCCCTCCATTGTTTATTAAGTTTTCCAATTGAATAAATTACCTGCGGCGGCCGCGTAATTGAGTTGACCTTATAAAATAACAAGAGGGATGGTTCTGATGTGGCGCATTCAGCATCACACCTTTGCCCACCTCGCATGACCCTCTCTTATATGGTTTGGACTGGATCACTCTTATTAAGACTTCATTACTGCAACACTATCAACACCTCATCCTCACTCTCCCCCGGCTGCTTCTGGTTTGCTGGAGCAGATGATAGTGGGAGAGGAGGGAAGACTTGGTCAAAGGAATGAGATCGAGGCAAAGGGAGAGAAAGCTCTTTTTATCATGCATCGCCGAAATACGAGTGTCGGAGCAAATGTGGCTGTACTGTAGCGTGGGGTATTATATAATGAGTCACACACTCATATTAACATGAAGTCTCATTTTGTGATTGTTTTTAAATCCTCTGCACGAGCTTCCAAATTAGACAATCTGCTTTCAAATTCACGCCCTTGAACAGTTTGCACATCACTCCTCGGAAAACCTCTAACAATCTTGGCAACATCAGCTGACTATGAACCATATTTTTCCTAGTGGTGACTTGCTTCTCAGTTACACTGTACTATACACAACCGCATGCATGGCCAATTAGTATTTGACGGTTAAACTCGGTGCTAAAGAACATCCTCACAGTATTGGACTAAATGAAACTCAACGGAAAGTTTCCACTGCTGGTGCAGCAGGGATTCAAGCTGAACCCCTGCAGTCAACAGCCCACCTCGTCTAACCCGTGGCCTGTTACCTCCCTGGATTATTACAGCAGTCGAGGACATGCACTCTGAGCAGCTTCTGGGTAAATATTCGAATAACGTGCAGTTGTTCCTCAGTACAGCACGCTCTCTCTGCCAAGCTCGGTCCCTTGATCGCGCCGAGTGTTGCGTCAATTCTGAAAAGTATCGCCGTTTTTTTGAGGAATGATTCGGGGCCCGTCTCTTTCCTACACCGGGGCTTCTAGTGCATGCTTGAATTAATGATGCCCCAGAGGTGTGCTACCGTACAGTGAATGATGCGTAACCTAAAGGATTTTGTTGAGAAAGTGCTAATCACCGCTGGAGGATTTCATTTACTCCAAATCACCATTGAATGTCTCAAATTACCGCTGTAATATGAAGATAATTTAACAACATTCAGAGGTGAACTGACCGTGTGAGGGAGGAGCTTCTCAGCTTCCAGCAGCAAAAGCACTGCAGTGATGCAGATGTTTTGTACAACAAAATGTGTTTGCTGGTTATGTGTCCGTTTTCTCCACTCTGTAGTGTGTGTGTGTGTGTGTGTGCGCATCTCCTGCACTGCTTGTACTGCATGTGTGGGTGTATGTGTGTTAGAGAGAGAGAGAGAGAGCGATATCTTGAGATACCTGGCATCGCTGCTGCCTCTGTTTGTTTGGCTCCAGGCTTTCAGACTGTCAGTGCGAGGGCTGTGTAGTGAAACAAAACATGCTGTCATCTCCGTAACAAGTCTAGCCGCCGGGACATGACACACACACACACACACACACACACACACACACACACACACACACACACACACACACACATCAGTGAGACAAGATGCTAAGGCAGTTGACACTTAGGACCACTGCCACTCATGGGGATATTGGGGAAACTATGAAACATTCCTCTGTGGCGTGTTTTTTTTCTTCTCTGTATTTCTTCAAGCCTTATGCAGCTGAGTCATTTTTGCATTAGCGCATTACATGACGCGAACGTGATGAGATGGATCTACTTGGGAAATGAGCATTGGTGTAGAGACGAGGTATCAACGTGACGTGAGACAAACTAGGAGAAGGTGAAAATTCCTTCTTTTTTTTTTCTTCTTCTTCCTCCTTTGCAATTCTGAGCCAAATTTCCCGTGGTTTGTCTTTGTCCATCTGTTGTCTAAACGCCACGCTCCTAGAGGCACATCAGCCGCGGTCTGTAAGCTGTTGCAGTCGGGAAGTCAAGCGCCTCTTTCAATTACTCTCTTATTGGCTCAGACCTCCCTCCGGACAAGCCAGGCCCAGTGTCACTCCTGCTGGTAATGAGAGGGGATCACTCCCCACGGAGGAAGTGTCTCTTTGGGTTTGCATTATGTGTCCTCCTGTTCTAACTGGACAAATAGGAAGTGCAGGGGGGTTGTGGCTTTTGGCACGCGTGCTGTATGTGGGATCCTTTTCTTCACTTCCATTTACCATTCATCATCCCTACACACATAATATTTCCCTGAGCTCCATCACCCAAGTCAAATCTGTGACAAACTATAGGCACTATTCCTTTTCTTTTTCAAGCCTGACGTGACATTTTGTTCAACCGACCGCCCTTTTTCCCGCCTGCAAGTTGTTTTTCGCTGGCTTGAGCAATAACACGTAACACTAAAAACCTCTTTCCCTGCTAAACTTTTTGCTCTTCCCCAGGGATTGCAAGTGTGTTATGCGCGGGACAGGGCTGGTGCGACGGTGCTGGCGAGAGGGTTGAGTGCGTGTTTGCATTTCCCAGCCAGACAGCTGTACGCCAGCCCAGTGTGAAGGTCAGGGTACAGCCCGGCTAGCAGCAGGAGATGTCACACCAGGACAGGCCATGGCAGCCATGCACAAAATTGCCTCAACAGATCACAGACCTCCACCCATCTGCTGTGACGCCAGATTGGGGGGGTTGCAGAAGGTTGAATTCAGTGGTCGAGCTAATAGCCCTCTGTGAGATTCACCGCAGTGGCATGGGCCGATTTGTAAATTCTTTTGTTCCCCCGCACATTTTTTAAATTTTTTGGGGAATTAATGAAATGCGATTGAAATACTGTGTGATTGTGAATAAGGGTTCCACTCCGAGCACTGAATGATCGTTGGACGGTGTTGTGACGAATAACATTTCATCTAGTGTTAAATATTGTAATATTTTTTAACGTTATTTGGCGATCTAGTAATATGAGTTTATTTACTTTAAAAAATGTAACCTTAGAAATGCTACAAGTAGAAGTATGTCCTGCAGTGTCAGGTAGTAATTCTCACCAGATGTGACAACATGATGACCTGGGTTGTTGCTAGGCAGCACTTTCAGGACAACACCCCAGATGGGAGGTTGTTGGTATAGGCCTAGTTTACCGTCCAGTGGAATCATGTCTTGCCAACTTTGACAACATTTGTCCTGCAGGCAGCCTGCGTCACACCACCACCTGTCAATGTAAACAAATAAATATCACTAGTCTGTCAGTAAGAAAGTGCATAGGGTGTAATTACGGACAAATAAAGAGCTGTTTATGTTTTTCCAAGGCTGCTTGAATGTGTGAACACTCCTCAAAAGCGAAAGTAGTGCATTAGTCATGATGTTTTGAAACAGAAGTGGGTTGAAAATATAATTCAGCAGCACATCATCCACTTTCTGGAACCTGACAAAGTCGGAAACGTGTAAACACCAACATGCTCCACCACACGGATCACAAAAGGGATTTGACTGGAGTGAAGACAAGGAGAATGAACTGACAAGTGCAGAGCAGTGACTTAAGTTTCCGCATCAAAGTTTAATTATGTTCTTATGGTGTGGAAATTATAAAAGTGCTGACCTCTGGCAGAATCTGATGGCTCGCAGTCACACTGCATACAGTATGTATTATTATTATTATATACAGCTTTAAGATTGGTGCGAGGGCTGAACAGAAAGTCTGTGAGCTGGCGCCTTTCTGTCGGCAGTTTCTATTTCTGTTTCCGTTCCCTGTGGCTGATGTGTCCCATCTTGGAGGAGTCAATCTTCCTCACAAAGGAGGAGCCTGCCTTCCCCGGGGACATCGTTTATTCATGTATCAGATTTATTTTTTGCTGCCATGGCCTCCCAGGATTCACACCGCATTTATTACAGGGGGGTAATGAAAATTGAATTCATATGGCAAAGCCCCACATGCATTGTGTGACTTGGGCGCAATGTGAAGGTCTCCTCCCTCCACTATAGCAGGCTGTAACCACAGTTCCAAAGTTGTGAAAGAAATTTGTGGTTTAAAAAAACTTTTTGAGAATAAAAATGTCAATTAAAAAAAAATTATAAGTTGCAGAGGGGAAGAATTTGGGCTGCTGGCAGAAGTGAAACTCATCTGCTCTTTGGAAAAGGGTGATACATCAACATGAAACAGTTGATTGAACAGATGCATTCATCATCTCGTATTTATTTTAGACCAACAAACACAACTAGGAATTTCAAGCCTCTGTAAAGAAAGAAAAACTAATCTTCACACGACTTAATGGACTGAGATTGTCCAAGTGTTTCCCTGTGTCCCAAAGCAACAGATCAGTCAGTTATAGTTTTCATGTTCTATTCACCATGTGTGCTATTGACGGACACTATTGTCCCACAACACAGTGCACACAGGAAGCACATGTGCTGTTCAGAGCTGGAGGTTGTCCAAAGTGATGAGAAGGAATCCATTTTCCATGTTCCATTTAACCAGCAGGCAGCATGGCTTTCTAGTATCAGTTCATGTTGTTAGTATACTGAGGATTATTGATCAGAAATATATATACTACATTTAGCATGTACTTGGGTTTGACTTCCACCATCATTGTTGGCCTTTGAATTTTTCACTGGAAATAGTTATCAAACTGTGACCACAGTGATTTTGCAGCAATTACAAATCACAAAGTAAAGTGAATGAAGTGAAACGCACTGTAATTAGTGCATGAACAAGTAAACTGTGGTCACAAACGTAAAGACTATCAAATCATAGTTTCATCGTCCGGCATGGCAAGAAGAGGGAGAAACAGTAAAAGATGAAGTTGACGTCCCCACGTTATTCATCTGGTTTTCACACCATATTTGGAGGTGGGGAGTGGGCTTGATTGAGAGCTCGTCCCACTGCATGTTACTGCAACCTGCACCTACTGTAGTACTAGCTGTCAATCACGCTGTATCCACGGCCCAATGCATACTACTACTACTTTAATCTAAATGGGAACATAATTTACAAAATGATGCAAATGTTACATGCTGTTTTGAATTAAGACTTGAAACTTGTGATTGAGACCATAAACTCCTCAGGAAAAAGTTTTACTGACGTTATAAATCATATAAGGGGGTAAAGCCATTCTCTCATCGACTTTTATAGAAACTGACTTCTTTTTGCAGCCAGTGGAGTCGCCCTCTGCTGGTCATTTGAGAGCATTCAGGCTTCAGGCACTTGTACATGTGCTTCCCTTTTTGAACCCTATGATTGCTTCCATTTTTATATACAGTCAATGATTCACACACAGAGTCAACGAGGGTAAAAGAGTTAGCAGCAGTAAATGAACAGTTACATTGGCTGTTGTATTAGCAACAGGTATTCAGTTAGTCTGAAGGTCTTGTCCTACTACTCCCACACGTTACCTCCTGTAGCTAGCAAATGCATGCAATTGATGTGTGTGTGTGTGTGTGTGTGTGTGTGTGTGTGTGTGTGTGTGTGTGACAGCTCAGCCTCTTGCTGAACTGAGATTTCAGCAGAAATTCTAGTTCCTTCATTATTTACCCTCTGAATCCCTTTTCCCTTTTCCTCCCGTCTCCCTGTCCATTATGAAAAAAACAAAAATTTCATGGATAAGCAAATTTTTGTGTTAATTTTTTTACAGATGCATCTTCCCAAATTCCCGAAGTATATGCATCCTTTTTCCCCCAGGCTCAATCACACCATGCCTTTCTGCCAAAATATCCAGTCCTGCAGAACAACATTCATGTAGTTACTATGGCAAAGCATCATCATAGTTTATTCAGTGATCATATATTTCTTTGTTTTTAAAATGTTCATCTGCAAAGTAATTAGTTACTATAGCCATCAGAAACATTTAATCGAATAAAAAGTATAATATTTCTATCTGAAGTGTAGTGCAGTAGAAGTATCATTAAATTGAAATACTTAACTTTACTACAGTAAAGTAGAAGTACTTCCTTTTATAATCTTCCACATCATAACCATGACATTGACCAATTACAGATTATGAATTTAATTTCTGGACTGATTTTGTAAAGATTAGATCAAGGATAATAAACAGTACGTACGTACACTTTTACGTTTTCTACAGATCAGAAACATTATTTGTTTGGAGATTTTACATGGCTGAGTTTCATGGTCTGTCTGTTCTCACATGGACAGATGATGGATCCCACTTAATATTTAAATTATTCATTTGTTATTTAGGGGCTACGATGAACACTTGGAAATTATGATTTCAGTGACATTCCAGCAAATGGAATTCACCGGGGGGGGGGGGGGGGGGCATGCTCAACTTGAAACTTTTCAAATATAAAACGGCTGCGTGCCAACTCGCAGATATTAAGCCAGCAGCATGCATAGATTAAAATACACTGACAAAGTAAAGAGAGGCTTCACACTGAACTAGGGAGTCGGGAACAATCTGTCTCTTTCCTCCAATGAGTCTTCATCTCTTCCTGCTTCATCTTCCCGTTCTTGCTCTCCCTGATCGTTTGTCTCCTTTACCTTGAGTATATTTTTCCTTCATCTGTCTCTGCACCGCCATCTGCCGTGCCGTCTGCATGACAGGTTGGCCTTTTTAAATGACTGTTTGTCATTGTGGGAAGCATCAAGTTACTTTGGCGAGCCGTTTGCCCTCGAGTATGAGGCAAAAAGGGACAAGGGGAGGAAATAAGGAGGGAGTGGTGGAAGTGAAGAGAGAGGAGGAGATGGAGGAAAGAGGAGAGGCGCAAAGGGAGGAGACGCAAGAGAACGGCCGGGTGATTTAACAAAATCAGATTTAAAGAGAGAAAATAAATCCTCCATTCGCCTTCAATGGCGGGGTGAGCAAGCATTTTTTCCACGGCGGATACAACAGCAAATTATGAAAGGTAATCTCTGGTGTGAGTGTGTGACACAGTGATAACTTGGGCTGGTGGAGAGGAATCCGACATCCTCCAGTCCAGGAGCAGAGCCAGCCGATCTTATCAAACATGGCTGATGAGGCCTTTGCTGTCGGTGGTTTTTTTTACTCTCTCTCTCTCTCTCTCTCTCTCTCTCTCTACCTCTACCTCTGCCCTCTCCCTCTCTCATTCTTTCAGTCTTACAAGCTCGCAGGGCCCAGCCTGCTGACATGCCTCAGCACAACCACTAAGCACATCCCCAGTGTCTGGTTTTGAGTTCACACTACTGACATTGCCAATTCATTAGTGTCCACTGACGCACAGCCAAACTCTTAAGTCATAATGCCACAAGGCATTATTTTACGTTCCTTTTTTTTTTTTTTTTCTTAGATCTTCCCTTTTTTTCCCTGGCATGGTCTGGAGGACAGAGCAGATTAAAAAAAAACATTCTCTCACACCAAGAAGAGTGAAATGACAGTACGAACTCGCCCGCGCATCTGAAGCTAGTGAACGCCACGCAGGCTCATTTACGTGTGGCTGCCTTCTTCTCAGCCTTTTCAACACTTTAATTAAATTGGATCTGCCTCCTAATTATTCTAATTGCTAAATTATGACTTGATTATGTCACATTACCGCGCTGTGAATCTGAAATGCTCATTTGCTTGACAAACACGGCGGCGACTGCCGCGCGTCTGAAGTGAACATGGGACGGCCTCGGCCGCACACAGAGGAATGCATGCGCCGAGGAGAGATTTATTTTTCAGTTGCTGCTCAGGGTTGGGTGATTATTTGTCTCCTTTAATCACCAGAAGCCCAGTTAATTAGAGATCTTTTCATTTTATTTCAATAACTAATCTGGGAATTGGGGGTCTAGACTTTATAAAGCATGTGCTGTAAGTATATCCAAAATACATTACCGCACTTTTCTTTTTTCTCTCCCTGTGTGTTCACCCATGGGCTACGTTTCCTCGAATGGCTCCTCTTTAAACCACATCAGCTCGAGCCGGATGATGTCGGAATTGGAAACAGGCTCCTGGAGAGGGAGTTGTTTAATGCCATTTAAATACCAGTGTGGCGTGAATGGAAATCTGTGAAGTCCGGGGTGTCACTGCTCACCGTCCACGCGGGGCAGGAAGCAAACCAGGAGTGAACCAGGCTGATGAGCGGCTCAATCATTGGCCAATTATCAGTTTAGTAAAAGGCTGTGGGCGCCAGTGGTCCGTTGTCCTCTGCAAACAGCAATTTGGAATAAAAAGAATTGAATGAACAATAATCTCTCCCAAGATGCCTGCTCAACTTTGAGTCACCTCTGACCCACAGCGTGACCCACTGCGTCAGCTCTACTGCCTGCAGCCATCAGCAGCCCACGGAGAGAAAAATATGTGTGGGTAACAGATGCACATGTATGTGTGCTGGTAGTGTGTGTGTGTGTGAGGGAAAACAACACTGGGAGAGACTCGCAGAACGAAGCAGTTGGGGGGTTACGAACCCTTTGAGACCTCATTAACCAGGGAGCTTTCACCACTTTGTGTCAACTGGCATCATCTGCCGACTGATGCTCGGAGGCCTGCAGTGGCCGGAGAATACGGCCGCCCAATAATTTTTATGATTTTAACCGTAGTTCAGTCAGAAAAATTCTCATCATACTGTAGTTGGTTAGTGAGTCAAAATCAAATCGAGCAGCATGTTGGTGAAGGCTGTCGCGGTGAGCTTGCAATGCAGCGGCAGCAGCGGTAACAGATGCATGCGGTAATGTATATTGACCGCTTTGTTATATGAATGGGTGCGTAGCGGGCACTTCAGATGGCAGATCAGCTGATGATCAGCTCTCGTGGGCGACGTGAATTATTCCTCGCTTGTGCCTGAATTGGGCTCTTTCAGCGCAGGCAGCAGGCGCGGATGAAACGCTTTTCGTCTCCTTCTCATGTTGTTTCCAGGATCAGCAATCCCCACCAGCGATGGAAACTTGCCGGAGAAAGCAAAAGCTGCCTGACACGTAGGTACATTTTTGAGAAGGAGTCCACAGCACCTCGAGGCTCTGCAGCTATACGCCTCCAGCAACAGAACTCCCCCTTAACGCAGAGGTATACCTTATTATTTTTTTCTATAGTTATGCTCAGCCAACCCAAAGCGCTTGGCTAAAGTTGGGATAACATTGTGGACATGGTCGAGGATCATTCCTGATTATTAGTAATGGTACCAAATTAGTTGGAGAGATCTGGGACAATGTCTCTACAATGTAGTCTGGTAAGAATTATATTGATTCGACCAGAATCAGGTTGAGAGAGCAAGAGCTGCAACTGTCAAATGCTGCTTTTACTACACACCTTTCCCTGCATTTTGACAAAAATGTCCGTCTTAAATTACGTTGGGTTTTTTTCTGGCTTGGCGGACGGGTTGGGTTGCTGGTGGCTGATCAGATGGGGAAGCTGTAAGAACATGATGCAATTTTTTTTCCCCCTCATCCCCTTGAGCCGCCAGGCAAGTTTCTCGGTGGCGCATGAAGCCAATTTCACAAAAGGAAAGTCTTGTTTTGTTTGGTTTTGTCCGAGCACTAACTCACATTCTGCACACAGACTTTGACTCTCACAAACTCATTCCATGACTGCCATTTCCAAAGCAGATCTTATCACTGCTACGGATAATTCAATGTAAAAAAATAAATAAGTCCCATTCTGAAACATTTTCTTTTATGTTGAATATATTGTATTTTTCCACAATCATCTGGCGACCCCCAGAAATTATCTTGCAACCCCCAGGTCGAGAATCACTGGATTTTTGAGCAGTACCTGAAGTTCAGTCAGATTATCTAAAGCCAACTTTTTTGATGCACCCGAATCGTCAGCTTGCACAGGTAGACCAAGTGCGTATAAGTAGAGTAAATCAAATCTATAAGGTCAGTATTCATTTACTCAAATGAGCCCTTCGTTTCCCCCTCCTCGTGAGTTTGGCTAACCTTCAAAGCTGCCTGGTCCTCTGACCGCCCGTGTGTCTTGTCCTGTTTGCAATGTCACCACGTTCCAAGAAGGTGGTGAGCACACAATATATCATGACAATAAAAGGAGACGATGGCCAAACATACTAAAAAAATAATATCTAATCACTATAAATCTAATTGTCTTTTTAATGGCGTATATACACAACCTTTAAAAAAAAGAGTGTTGATAATCATTCCGACTATCGTGTTCAAGAAGGAGCCTGGGACTTTTGAAGGGCCCACACTTGTTGCTCTATTAAAATAGTCGGCACGTGATTTATCTAAGACACGAAGCCCTGCGTCTTTGAACAAATAGTGGAAATGTGGCTCAGACAATGTTTAACCTTGACAGTGGGTTTTACATAACGCAGGAGTTGGATGTGATTAGACCTTTGTTACATTTAATCACTTGCCATTAGAGATGGAACAGGAGGGACGTTCATAAACATTTCATTTGCCGAGACCAGACGGTTGTTTTTGTTAGCAGGTTCTGCACAAAGAGAAGACCCCGGCGGAATTAATGCACCCTGTTCGGCTTTTTGCCACATCCTTCAAATTGAGCAGGGTTAATTTTGAAGTTAAGTAAACATGTCGGCGCACACTCAAGACTGTGATGGCTCTGTGAATTTTCCATCCGACACACAAACCTGAAAGAACCAAACGCCTTGTGCGAGTAATCGCCGACTTCATCTATTGCTTCTGTCTCATGTTCGCTCTCTGAGGAAATTGTATTTTCCTTGTTGCCACAAGCTGTGATTTTTCTCGGAGAGGACGGATTTTCATGTTAATTATTCTTTTTTGAAGATTTACTGATACTCTCTATAGTGATGATGGCTGTGAACAAAGTGATTGCACAAGATTTCACTCCTCTTTTTTCTGGTGTGATGACATGATTTGTATTCAGCCGTGTATGGGGCTCGTAATTATGGAATTTTCTCGTGAATGACTTCTGAGAGGAAACAGCGGAAGGATGCCGGGATGCAAATTCCGTCGGTGAAGTGATGAATTCAAATCGGGGAAATCAAATACCGCCACAGTTCTTTGAGTCTTGATTTTGTATCTTCTTCCCCGAGCTCACACTGACAGCATAAATCTCACTTGGTGGAGTTTAAGGCCAAGGACAATATTGAACAAGCGTCCATGGCAGAGTGACAGATTGATCTACCGTGAACATGATACACATGTAACCACGCTATTCATCTTCTCACTCTGTCAGCGTATTAAGATGCAAGGTGTGTTTGTCATGCCCTGGTAAATAAACTTTTATTGCATCAAAGCCTCAGGGACTCATCTGAATATTTAAAATCTTTGGATGAATGCACTGATTTAGTAGCTTTGAACACCCCCCCCCCCCCCCCCCCTCAGGGTGCCGACAAGAATTTATGAAAGTTAGCTTCAGCTGATCATAATTAATCATTGAAGTGACAGAAAATAGATGTTTGTTTGATGGGGGGGGAAAAAGTGAAGAATGTCTATCTGTTTTGTGTTAAATTAATTAACATGTAGCAGAGAGAGACTTTATCCAGAGAAAATATTATTCTTTTTCATCTTTCAGCGATCTGCCCCAAATGCTAACGAACCAGAAGAGGTTATAATATTATCATGCTCGCTTCCATAAATGTTATTTTTTTCCCATTTGAGTCTTCTAGTTTGAAAGAAAAGTTGTTCTGCACACTGGCGTAATATCAAAAATGTACTTTTTGGTGATGGTGGGTTCAAAGCAATATCAAAACCTCAATCCATCATCAGTACCTTACACCTCCGAAAAAAAACCCCATATGAACTGAGGAGGATATTGATCATGATACCGGCACACAACGAAAAATCTGTGTGAGGTCAAGAAGAAAAAGATCCCTCCGAGGGACCTCCAATTCCCACAATCCCCGGTTAACCTGAGCATCAGCACAAAGTGAAGCGGCTCTCAAGGTCAGAAGAGACGCCTCTACCTACATAAATCATGAGAGGAGTCTTCACAAGAAAAAACCCGAATGCCCATAAGCGTCACTCAGCCTGCCAGTGTGTAAGCAGTTTTTTTTTTCTCTCTCTCTCTCTCTCACTGCTTCCTCTCAAAGGCATCAGTGAGATTTTCTTCTCGGCTTTCTTTTTCTGTTTCTCACAATTCGTCTATTCTATCTCCATGTTTGTTCCAGGCTATCCAGTGAAGCCGGGTGTACAGGCCTTTGTGCACAGCTGTTCCTATCTTCTCATCATCTCTCCTTGTGTGTACTGTGTTAAAACCCCTCTAAGTGAATACGCACCTCGCGTAGAGGAGCGAAGCCGCTGCTATCAAAGTGTGGCCAGCCATCTGGGGGGAAAGGGGCAAAACAGAATAAAAACCACAAATTCCCATATTTGCTGTTAAAAATGTCGACGTAAAACGTATTTTTTGTCACAAATGGTTTCAGCTCATCTTAAATAATCCGAAGGAGTCTACGTTCTTAAGAGCCAGTTTGCGATCGCAACATTTATTGCCACCATTAAGCAATCCTTCCCACTCAAGTCTGCCGATAAATGTGATTTTATCAGTTTCAAATGTCACCCTCAAGGGGGGAATCCAATCTTTTGCAGACTGCAGAGTAGAGTGAAGACGAATGTTGACAGCATATAAAGGATAAAGCTGGCAACGTACTATACTTTTAGTTAACACTTCGGGCGGCTGCGGCTCAGGAGGTGGAGTCGGTCGTCCACCAACCCAAAGGTCGGCGTTTTGATCCCAGCTTACCCCAGTCCGCATGCCGATGTGTCCTTGGGCAAGACACTTAACCCTTAATTGCCTGTGGCTGCTCTTCTGGCAGAGTATGAATGTGATGGGGGGGTGAATTGCAGCACCATAAAGTGCTTCACTAATAGACAGTTATACCTTAATGTTAAAAAAAAACTGTTACTTTGCAAAACAGCTGGGCACTGTAGTTTTTAGCATATACTGTATATATATATATACATATATATACGTGCGTGTGTGCATTTTTTAGAGACTATTTTTTGCGACGGCTTAATACACATTTGGTGCTCTAGTGCGGGGGTTGCAAACCTGTTCGCTTCATCGGTATGAAGCAGTGTCTCCTCATGACCTCTTGTTACATGTCTAAAGCTGTTTTCAGACATGAGAAAGATTGTCTGACAAACGGAAACATTTAAGGAAAATGCGGAGAGCAACATTTGCGTTCTCGCATACAGGCCCTCCGTAGCATATCAGGAAATGTCTGGACTTCAGTGCATGTCTGAAAGCAGCTTTAGAGTTACAGAAATTATGAGTGACTGCTTGATGAGATTATTTTTTAGAGGCCTGAAACTATATAGCATTTCTCAGGTTATTATCTAACCCCCTCAACACATTAACTAGTGTTTAAAATCACCACACCACCATCATAACCCCACGTCCCAAACACCAAGGTCGGGAATCATTGTTCAAGTCATTTACAGCAGCAGGATTGTAAATGTGCAGCCGACTCGAAATAAACTCTCGTGCCCGTGTTCATCGTAATTAAAAAACATGTCACCTAGTGCAGCGATGCAGCACGTTAATGTGTTTTTAATAGTCTGTGGACAACAATGGAGCTCTGTGGCACAGAGGAATGAGCTGTATCCGGCCTGTGCTGCACAGACCTGTTAGCTGGATCGCTTTGTTGCTGGTTTCGGTCTTTTCAAGGGATTTGTTATTAATAAGAAAAACTAAATAGAGAATATAATTAATGTATTTTTTTATGAAAATGTCAACTTTACAGGAAAAACATGATTTCCCCAATGTGGATAAATTAAGGATCTTATCTTACAGATATACTCATAATTACATTGGCTACATGTTATTAGACCTTTTTATCCATATACCATAATAAAGACCATATATACAAATAAAATATTTCATTATTACTATCATACTATTATTATTGTTATGCTATACTATTATATCATACATTACTACAACTGAAATACTATACTATTCTCCAATTATACAACTAAACTACATTCATTTATTCCATTACAAATATAATTTATAGTAGGGCAATTTCTTTGTGTACTATTTTTACAACTGCGATTTTACAATAATGCAAATAATACATATTTAATAATAATAATTATATATATACATGTTTTATATAGCGCTTTTCTAGACACTCAAAGTCACTTTACAAATAAATACCTTAAAAAAAACATAAATTCAGAAAACAAAACACTCGCTTACATAAAATACAAAGTACAGAACAGAAAACACAAAGTGGCAGTCATGTAGTCTATGCTTTCTTAAAACCAGGTGGGTTTTGAGTTGAAACTTTTAGGTATACAATTGATTTTATCTATTCATCCACTATATATAGAGAGAGAGAGAGTATACAATAAGAGTGGCACAGCACTATACAATGTATACTATGTAAAGTATGTATATACATATATTATAGATAGTTAAATATATAGCACATATGCTATATATTAAGACTATATTCTATACTTGTGATCACAGTGATCATGTGGTGATAACTACATTGCTGACCACCGTTTTGTTCCATTTGCTGTTATCTAATGTATATGTTTTATATGTTGTAAATGTATGGTTGTATGTGTTGTTGCACTATTTTGGCACTTTGGCCTGGAGAGGTGACATTTGGTGCAGGCGTATACATTGTATGAGGATGAACAATGACAACGAAACATGAAACCAGAACTTTAAATAAAGTTGGTCTGCCTTTGACTTTGATGATCAATGCACTGTTTCTCTTCTGTATGTCCTGAAATGGGCGCTCACTTGCTTGCACGTTGTAGTCCAAGTTTCTCGCAAAGGCCCATTAGCTGTTTCTTAATCATGAGTCTTTGATGCACCTTTTGAGAGAAATCGCTAATTAAATAGTCGATACCTCTTTTTCCAATTCCTGAAAATCTGCTCATTATTGATCCACCCACCATCTCTCCTGTTGTGAACCAGATGCATTTCTCTATTGATCCCGCATCAAACTGTGCGGTGTACCGGCACAGTATTTTTTTTAAATCTCGGGCTATTACGTATTGATTTGAAAAAAAGCTTGATAGCGATATCGGGCTCACGTTGGCATTAATTGGTACACTCATAATGGAAAATGCATTTGTTTTCATTACTTTATCCCAAGTACCGCAATTTATTACGACTACCTTCTGATAATTGCTTTCCCCTGTCATCAACAGCATCATCGCTTTCCTGAAGGTGTTTGAGATGTTCAAGTCAACAGCCACCTCGGTGTTAATTCATGCCTGATTAACATGATTTCTATATATGGCTCCTACTTCAAGGTAAACCCATTGCGGTTTTGACACAGAGGTGCTTTGTTGTTAGGAAACGGGTGGGGGGGGAGACCAAAAAAACCCCACAAAAACAAAATTCTATTCCTGTCGAGCGACAACCCTCTGCAGTCTCATGGATGTCAGAAGTTGAATTTACAAGATGAAGGCGGTGAGCTCACTGCCGACACGGGGCAACTCTCTCCTGACATATGGGTGAAAAATAAACGGCAGCAGCTCAAAGGAAAACGCGCAAGCTCAAGTAAGACGTTTGGAAAGATGTCCACCATTTCTAAATGACAGTCGGAGCTCTGTCACTTTATTCTTTCTGCAGTATCTATTTAGCCGTGTGTTTATATCTTTGGTCCATATCTTGTTATATATTTCTTTTTTCTGACTAGCTACAGTGCACCTGCACCTGTTTGTGCCAATGCATCACACTTCACTGCCAGTTTATCGACTACACGCACGTGTTGGAGGAGGGAGCTGTTACAATTTAAATTTTTATTTTTTACTTGAAGTTCTTTGATTGTAATTAGTCCTTTAACTTCACACGCACAGGTTTACTATGTGTATTGGCCCCGATTCCCAGCCGGAAGTCCGGTTTCCTCACATTCTTTTCCCCGTATCCTCATTAAGTCAGTGTACGTTTGAACTGTGGAGTTAACATGAAGTTTAACTTGTGTATTTAAGAGAAGTCCCTGCGTATGAATCTGTAATGAGGTTCCGCACAGCCTCATCTTATGAATATGCCTACTTTAAATCTGGGAGACTTCCACACTGCTTGGGAATCTTTCCCGGCAAAGCGTGTCAAGCATCACAGCGTTCTGCTGCACCGAGACAACTGATGGAGAGACACTGCTAATGTATTCAAAAGAGAACAAGCAAGACACTGTCTGTGATGCTGCATGCGCTGTATGTTCTCTGCCTCACCGGCATCTGTATCAGCAGGTGGTCGCACAACGAGGTGGAAACTCACAGACATGACAACTACTAAACTGATTGCACGTCTGCAGTACCTTCCATCTCTTACAACGGTCTCTATAATATTCAGATGCCGCTATAGGTTGTGGAGCAGTTTAGATTCCTTTCCTTCCTAAAATGGTGGACTGTAAATACAGAGAACTATGGAGTAAATATGGAGTCAGTTTGGACATTGGTGTTGTGATCATCCACAGTCACAGGGTCAGCGATTCTGGAGAGAAATGTTAATGTTGGTTTTTCAAATGTCTTTTTTTTTCTTCAATGCTTTAAAATCCACAAAAGATATTCACTTAATTCTCAATTTGGTATAAAGGCAGAAATCTCTCTAGACCACATAAATAACTGTTTTGTGTTCCCTTTAATTTGCGCGATTTGATCCTTTAATAAACCCGGTTCGCATTCGCAGCATTTCAACTCAAGAAAAATTAGTGTAATCTCAGGTTTCATTTCCTCAACATGTCATTCAACCTCACTTGAAATAATAAAAAAAAAAACGGAGAAAACAGATGATACGTATCTTATGGTTTCCAAAGGGTCCTGATTCTTTGAACATTAAATATTTTTAGGATTAACAGGAGACTTTCAGTTCCATTAATCTATGGAAAATCACAAAAATAAACCTTGTTGTCACCCTCCCTCTCTCTCTCTCTCTCTCTCTCTCTCCCTCTCTCTCTCTCTCTCTCTCTCTCTCCCTCTCCCTCTCTCTGCATATGTGAGAGAGAGAGAGAGAGAGAGAGAGGCTGATACTGTGCCCAGGTGATGAATGACCAACAGTGGATAAAGTACACAGCAATAACCTCCAGGCAATCCGGAGCACACTTGGGCACAGGCCAGTGAATTTATCATTCAATTGTCAGAGGATTTTTATCAAGTGTGTTTTTCTCCCCGTGTCTCTGGATTTATTTCACCATTTGTAAAAGTCACTGTGAGTCAGCATTTGACAAGTGTCATTGCAGCCGATACACGGCAAAGTTACTCGAGGCAGAGTTCAAATCCATGATTGTTTCCCCCCCGAATTGAACGGTGACCCAAAAAAACAACAATTGGACATGGCATTTTGAAAAATCCCATTAATTTTGGGGAAATTGTCAAATTTTCAAAGCTGTCCACAACAGACGTGCATGAGTGGCACCGAGGCCAACAGTGTGCTGCAAATAAACACATGACCTCGCTCGTTCTCCTCTCTCCGCTTAGACAAGTGGAATGCGTAGGATTTGGCGGCTTGGTGTGGGAGGCACAAACCCTGCTGAGCCCCGTGGGCTATGAACACTCATCAGCACATGGAGAGCACTTCACTATCTTGAAGAGAATACACACACAGACACACACACACACACACACACACACACACACACACACACTCCCCCATTTACACAAATGGGTCTACAGCAGTGGAAAAGTTGCCTCAGCGAACCGCTTGTTTATTTCTCTGGAGCAGGCTAATTGTTAATCATTTCCTTTTTAATTGTGGTGGTGGGCCCGGCCCTCGATCTGCGGTGGCAGGCCTCCCAAGGATGGCGCCGTGGCGCTAATGTGATGTTCAGTTTAGTCTTGCAGCAGCGGTCTGTCCCCCCAGCTGCCGCTGAGCACAGCGTGATGTCAGCCCTTGAGGGACGTTACCGGGCCAGCCTCTCGGAGGCGTGATGCGTAAGCTGCTCCTCTCTGGAGGCGGGAAGCCTGGTTCTCCGTCTTACCAGGCCCTTGCATCTCTCTCCGGGGGCTTGGCAGTGCCCATGTGGGGGTGGCAGTGATTGATGATGCCCACTCCATTTAACACACTGTAGAAAGCCAGCGGCAGATGGGGATCTACAGATGTATGCTTCGCTGCACAGCTGCACAAACCCAGGTCTTGGGGAAGTTAGCACAGTATGTCAGAATGTGATGTTCTACAAGTGCAGCGGATCATGTTGCCATCTTCCTGCATATAGAACATACTATTGAACATGTATCATCCAAAATGGCATTTGTCAGGGAAAGGGTATAACTAATGATTCATACTTTATCACTTAAGGGAAAAAGACATGGAGCCTGTTTAAATATTATTCCACTTAGCTAGTTTTTTCCCCCCACCCATTTTCAATGCATTACGTATGAAATTCAATGCATGAGTATTATTCAAGCATGAGTATTCTTATTATGCAGCTACACTGGACTATTATCACTTTGTGTTCATGTCATGTAGTGTCGTGCCATGTCCGGAGAGATTGCAGCTGTGCTGTAGGTTACTGCTTGTTCATTCTGGAGATATTTGAATCCCCTCCCTTCCTCCACCGGTTTGATTTGACGTATTAATCTTATCGACTTTACAAGAGTGCGGATGTGAATAACCTAATCGTCCCAAAGTTATTTTCATGCAAAGGGGAAAAGAGGGTAGGAGAAAGTTATTTGTCGGTCTGCTGAAGTGGGAGGAAGTCCCGTTTAATTGGATTTTGATGTGCTGCGTTGTCATGGCACCCAGATCCCATCCTTATACATGAACGTATGTGTGCGTGTGGTTCCGTGCATTAGTGTGTGCATGCATGTGTGTGTCTGTAAGTGAGAGACAAGGTGTGAGAGGACTGGAGACAGAATGACAGACAGACAGGACAACTAAAGGGGGGAAAGGAGCTTTCATTAAGAGTGTTGAGTGATGAACGTACAACCAGTGATGTTGATTGAGAGAAATTATTCTTGTGGCCATTTGTCATAACGGGCGCTCAGGCTGCAGCTGCTTAAGTGGCCACAGATCTCTCAACCAGTGGCAAGTCAGATCACAGCCAAGAGGTTTAGAGCATGTGTAATGAAGGGACACAAAGTCCATCTGCATCTCAGTCTGCTGTGATGCTTTGATGTGGCATGTGCTCCATCTCGATTTCTCTCCAAAGCCGACTCTATAAAAGCACAGATTAGCAAGACACACACATCGTTTGTATGTGCTGGATGAGGAGCGTGCACACAAAACTCCTGAGCATATTTTTAACTCTTAACTAACTGGTGTAGAAAACATTTGAACTATTTAAAACCATAGCTTGGGAATATAACTATTTACACACTTTGTTACTGCCGAGCGTGTCTTACCTCACTTCAATGGAAAGGTGAAAATGATGAAAATGACAGCAGCTGTATTTGTTTTATTTTTTTAACCACTAGGGGGCAGTAAAAAAAAGTTACACTGGACATCAAATAATTATTTGGAGTCTTGTTTCCAGTATTCTGTCAAATTTTAGCTCAGTTTTGGTCTCCACCAACACTTTATCTGTCCCTGTAACCACTAAATACTCAATGTTCACCATCTAGCTAGTAACTATATCAGTCTGCTGTTTGGTGCTTCAGGAGGTACGCGCATACAGTAAGTTTAAAAACGGAACCAAAAAGTGGAGCTGAGGGGAACTGCTGAGAGATCGTCAATAACGTCCTCCGATTGTGTTGCTCTAGCGACAATTGCAAATAGCAATGTTGAACCATTGCCATAGGAATATTGATCAGTGCAGCTTTAAGTAAGTATATAAATAAATAAGTATTATTAATAAGATTATATAAATATATAAAATCATACTGTGGTGATAGTTTATCCACCTAGATTCTTCCAGCAAGTGTGGGAATTCAATTTTTTATGACCTTCATGTTATTGTGCTTTGCTTTATTTCTCCTGTCCCATCCTCATTCCATATTATTTGGTTGAAAATGAAGAAGGCCTTTAAATTTTAATCCAAACAGCCACCTTCATCTTGAATAGTATGTTTGTGTATGAACAGCTCGCAAAACTGGTACCAAGCCCTGACTAGGCCAGATCACTGACGCTAATGGAGCTGCGAGCACAATGTTGTGATCACTGGGAGAGGAGAAAATACCGCAAGTATTTAATTCTCTTCAGAAACACTGTTGACTTAATTGCCGGTCCCGTTCCGCAGAAACGGAGCCATTAGTCTATAAATCCGGCCAGTTGCCAGGGACGTTAAGTGCGACATAAGGACAAGATTAACCATCTATTCTCAGAAGTACCGAACTGAGTTACAGTTGAGTGTGAATGTAAACACTAATATTGACATGGGGAGCTCTTGTAGCTTAACTGTGCCCAAGGGAGCTCTAGCCAATCCAGTGGCTCTCACAGACACACAGAAATCTTGCATCACAGAAAGCATCCCACTTTTACGAGTGCGAGGTGTTTGATTTTGAGAGGTGCTCCCAAAGCAGCCAGCAGACACTCGTAAAATAACTTTCTGGAGTCATAATGTGGAAATATTGTTGTTTGTGTGATGGAGGCAACAACGGAGGACGGTTTTTAAAAGCGACAAAATGAGTCTCACAGGGTTAAATAATTTACTGCGACTCTGTTTTCTCGTGTGATGATTTACAGTGCGCTCCGTATCATTTTCACGTCGTATAATTTCTTTTTATATTTTTAAAAATAGATAAGGGAGCACCTCAGCGAGGCGCGCGAGCGCTCGGTTCCCCGCGACGTAGTCGACAAGAATCTGGAGCATCCAAATTTAGTCAAACGAAACCCAGGGTTAATCACTCAGGATGCAACGCAGACACTCACACATCTGTTGGAAAAGAGAGGGCGCAGTGGCTTGCATGGAAAATTAATTTGCTCCCCAAATAAATAGAGGGGAACAGTGAAATTACTTTCCAATCTCTGAGTGAAGAAAAAAAAAAGACATTCTTTTCTCTTTTTTGGGGGGGAGCAAGCTAAAAATAATGTTGAAGGAGGCACAGCAGTATTGTCCGCAGAGCTTGCCGCCTATCGACGGGCAAGGAGAGTTTTGTCAAATTCACCACCTTTAATTCTAATCGGCTTCCATCTCATTACTCGTTTGCTTCGGAGAGATTAATTGGTGCACATGCGAAATCTTAATAGTATTTCGTGCTGAAAAAAATCCAGTTTCAAAGGTACGGGCGACTGGCTGGGCTATATTAAACTAGGCTGCAGTGCAAATGCTGTAGATATTAACCCACATCAAATGAAGGTTTAGTGCTGGCCAAGGAAGGCTTAAGTGGCTCATAAAAAAGAAAAAAAAGAAAATATTTGGACTTCGAAGCGCCGTAACGTGGACATGAGATACGGCGGTGGCTTTTCTGCGAGGCCGCAGCTCTGTGAGCTACCTCTGCAGTTGAAAACGTTTTTCTGGAGATCTGAGGGTCTGTGAGTCTGGACCTGCTGACCTGGAGCAGTGTGATAAACAGTTGCGTTTACGTGAAATTCTCTAAAGAAAAGTCTTTAAATTGAGCAAAAAATCCTGCCTGCTAATTGTCAGGGACGAGGGGTTACCTTGAAAACACTCCTCAACCCTCACTTCACATTAAGGCTAACCCATACAGAAGAGTGAAGAGAGAATGAAACAGACTTCACTCCCGGGAAAAAAAAAAACTTAAGACAGGCTCCTTCGGGAAGAGCCGTGCCCATTCATCTTTAATGTATCTCCACTTGTGCTCCGAGGCTCCGAGGACCGACGATGGAGAACAGACAGAACGAAAGAAGAGTGGCAGAGGGAAGGAGGAAATGTGGAAGGAGAAAACGGAGGACGAGGGGGCCAGCTTATGGGGGGATAGTGGGGACCACTGTGAATGACTGATGAGCAGACGGGGCTGTTGGGGTGCGTTCGCCAACCAATGGAAATGGACCAATCCATCCTTTTCACTGAGCTGGTGAGATTTTCTGGGGAACTTTTCAGTCTGTTCACTGACCAGTTTTTCAAGAAGCAAACACAGTGCAGGAGTTTGTGCCAAAATGGGATCCAGCCAACTGGAGTCTCTCCATCACCTCTCCCTTTTTCAATCTCCTTCTTTTCTCTCTCTCTCTCCCCCAATTCCCATCCTTTTCCCCTCGCCCCGGCTGTCTGTCTGCCCATCTGTCCTTTTGTCTTTCTACATACCTGTCCATCTGACTGTTGTTTGGTTAATTTGCCTGGATCAATCTGTTCTCTCCAAAATGTCCACACTCATCTCCTGTGTCATTTCCCCCTTGACCACCCACTCTCACCAGTGTAATTTTCCCTCCAAACTCACCTTCATTCATGCTGCATCCTGATTACTCTTTTTCCCTCCCTCTCGGTACCAGTGTGTTCCCTCCACCGGGCTGCCGCTCGTTTTTGCTGAACACAGAGTGACCCCTGCTGGTGGAGGATATGCTCACAGGTGGCATCTTTCCCTCCTCTGGGGCATGGGGGGGACCGGGGGCATCAACCGTGAAATCAGCCTGGCTTTGGCTACACTGTGACAGACACTCTTGTGCTGTCTCTGGGCCATATTTCCCCCCTGCACTCCCTCCTCACTTGGGAAGTAGCACCAGTCAGCACCAGTGTCCTTTGCTTCAGACGTCGCCACAGTGTTTTCTCCCTCTGTTTTTTTTTATAACTGCAGCTGACAAAGGCATACGACTGTAGTTGCTGGGATTCAGTGCTTCCTGTGGAACAGTGGAGCTCCAAGACTGTCTGGTGGTTTTTCTTTTTGCCTGGGCTCCATGAAATACTTCTGATGTAGTTCAGTGCGAAGTGCACAGCAAACAAGCAAAACAAGCTGCATTTAGAAATACTATGAAGTAAGATAATGTATTTGCAAATCATTAAAATGACAAAGATAAAGGTTATTATTTGTTTTGTTCTGGGTCTTGTATAATTACATGATACTATAGCAAACTATTATTATTATTTTACCACATGTAATAGATAGATACTACAATGTATCATATTCTATAAATGTATTTAAATTCAAGTAATTTGTACTACCTACAGCAATCAAATCACTTGTGTGAAGTAAAAAGTCCAAATCTTTATTACCATCCACTGGAATATAATAAATCTGAAGTGTTCAGTAGCATTTAAAGCTACACTGTGTAATATGTAAAAGAACCTTTCACAGAAATTGAATATATTGTCCATAACTATGTGTTCATATATGTATAATCACCTGCAACAAAGAACCAATGTTTTTTCGCCAACTTTGAGTGAGTTAAATATAGTAACATGAGGTGGACCAGGCCTCTGTGTGAGCGGTGCGCCACCATAAAGTGTCCCCTGTCGGTTGCTCAGTTGGTTGCAGTCTGCAACTTTACCACCAGATGCCGCCAGAAAATGACACGCTGGGGCTTTAATGTAAACATGTACCTCAAATTATACAGCCCTTTTAAATATATACTTGTAGATAATCTCACCTGACTTCCTCTCAGTCATATTGTTGAGTGTCTTTCAGCTCATAGTTGTTGTTTAACCGTCAGCAGTTTTACCCCGTTGGTTCATCTCTCACCGTTTTCATTACATGTGTTCCCTCTACCAGTGTTTTCTCCATTTTTGTGCATTTTCAAATTGCGCATCAACAAGAGCAGACATGCCGGAAATTCAATAAAGACTTTAAAAATATTGCAAAACAGTTTTTTTACACTCAGGTGAGGTGGAAAAGTTGATGTATTGATAAAAGCAAACTGTGACTCACTGCACACACAGCAAATGAATCATGATGTACAAGAAGCATTTGACCTTAAAATTTTTCCCCTCATCGTTCAAAAACTATATATCAACAATATTAAAAAACTTTACCATTCAATTCTTGTGGACCATTGTCTGGTTTGTCATGTAGTGTCAGGTTTTACTAGGTCATGTGACAAGTGGTTTTCTCCAAGCCAATTTTACCAGATTGAAACCGCAGTGACTCATTCATTCTGAACTGCAGCGGCTTCCCGAGAAATAAAGTTAATGTCATTGTATTTATCTGTGGCCGCTCTCCGAAGTCAAAACAGAGAGAAGTGAATCATCTTAAACTCTTTTTCTCAAACTCTTAAGTTATGACACAGCCAGCAGAAATTCCTTTGAAATGTGGAGCGCAGTGTTCCGGGCTGTCTACAGTAAATTAGGCGTAATTGGGTTTCAGTGCAGGAAAAAAATGTCAAGCGTTTGACTTCCAGTCGAATTTGTTCAGGAGGGAAAAGAATGAATAAGACATGCAGATGGGGGATGTCAATATGAACTATGGTTTTTCGCTTTGCTTTCATCGTTCACCAAAGGCGTCACGACGCTGCCGTTTCTCTTCAGGGGGGGATTCAGTCGGACAAGTGAAATAGATGTACGCTTGAAATCGGCGATGAGAGGTTTTTCTGTGAGACTCACCTGGTTTGTTTGATGAAATCATGTTCGACCGCCTTTCTATTAGGGAGGGATTTACTCAAAGTTACACAGGGGAAAACTTAGGTGGGATTTCACACAGAGATAATTCATTAGAGTGCCGTTCACCTTGGAAGTAAAATTTCACCTCGGACGTGAACTGGAGAGTCTCTCAGAGGGAGCTGCAGCCAATCACGCTCAAAGCTCTCGCGTCGTATCCGGTCGCCAGATGAGCCACTTTATCGTCACGTGATTTATTTCAGGTTTCATTTGACGAGGCTGACCCTTCGCCCCCAACAGCCACAGAGAGGACCGAGTTATAAACGTCAAGCGTGAGATTCTGATTTAGGGCAGATCCAAGTGATTAAAACTTAATTGCTGAAATGTGTCATGGTGGCTCGTTTGGTTGCGGCGGACGGGGCAGTCATTTTCGGGCCTGACTTCAAATAGCACGGCGGCTGAGTGACTCACGCCGCGAGGCCCGCGCTCACGCGGTGCCGCTTTATTTACTCCGCAGAAGTCTCAGAGATGACCCCCTGGGGGAAATAATTAAGGTGGAATCAGCATTTCATAGCTGTACGTGACGAGCATATTAAGACAATTTACGCTCTTCAGGAAAGGGAGCGGGAGAAAATGCTGATAACCGGCGTTAGGCAGGTTTAAATTGTGAGGCATAACAGACAGTTGTGAGCATTCCGATGCGGCTTATCCCCCGGCTGCTGCTTACACGGGATAATTAGGTCCAAATCTGTAGCTGGAGGAGGAAGCTGGTGGAGTGGGAATTGCACACACTCAATCAGCCTGTACTTTTTACCGTATTGTTAAGCACTTGAGCTATTTTCTCCGGTCCTGTCACAGGGGAACTAACAGAAGTCTTTACCTACTTTTTTTCCTCTTTTTTTTCCCCCTTTTGATTTGTCGAGCCAATATTCAAATCCACTTGTTTATGTGTCGGATCACGCTGCTCCATTGGCGATAATGTATGCAATCGTTCCCGCTGCATTCAAGAAGAGGAGTTTTTCCGCCTCCTGCAAACTTTGAACTGGGTCACGGTAAAGAACCCAGAGGCCATTTCTCTTTGCGTAAGTGCTGCTTTCATGCCACGCCAGTAATAGTGCAGATACTCAAGTGAAGTTTATTCTCATGTAAAATCGTGACCCCCCCCCCCCCTCTCTCTTCTCTCTCGCTCCATGTGTATTGAAATACCACACATTCAACCATTGTTCAACCAGGCCTAGATACCAGTCCCGGTTGACATCCAGTGTCAGTGATGCCATTCACTCTCTCTTTTTTTATACAGTAGCTGCTGCTTCCGTTTGTCTGGTGTTCTACATTATATCTTTTACAATGGACAAATGTAATTGTTTGTAAAAAATGTTGGGGCTGCAACAAATGAGTATTTCCATTACTGATCATTCGATTTGACTCCTCCTCTGTCTCTCAAACATCGGAACACTGCCAAAAATCCCCATCTCGGTTCCACAGAAGTGAAGACGACATCTTGAAATGTCTTTTCATTCTACCACATAAACCAGAGATATTTAGTCTATGATGATATAAAAGCAGCAATTGTGTCAATCGACCAGTCGCTGCAGCTCTCAAGGAATATTTTCTGCTGAACGCTAAGAGCAGACTATTGCGCCGTTGCCTTTGAACAAATATGCATGCGAGGTTTGCAACATTGACATAATTCCCATGGTTATTTTGAAACCGCTCTCCGTGCATAATCGTGCGAGAGGCTGCAGGGCTCCCTCATTTCTCTGCAATTTTCAAATGACAGTCATTTGTGAAACGTGATGTTGCCGTTCATGACCTGCAGGTGAGCGGTGCTCAAAAATTGCTCTTGTGAAAATAGCTTGTATATTTTTTTCAAAATTTTTTATAACGATAAGAAAAGAAAGCTAGCAATGGAATTCTGTCTGTGAAATTGAATATCTGCATTACAAAAGTCAATGTTATGTAAAGTGATACACTTACTCCATAAGCTCGCTTGTCTGAGCCTCAGTGCTCAAAGCTCGAGTGGCCTGTTCTCCATCGAGATCGCATCGTGAAAAATAGATCTCATGGTGAAACATTGCTATTTTGCATGTTTCACAGGTATTGACACACACACACACACCATACATCTATATACACTCAGCATAATTGCAGAACTAAATTATGGCGCCCATGGTGAAATATGAATTATTTTATGTGTGCTGTATTCATTTCACGCCTGATGGACTCTCACCTTTAACCAGGAGGTGCATGTCCCTCGGTGCAGTTTCAGGCATGGTTATTCTAATAAAAGAATAATGGAAGCATTCTCACTTTTTAATTGGACATTGTTAGAATGACATATCAATCCTGCTGCAGAGATGCCCTTTCCATGTATACTGTAATTGAAACATTCCCTATTTCCCCCCTTCAATGTCTCCCTGCACAGAAGATTGCGACTGCTTATGGCGGGCAAATCTGCACCGCCGGCATTGTCACTTATTGTTGACTCTGCTTTACTGAGCATCACATCACCGTTTGAATTGTTTTCTTACTAGAGTTCATGAATTACTCGCTCTCTTCTTCTTGTGTACAGTAGAAACATACTAATTGGAAATTCTCTCCGTATCCTCAAAATACTGTATATCTCAACAATACTACTATTTGTGATTTTTATCCCCTTTGTAGTATTTCTTTTTCTACAACTTAACTCTCCAAAAGCGCAGTTTACCATTAGCATTTTTTCCAATCATCCAGAAATTCTATTAGAATTCTTGTAAATTAAATGACAAGAAATCATCACCCCATTAAGCCCCGGAGCTAAAAGCAACATAATGTGCACAGTGTGCTATGGTGATAATTTTATTTGGAGAGAAAAAAGCGGTGAAATACTACCTGTGTTGAACCGCTCAAAATTCCATTTCAGGTATTCATGGCATGAGGCTGACAAGCGAACTGAAGCCGAGCAAATAAAAACCGGCAGCCGCCGGATGAATGGCTGCATGTTTGGGTCATGATAAGGAAGAATTACATTTTCACACTTCACCGGGGAGGGTAAAACAAAGCCTCGCGTGGGGTTAAAAGTGCTATAAAGTGTTGGAAAATAACCCAGCGCAAAAATACATTCAACATAATTCCTCATTTGGTGGTTCGAGCCATTTCCACAGTGGGAGATGTAAGTGATTCAAGGCTCATCAAAATCACACAGTATGGCCCCCAAAGCACACGTAGTAAAAAGCGCGATGGCGGTCCTGCAGGGCAGGTGCGGCGGCGTATCAGTCTTCTGAGGGCGTTCCTAATGGAGCTATCACAGAGTCGGCTGTCATCTCCAAAGAACTCCATTGATCATCACAAGAGGCATAATGCCTCCTCATTAAACAGTGAAACTTTCAGATCCATATTCTGTATGATCCAATTTCAGCACTTCAAGCCCTCGCTGCAGACCAAGACGTCAGTCCGTCCGTCCAGCCAAACCAGGGAGTCCAGCTCATACCCCTGCCTTACCTCGGTCACTGTCAGCCTGTCCCTCACACATTAATATTTCATGCATCTGTGGGAATGTGAATCTACACACAAATGCCCAAAAATGTTGGTTTTCACAGACGCCGATGCAGCGTTTGGTCCAAATAGCGATTGGCGTGGTGGCAGATAGAGTAGATGACATCGTAATAAGGATGAAGGGAGCGACTAGCAATTACAATGATGAAACATTCATTTGTGTGAAGTTTGTGATTAGGGGACTAATCTTTAATCGCAAGAATTCTAATTACCAAGGGCTGTTCTATGACGTGTGGTCTCATAGCAGTTTAGCATAGATAAAGGAAATAAATGTCATCAGTAGGTAAATGTTCCCACTAAAATTGAACTATTGGTCGGATAAAACAAGACATTTGAAATTGTCTCATTGGCCTCTGGAAAATAGCGATGGACATTGCTCTATAGTCCAACGACTGATCAGTCGATCACGAAAAACAATTAACACGTTAACTGAAACTAAAAAAGTCACCTTTAGCTGCAGCCTCAGCTTGTTTTAGTCATCAGTCAAACACACAGAGCGCAGAAGGGAACGCATAGATGCAGATTCGGTGCAGGAGATCAAGTAGGGGCACAAGGCCTGTGCTGTACGTTATCCCAGCCATTAGGCAGCTCGGCTCCACAGAGCCCTACTCCCGTTGGGTGTGAATCAGAGAGCCAACAGCTAATGGCAACTGTCACCCCATGGTAGAGCCACTGACAGCAAGCTAATGCCCGCACATTCAGAGGGGAGCACAAGAGCTGTCAACACCCCACCATCACCCTGTGGGGTGTAAACTGGCAAAGAAAAAGGGAAAAGGACAAAAACAGGAAGTTGAAACTGATGTGCTGTTATTTCATTTCCCAACACCTCTTAGGCACTCTTGAGCTTTTCACCACCGTCATACGGGTCATTAAAATATTGAGTCACATAAGGCGCAGGAAGTCAGTGAAGGAAGTATGTTATTCTCACATCTTTAAAAATGCAATCCAAGCGTTTATTTGAGGCTGTCGCGTGTAAGTCCATGTTTAACGAATGGAGAGAATGGATGAGAGATTAAAACAAATGCTGACATTGCAGTGAGTGTTTCGCAACAGACGAGCTCTAATTCGCCTGGGCCGAGATCCTCCAGGTCTCTAGTGATCTACTGCAGAGATGAACGGCATTCCTCTTAAAGATCTGTGAAGTTCTGTCTAGCTCCATGTTGGCCTTAATCAGTCTTCACTCTTGCGCATCCAACTTGTCCAAAATTCTGCTGCTCGCTTTTGAACCAACGCTCGTGAAAGGCGTAAACACATTACACCCATTTTATACTCTCCCTCCACCGGCCCCCCGGTTGGATTTAGAATCGATTTTAATGTTTGTTTTTAAAGCCATTAATGGTCTGGCCGCAGCTTATTCGTGAGATATTTTAGCTCCGAGCAAGTACAACAGGGCGTTGCCGCCGTCTTCCGGTCAACTCTCCTGAGAAGTCCCGAGGTCGAGGTATAAGCAGTGTGGTGACGGTGCCTTCGCTGTCGCTGCTCCAAAGCTCTGGAACAAATGACCTCCTGACTTACGCTCCATCTCTCACTTAGCACTTTGTAAATCCAACCTTAAAATGTATTCATTTAGAATGTCTTTTGATACTTTGATTTTATTGTTTTTTATATTCTATTTTATGCTATTTCCTGATGCAAAGCACTTTGGATACCTGGCGGTTGCTGTAAAGCGCTTAATAAATTAGATGTTGATTGATTGACAACACTGACCAACATCTCCCATCGGGGCTCCACTGGGTTGAGATCTGGTTACTGCAATGGTCCTAGAATTAGATGAGTATTTTTGTCATTTGAAATCAAACCATTCATTCGCCCCCTTGTGTCCCGCAGCATTTGAAAACATCTGCATTCGTTATTTTCCCAATTTATTCAATTTTTTATAGGTTGTCACCCATCTGTTGGTTTGGGCAGACGATGGCTTTGGTGCATGATAGAGTTGTATTTGGTTGTGTGCAAATGTTGAATGTTCCTGTGTTTATCAGACACTAACAGGTTTGGTTGGACTCAAGTGAGTCTAAAGAAATTCGATGCGTGATTGGTTTAATTATCCCACAATCATGTCTCAACTTGGTGATTCGTTTTATAAAAGTTTACGTTTGTCGTTTCTTAACCTTGGTGGAGTTCTAATGGTTTCCTTGGCTCGGGATTTGAGACAACAAATTTGGCAATGCGAAGTCCGTGCTTCAAACTAGTGGCATGGAGTTTGGAAGATATGGGCCTTTACAAGGCAGGGTGGGTCGAATGAGGCCAATTGCATTGTGGGAAATGTAGGATCTACTGTTTTTGAACTTACTTCTGCCCGCACATCTTAAATGTTGGCCATTCCCAAATCCCAGAGTGCCACTTTTACGAATTACTTTTTCGAGCACATAGAGAAAACTCCACAAAATAACCACGTATTTTACTGTAAATCATAGAAGAATTTAAAAGTGATTGGAATCGTTTAATTAACGACAGCCAAACCCCGGCAGGCTTTGACGAGACGAGCTCTGAGTACAGAGTGAAGGAATTCGCTGAACAGCAGCGCTCAGCGACGAGACGAGCAGTATCTCCAGTGTTCAGCATCACCAACAAGCCAAAATCCAGTTTGTGTTTTCAGTAGACGGGTGAAACCATAATACTGAGCACCGTCGGCAGAGAACAGATGCCCCGAGGAGAACGGACTTCAAAGTAATCGACCGGTGAATGTGAGAACAGGCAGAGGCCGTCACACTACGGAAAACCGCTATCTTCTCGATTCAGAGGAAATGAAAATTCCTCTTTAATAATGTTCCAACAAATACTTTGTCGCGAATAAAAATTCAACACAGTGATAAACACAGGGGCTTCCCAAACCTTGTAGCCGCCGACCCCTAAAGTGATGATGACGCCAGAGACATGTGACCCTTGAATATATTGATTTGTGGTAGTTTGCAATAAAAATATTTTTTGCAATAGTTTGCAGTAAAAATCACCTACAATGTTTTTCCTGTTTTGCTGTAAATCGACCTAATGCTAAAACTGATTCTGTTGCTCATCTGTCATAATCACCTTAGGCGAAATGTGTGGACAAGGAATTTTTGCTGATGAAATAATTTTTTATTTTAAATATAACTAATATTTTTTTTTAATCTTTTGTAACAATTATGGCTCAGATTTCTTGAAAACATCTTGAGACCCCCCTCTCTATGTCTTGCGAGCCCTCAAGGGGCCCCTAGTTTGGGAACCCCTGGCCTATTGTCACTGACAGAGTTCAGAAACCTGTTCCCCGCCAATTCTCCGAGCAAACGGGTATCGGCTTACTCTTTTCCCCGAGCTGCACAGCAGCACACACGTGGCGGGATGCGAGGGCGCCGTGATTTTCAATTTCGATGCAGTGATTTTTCTTTTTTCCAACGTCGCTCCACAGCGTGTCGATATCGCGTGAATGACCCGCAGCAATGTGAGCGGAGCACTTTGGCAGAAAAAAACTCCGGGGTCCTCTCCCCGAGATCCCAGCAGAGATTGCATTAATCACTGCAGCCTCCCCTCCTAAGTGGAGACGGGGAGCAACAGCTGGGGGAGAGGGGCTCGGCTTTAAACAGTACACAGTGCGGGAGGTTCAGCCATCACTTCTTGTTGTTGATCCTGACATCAGTAGTAATGAACACCTTGGAGCGTTGCCTGACTGCCTGAGCATGACTCGCTATCACACACGAGGAGGAGCATAGAGGCAGTTATTTTTTGTGTCTTTGTGCGTGTGACCAATGTAGTGTGTAGCTGCACGTCCCCATGCACTGCTTCCTTTTGTTGTGCGGTTCTGAGTAATATGCAGAATAACAGGTAGGCCTACATAACTCGGTCTGGTGGGAACAATTAATCAGAACATTGTTGGTTGCTCTAGGACGAGGCCTGGGCTTCGTGCTGAGGTCACACTGTAGCTGCACTATGGGCTCCAGTGATCTTTAAATGATCTACGGCCGGCTGGACCACATTTATGTCAAGTGGAGCAACTGCATATTTATAGTTGTACAGTTTAAGACTCCGCTCAGCCACGTACAAAAAAATATATAAGACTGATTATCTAATCGATCCATACAAAAGGGAAATTAACAGCGTTACCACAGAGACAAAATATGTTTGTTTGTTTGTTGTTGTTTTTTTTTTGGTTGAGCCAATCCTTTACTAAAATAGAAGACAATACATATATGATGAGACTTTTGGAATTTTTTGGGCAGTTGAAATAAGCGATAAGCAACAATACTGACATACAGTACCGTGATATTATGTCAACATCCACAAGAACGGAAAAACAGCGGAATATTTTTTTCTGAGGATTTTCGATGGAGAAATTGTTGTGTCCAAAAAGTGAAGGAAAATAAAAGTGGTGATGGAAAAAAAAAAGTACAGTCGCAGGCTGTAAGACCAAAACAATGACTTAAAAATGCTCTATAGCAGGTGAAATACAGAATTGTGTGATCATTTGCTCTTGGGTTTGTCAATACAGGTTATACCTTTTAACTGCACGGCCACGTCAGACTTGTTAAATATTGATTATACATGATATATTTTATTGATTTACCATTGTGGTGTTCCCATTGTTTGACTGTATGACAACACGGGAAGGCTGCATATGTACAGGATAGATAGATAAGAGACTAAATGAGTGTAGGTGATCCAGATGCGTCCTGTGTACATCTTAGCAGGTAGATTTCCACGAGCAGCGGGCTGAAGTCGTCGCAACGCTGCAATTCTGTGCTCACATCCTGCTCTGGGAATTCAGTTGTCACTAACTGCATTAAATCAAATTAGACAAAGACTCAAAACCTGGGCGCCTTCTATTCTGCTGCTCTTTTGTCCAATTTTCTATCAATGCTGTGGCCACCTAGCCTCCACCACACACACACACACACACACACACGAACACACACACAAACACACACACACACACGAACACACACACACACACACACACACACACACACACACACACACACACACACACACACACGAACACACACACAACGCCAGGAGGTCTTTGCTTGCTGATCTATGTAGGACAAGCAGTGGGGTGTCTGAAGTCATAACTGAACAAGATGAATGTGGGGGATATGTTCATTTGAAAGCTCTTGTCGCTGAGGGTTTGTCGTCTGGCTGCACAAAGGGTGGAGCCGTCCTGCCCGATTTGCTTTAGACTCAAACCGCGGCTAAATTGGAAATCGTGAATCACTCTGACACCGTTGGCGCAAGATGGATTGCTCCAGTTAGAGTCGGCCTTTTTTCTTTACTTTGGTCCCTTTTTTCAAAAGAAATTATACAAAAATTAATTTCTCTGACAAACGGCCGACCTGGGCAGTCAATGAAAGGAACAGCAAAAGGAAGGCTGGGACTGAGACACTACAAAGCTGGTCTTATCAGCGCGGCGCTGCCCCAACCACATCCAACAGCTCTCGGCAGCACAATGAGCCTGGCTGAATATTTGATCAACTGTCACAGGTCTAACAAGGCTTGCCAAACTACACCTGCCTGGAGGAAAAAGATATGACTTTGAGCAGGCCAAGGCCTCCCCAAGATGTAAAGGAAATAAGCGGTTGATGTTCCCAATACCCAGTCTGCACTAATCTCATACAATCTCGGGCACTTGGATTCTTGAATCTCGCCTGCGCCATTTGCATTACTGAACAATGTCTTTTTCCGGATACCAGCACTTCCCCCCTCACCTCAACACGATCTATCCATAAATTATGAAAACATTACACTCAACCTCAAACTCACACTACCATAGTCTGAGGGGAGCGTTCACAGGTTGAATTCAATATCACACTATATAAATGTCCTTCATGCCAGGTGTGATGCAGTGGATGATAATTCATAATGCACTTGGAAACTCTCCCCCACACACACACACACACACAGTTAAGTCGTGGATAACTCTCTTGGACAGAGGTGAAAATTTATGTGCTCCCTGTATCTTTCTGTCTTTGAGTCTGAGCTGCAATGTGCGTGTGTGTGTGTGTGCACACGTGTGTGCACCGGCTGCAGCTCATTGCCCTGCAGTAATATCAGGCCTTGCAGACACCTGGGACCAGTGGTGTGGGCCCTCAGAGGAGGCAACCGCCTGGCAACTGGCCCTGATTACTTTCTCCACTCTCTGGAACTCAACTCTGTCTATGCCATTAACCAGCGCCACGCAGTGTGATCCCAACTCGACCGTGCCATTAACCCTGTACACAAAAGGGTTGTTTACAAACGCACGCGCGCAAACACACACACACACACACACACACACACACACACACACACACACACACACACACACACACGACTAGGAACTCCACGTCTTAACCCTCAGACTGCTGCAGACCAACATCCTCCTCCCATCATGGCGGCATAACCTGCACAACTGAATAACACGAAACAAGGGTGACACCTAGTGTCCACATCGTAGCACAACATGCAAGGGCCAGTTACATGTCAGCAGTGGTCGAAATGTGTCCAGTTGTTACATTAATAATTGTAATTGGTACAGGAAAGGGAAAGGTGGCAGAAGATGTAAGAATATCCTTAAAAATATTGTCTGATAATTGAGAGAGAAAAACACGAGTGGTTTAAATGTTTGTTTTTTCACTTAAAACTAATTTTGTTCAATAACAGCAAAGAGACCAGTAGTATAATCTGAAAACATGAAATACTGTGATTTTATTTCATTGTCGTTGTATCACCTTTACATGTCAATCAGACTTCATAGGAAAATACATGGGTGTGCCGATTTGTTTTTGTTTTGGTGTTTTTTGCCCTGAACCACCAGGGGGCAGTGTTGTCCACAGTTTTTATATTTCGATGTCAGAAAAAGGTGCAATACATGTAAGAGTGAGGTCGGTGACTCTCGGGATGACAGAGGCCTTAGTCATCAACATCATTTTTTCCTTTAAGCCTCCATGAATGAATTTATATTCTAAGTACACACAGATCCTCATATGTTTTATTCAATTGTATTGCTGTTTGTGGAGCACAGAAACATGCTATACAAACAAAGCCTATTATTAGTATTAGTAGTAATATTTATCAGTAGTTGTAGTAGTAGTATCGTAGTGGTGGTAGCAGTGCTATTCATTATTATTATTAGTAGTAGAAGTATTGTGGTAGTGGTGGTAGTAGTGCTATTCGTTATTTTTATTAGGAGTAGTAGTATTGTGGTAGTGGTGGTAGTAGTGCTATTCATTATTTTTAGTAGTAGTAGTAGTAGTATAGTGGTAGTGGTGGTAGCAGTGCTATTCATTATTTTTTGTAGTAGTAGTAGTAGTATAGGGGTAGTAGTGCTATACATTATTATTAGTAGTAGTAGTATTGTGGTAGTGGTGGTAGCAGTGCTATTCATTATTTTTAGTAGTAGTAGTAGTAGTATAGTGGTAGTGGTGGTAGCAGTGCTATTCATTATTTTTAGTAGTAGTAGTAGTAGTATAGTGGTAGTAGTGCTATACATTATTATTAGTAGTAGAAGTATTGTGGTAGTGGTGGTAGCAGTGCTATTCATTATTTTTATTAGTAGTAGTAGTATTGTGGTAGTGGTGGTAGCAGTGCTATTCATTATTTTTAGTAGTAGTAGTAGTAGTATAGTGGTAGTAGTGCTATACATTATTATTAGTAGTAGAAGTAGTAGTATGGTGGTAGTAGTGCTATGCATTATTATAAGTAGTAGTAGTATTGTGGTAGTGGTGGTAGCAGTGCTATTCATTATTTTTAGTAGTAGTATAGTGGTAGTAGTGCTATGCGTTATTATAAGTAGTAGTAGTATTGTGGTAGTGGTGGTAGTTGTGCTATTCATTATTATAACTAGTAGTAATATTGTGGTATTGGTGCTATTCATTATTATAAGGAGTAGTAGTATTGGGGTAGTGGTGGTAGTAAAGCTATTTATTATTATTATTAGTAGTAGTAGTAGTAGTAGTATTGTGGTAGTGGTGGTAGTGGTGCTATACTTACTGGAGTACCCTGTATATTAATAAGTATAAAACACATTGTAAACAACGTGACTGAGTAAAGCAGCACCACCTTATCTGATATATGCAAATGATTTCATGGCCCCGCGCGTCTCCGCCCGGAGGAGAAAAATCTCCCCCCCCCCCCCCCCCCCCCTGTTTTTTTTTCTGCTTCTTCTTCTTCTTCTTCTTTTCCTTCTCCTTTCGAGAGGGCGGTGCCAAGAAGTCGGAAAACCTTGTCAAAGCCACTGTACTCCGAAGCGTGAACGCGAGTTCCAGGTGAGTTCGGCGGGACGCGCGGGGACGAGGCCTCGCGCCGTGGAGGTGAGTTTCTCCTCGGCCCGGTGACATGTGGTGACGAGGAAGAGGGAGAAAAGAAAGTGGCGGCCGGTTCGCTGCTGACATGTCCCGTTGGAAACTTCTGTCAACGTGCATCTACTACTACAGTAGATGCACGTTTCTTACCTAATCTAACAGTTGGTACAAACCGCGCGTAAAGCAGCGCAGTCGTCCTTCCTTGTGTGTTTAACTGTCTTTATTCAAAGTGTTTCAGGAGCGCAGGCCTCTTTTATAGTCGATACTTGTACTATACTGTAGGCGAGCCGCCGTGTTTCTGTGTCGGTTTTCAGTCCTGGTCCTCAAATGCGCCAACACACAGTATGACATCCAATATCCAGCGTTGACATGGGGAGAGAACGTACTTGTATCTCCTGCTGCGTACGTTTAATAATGATAATAAACGATAGGTGATAATCACCTGGAAAAGACAAGGTCGTGTTAGGAAGGATAATGAGAAGTAGTTATTCCAGTGTACGTGTGTGAAATAAAGGCAATGAGAGTCGCAGCTGAATGTTGCTGAATTATTATTGTTATATAAATCACCCGTATTATCACCAACAGTCCTAAACTTAAAATATAAATAAGTTGTAATTGTGTAATAGCAAGAAAAATGGACACGCCCCTAATGATGTCACATATTTTGCAGTTTGCCTTAAAAGAATGACTAAAACACTACACTTGATCCATAAGTAGTTTACTGATTTATCCCGTGTTCGGTCAATTAATTGACAAATATTTACAGCTCTAAAGTCGATCCAGCTACCAACTTGTGTTGTCCAACACGTTTTAAATTGGTGTAGATATCAGTCTCCCGAAAAATGTGAAATACGTCTTATAGGCACAGTTTTTGGGGAAAGGCGTGTAAAAGATTGTTTTTGTGCTTGTTGGAACGGTGTCTTACACCTTCAATGAAGAGTTGGAACCAGTTCTGAATATATATGAGTTTGTCAGAGCGTATGGAATAAGATGCTTTTTAAAGTCTTGATGATACTGAAGGAGAAACAAAAGACAAACAGACAACAACAAATGTACAAATCTTAAATTGTGATGATTCAACATGGATTTCCCTAATTGAATGTCGTTTCTCTTCAGACAATCTATGAACATCATCCGGAAGAGCATTTGATACATCTTCTACGCAGCTGAAAAGAGGATGCTCCATCATGAATGAGGTACTTCCGAGCCAGAGCTCAGCTACAGACCTGCTGGAACCAGACAGTGAGGAGCTCCAGCTCAGGGTGGACTCCTTCAGGAAGCTGGGTTACTCTTCAGAGGAGATCAGGTCCGCTCTGAGGAAGCTGGGGCTCAGCACAGACACCAACTCGGTGCTCGGAGAGCTGGTCAGGATCAGGACCAGCACTTCACCCTTCATGTCCAGTTCTGACGGCGATGAGAGAAGAGGAACAGGACTGAAGGACCCTCTGCTGCCCCCCAGTTGGGCCCTTGGACCCAGAATCACACCGCAACTGGGGCATCAGAAGAGTTCAGAAACAGAATTGAGGCCCATTGTTATCGACGGCAGCAATGTTGCCATGAGGTAATTTTGTTAGTAACTTAAATCATAATTTGTCATTTTCATTTTTGCTACCTTGAACCACGCAGCCGCTCCAATGTGTGTACACAAAGATTAACTATATGCAGCATTCAACAAAGCTGGTGTTGTCTACCTGGGGACAGTGACATACCTGTAAGATGACATGTTTCGAACTATCACTCACTTAGCACCTTGTCAGTCTGACCCCACAAACATGCTCTCACTTCCATCGCCACGGAGCAGGATGCATGTTTTTTTTGAGAACGTTGTTCGCTGAAATGTTCACTATCCTGTATGTGCATGTTTTTTGCAAAGGCAGCTGTCACTATGCAAATTCTCGAGACACACCTCGAAATGTCGGCTTCTCGTAGATAATTAGGTGCCACACATGACGTTCGCAGTAAGTAGTGGCCAGAGGGAAGGTTCCGTCAAAAAAAATTTGAGTATCCTTCTCCGTAACATTTAAAGTCAAACTACTTAAAACTATTATTTGCACTCATGTTCCCTCACCTCTGTCTTTTACAGTCATGGCAACAAGGAAGTGTTCTCTTGCCGAGGCATCCAGCTGGCGGTGAATTTTTTCCTGGATAAAGGTCATAATGCCGTTACCGTGTTTGTTCCCACCTGGCGCAAAGAGCAGCCCAGACCGGATGCCCCCATCACAGGTGACGACACAAGAATCACGCACGACCAATCACAACAGCTCGCACTCAGCAAGCAGAATGGAGTTAGTTTAGACACTTAAAAGTTAAGTCAGAAGCAATGTCATTGGATTGACCACACGCAAGCAGACGCCATTATCATTCGCAAATGTTTTGCAAACTGGGAAATTGAAACGAGAAATGAGGTCTGGTTCAAAAAGATACGACCATAGCTCTTTATCATTCATCCTTGCCCCTAGTCTAGCAACCATGACCTCAAAGGGGCCAGCCGCCCAGCCAGCCTAACTAGCTAACTTTTTTCCAGTTAATAGCCACAGCTCTGGACTTTCTCCCTTTGTTGTTGGTGTGATTTTACTGCTCGAAACCCATGAAAAACCCGTATTGTTTCGAGCGGTCTTCATCTATTCTTACCAGACAGTCATGGCAGTGGTTTCCTGCTGTTTATAGTCCTTATACGCTAAACTAACCAGCTGCTTGCTGGATCCATATACGTTACTGTAAAATACACATACAGTACAAGAGTGGTATCAATCTTCTCACCTGACTCTCCACCAGAAATCAAAAGAGCATGTTTTCCAAAATGAACCTCTTCCTCTAGTTTGCCAGGAATCAGTTGTTCGGTTAAATCACTGAAATGACTTCCTCCTGAGCCTCATCTTTACTCACCATTACTTCCCCTTAAATATCATATATCACTGTCGCCGTAGGGAGGCATATCAACTGTCCTTGAGATAACATTTCAATGTTGTCAGAGGCTGAACTGCCTTGTGAACCCGTGCCAAATCCGTGGGGCAACAAAAATTCAGATTATGAAACAAAGTTTGACCCAAGCAGTTACCAAGTTAAGTTTCAACATGAACCCGTGGCAGCAAGTGTGGGAACTTGAAACTACTTCCTGTAAGAGATTCCATGGCAGCACAGTATGATAATGTGAGCGTACTGTGAAAGGAGCATACATTTCTGATTGCTGAATCACTAAGGTTTCTGGGTGTATCTTTTCAATCCCGATTAATATCACCTCCCCACTACGTCTTCGAAGACTGGGTCGTGCTCATGAAACGGATGCATCATCACCTTGCGGCTCTGAGGATTTAGTAACTCTGCAGCCTGGGTGGGGTAATCCGAGGGATCTATTTTCAGTCTGCAAACAAGGAAGTTAAAAAAATCAGCCTGGATTCATTCCTGGGAAAGCCCCACCAGGAAGTACAGCTGTGTTCCCTCACACCTAGTTTAGTGCATAGCTTAGGGTGTAGTTAAGTGCTGACAATCATCTAAGGTGAATACATTGACCCTGAAAAACATGAGCACTTAGTCGGCGAAGTGCTTGTGAGTGGCTGAACATACAATGTGAATACATAGTTCAGCCACAAACTTCATTTCACCTGGCCTCTTGGCTGGTTCATTTCATTTCACTCTTAATTTGTATAATAAGCACTAACAATGCATTTCCTCTCACCTTACAGGTATAGTAATATGATATTATGTACATAGAGATACAGGTGATGCAATACCTACCTTGTGGTTACTGATTGATCGCTGGAGCTTTGTAAGATATTTATTACAGTTTTAAGCTGTGTGGTTTTTGTTGCTTGACTGAGCGGTTGAAAAGAATGATAATGGTGTTACGTAACATGTATATCACGCATATCATGTTACATAACAAAGGTATGCAGTTTATACACAACTTGGATTATAGCATACAGCACTTAAATGCATCGTAAAAGGGCAATGACGCGAACATGATTGTGTGCAATTTCAGATCAACACATGCTGATGGAGCTCGAAAAGCGCAAAATAGTGGTCTTCACGCCGTCGCGTCGAGTCGGGGGCAAGAGAGTGGTCTGCTACGATGACCGCTTTATCGTCAAGTTGGCGCACGAGTCGGATGGCGTGATCGTGTCCAATGACACCTACCGAGACCTCCAAGGAGAAAGTCCAGAGTGGAAGAAATGCATCGAGGAGAGGCTCCTCATGTACTCCTTCGTGAACGACAAGTAAGCAACGAGTCTCCTGCAGAGCCTGTGAGGTTTTACGTTTTTTAGTGTGGTTCCAGCGCGCACATCACTGCTTGAGGGAAATAATGAGGTCCTCGTCCATCCGATTTGTCACAATTAAGTGACGAAATCAATGATCGGCCATTTCTTTTTTGTCCAGGTTCATGCCCCCTGATGACCCTCTGGGTCGCCATGGCCCCAGTCTTGACAACCTCCTCAGGAAAAAGCCTCTGCCTACGGAGCAAAAGAGACAGCTCTGTCCATATGGTAAGATATTATAATCAGAAAGAGAATCTCTTCAGCTACAATACGTTTTATACTAGAAATGATTTGTGAGACTTTTCACACTTTTTGGACAAAACAGAAATGTGGCTCCTAAATGAGATGACCTATAGCTTTTTGTGTTTTTTGCTTTTCTCAGACAAAAAGTGCACTTACGGCATCAAGTGTAAGTTTTACCATCCAGAGCGAACCAACCAGTCCTACCTCTCTCTGGCTGATGAACTGAGAGAGAAAGCCCAGATTTCTGCGGCAAAAGAAGATAAAAATGCCAGATTATCTCCCAGACAGCCTCAGCCTGATATTGGACCTGCTCATTCCCATCCTCGGGACGCCAACACGGAGGTCATGAGGGACGGAAAAAGATCCTCGTACCCAAGTCACATCAGTGAAAACAAACTGTTGCACTGGGAGGATCCGAGGAACAGTTCAAATCACATGCCCTTCTCTGTGACAGGAGGCCTGTGTCAGACAGACTGGCCCGCGCCGCACTCTGTGCCCAATCATTACTACGCCAACATCTCCCACGACTACCTGGATTCTGGGCTGGGCTCTTTTGAGAGCCAGTACTCTGATAACTCGCATTGCCTCAGCAGCTCCCACAAGCTCAGGTCCCAGCAGCGAAATGCCCTCGCCGGACCCAGACACAACAGCCACTCCTGTGGATGCTGTTCCCAGGCAATGTCCTCAACAGTTCACCGTCAACATCACGGAAGCCTGGACTCCAACTGTCAACCCAACTATCCTCACGTGTTCCCACCAGGTGTGCCACATCAGCGCAGTCTCCCCAACCATCTCCACTACAGCGGAGCACCCCGCAATCAGCACAGTTACTGGTCAGTTCCCATCCAGGGGCTTCCCCGAGCCTCTTCGGTGCATTCCTCGCACTCCCACAACTCCTGCCGCTCTTACGAAGGCCACGAGTACCAATCCTGGGGCCGTCAACAGCCAACTCCCGCTGCGTTCGACCCCCAACGGATGGAGCTCCGCAAGAACCTGCAAGCCATCTTCAATCCGGAACAGGTGGACACGGTGATGGAAATGTTCCCGCATCTGATGGACGCCGAGAAACTGGCCGCAGAGATCCTCAACCTGAAGGCCCAGCAGGGAATATTTGGATGATCTTCATCCCTTTGGACTTTCTTTAGAACTAACTTGGTACTTGTGTTGACCTTGGTTGTGTCCCACAAGTCTGTCACAGCCAACAGTGACTTTCACGAGAAGCTTCCACGGTGTCTACGGTTGAACGATTAAAGCTAATTGCGAAGACTCTGTGAACTGAAAGTGAAATTTGCCTTGCTATTTATGAACAGGTCGGACAATCTGTCCAGAGTTATGTTCATGTGACATTGCAGTCAAGTGTAACCTTGCCATCCATGTTTTGGATAAAGAAAAGTGCCTCTAGACGAAAAATGCTTATGTTCGAGTTTCTAGAGTTATGTTTGTCGATGCATATTGTGTCAAATGTGATTTATTTTAAGTTCTCGTAGTAGGGAATCGCTGTATAAAGTATTACTTGTGCTTTTACCGTCACTGTAGTTCTGCAGAGCAGCCTGCTGTTCAATGTTATCTCTGTGAGGTGTATGTCGGGGCCACCCAATGTGTTGATTTAGTGTCAGTTAATCAAAGTGTTCTGACTTGCAAATAGCGTTTACAATATATCGTAATCCAATAAGGAAACGGAGGGAAAAAAAGACTTCGGAGTTGGTGAAAGGAATTGACTGGTGTGTCATCACCTGTTTCCTGTAAATCAGTATCAGTGTCATGGAACATTCATAGAAAGTGCTGCTTTAACATAACGCACATTTGGGATACTGCGTGATCGACGATGTTATTAAGAAAACAATACAATAAGTATGGAAATTATGTTCTCTTAATCTGTAAATATATATGTATAATGTAGTTTTAAGAAAAACATAGATTGTAAGCATGTATAGCAAAAACAGAGTCTCTGGAATAAAAAATATATTATGTTTACCTAATTGTGCCGTAGCAATCTTTCTAGAGCTTAGCTAATTTGTCTGGGTCTCTACAATTTATCAGAAACAGAAACTCACTCGTGCTTACATCATAACATATGGCCTAAAATTCCTACTGATTTCAGGTGCACCACCGGCAGAAGTGCACCACCGGTAAAAAAGTTTTAATACAGTTCCATTTTTTTCCAGCTGTGATTTAAATATACATAATTTAATGTCTTTAGTGTTTAGATTTTTAGATTCGTTTTTTTTTTTTCTCTCTTTCCAGCAGCTGGAAACCCTGAAAATTCTTTTTACAATGGAAATCTAATATTATTCATGAAGGTCATTCCAACACGGTCGCAGACGCTCCCACAGAGGGGTTCCGGTTCATCCCAAACCAGCACCGCAGGGTTTAAGTCTACAGAGACTGTGCTGCTCTGCCATCATTTGAAGCCAGCGTCTACTCTGTCACCACTCCGGTAAAAATATACAACACCGATGTCCTAATAATGCATCACGGTGTAGTCACACAGCTTGTTCCTAGACAGACTTTGTATAGAGGGCTCATAAGGAATCCATAAAGGGCGAGGCACCTGTAGGAATTGTTCGCACTAACTTTCCACGCTTCACTTCCATTGTTGCAGGAAGCTGTAAGTTAACCTAATCTCTGGAAAGGGCAGCTTGCTCTGCGGTTCATGTTGCAAGCTTTGACAAATCCTAAACTCTGTTCTCGTGTCTGAGGGGAAAGGTCGCCCAGTGTGGGCACTGTATGCGGGTCTGTATGCGTGCACGCTCCAGCTCACCTACATTCTTGCTGTTACTAATTAGTGTTCTGAAAAGACGTCCTAACCTGACCTGTACATTTCTGTCAGCGCCGCCAAGGATGGCAAAGCAGGTCTGTCAGTTGCTGGGTGTTACTCAGTTTGTAGCTTTTTAAACGGAGTACTCGGGACTTCAGTTGAGCATTTGAAGGCACAGATGCTGTTTGAGACAAAAACGACTCTGTTGCGCAAGACAGGTTTTTTTTTTTTTTATTTTATGGAGAAATGAACAGGTTTCTCTTTGTAAAAATCTACATACAGATGGTGTCTGAACTTGTTTGGCTTCGCACTGCGATGTCTCCTCATCACCCACTGTTGTACTGGTGGAACCGAGGGCAAGAAATGGCCCATCATTTTTTCTTTCTTTGTTTTGTTGAGTCATTTGTTTTTAAATTCATCGTCTGCTTTTACGTTGGAAGTCCTTACACAAACTTGCCCCAACCCCCACTCTTTGCAAGCCGTACAGAACCATGTATCATTTATATTTAGCTTTATCTGCCCTACATATATACATTTTCTTTATAACTCCCCAGTTTGGCAAGCACTGACTTACAGCTATTTGCTCAGAGTGAGACTCCCTTTAGGCTAATACTTGGACGTCATTCAGAGCAAGAAAAAATGCTTTGCGCTCAACAGGTTTTTAACTGCCATACAGTTGCCATTCTTTTTGTTTGTTCACGTTTTTGTTTGTTTTTACAACCAGGCCGGAATTCGCGTTTGAAATTCTGCATTCTCCGTGAGACCGAGGCACATTTTTGTCCATTACACTTTGTGACTCTAATAGCCTGCCCAAGCTACACACAGTGCCTCGTCACTATATTTGTTGAAATTGTAAATATTTTTTAAATTGTGAATAGCAATTACACGTGTGATTCAATTCAGACACAAGACACACAACATGCACATTTTTATGCATGTACTTTGATACAAAAATGCACCTCATTGTAATAAGGTATCGGATCAATGACAGTAACTGCTGTCCTCTGATCGGTTGGTCCACTATTCTGTGGTGGATGTATTTTTGTCTATTCCCAGGCCATCAGCAGTTTGTGGAATGGTACAAAGGCTCCATATCCAGGCATGCTGCAAAGAACAAAAAAGAATATCACATTTGAAACTGAATAAATCAACAATAACAACAACGAAAAGCACATTATTAACATTTAAACATGTCCACATGTGTAACCTATTTAAGAGTAAGGATGAAGAGAAGACTAGATCCAAGCCCAGTCTCCAACCACACACAATAAAAATCCAATTTGTCATTGCCGTGCACAATGACAAATTGTGCACAAGTAGGTCCGGAGGTGGTGTTTGTCTGTCGAATACCTACAGTCTGTAGTGTTGTGTCTACATTCACAGAAAACCTCTTGTCTGCGTGTTTCACTCATGAATTCGACAAACAGGTGGATCGCACGGGCCAAAAGTTGAATGTGTTCATGTAAGTGTGTAAATCTGTCGGGATTCAGGACAGCAACTCCCAAACATATACTTTATTTGAAGTAGGCTGGCCTAGTGAAATGATCGCAGTGAAGTGCCACCGAGTGGATTCCCAGTAGAGCCGTAAAGGCCCAACAAGCAACGTGTTGTCTTTTGGTTCACACAGTAAGGATATGAGACGAGTTACCATTCAAAGTAACTGTGGCCCCTGTGGCTGCCGTCATGTCGTCCATGGTCAGGCGTCTGCAGCTCCACGCCGAGGTGGAGATCTGCCTCCCCCTGCAGGTGGCCCAGGAAACGAACCGTGCCTGTGCTGATCCGACCGGACGGCAGCATGACCCTGACCCGGTGGCCCGGCTGCAGGTCCACGGGGGAGTGGGGGACAAAAACCCGGTGAGGTCCCTGGGACGATCGCCATGATCTCACACTGAAAGGGACAGATGGTTCAGTCGCTGTTACAGCAGAGACTGGAGTTGACTGTGCTCCAGTCTACAGGACTTTAATTCAGGGGTTGTGACTCTCCCTCTGTCACACTGTCCTGTGGTGCTGTAAATCGACCTATTGCAACTGATTATGTCATGATCACCTCAGCAGGGGAAATCTGTGTTTTTTTTATAAATGTTTTGTAAGAAATATGTCTCAAATACACTATTTCTAATTGTTTTTAAATTATATTTGATTTCTGGAAAAAAAATTGCTTTGTTTCAAGGGGTCTCAGTTTGGGAACATCATATCTGGCAGAGAAATAGATCAGCATATTGACACATCAGTGCAGTGAACGCAGCTGGCTATTTGGTTAGCATATAGGTCGTTTGCCGTACGGACATGCTTGTACCTAGTGGCTGAAGATGAGGATGCAAGCATTGAGCTCAGAGCTGATGAGGAAGATAACCGTCTGTCTGGCAAACTGCTCGCGTTGGTGCTGCCTTTTGATGACGCCTCAGACCCTCTGCGTTGATACGTGCGCCTTGAGAGGCCGCCTGTTCACCAGGGAATAGCACTCGACACTGTTATTTAAAATGAATGGCCTCGCATGTAGGAAAACTTGTCAATATTTCACTGTGGTTTACTTGAGCACTCCTCAGACAGTTCTCCGTTGCCCCCCCCGGACTCTCCCTGGTCGTCACAACTGGCCACCAACACTCCAGCCTCAGAGGCCAGCTGAGGAGACGGAGGCAAAGTTGCCATTCATTAAGTCATAAACACGATCTCATCCTCACACACACGGTTCACAAACACACCTGATGACGCAGCTCTTCCTGTTTTCGTTGCAGCTCGGCGAACCTTTTCTCCCAGGACACTTTCTCACAGGCAAATCTGGTCTTGAGCGACAGGATCTCTGACTCGGCCTTGGTCAGTCTTTTATTAAGGGCAGTCTTTCGGTCAGGGCTCCCTGGTATGGCCGCAATCCCTTTGCTTTCAAAACCTGACAAACAGAGCCAAAAGGGCGTGACCTGCACCTCAATCTGCAGCCTTTACGTGTGGCCAAGGATATGTGGTAGCCCTCTACATGCGGCACGTGCGCGGAGTAAATTTACAGCAGGGTGCAGATAGACCCGTTATCCTCATGAACCTGATAAAACATTACAGCTTGTCGTCTGTTTACATTCATAATTCCATAAAAGCAATGAATTTACTATGATTACCAGCCTCTCGGAATAGAACAAAACCAGATACATAAAGTCGAAATTTAAGATTTTATTTGCAGACTTTTGGCGATTTCTTTTAGAGATCCTTACCCACAAGTGGTTTAGCTGGTCGACTTGACTCCTCTGTAATGTGTTGTTCCCTTGGCAAGAATTTGATTGCGTTGTATGGGCAAATCTGCAAGGTTAACGAACAGGGTTTATTGTAAAGTCACTATGAACATCAAACCCATCAAAATACCCAAGGGATTAAATAATTTCCTATCATTGTCACTCAAAGTAAACAAGTGGATGAAATGTTTCGGGACCATACAGGTTATCTTAACTCCAAGGTGTTTACATTATGTCTTGGTACTTTTTCCTATGGATTTTTTTTTTGATTGTATTTGGGTTTTTTTCCTTATTTGCAGGTATCAATTTGACATTCAAACTTTTCTTTTTGTGTCCACATATATTTGTTAAAACATGCGAGTAAAGACGGGAAAGATCAGAGATGTTTGAAAAAAAAACAGAGCTATGAATGGAAGATTTGAATTTCAATTCAATACAAAAGACACTCACCCAAAGGAACCTGCAGGTGCACAGTATCCCCTTGAATGTCCACGTAAACACAGTCCACAGGGTACAAGCCATCATGTTGGAGCATTTTCTTTCTGGAGAGCAAATTATGTGGATGTTCGTAAGGGGAAGTAGTGTGGCCCGAAAATAATAGTCAATCTCTACATTTGAGTGTATTCATGGGGTTTTACTGCACCGTGGTCTCATGAGTCCAGAGGATCAGGTGTAGATCCCATCTACAGCATTGGCGAATGCCGCCAATGCTGCGACCTCGCACACAAACACAAACAGACTGTTGGAAATGTACGGACAGAGCTGGACACCGACCTTTGCCAGAAGCTCAACTGTCGATCTGGGGGAAACCCTCCCATGTGAGGTCATAAAAAAAAATGAGTGGCTCCCATTTCCGCTCCCTGGGCCTCGGTACAGCGCCGGGTGAACGCCAATGAGGTGAAACTGACCCGTTGCTACGTATCAAGCCGGGTGTGAACAGTGCTGCTGACGACTGCGTGGTGGGTAAATCTGTTCTAATCTTCTTAGTCGTGCAGTTACAGCGTAGCTGCATGCAGGCTGCTTAATTTGGGCGACTGAGCCTTAACTACAATGTGAATAAGACTCCGCGCTAACCCCGTCGGAGGATTCGGTGTCAGCATCCATCTGTTCTGTTTGAAGTGAATAGGAACTGAGGAAGTGTTAAACAAATTTGGGGCCAAAAGGTTGTTTGTATTTATTTGTTTCGAATGGAAACAAAAAGAAACTGCATTTGTTGAAATGAAAACATGACTATTATTAAGATGATGATATTTAATCAAAGATTTTTCAAATTTACAGTGTGACAACAGCATCACTTTATGTGTTGGCAGGTGTGTTGCTGAAGACCCAAGGACGCGCGCTACGGGCTGTCAAAACGTTTCTCTGGAGGTTGCCGGTCAGCAGCAGCATTAGAGAGCTGTTTGTTTAGCCCAAACACCACCGCATCATCTCTCTGTTCTGGAGTATGAAAGGGGGACGGCATTTTTCTTTTTTCTTCCAGTTGATTAGTCACAATACAAGAGTTTTTGGTTTCAGAATAAAGCTGGTCATTCAAATGAAATGTGAGCCTGAAGGTTCTGGCGACAGTGCTGTGTGTGAAAAGGTGTATATATTTTGTCCAACCTTTAGCCCGCGCATCTCGGGTCACGTCCTCACGAACACATTGTACACGCACAATGCGAAAAAAACAACCAAACATTACAGCCAGATTTTACCAACCAAAAACGATGTCTCGGTTATCTAATTTCCTCACAGTCTCTCGTTCGATTATTGGTTTGTAGAGTAAATGTTTGGATACTTTGAGGTATAGAACAAAATACACAAATATACTGGGCTGGGATACTCATTTTACTATGTTATACAGTATACAGCCATGAACATGTTAATGTGTAAACATGCATATGTGAGGATGTACAGTAGTTATTGTGTGTATATGTGTTTTTTATATAAATACATGTGCAGACTCCAACAACAAATTTCCCCCAAGGACCATTTTAGCTCATTATTTTAGTTATGACTGTTATTTATTGAGTACACTGCTGGTTTGGGGTAACAAATTTCATTCCCTCATGTTTCAACATGTTTGAATGACAATAAACGACTGAACTGAACTGGAACTAAACTGACAATGGAAGCTATTGATATATTTTGTAAAGCCAGGATAACCAGTACAATACAGCAAGGACTTTAGAAAGAATTCTTCCCACCGCCTCATATTTAAAAGAATGGAGTCACATTTTCAAGTCATAAAATTGAAAGAGTTGCTGGTTAAGTAAGCAACTTGACCAGCAGCAATGTTGGATATTACATAGGCTTATGAATGCTAATTAAAGGTTATCAAATTCCTAAAGACAGTGACATTTCGTAACTTGAATTGACGACAGAGGAAGTCATATCAGGAAGCAATTTCTGTGAAATACAGTTTTTCAGGGGGGAGGGAGGGGACCTAAAAACTCAAAGTCATTATCAGATGAATGGACATATAGTGAAGAATAAAAGGATTAAAAAAAACTGACCTGTTTTACAGGTTTGCATGACTGCTGTTACTTTATATTTGAGAAGGCTTCACAAAAAGTTGACCTCACTCCTCTAGCCTTTCGGGGAATTTTCACATGGATAAAAAGCTAAAAAATTCTTTAAAGAAACCAACCACGGGTGACCGATACTTTCAGGTCATACAGACCTTTTGTTGTTGTTGTTGTTGTTGCAGTATCGTGATTGGCCACTGGGGAAAAATTGGCAGCAAAGCTGAGTGACAGTGCTACATCCAGTTCTGCTAATGCATCAATGGTGATGTCACGGAACAGCCAGTGATCGCAGCGCTTGTCTGCGCTGAATAACACAAGTTTGAAAAAAATATATCTGTTTGTGGCGATAGAAAGAATTGAGCTCACCAGACCTCAGCTTGTTCCTCCTCTATGCTAGAGGCTTGAGGCTACATTATAATAATAATAATAATAATAATAACAATAATAATAATAATAATCATCATATCATAATCATAATCATAATCATAATCATAATAATAATAATAAATAACCACTACTAGCATTACACACCAGAATGTATGATCGAACGGGCTACAGTTTTAACAAGAAAGAAGAATTTATGAAATTTAAATAAAAAAGATATATCTCGTTCTGTTGCATGAATTTAAATCCTTTTTTTTTCAACTATCAATTTTGAGTCAGTGTTAAAGCATTGCAATGCTAAAATGGTGAGCAAAAGGAGGGAAATCTTCGCAGCCAGTATGGATGAGAGGAACAATTACAACTACAGATAACTATTTCAACGTACACATGGACGTGCTGGTATTTTTAAGACATTTTCAAAATAATGTGAAGCTATTCTTTGCTTAAATACAGTATACAGCAGGGGTTTTTTACACCTGTTACTTTGCCTCACTGATAGAAATGGTGATTCCCAGACGATGCTGACTGAGCCTTTTGGATACGTAGTTGTTGCTTCAGTATGTATCATAACCAGCAATTCAAAAGAATACGTTGTGATTTAGAATATTTCAAATTAGCCCTCAAAGCCTGTTTGTCTTCAACAAGCACAATACGTATCTGTACACAAAAGACACATTTCATGTGTTCTATGCTGCCGCGATGCCGCAGAAGAAAAGGAAGGATTTCTGTCACCTGAATTGTGCAAGTGCCTTTTGTGTCGTGCCCAAGAATTCTATGTTCTTGGGGCCACAAAGAGGTCATTGTAGTGTGTGGGGGCTTTATGACGGGCAGAGAGCGGGGATCTGATTTCACATTGTGTTGAACAGAAACCAGGAGCTTTCCCTATACAATGAGCCCACAGGGCCACTGCAATCTTACCTGTATCCTTTTTGGGGGCTTTAGCAAAGGCTTAATCCACTGAGTTATTTTTTATAAATCTTTAATTGCTGGTTGCACAGTTCTGATCAACCTCCATCACAGCATATCAGATGAACACAGGAAAACGGTGTTACAAGACGTTCTGAGGGCTGAGGGTACAGGGCGTATTTAAAGTGTTTGTTTGGGATAATGTGAAATAAGCACTTTCCGTTTATATATGTATTGCTCTAGTTTGATCAATATTAAAAATACCCCCTTTTTCCCCCCCAGGATGCATTAACCCATCAGTTCTAGGGGCATCTTTAGACCCACCCAGCAACAGGAGGGTTTTAGTCTCCTCCTCTCTCCTCTCACACTGGTATAGCTGTGCAGGTGAGCGTTTTCCACTCATTACACAGCCACTACAGTGCTGTCAGCAGGACGTGAGAGGACAGAGAGCAACAGAGAGAAACGGAACAACAGTGAGAGAGAGAAAGAGCTCATTCACTTCAACCACAGCTGACTCAAAAATCCCACCACAGTGCACAGCAGGTGAGTGGACTCGATGATTTTAAATTATGAATTTTGTGAGCATGATTTGAATTCAGCTAAATGCAGCTTTGGTATTAGAGCAAGAGGAATCACTAGGACACGAAAAACAATGTCACCATTGTCACCAGGGAATGATACAGCAGGGCAACGTTATGGGAATTTGTTGTGTTTTGACATTTTCTGTTACAAACATTTTTTCATGTGTGCATTATTAATGTGTTCTATGATGAATAAGTCAGCCACTTACAATTGTTTTGATAAATATGAATGAACTTGTCAAATTGATTGAGAGTATTCTATATTTCCCCAAAAAATATTGACCTTATGTTTTTTCCAGTAAAAGATTACTTGTTATAACATTTAATCCCAAGCACAATAACTTGTATCATATCCTTAAAACAAACCCATTTCGGCTGATTATAAAGTTTTTCACAAAACATTAGCAGGTTTTTCCGTTCGTAGCGTCTCCTCCTGTCACGAAACAAACCATCATTTATTCACATTACAGTCAGAAATAAATGTATCTTACGAAAGATATTTCCATTTGTGAAATTGCCACATATTCACATTAGGGGATACTGTTGATGCGGTCATGATAACCTCGGAAGTCATTGGAGTCAATCTTGCATGCTTCATTTCAACAACATGAGGAAAATGTACATTATAGTTTATGGACTTCTGGATTCAGAACCTGAGGACACTTCTTAATGCAATGCACATCAATTGACCACAGCATTTTAATGTGGACGCCAAAGTGACTTGTGTTGTTACTCAGTTTCCAGGGTGTCGAGCCCTAAGGAGGCCATGCTGAGATCCAAGGGAGAGGGGAAAAAACAAGCCGCCCTAGCAGTTCTCCCAAGGGGACTGCTCAAGGAACAAACACATTTTAATTGTGTTCACTTATAAAGCATTGCAAACAGACTCATGATATAATTGCGTATTACAACACTACAACACTAATTTTAGGAGGAATGAACTCATGAGCGGGTGAATATTAGTAAAAAAAAATTGCTTATCATGCTTAAACTAGGAAAGTGCTACTGATGTGAGAAATGTGCGTAATAAATATGTGCAGGGGGGGGGGGGGGGGGAACCTGAAGTGCAGCATTTAAATCTCACATTCATCAGTTTCTGGTATCTGTGACTCACAAAATTGCAGGATCAGTTTCACCAGAACAATTAGAGGATTGTAAAGAGAAGAGACCGCGGATGACTTAGCTCCCAAAGATCAGAAAGACTGCCCAGCTGGGTAACAGGGAATGAGCGTGATTGTAAATCAGAGTCCTCTTAGCATGGGTAAACAGTTTGTGCCCACATTACTATTCATCATAAAGACCTTCTGTCGGCGCACAAATACAGCTTGTCATTGCTCAGATTGAGATATGTCATTATGTCTTCACAAAACCTAGGCGCACATCAATAGGAGAATGTCTTGCAGCTGCCCATTCATGTTAAGTGTATGTTTTGCCCTTCCATTTTAACAGGATCTTAACAGGCATGATTTTATTACAGGTTGGACAAAGAGCTCTCTCCCTGTCTCTCTACATGAAAATGGCCCCCACCACTCTAAATAAATACACAGGTAAGTGAGTATGTTTGTTTTGGCTGTTTAAAATCCTTGTCAGTGGTCACATACACGTTCCCTTTTAAGAGGTGCATTGTGGAAAGTCTTTTTTATCGAAACCAACTTTGTCCTTCAGTTTCATTTATATATCCGCAAATCACAAATTTTTCTTGAAGCACTTTACAATGTGTACAAGCTCACAAGACCTTTAGCCTTAGACCCAAAATTCAGATCAGGAAAAACAACAAAAAGATAAAGAAAAACATTTGACCCCCCGAAAAATTTGTAACAGTAGTAACATCTAAAAATAGAATATCTGAAATCAAAAATAATAATTAACTATAATAATTCCATCAAAGCACATTCTTATTTTCATAGCATCATATTCCATGTTTCCTTTTTTTTAAATACTAACTAATGTTGGACACATGCATTTTACCTGATATTATCAAAAGTTCCACAATGCTATGCTAAATACTGCAATTAAGTACTTCCTACAATGTTTCCCAAAATGCCAGGCTCCACAGGTATCCTGCACCTCCTCCTATTAGGACTACTTCTGCCAGCAGTATTAGTGTCGGGTCAAAATTCCACATCAACCCCAAATGTCACCACTGCAGCCATGACAGTTAACAGCACCACCGATCAGCCCTCGACGACCATGATGCCTGAAACCTCAGCAAACACCAGCAATACCACCTCTGCCCCCTCTGTAGCCACAGCAAACGCTGTCATCCAATCTCCGACCATCAGCACCAATGCCGGAAGCACAGGAGCCTCTACCTCCCAGTCCCCCACTGCCACCTCTGGATCTGCAACAACTTCATCCACCACACAATCCCCTATGACGGCCGCCAATGGCACAGCAACCACCATCCTGTCCACCAACTCCACCACCTATGAAGGTACAGTAATTACCACCCAGTCACTCACAACCACAGCAACCTCCGGAGTCTCAGCATCCACCATCACCACCTCCGGAGGCACAGCGAATCCCACCACCACCCAGTCGCCAACAACATCAAACATCTCCGGGGGCACAGCAAATACCACCATCACCCAGTCCCCCACAACCACAACCTCCTCCGGAGGCGCAGCAAATACCACGACCACCCAGTCATCCTCCACCATCAACGCCTCTGGAAGCTCAGCATCCATCCCAGACACCCAGTCTCCCACAACAACCATCAATTCAGGAGGCACAACACTCACCAACTCCTCCACCCAGTCATCCACCATCAACACTCAGTCACCCTCCACCAACGCCTCTGGAAGCTCAGCATCCATCCCAGCCACACAGTCTCCCACAACAACCACCAATTCAGGAGGCACAACAATTACCAACCTCTCCACTCAGTCATCCACCATCTACACTCAGACACCGTCCAACAACACCTCCGGAGGCTCAGCATCCACCACCATCCAGTTTCTCACAACCACAGCAACCTCTGGTGGCTCAGCATCCACCATCATCCAGTCTCTCACAACCACAGCTTCCTCCGGAGGCACAGTAAATACCACCACCACCCAGTCATCCTCCACCACCAACGCCTCTGGAAGCTCAGCATCCATCCCAGCCACCCAGTCTCCCACAACAACCACCAATTCAGGAGGCACAACACTCACAAACTCCTCCACCCAGTCATCCACCATCAACACTCAGTCACCCTCCACCAACGCCTCTGGAAGCTCAGCATCCATCCCAGCCACACAGTCTCCCACAACAACCACCAATTCAGGAGGCACAACAATTACCAACCTCTCCACTCAGTCATCCACCATCTACACTCAGACACCGTCCAACAACACCTCCGGAGGCTCAGCATCCACCACCATCCAGTTTCTCACAACCACAGCAACCTCTGGTGGCTCAGCATCCACCATCATCCAGTCTCTCACAACCACAGCTTCCTCCGGAGGCACAGTAAATACCACCACCACCCAGTCATCCTCCACCACCAACGCCTCTGGAAGCTCAGCATCCATCCCAGCCACCCAGTCTCCCACAACAACCACCACTTCAGGAGGCACAACACTCACCAACTCCTCCACCCAGTCATCCACCATCAACACTCAGTCACCCTCCACCAACGCCTCTGGAAGCTCAGCATCCATCCCAGCCACACAGTCTCCCACAACAACCACCAATTCAGGAGGCACAACAATTACCAACCTCTCCACTCAGTCATCCTCCACCAACTCCTCAGGAGGCTCAGCATCCACCACCATGGAAAATATCACCACCCTATCCCCCACCACCACTGCAACCTCCGGAGGCACAGCAATCACCACTACCACTAAATCCCCCACTACCACCTCCGGAGGCTCAGGATCCATCAGCTCTCAGTCCTCCACAATATCTAACATATCTGGAGTTATAGCAACTACCACCAACCAATTCCCCAACACCACTACCACCTCTGGAGGCATAAAAATCACCATTACCCCCCAGTCTGCCACAAACATCAACACAACAACCAGTGCCAATTCTGCACCTTCAACATCTATGACGTCTTCTAATTCAGTCAGTGTTGCAATTTCAGGAACCACCTCTGCCTCCTCCACAGCTGGTTCTACAGCCATGGCCCAGTCCAGCAACATCACCACAACCTCGGGTAGGACCAGTTCAGCTTCCTCCATGACTTCTGGTGCTGAAAGTTTTAAATAACTTTCCAGTCGTTGTTCAGTCCCATGTATATAAAATGAAATTATTGCTAATTCTCTTTTTATCCCTATTGTTGACATCCATATTTTTTTGCCACAGGTTACATGAATGGAACTTCATCAAACTTTGTGAGTAGGGGGGCAAGTCAACTTTTTTAGAGAAAAAAAATTGTCTCTTCTTCATCCCTTTAGTCTCTCATCTTCATCGTGTACCTTGCATCTCTCTCATACAGAACTGCCCCTCATTCAGCTGTAACTACTCAGACTGCTACACAATGTACACCAGTCAAAATGCCACTTCATGTGCTGCTGGTTGCTATTGTCAGGTAGGAAGGCCAACGACACTGAGAAAAACTTTTGAGCCCTCGAACAAAACTATTTAATGCATTGAAAATCCTTCAATGTATTCATTTACATGTACATATGGCAAAGTATACAAGAAATGTTGCATCGTATTAGTAACTTGTCGAGGCAGCTGAGCATTCAAAAGTTGGAGTGATATCTGTAAGTAACCAGTAAAAGTAAAGAGTAGTAGTCATTTTCTATATGCTGTACACTTCCAATGTCTACACAAACTTATTTTAATGAAAAATTATTGGAAAAAAAAGATAAATTAAGTTATCTACTTGTCTACTAATGTGTCATTCTGTGTTGTATCAGCTGATAAGGCAGATGGACATGTATTACACTGTGAGCTGCAGCGACACTTGTGCTGCGAGCTGCGTCAATGCCTCCCAGACCAACTGCTCTGAGAAGTGCTGCAACTTTACTGACTGCCTCAGCGGCAATTTTGCATCCATGATGACGATGAATGCCACCACAGGTAAACAGATCTGTTTTTTCCACATCTTCCTATCTCGTGACAATACTGTCCTCGTGAATGATTTCATGATATCACATCTTATAAGTTGCAATTACTGACATACACTTTAAGTCTCGATTCTTAATTTCTTATTCCAACATTTTTACTCTTTTCTTTACAATATTTTAGTAACTGCAACCGCAACACAAGCAACGACTACAACGACCACACAAGTCAGTTCGACTGCTGCAATTAACGTAAGGACAAAAAAGGCTGCATGTGTGAGTGTGCGCTGACATGTTAATGGATACGTGCTGTACATGTGAGCAGAAGGCTAGCTGCATGTGTCGTTCTGTCTCCTCTTGGTCACCTTGCGTAAGATAATCAGACACATTTGGTCTCTGTGTCTGACTGCTGAAAGCTGTCAGTATTTAATATTCTAATGGCATACAGAAGGGATAACAGTGAGAAATGAATACAATCCTTTCCCCTGTGTTGTTCTTTTTTCTCTCTTTCAGGGAAACAAATGCCATCAGGGTGTATGTACCGGCACAACTTGCTACACAGCTTTCATAAGTGCAGCCCTACAAAGCTGCTCATCCTCACAGCCACACTGCCAGGTGAGAGCCGCGAAACATACTGACGAACAACATAGGTCTCGCAATGTTAAATGATGAATTTGTAAACGTGAGATTCATTAAAATGTCCAATAACCCTCTGGAGTCCAGATTCTTTCTGGTTGATATTATCTGACTTTCAAAGTATTCAATTTGTGTCTGTGTTTTTCACGCTTTAGATTATCCCTGCCCACGGATATTCTTTTACTATTCATATACACAAATACAACATGAAAGTGAAAGAAAAGACTCTAATACCGTCTATTTAAACGTAAAGCAAACCAAATGGTTTCTGTGCCATTTTCTTTAAAAGCCGCCATTGTAAATTATTGACATCTTTAAAAATGTCTTATGATAATATTTCTATGTTTTACAGACAGATACTATGTGAAAGCTCCACATCAAAACAATAGATAACATTCCTCAGTGTATTCACTAATACACAGACTCCAGTGTTTTTCTTAAGCAACATTTTAATATCTCTGTGTTACACGCTGTTCTTTCTCACTCACTATCGCCCCTGCAGCTCAAAAAGGAGACCTTGGAGACAAAGTTGCAGTGGACGGCAGGTTGCATCGCCAACTGCTCTGGCCAAACCTCGTGCACGGCCTCGACGCAACCTTCGTGTCATCTAGAGTGCTGCAACGCCACCGCAACCTCCTGCCTGTGGCTGAATGGCACGCTGAATGTCCCCTCCTACGCCACGAGAGGCGCTCATCTTCACACAGGGCTGATTTCTTGCTTACTTCTACTGCTTGCCTTGGCTTCGATGCTGTGAGTATGAGCTGGCTCACTTGCTGCGTGGGTCGTCAGGTAACCAGAGCTCTGTGAAACTCCCAGTCCTTTTCAGAAATAAAGCACCATTTCATACATCTCAGTGATATTCATGTGATTGTACTGTACATATGTACTGTATATATAAATGTATGTATGGGACTATGTAAAGATTTCATTTCTTGTGTTATCAATGCTTCCCCTCATGTTTGAAATCAGATTCAAGACCAATGAAAAAATGGCTTTGAACAGCATATCTAAATAAGAAAACATATCAAGTTCAAATGTTTTTGTCTTCATAAGTAACAAAATAAGACATCAAAACAAAACTTTTTTCTTCAGATTAAAGTTTAAAAAACTTTAAATTGTTCACTTTAAGATGTGAATTATTTTCAACGGTGGCTTTTAAAGAAAATAGCACAAAGCCTATTTGGTTTAATTGACATATAAATAGACGGTATTAGAATATTTTCTTTCACTTTCATGTTGTCTTTGTGTATATGAATAGTAAAATAATATTTGTATCAAATGAAAGGATTGAACACCTTGTTTTAGCCATGACCCTGTCCATAACTGTGATTGAATTCATGTCCCGTCTTCTTGAAGAAAGTTTGCTCTGCGCCTTCCCACTGTCAACTGATTGTGAACAAATCAGAACTTTGGATGGGCGAGTGAGCGGAAACGCAACCTTGCGTGGATCAGGTGTTTGAAACCATGTTTGATTTTCATCTTTTCATCAAGCCATTGTGAGAGTAACGCAGCTACGAGTCTATATGCACTTTATGAAACTCAAAGGTTGAGCTGTCAAAGGGTCTTGTGAAGGTTCGCTGAAGAATTTCTGTAAATGTAATCACAGTGAGATGTGCAATTAAGTGCTTTGGCTACTTTTTGTCAATTTTTTTTTTGTGAATCGTGAATTGGATGTCTGTGTGGTGTACAAAATATATATTTTTGGGGTACAATGGTGTCATGTAAATGTTAAATGAAATCAGAAAGGTGTCTGTTTATTCTAGTTTTGTGTACTGTAAAATATGACAATAGTGCCTAAAAAAATATATCTGATAAACTATATGTTTGGTGAGTCTTGATTTGATTAAATCCTATAATGTGGGGTGAAAGGTGAAGACATTTCTAGCCGCTCACAGCTGCAATGGGCCCAAACATATTCCAGCAGGATTATTTCATTATAAAGTGTATGAAGTCCTGTGTATTACTACTCTGAGTGTGACCCGATGCTCACATTTTTCAGAATTTCTAGCACCTTTGCTCAAGTATGTCACTCAAGTAAAATCTGTAGGAAAGTATTGTACTTTATAGTCCACTTGATAGCTTTAGTGCCAGTTGCTTGCAGTGGTTACTAGTTGTGGTTACTTTTAAGAAATGTTAAACTTTTACAGTTAAAACAAAGAATGACCCCATGAAAATCTATATTTAAAAAACAAAACACTTTTGATTAAACCGCTAGGAAAAAAAGAAGGTGTTGGGACACATCACATTTCAATCTTTTTTCTTTTTTATAAGAGAGACTTCCTCTCTTAGTTTCTTATCAAGTCACGACCCCTCAGTTGTGTGAGTCACAAGGAATTGCAGAATTGTTAAACAAGGTGATTCCACTGTCAGCAGTTGTAGTGGACGATACCCCAGATATCTTTTCGTTATCTGGCTTAACTGACCCTTACGTCGGCCACCCTGATAACCTGGACTACAAAGCGGGTTGTCGACGCTGTCAGTTAAGTTTACCCTGGATTTTCATAAACAGATATGAGCACGTTTACGTGGAAGAGGCTGAGCCGTTACTTACAAGCAACATCTTCAGAACCATGGAGAACGTTTTTAATATACCACAACAAGCTCTTACCAGCTGGTGCAAATATTAGGTAAGTTGAGCTCTCCACATCTTGAAAAACGAAAAAGTAAAACCTGAATTAAAAATGTATATGATTGAGTTTTAATCACATTTCAATGATTCACCTATGTTCATGTATTCCCTGATAGTAAGGAGAAAACTGCAAGCAGAGGAGAGACGATATATACATAAATGCACAATCTTGGTGGCACTGTAACCTTTGAAAGAATTAGCACAGTAACTATGGCAACATTGCCCTACTTCACTTCACCTCACTTCCTGAAACTTTTTATCTGTCCTTAATGGCAGACTTAAGTTTTTTCAACTTTTTATTTTGCACTTGTTGTCTCTCTCATTTTAATCCGTATTAGAAAAAGAACAAAGCCAAAGTAGCCTATACAATGACAGTATACAAAGAACAGCAAAAAAAAAAAAAGTAGCCAGGTGTATGTTTGATACACGACACAAAAATAGTTTTACATATAGTTCCACATCTTTAAAGGGTGACATTTTTTTTTGACTAAAATAGGAAGTTAATGTATTACCCAAAAAATGTATTTGTCTTCTTTTCTTTGTTTTTTGAAAAAAAATAATTAAACAATTGTCTGAAAATATGATCGATGACAAATCTGCTGATGTTTTTTTTTTTTTTTTTTGTGGGCCTGGTTGTCACTCAGCCGATGACAAGCCCCGCTGTGACGTCACCGAGATTCCAAATCAGTGCGTGGCAGACTGGGTCGGGCTGGGCCAGCTGCGGAGGAAGACGAAGAAGGAGAGGAAGAGGAGAGCGGGAAACATCTGGATCGAAAGAGAACAATGTTGGATTACACGGAACTCCTGCGGTGAAATAAAAAAACAAAACAAAACTCAAACAAAAGACTACTCGGAATTTTCGAGTGTGTGTGTGCGCGTGTGTGTGTGTGTGTGTGTGTGTGTGTGCGGAAAGTGATCGCTATGGATCAGTCCGTCGCAATTCAAGAAACTTTGGAAAGGGAGGACAACTGCATCATGGTATCCTTTTTGCCTTTTTGGATTATCGGTGGTTTAAATGTTACTCGAACTATAAGTTCAGTTTTGTTTTTTTTCTTCTGTCACATAGCAACGAAGGTTACGACTCCGCGGGAGAGTCCGCACACAGGCCTGTAGGATTGAAGCTGTGCTACACGGTTTCACATCTCTCTGGATAAAGACAAAACAAAACAAACAAACTACAAGACAACTTGGTCTGTGAATTGCGTCAGAATAATGAGTCGTAGTTCTTCTCGGCGTTTAGTTGGGTGTAACTTCCGAAAGATATGCAGCGGGGCAACTTGAGTAGTAACACTTTGCTTCCACAAGGTGGCAGCTTTGTTTCACCAGCTGGGGTTATTGGCAGCGGCGGGAGAAGTCACTTCAAAAAACTACAAGTTAAAGTCCTGTATTAACAACTAAGTTAAAATGTAGGCTGTTATTAGGACCTTTGACGTACATTTCCAATGCTGCAGAACTGCACCTGTTGGTTGAATTATTAACAATGATGTGTTGACATATCAGTAGATCTTTAATGTTGCATCTGGTTGATTTTAATCATTTAATTTCCAACTGTGTCATTTCATCGACAATGATATATTACATTTTATAAACTGACAATGTGGTTTGCGTGTAAGATGCATATATAAATGTGCAAAGTAACTGGACTCGACAGCCTTGAAATGAAAACTAATATTTCCCTGTGAAATATAGTGGCAATGGTGTTTAAAGGGGAATACACAAGGACAGGTACATCAAAAGCTGTATTTAGTTACATGCCAACACTTACCAATCATTCACCAAAAAAAAAATGGTGTTGAATAATTAATTGAAATTACAGCATGGCAATATTTCTGTAGAAAGAAACACCAAAGGCTTTACCCTTAACAGTGAACAGGCTGTCCAATGTGAGGTCCTCTCCGACGACATCACGGAAAGCAGACTGCTGGGATTGGTGGAGTCGACTAATGAACACGCGTGAGTTCCGACAGAAAGTTCTGATTGGGCAAAAGCGAGGCCTCAGTGTACTATTGAACATTGATTCACAATGTCATTCTGTGGAATTGCACCGACTTTGTTCGACATAGTAACTCAAATTATAGACTGCACTGTGTAATGCATACAGTTGGACTGCAAATTAAAACGTATAGTTTTTTGACGTCATTTAAATTTTTTTAAATTGAATTAATGTTTTATAGAATCTTTATTTATTCTCATCGGAGGATGGCCATCACTGCTGACGACGTGTCACTGGAGGACATTATACCCATCTCTCTTGATTTTGCAGTTGTGGAGGGTGAGCAGCTCTCATCACCAGTCGACTGAACCATGCTCTTCAAAATGACTGTATAAACTGTACTAAGTGAAAATTGGCATGATGTCTCTCAAGTGCCCTAACATATTTTTCATGTTGCACTTTGTTTCTTCAGTTTCCTCTCCAGAGGAACTGGCAGTTGTGGGTGCGTTGTCTTTGTTTTCACTGCAGCTCAAATACACCATGCTAACCGATCCACCACATGAAACTGAATATATACGTAATGTGAATTCTTTGTCTGATTCTAGGTGCTGATACCAGAGTGAGAGTAAGCTACCAGGAAGACGCGCTAGAGCTCAGACTTCCTTTCGGGTCTCACGCTCGGCTCTTTCTCAGCGAGGTCAACAGAGCGTGGAGTGGTAGGTCGGCCCTCTCAGACACTGGTGAAAGGCTTTATGTAACATCCTGCAGTCACTGTTTTTTTTGTTTTGGGTTCTCGCAGTGTAGTTTCACAGTGAAAGTGTGAGAACTATTCATTTTGGACAGCAAAGCAGAGCATCACCTCTCATCCTCTGTGGTAGATCGCTGATTATATTTTGGTGAGGATAAGAAGTTCATATATTTCTATTTTCTCTGTTGAATTTAAGGCGCAGTAAGCGATGTTGGTTCTGTGTGCCCAGAAAAAAATCTCTTTTTTCGGCACAGCCCAGACTCTGTGGATTGAAAACCCAGAAAATATGTAGGAGTCAGCTGCAGTAGGCCATGTGTTAATACAAATATTTTTTTATGCTTGAAGAAAACCTGCCCAGCATGTCGTCAGTTGCCTTGTGGTCACATTAAGCCTCGAACAAAAAATGTCACATTATTCTTAGATTTTGACTTTTAGATCAGATAGACATTAAAAACATAAATGCTTTGGTGAAAGTCTGTTGTTGTCTTTGGTTCATAACCTACAGCAATGGCTAATAGAGATTAAGGCAGAGACACAGACAGAGAGAGAGAGAGAGAGAGAGAGAGAGAGAGAGAAGGGGCGGAGCTTGGGGTGTGTACTTAAATGATTTCCTTCGCTGCCAGCATTTACAAAAGGACGAGATGAAGACCTTTAAAGAAAAGGACATGACACTATACTTCTCTTGAAATACTTTTTAACTCTCTGCATCCTGATAGTCTGAGTGGAGGAGGCTGGCTGATGGGCTGACAGACACATTTGATTTGTTACGGATGTGTCACTTTTGCCAATGGCTCACTTTTTTTTTTACAAGCCACATGTCAGCAGGAGGGAGACTTGCATCCCGTCGCGTGAGTTACATTTTTCGTGGTACTCTTAAGATGAGCCACGGGGGCTTTTAAACCTAGTGAAGGAAATCAGTGATGGAAAGATTAGATGACCTGGCACCAGCTGTGGGTAAAAGGAAGAATATGAGAAAAGGAAAAGGTAAGAGGAGTTCCGTGAGATTCCTTAATGCAATTTCCTAAATGCACATTCTACGTGTGGAGGCAGTCTTACAGACGCAACAGTTCATTATACAGACATGACCCATGTGTAAGAGCGAGCGGATTCCTTAAAAATGCACGACATAAGCATTCTGGTTCATACCATGAATCATACTGTTGCTATTCCTTCTCCACGTTAGCTCGAAAGGAAATTCATTTCAAAGGCTCTTGCTGTGTTCTTCACTCACAACATTGCAATCGCCCTAATTTCATTATGAATCTCATGTTCTCTCTCTCTGTCTATCTTTTCTGCAGATGTGTGCAAGTCTCCCACACAGGTGCCCACTTTCGAGTGGATCAACAAGTACCACAAAGCCACCAGAGGACAGGGAGTTGTCAAACAGGCCCTTGCACCCCTCAGCACTAAACTCACAAAACTCAACCAGCACCGGAAAACAGGTTTGTCGCCTAATTTCTATTTGTATATGAATTTCAGTTAGCAACTTGGAATAGGTCCATGGAGTGCTGTGGGTGACAAGTCACCGGAAGAACAGGGCAGGCTCGTCTTTATCTCTTATCTTTGTTTTAGCATTAATAGTGTCACGAAGATAAGAGACTTCATCTAAGGCATGCATCATAAAAGTGGGCGGTTTTGCAAGTGTCACTTTTGCAATTGAATGGGATTTTCCCAGTCTGCACATAAGTTGTAAGGAATTTACTTATACCTGATTTATTTTGACATGTCGACACTAACATATAACGTAAATTATGGCCAGAGCTAAAGGAAATGCAGTCATTATTAATATGGTTATCAATAGCACCTGTGGTTTTCCTGCTCTGATGTGTAAAATGAGACTGCGCAGACTTCATTTCTACAACACTTTGTAAGGAGCTTACCAAGGGCATCAAACATACAATACCATTAAACGATCTCAGGAAGTTGTCAAACATGGGAGAATTAATTCAAAAAGCTTTTTTTGGAATTAAACAACATTTGTTTGTCAGGCTTTAGGGGCCTTTGTTCAGAATAAGGAGTAAAAAGACGTCTGCAAAGGCTGAGCAATCCCCCTGGCAATGCTGAAGAATCCCTCAAATGAATTCCTAGATCCAGATCCGGCTCTGGATCCCTCCCAAAAGTGACCATGGCCCTTGAACTATCTTTGATTTTTCTTTTTTTTTAACATACAAATCCGTTCATAATTTTTTGACTAATCCAGCAAACAAACAGACAAAGCTGAACCAATTACTTAACCTTAAATCAACTTCTGATCTGCTTCATACTTAGTAATCAAATACACAGAATTGACTCACATAGATGAAAAAAAAAGGAATCCATGATCTCTGAGGGTCATGAGATGATGACCCTCAGAGATCTCATTATTATTACTAATAATAATAAAGAGATCTCTCAAAAAATGCATGGGTTAGTTTGTCCCACATGGTAAGGCCCTTTCCATACAGATTACACTCATTATATTTGTGCATGCTGGGGAGCCATGCTATTTATGACTTAATGTAGCACCTTTCACAGGCCAGGTCACAAAGTGCTTTACATACAAGAATACAAAGGCATACAATGATAAAAATGAAACACTAAAAGGCCCAGACAATAGTATTGTGAGTTTTGAGCTCTTTCTTGAATACAGTGACAGAAATTACAGATTTTAGGTGAACCGGAAGAGCATTCCATATTGACGGAGCCATAGATTTAAAATCCGCAATCACCTTTAATTTTTAGTCGTGTAAAGCTGTCGGAAAACCTATAAGTGACCTGCTGGTGGTGTCGGGTAGCAATAGATCAGAGATGTATTTGGGGCCTTGTCCGTGAAGTATGGAGGACGGATTATGACTTATATAGAAATAAATAAATAAATGCATAAATAAATATATAAATACATAAATAAATAAATGCGTAAATAAATGCGTAAATAAATGCGTAAATAAATGCGTGAATAAATAAATGTATAAATAAATGATTAAATAAATAAATGCGTAAATAAATGTATCAATAAATAAATAAAAGAATAAATAAAAGAATATATAAATAAATGAATGCTTTACATTTACTTCTACATTTCTGTTCACCTACATTTATTTATTTCTACATTTCTGTTCACATACATTTATTTCTGTATTTCTGTGTCCATATGCTAATGAGGCAGGGGAAGTCCTAACCTCAGCCTGAACCATGATTGGTTACAGGAGTCACCTCGATTCGGGTCTTCTACTTCTGCCTTACGAACGGTGTTAATCCGTTTGGCAGACCCCTGTAGCACTCGTTTTTTTTTTAAAAAGCCACTTTATCTGGTGTTATTGGAGACTCTGACGCAGTAGTGACTGTCATCCCTCTGGGTCCAGACTGCAAATGAATTGCGAAGCCGCAAATAAATCACTGCATTTATTGTGGCATCTCCAGCTCTGACTGCAGCACCGCGCGAGTACGGGGCCGCCTGTGAGTGCATTGAGCCGGGGGAGGGACCCACGGCAGCACCCGCTGCTCATTTAGAGTAAAAATGAAAGCATCAGAGTCTCCAAAAGTCGCTTTTTTGAAAATGAGTCGCTAGCGGGGTTTAAAACAGACTGAATGTAGCGACAAAGTCGCAAAATTGGCAACGCTGAACTGGACAGGTAGGAAGGCATGGGATAGGGATCGTTTGCTTTTGCCTGGCTCTCCGATTTGCCCAATCATGGTTGAGGCTGAGGTTAGGACCTCCCCTGCCTCATTAGCATATGGACACAGAAATACAGAAATAAATAAATGTATGTGAACAGAAATGTAGAAATAAATAAATGTAGGTGAACAGAAATGTAGAAGTAAATGTAAAGCGTTCATTTATTTATTTATTCTTTTATTTATTTATTTATGTATTTATATATTTATTTATGCATTTATTTATTTATTCCTGTATTTATTTATACATTATTTATTTATGTCTTTCTTTCTTTCTATATTAGCCATAATCCGTCCTCCATAGTGAAGTGCTCCATTAGTTAAAACGAGAACCTCATGAATGAATTGGAGTGGAGGCAAGAAAATGGAATGGGTGTGATGTGAGTTACGTTTGAGTTTGTTGCGCGCGCAGCAGCAGCAGAAGGCGGAGGTTGGCTCCGCCCACCGTGGCGTTGACATGGGCAGGTCTGACACACTGGACATTGCTCTCCGCCACAGAATGTGTGGCAGCGGTGCAGGGAGATGTCTGAGGTGATTAGAGACTCTGGTATGAAAACTATTACTACATTTGCTTTTTATTAAGGTGCTGAAAACGCCATCTCCATCAATGCCGTGCCATTCAAGTCTGTCCCGTTTAAATTAGTTTAGCCATCCAGCTAATTCTAGCTAGCTAGCAGTAGAAGTAGTAGTTGTGTCGAAGAGGCTAACTTTAGCCGGATTAGCTAAGGGGACAGATATATTTCGCTCGGCGGATTAATGATGCGTCGTGTTACTTCTTCTATTATCTGCTGCCACCACAGTGTCGAGCTGTCACGGACGTCGGCTCGTCTTGTCGGAACGCCAACGTTGGGGTCCGGGCTCCTAACTCAATCTCTGCGCTCGAAGGAGCTGCATGAAAGTTAGTCGGTGGTCGAATGGTCGTGACACACACACACACACACACACACACACACACACACACACACACACACACACACACACCCGTCGCCGTTGGTGTAACAAGTGTGTTGGTCGACACAGCCTTGTGACACACGTTGTGACACCGTTGTCCGTTTCGCCAAGGAGGGACGCTTCACTCTCACTAGCGCGGTTCATCCTCTGAAGCTAGCTTAGCCTGTTATCTTCGGATCAGCTGGCTGTGAACTTTCCTCCCAGAGAGATAAAAGGTGTTTGCTGCTGTCTGCTTTGCCTAAGGGAGGGGGGGGGCTTTCTTTTAAATCAGTGTGACTTTCATCCAAGCTTTAGTTAATAGTAAGATTCTTTGAATTCACCTCTACACAGTTGTGAATTACGAATCAAACTGATTGATTCCTCTGTATTTAATAACTCACAACTGGACGACCATGAAGGGAAGAAAGTAGGTGCAGTTTAAGAGTGTGAGACCGGAACAACTTTATATTTTATGCTGACTGAGTTATGATCGACCGCTGATAGAGAGGCACATGCGTGTGAACTTGTCTCATTCAGTCCTTGAGTTTATCGAGCTCATTTGCTGGTTAATAATACTGAAGCAATGTGCAAGGAATGTAGAACATGCAGTGTAATAGCCGAGCTAATCACACACAGGACCCTCGTGGGGTCAGGGCCTTCGTGTGGTGCTAAAAAAAAAGAAGCACCTGCGGCATTGGTTGCGTTAAATAAGTGTTGAATGTTTAACTACAAAGGTATTAAATTTAGGAGGCAATGAAATGAAATCCATGAAGCTATCTTCAGCACTTCACAGCAGGACTAACACGTGGCAAGTTGGTCCACAACTAATGATTCTTTTCATCATTGAAGACTTCATCATCATTTGTCTGATCAGAAGTCCAAACCCTAAACATGTTCGTGATCGCTACTGTCAAAGTCGAGGAGAAGCAGCAGTTCTCACATTTCAGTAGCTGGAACCTGAGAATGACTAATGCTAGTCATGCTTAATAAAATATTAAATGATTATTCAGTTTTCAAAATGGTTGAAGATTTGATACAAACTACCATTTGTGCATTGAAGTCAATTTCCTGATTTTAACATTTTTTTTTTATTCCATGTCTATTGTTTCATTCCTATTCTATTCATGGGCTGCTGTGGCTCAGGAGGTAAAGTTGGCGTCGGCGGTTCGATCCCAGCGTCCCCCAGCCCCGCATGGCAATGTGACCTTGGGCAAGACACTTAACCCTAATTTGCCTCTGGCCGCTCTTCCGGCAAGTGTATGAGTGTGAAAGAAAAAGCGTGGTAAATAGCAGCGCTGTATGAATGTGTGATAATGGGTGAATGTGACTTGTGCTGTTAAGCGCTCTGTGTGGTCTGTATGACGAGCGCAATATAAATACAGATAATTTTTTCACTGAGGAGGATTCAAATCCAGAACAAACACTTTCAATTTAACACACTGTAAGGATAACAGTGCAAACCAGGAAATAGTAATGAACCCGCCTCAAATGGTTTATCTTTTTAATTCCTTATTCTGCTCTAACTCAGAAGACACTTGAGTCAATTTCACAGTTACATGTGGGTTTTCCTCTGTGTGCACAAGGAGATTTTCACCTTCTTCATTGGCTTTTCTGAAGTACACACTTCTGAAGTAATTTCACAGTTTGCTGGAAGTTTTCAGTCACACAAAGAGCCATAATCTTTTCTTTCTCCGTTTGCACAAACATCAACACCACTGTTTTTCGGTGAAAATGGCAATCTTTTCTTTTTCTTTTTGGTTCTTGTTTTACAAAATGTGGTAAATGAAACAAACATTGCAAACATTTCTGTTGCACAGGTCACTGGTGGTCACGCCCTGATTTCTCAGTTAAGTGATGAGAACATTTCCTTTGTACAACAAAGATACAGGAAACATTCTATGCCAACGGTGGTAAGGGTGATGATCTTTTTGTTATAATTCGTTCAGACTTTCGTTCTGCATTAGACACAGCTGCAACATAAATGATACCTTTTGAAGTTGAGCCGTTGGGTTATTTGGGGTTTTTCATTATCTCCATTACAGAAAGTTAATGTCTGTGTATTTGATCCATGAGGTTCTTGTGTTCAGAGCTGCACAAAAACAGATGAGAAGACAAATGCATGTCTGAAACTACCGATGTTACCCACTTAGAAGACTGGAATTTATATTTGGTACTGGTCAGGTGCACTACTAATGTAGCCGGCCATAACTTTGAGTTTAATTTCCTGCTCAAAGAACCTGGCTTTCCCTTTCAGAGGAGCCAGCTGTGTCGCTTGCCAAGCTGCAGGAGACAGGGGCCATGCTGTCTCATACTTCACACTTGCCTACTAAAACCAGCTACTTGGGATGCACCAACTGTTACCAACTGCAAAGGGCCAGCTCTGTCGATTGACCTAAAACGACTGAGCCCTGACTTGGCACTTTTATGATTGACTCGTGTGTTACTGTGCGTGCTTGTGTTTGTCCTTAAGCATAAGTTGCTTTCATTTAATCGCCATATTAGTTATTTGGATGTAGATTGTCAAAGACTGGGTTTGTCCAGGGCTGGGTTCTTTCTCATTAGAATGAGTTGATATCTTGGGCAGATTTTAAGATAATGCAGATGGTAATGACTCTTAATTAACTTGCACAACACAGTGACTCAAAGTCTTCTCTGACAAGCTGAAAACAAGAAAGTAATTTGTCTGGAGGCAGTTTGTGGAGAACTCTGCTATAATTCTACCTTTTACCTTTGTGCTCTTGTGTTTTATCACGCACACTAAAAACTTTTCTTTTCTCTTCCGCTCCAAACAGAGAAACCGTCAGACAAAAAGGGAAGTTTAGAAAGGGAGAAAGGATCCAACAGCGGCACACAGAAGTCCAGAGTGTTTTCGAGCCCAGAGAGGTACAGTAAGGCCTTTTTATCAATTCACGGGTGGAAGCTTTCAAAACCAACACTCTTATGTATTTGTGCACAGGTTTAGAAAGAGTCCTAGAATATTCTATAACTAAAGTGGAAGTATTGTTTGTCAAAACCGCGTGTGGAGGTTTCTTGTAAGCAAACAGACTGTGTTCATATTCAGTATTACTCACTGAATATGAATATGTATTCTTTACGCCCAACAAACATGCTGAATGCATTTCCTTTCTCAATGGACATTTGCACAGTTTTCTTTTCATATTTGTTTCTCCTTGAAAACGGCATTGTTTGTATTCATGTTTGCTTGCTAGCAGTCAAGGTCTTCCTTGCCTTTTGGTGGTGCATTGATGTGTGGACCATATTTCCAACTTGACTGATTGACGGATGCACACAGCCGTGAGGCGGTAGTTGCACTTGTCGGTCTACAACACTCGGCTCCTCAAGAAAAGCTACTTTCAGACACTGAAGTCCGGCTTTTCCCTGAACTTTTCCGGAGGGGCTGCTTGTGAGAATGCAAATGTTCGCAAATGTTGGTCCGGACTTTTTCCGGAACTTTTTCTGCCAGCCCCCTTAGTAAAGTTTCTGGAAAATGTCAAAGTGAGCCCAATGCGAGAATACAGCAGGAAAATCTTTGGACAATTTACAGCAAGTCAGTGGGATTTCAGCAGCATAATTAAAAACCATGTCCTTTCTCCTCCATGCTCTACCCAGACGCCAAAGAATGTTCAAGAAATGTTCCTGTTGGTGTCTGACTCGGACAATCAACCGCAGCTCACGTGATCTGCAAAACTTAGGAGAATTTCTGGATACAATTCTGGGACATTTTTCAGAGTTCATGTCTGAAAACAGTTTACTTCTCTGCCAGTTTTAAAAAAGCAAATTTCCCCAGTTAATTTGTTTAACCTGAAAGCCTCTGCTGTTATTCCGGGACTGAATGCCTATACAATATTTTTTATGATGATGTTCAGTTACGGTGTTTTCATGGCTTTCCTGGGCCCAGATATTTTACATTTCTCCTTCTCCCCTTTGTGTCATTCCATATTCATAACATGTAAATTGGAGCTTCAGCCCATAGCCGGGGTTTCTGTTGTCCAAATGATGATCTACTGTATATCACACTGTTAGTCTGGAGCAGAGTGTGATTCCTCTGTTATGACATGTTTTAATTTCTAGCTTTTAGAAGAGGTGTTACCAGATGCAAGTGGGTCAAAGAGTGTGCTGGGTGCAAACTAGCAACCGTGCATTTCAAACGTCTTTGGGCAAACACAGTTTAGGACCATCCTGCTACTTTTTCCCTCTGCCATCACACCAGTGTGACAGAATGATCCTGTTTCTATCTCGGTCCATCTCCACTCCACCACCACGTCTGACTGTTATTTCCCCTCCGCTCTCGTGCAGCCAGGTCATCTCCAGTCGAGAGCACCGGGATGACCTGGTACACTCCTCCAGCCACACCCCGTCCAACAAAGCTCAGATACTGACCATGCCTCAGTTCAACCTGCGCGACAACCTCATCAGGTGTGAGCTGCTGAAGAATGAGGACCTCTACACTTACCTGGAGAACTTCAGGTATGTAACTTGTTTCGGAGAGGGAAAAGTCACGGAACAGGGGCAGAGAGTTGGGGGGTTTGGGACTTAAAGGAGATAAAAAAAATGTAATGTTTTTTTTTTTTTTGGACGACCAATGCGACGGTCCAGTAGGATTTGTCCTGGTGCTCCCGATGGCCAGTCTGTCTCTGGTGGCTGGAGCACATGTGAATGTGAAAACTGTGAAACTGTCATCACAGTCAAATATTATGTATTAACATTTACGTTACAATGTAACCTCCATGAGAAATAAAAGAGTGACAGAGGACAGACTTTGATAGGGCTCGGTCCCTACCTGGGAGGTCCCGGATGTTGTTCTGGCAGGATCTGGCACAACAGCCCTGCTGTTAATTTAGTCAGTAGGCAATATTGGTGTGTTTTTAAAATGTACTTGTGTACATGTCTGGTCAACGGAGGTAGATCTAGGTGATCATCAGATATCAGTGTCATCATGACTGTAACTCAAGCTTCTGCTTTTTATCTCATATCTAAATGATTGTGGATATTAATGTTCCTGCAAACTCTTTTCTACTAAGGTTTTCTTTTTTGTCAGTTTCTAAAATCTGATTGCAAAATAAGTGTTTCCTGAATTCGGCATCGTTGTTTAGTTATACACTACACTTGAACCACGCTGCCTCCTGTTGGTAGATGTTTCTACTTTCACCCAAATGAAACGGTCTTTAAGTTTAAATATGGGTTTAATCTGAAAAAAGGCAGTTATACAGAAAGGTTTCATAGTGCTGGCTTTCATCTCATAACACTACAGACTGAGAATGTACTGAATATACATGCTGATGTGCAGATTTGGGGGGGAAGTGCAGATATGGGGGGGAAAGCTTAGGAAAACACTAGTCCTCAGTTTTGGTATAAAGATGGCTTCAGCACCAGTGGAGAGGAGGGCCATTAGGGCAGAAAGTGTTGTGCAGTGTGGTGTAAAGGCGGTCAGCACAAAATAAAGAGCTCTGTGCTTTTCCTGTAAATGGGCAGAGCGGGAGCCACATGAAGGTCAAGAGAGGCGGGCTGCTTTTCATCTGAAAACCTGCAGAATAAATGTCAGCGGGGATTTAAAGGGGTTGGGCCATCACAGATAAAGTGTGAGCTCCAGTGGGGCTGCGCTGTGGTCAGCAGATTAGGAGATTTTATTCTCTGCCATCTCATTGCACTGTGCAACACTTCTACTTGTAACTGAGGCTACATCCATACCTCTATGTTTTCATTCAAAAACTGTGTTTTAAAAGAAAAAATATCTCTGTCCAGATGAGCGATATAGCTCTGTATCAGTCCCCGTCTATACTATCCCTGCGTTCCTTTATACCTAGGAACTCTGAGCTTGCAAGTTCTGACTCGGAGGTCGTAATTCCGAGTCAGAGATTATATTTGAACGATAAACCTGATTTCCCGAGCTCCAAGTTCCAAGGTATAATATGAACATTTAAATCACGTGACCATTCACGTTCGCTGGACATGAGCGTGTCGGTGTAAAAAGGGAGCGGATTGTCTTCACTGCAGGTCACTTACAGTCGTCGCTTTCATTTTTGACTGTCCATACTACAACGCAACCCCGTTATCTAACTAAAGCGAAGCAAGAAGCTTTTCTGAACAGGCATAACCATAGAGTACTGCATTTTCGTTTGAAACGCAGTAATGTGAATGTAGCCTGTGTACATGAATAGGAACATGGCTGAAACTCAAATAAAACAACATTTGAAGATGAGAAAAGGGGTGCTCAGTAAACCAGAAAGGCATCGACTTAATTTCAATCTGCCCTTATGTAAACTGGAAAATCACAGAAGATATTCAGCCGTTGCTTGTCAGCAGGTCAAACTCAAAAGTAGAAGCCATTGTTCAAACAAAGTAACTATATTCCTCTCACCATCTCCCCCCCCATTCTCTCGCAGCTTTTTCCTTGGCACATACAATGTGAATGGACAGACACCAAAGGAAAGCCTCGGTCCTTGGCTGAGCAGCACTCCCGACCCTCCTGACATGTACTGCGTGGGGTAAGTCAAATTCACCCCTTACACTTAATCCCACAACACAGATGGACATATAGTCTTCAAATCTGTGACAGATATACACAGCCATGGATCCCTTTTTTAAGTTGGAGAACATGGCCCCCCACAGATTCAGCACTGTTCTTCCTCTGATCCTGCCTACATTTGACTTTACTGCTCAAAAGAGTGTGGGGGATGGGAACTTTTGTTAATAACATCACCCAAACTGTGGGTAAAGTGCGAATGAAACTCTCAAGACGTTCTTTTACCATTTATTCTTCCTTCTAGTTTCCAGGAGCTGGATCTTAGCAAAGAGGCTTTCTTCTTCAATGATACCCCCAAAGAGCTGGAGTGGACGAAGGCTGTGTCCAATGCCTTGCATCCAGATGCCAAGTACGCCTTAGTAAGAAAACCTGTTTTTCTTCTTCTTTTATCTTGTTTTCTTGGACCTGTGAATGTTACAGCCCAGCCCACTGCTTTCTGTCTGTTCTGTCTTTAGAGTGTGTGTGTGTGTGTGTGTGTGTGTGTGTGTGTGTGTGTGTGTGTGTGTGTGTGTGTGTGTGTGTGTGTGTGTGTGTGTGTGTGTGTGTGTGTGTGTGTGTGTGTGTGTGTGTGTGTGTGTGTGTGTGTGTGTGTGTGTGTGTGTATGTATTTTTAGTAGTAGCAGATTCACTGTTATACTGTTTGAAAGGATTTGCGTAACAGTAAAGTGTCATGCACTTTCTATCTTTTGCCATAGTTGTCTACACAACAGACTCCCATCACATTACATAGATTATTACACAAGATATCATTAAGTACAGTTATTACAATTTGGTAAGTTTAGTCAGTTTATTATTTAAGATACTTTGTGCCTGTCTCTTACCCTTCTTCACTTTCATCTACTTCCTTTTTGAGCTAGAGCGCTGACTCTTGTTTATTCAGTTCCTTTTTTTATTATTCTTAGCTTGGCTGCTTTCTCTGAGTCATCTTGGGACTCACAGGAAGTCTATAAGTCACAGAGCTTGTATAATGACATGTCATTCCCTCATCAAGTGTCACTGCCCTGACCAAAACGCACTCGGCCGCTCTGTTACTGACACTTTTTTTTTTAGCTCGGCAACCTGATAACTAAATGTTTTCACATTTAATATCTGAATGTTTGTTCTTGTAGGATTGGCAGGGAGGCTTATCAAACTGTCTTGCTTCCTCTCATGCACAACCGCTCCGTATCCTGGGACGTACATGCCTCCCTCTGTTTTCCTTAAGATAAGACAGTGGGTTAGACTAAATGTTTTTAGCTGTACATATTTGTTCCAAGTAGTTGCAGGTGAAAAGAAAGCTGATACAAGCAGCAAAAATTGCATTAAAGCATATGTTTTCCTGTCACTACTGGCTACCCATTAAATGAAAAACATCCAGCAAATTGGCATGTTGCATCACTCTGTGTGTATCTTCACTCTATAAGCTGACGTCTATTGTTTATTCATCCTCTGCAACAGGTGAAGTTGGTGCGTCTGGTGGGCATTATGCTGCTCTTCTATGTGAAGAAGGAGCATGCAGAGTTCATATCTGACGTGGAGGCCGAGACCGTGGGCACTGGCATCATGGGAAGGATGGTAAGACCGTTTTTCCAGAGTTTGTTGTTTCATGCACAGGTGTATCATGAAGATTTACTGGTATTACCTCTGCCAAGTCCCAACAGTCCCCTCGTGAAACCAAATTTAAATCCACCAGATTTGAATATGTATTTTGAGCTGCACCAAAAAAAAATACACGTTGTTTGATGTCAGTCCCCTAACTGTAAGTTGCCTGACGTTTCATTAAAATACATAACTTATTCCTAAGGAGATTTGTAATGATTTCAAAAAAACACCCTCTCTTTCAATGTTTAAGAAAGTGTGGGGGAAAAGCCTCATTGTCTGGTTCTGCGCCGGAATGTAATGGATTCTTTCTGGGTCCATGTCCCATCCTTGTATTACGTTTCTCAGGAAGCTGTTCAGTAGTTTTTGGGTGATCCTGCTGACAAACCAACCAACCAACCAACCTGCCAGCAAACAAACAAATTGACAGGGGACTCCAAACATTTGGGCTCCTATAATGACATCGCTGCTTCATTGACATATCTACTGGCATATGGCAAAAAAGAGGAGATATTATGCATAAAGGTTTTTCCGTGCTGATAAGAACCTAGATGAACTGCCACCTGTAAGGCAAGGCAAGCTTATTTGTATAGCACATTTGAACAACAATGCAATTCAAAGTGCTTTCATAAACATTTTAAAGCATTGGGAAGAAATGCATATAAAATGACATTAAAATACAATAATTAAAAAAGAGAAAACAAAAAGATGTTGAAGTAAAATAAGACGGGTGGTAAAAGTTATATTGCAGTAAATGGATGTAACAGGAAATGCACAGAAAAGGCATAAACAAGCTGAACCAATGTTGCAGCTCCAACATTGATTTGTTCTTTGGACTGTTTTTCTCTTTTCAAGCTTTTTCACCCATTAAGTGCATCCAGCGTCTCCAACTTTGTTGTTCATGCACTGTTGGAGAATTATATTGCTCAAATGCAGATATGCTTACTTAGCAGCCTCTGCAGTCTGGAGCAGGTGGCAGGCTGCTGGCCAGTAGGGGCCCCATCCTTCCCTGCAGTAATGAGACACTGACTTATGTTCTGCACCAAGAAACAACTGAAACATGCCAAGTACCAAATTCTCTGTACAATACTGGATTACTGGCAAAAACTGATTTCAACTACATATAATGTAATATTTTGACTCTGAATTTCTCTTTTCTCTTTTAATCTCTCAGGGAAACAAGGGTGCCGTGGCGATCCGCTTTCACTTCCACAACTCCAGCATCTGCGTGGTCAACTCTCACCTCGCTGCCCACATTGAAGAATACGAGCGTCGCAATCAAGACTACAAGGACATTTGCAGCCGTCTCCAGTTTCGACATCTTGATCTCTCCCAGCCTCTGCTCACCATCATGAAGCACGAGTACGAGCCGTCAATGTAGTGAAGAGTTACAGTGTGAATTACATGGAATTATATTCCCCATATGTTGATATGGGGAATACAATAATGACACGCTTATCTTTCCTGACCCAGAACTTTAAAATCCACCTTTACCATGTTTTGCTTGCCGTTGCTGTTAATTGCACGTTCTCATTTATTCTTCATGTTTCCTCTCTGTGTTTATTTCATTAGTGTTGTTTTATGGATCGGAGACCTCAACTACAGAATCAGTGACCTGGACGTTTTCGATGTGAAGGAGCTAATCGGCAAGAAGGACTTTGAAACACTGCACAATTATGATCAGGTAGTACCAAGAATGCCTTTATTCATCTTCTACGTTTTTATGACTGGTGATATTCACTGGCTACATTTGGTTCCTCAGCTCAAGAGGCAGATCGATGAGGAGGCTGTGTTTGTTGGTTTTGTGGAGGGCGAGATTGATTTCCAGCCCACCTACAAATATGACACCGGCTCTGACAAGTGGGATACAAGGTAATCTCATATGAAGGCCTGGCTGCAAATAGCAGTCGGTAAGGAGCTCATTCTTCAGTGATGTGATTACTCACATAGTTAGAATTAACATCATTGACGTATTCACCGTTTAGAAACTCCCCTCTCTCTGCTCCATTGTTTAATGCTTCATAGAAACTTTCTATGATCTAAACAGACAAACATCTCTCCGTTTACAGAGGCTGGTCTTCTACTGGGAAAACATCTTTGAACATAAACATGCACTAAAGCCCCAGAAAAAGTTGCTTGATATGTTTTCCTGGGAACATTCACAACAAATTGTAATACAATTTAGTCCAACATGAAGACACAGCACAAAACAGGAAGGGGAACTAGACTTAACAACAATAATATCACAAAAAGAAAAAAAGTGATTAAAAAAGGAAAGTGGGTTATAATTTTTGGCTTATCATTGTACAAACGTGTGTTTGTAATTCATTAATTCTTCTGCTCTGTAGCCATGTTCAATCGGTTCTCCTCGCACGTCTTAGCTGGCGAGCCCATGAAGAGGGTTCTTAAATACAATTTGAAAAGTAAGTTAGAAAACTAATCATAACAAATCATTAATTAATACCAATAATAAACATGGCCCACAATTAGCAGGTGTTACATGGTATTTTTTGCGCCCTCACTCCCTGATGGGATCATTTTCATTCAGGCATCAGAGTATGTAACTTTGATTATGTATAAATACACTGTGATACAAATTCCTTTTGCCTTTAATACTTTATACAAAATAAAAGATGTGACAAACATACTCTAGAATTAACAAACGTTTTCACTCCTGCATTTAGTGAAAAATGCCGCGTGCCTGCCTGGTGCGACCGTATCCTATGGAGAGGGAAACACATCAAGCAACAACATTACCAGAGTCACATGTCTCTGAAGACCAGTGACCACAAACCAGTCAGCTCCCTGCTCGTCATTGGGGTAAATGAGTCTTGTCTTTTAACTAATCTCATTCGTTTCTTCACGTTGTTTTTTTGGGTTAGAAACCTGCACATAGGACTTTTGTCTATCCTATTTTCAAACCTGTCAAAGGTTTTTTATTTTTCTCTCTTTATTTTGAACAAGTTGTATCATATGTCACTGCTGTATAACTCAGATGTGCCATGTTTCTCCTCCCTATATGTGCCCACAGATCAAGAGAGTGAATGCAGATGCCTACAAGAAGACCTTTGAGGAGATTGTACGCAATATTGACAAAATGGAGAATGAGTGTATTCCGTCGGTAACCCTGTCCAAGCAAGAGGTAAAAATTTCCCATCACTTTCCGTCCTATAATAGTGTAACGGGAGCTGTGACCTCTGATGCACTTTGTAAAATAAACTGCCTTCTCATTATGCCCCTTTAATGAATTCACAAAGTAAACCACAACCCGACGAAGCAGCATATTGATCTCAGGCTTTGGGCCTAATGCAGATATTTGAAGGATACAATTGCATTTTTTTTTGCCTCATGAATCCTGCTCTCTTCTTTCAGTTCCACTTTAAGGATGTGAAGTTCATGCAACACCAGGCAGAGACGTTGAGCCTCTTGAATGACGGCCAGGTCCCATGTCAGTTTGAGTTTATCCAGAAGCCGAATGAGTCGACATACTGCAAGCCCTGGCTCACAGCCAACCCTCCCAAAGGCTTCATCGCTCAGGGTGAGTGGCACATGTACAGTCCCTGTTTCATCCAGGAGACAGATTTTATTTCATTAAAGTATCAATGTCCTGCCTTGAGGTTTTACAAATGAGTTGCACTAATCTTTTTTTTTTTTTTTTTTTTCAAGACGAAATGTCGTTGTAAATTAGGGATGTCTTGTTTCTTTATTAATGCTCAAACAGCACTGTCACCAAGTGTAACAGTCTCAGCACAAAAAAACAACAGATCTAGATCTGAATCGTTAACATCTGAGGCACCCTTTACTTTATATATGCATCACTCTCAACATCCAGGTGGCTCTGTGGACATTGACCTCGAGGTGTTTGTAAACCGCTCGACGGCGCCGGAACTTAACTCGGGCGAGCAGCAGATCGAAGACATCCTGGTGCTCCATTTGGAGCGCGGCAAGGACTACTTCATCCCCGTGACAGGAAATTACCTGTCCAGCTGCTATGGCACCTCCATCCATTCGCTGTGTCGGCTGAAGGAGCCCGTCCGTGACATGCCGCGAGAGATGCTACGTCAACTGGTGAGTGCTCCCAAAAGCAGAGCAGGGAGAGTGTCCTTGAAATAACCATTTAGGGTCTTCTTACAAGCCACGGCATATATATTTTTTGGCAGATTTGTTAAACACAGACATGTCCATTTTGACTAGACTTCTTCTCTTTGCTCTAGGCGGAGATCTCTCGAGATGAGAATGCAGCCAACACTGAAAAGCCTCTGGACATTCCTAAAGAACTGTGGATGATGGTGGATCACTTATTCCGTATTGCAATCAAACAGGTCAGACAATCCGATGGTGATGCCTCTGTTTTGGTGCTGTTATAAAATCCAGTGACACAAAACGCCTATTAAGTTTTTGGTAAGCACTTATCTTCTTGGCCGATTCGTATTCTTAAAGTAATTTATGTAACTCTTGGCCTCCTCCCAGGTTTTTGTGTCTTTTCATGCACTTGCTGCATGCCTCAAGAATAAAGTAAAATGAAAGAGTTTTAAAATTTTGACTACAAAGACACTGGTATGACTCAGCTTTGCCAAGACTCTGCAGTGATTAGGTGAAGGGAATTTATTTATTAACTTGTTTTGGGTAGTTTAAACATAGGATTGTGCTTTAAATCTTAATTTAAACAAATTCTATTGTAGCTCCACTACGCCTCAAACCATTAAAGCCTGTTCGTCAGCCAAAGGGAACCTGTTGTAGTTTATGAATGTGCTTTTGTGAACATCAAGACTCATTGTGTATTATCTTCCATTTGCAGGAAGACATATTTCAGCAGCCTGGGCTCCGGAGTGAATTTGCAGTAATAAGGGATTGCCTTGATACTGGCATACCGGATTCTCTCTGTATCCTTCAAAGCAATTCTCTCATAACCTTTAGTGGAACATATATTGCTTAAAATAGAATATTTGGAAAGTTACACAGTGTAGTACAAATATATTTTCTGATGTTTTGACGTTGTACCCTAGTAGGTTGCATTTGAAATTAAAGTTACTTTTAACCTACAAGCGATTTAGTAGATGAACACTGAAGCATCTTCTTATGAAAACACAATCAGCTGCCTTTCTCAATTTTTGAATGCAGTCGGATAAACACCCGACATTTGATATACTCAATTAAAATCAATATTATGCTTATATTCAGGTTCATAATTTTATTTTGGGATCTTACTGGAAAAGGTATACATACTGTAATGTAAACCCATCATTTTCTTCAGGCTGTCCATTCCTGCAGCTCAAGCCACTTCCAAAATTTGGCACTGTATCTCTTTCTAATCTGTCCATCGGACACTTCACTTGACCCTTTGAATGATCCCTGGAACCTACCGGTGTATGGTATTCTTCTATTTTGCACTTATTTCTAGACTTCTCCAAGATTATGTCCTTAACTCTGTATTGACCTCCAGCGGGCAGTAACCACTCAGTGGCAGAGGCCTTGCTTCTCTTCCTGGACGCCCTCCCAGAGCCCGTGGTCCCGTACTCCTTTTACCAGCAGTGCCTAGAAAGCTGCTCCAACGCCAGTCAGTGTGAGAAAGTGAGTGAGACGACCCCCACTTTGACACTAAGCAATCAAAATCAAACCTCTGACTTTTAAAAAACATATATATAATGTTAACTTATTTTGTCTTCAGGTTATTTCCATGCTACCTCAGTGCCATCAAAATGTGTTCAACTACTTAGCTGCCTTTCTGCGTGAGCTGCTGAAGAATTCTGCATGCAATCGATTAGATGTCAACATCCTGGGTAAGAACTTAACAGAGCAGGTTGCTCTTAAGTGTTGTTCAATTTGTGAAGTCTTGTTATTTTTTAGCTTGCTGCTTTGGGCTTTAGTCAGCATGTTGAATAAGTGAAAAGAAAGTGAGGAATAGAGCCATGGAAAGTGAAAAAGGAATGAAGATCTGGTTCTAGGAATGTTAGCTTACCCAACCTGCCCTGTACAAATTGAATTACACCAACAGAAGGAATTTTTGCAGCATCTAAAATTCATTGTTCGTTACTTTGAATTTCTTGCCTCGTCTGTCACATTCCTTAAAACATGCAAAAAAAAATTAAATACTCACAAAGATAGTACATTATGCCTAAGATAAGGAACCCTTTGTTATAATACGCAATATTAATAATTTATTTTCTCTCTGTGTAGCCACCATTTTCGCCTCCTTGCTGCTGAAGTCGCCTAAGAAGCAGGATCTTGCTGAAAAGAGGAAGGCTCAGGAGTTCTTTCTGCACTTCCTCACCCAAGGCTTTTCCTAGACGGAGGACTTCTCCGTCTTGTCTCCTACATGCTGAAGCTCAACACTTAAAAAAAAGTACAGTTCAGTATTTGAAAATGAAGTGTATATATGAAATGAACTCATGATTTTCATACCAGAAGGCTCTTTGTATAGATATAGTATAATTACTGTAAGCTACACTTCTTTACCTGATATTAGTTCTGTTAAGGCGATGCTTGTGATCTGTTGATGGACAGAGTTTATTGTATTTCGTGGAACATCTGTAGAGACCTAATGATTTTTAATGTTATCTATTTTTTATTTTAAAAAAATAATTTGTATTTTAATGTTTCTGATCTCAACAGTATATTGTTTTTATGTATAAAACTATTGGAAACATTGTGTGTGTGTGTGTGTGTGTGTGTGTGCGCACGCGCGTGCGTGTGTCTCGCTGGTGAGATCAAATTGCATTATTCTGATGCTGCATACCTGACAACTGGGACATCCACATTTTCCGACAAGCATTCACAGTGCGTGTTACCAAGCCTAACTTGATTTGGGCTTCATTTGATACAATTGAACGGTTTGGTACTTGCAAACCGTATCCAATAACATGTATGTATTATCTTTACATATATGTTTTTAGTTTAATTTAAAGAAACAGGCAAATATACTTCGTGCTGTCTTTCAATAGATGAGTTACAGTGCACACATCATCTTCTGTCTGACGTGAGACTACGACTTCATCATGAAAGTTGGGGCAAGTGCATCTGCGAGTTCACGACTAGAAACTTCGAGTGGCGTTCAATTGCACTTTATGTTGTCGGAGGTCGTAAAACCCCGTCCGGAACGCAGCCTCAGTCCATTTACACGGAAGTTACTATGATTCATTTGTCTCTGAGAATGCCCTCCGTTGGTGATCACATCACACTTGTCACATAGAAAAGTTAAAAAAAATTCTGTTATACGGTTAGAAGACAACGCCATCATATTTTACTCGTGCTTTCGTTTATGATATTTAATTTCCCATAATACATCACGAATGGCTGGGAGTCCGTGACGTTGGATGGTAGAGCAGGGAGGGGATAGGAAGAATGTGTTAAAACATCCCAAAGCGCAGGGGCACGGCTTAAATTTCATCACAGGTAAATGCATTTTGATGCCATTTTCTTTCCGCCTGACAGTTTATCCCGTGAAAACACAGCGGCCGTCAGCGCCGCAGAGAAGACGGGTCGTATCGGCTGTCGACAGTCAAACTGGCTAACGTTACTAGCCAGCTAGCTCCGCTAACATACGAGCTAAATTGTTGCTAGTTAACTTAGCCGGCTACCTAACGGTCACTTCTCTAACCCAGCTGGGACTCGGGCCAAGGACAAAAGACGAGACTGGACACGTTTGCGCTGCAGTCCGAGCCGCACAACGTTGAGGAACACGAGCAGCGACAGGCGTGTTATCTAAAACACGAACTGTGAAAGTACGGGCGGTTTATGCGTAGCAGCTAGCTTAGCGACTCGTCTCCGAGTAACGGTGTGATCGAGATGTGTTGTGCGAACTGCCGTCGGGTCAATAATCCACCGACGGGTCGTTACTCGGACGGTAACGCCACAACATGAGGACACGGATTCGACTCGGCAGTTAACGGTGTGTGTGTGTGTGTGTTTGTGTGTGTTCCTCGGGTCACCGTGTCCGTCAGTCTCGCGGCACCGTGAACGTTAGCCCCGCCGTGTCGCGAAGAAGAAAAGTGACACATTTCATATTTATTATTCTAAACGTTTCGTAAAAATCCGACCTGTGTGGATTTATTGGGCCGGAAAGTCATCCGGACGTGTCAGTGTGTTGGTCGAGTGCAGCCTCTGCTGTCTCGTGACTTCTGACATCGGGAGTCAGAAACTTCCAGAGCCCCGATGTGGTCGTTTCCTCCAAACAAGGCTATTGTGCCTCATGAAGAAGAATCATTACCTCTTAAATGATTGAAACTTACAAAGTTTATGTTGATTGATTCGTGGTAGTCTGCTTTCTAGAAACATATTCGGTTTTATGGTATGATTTCCTCCACAGTCTTGAATATATATAAACATATTGTTTTGTAAAATAACAAAAGATTTTTACTGCAATTACCTGGTATAAAAATACATCCATGCCTCCTCCATCCCATGCTTCTTTTTATTTTAGGCTGTAACACAAACAGTGTGAGTGTGCAGTCCTCCCGGCCCGGGAAGGAGAGGCACCAGGGACCATGAGTGAGAATGGCCCTCACACGGAGGCGCCCATGTACTTTGAGGTGGAGGTGGATCAACTGGAGCGGGACGACGAAGACGAAGACAACAAGCTCCACTTCGTCAAAGACAACGACCTGATCGCCGAGCCCTCATCGTCCTCCGGTCGAGTGTACGACCGCACCACGGTGCTCATTGAGCGGGACCCCATCCGGCTGGATGAGGAGGGGGAAGAGGAGCTGCACTGTGGAGGGGACGACGACGGAGTCACCTTCTTGACCGAGGTGGAAGGCGATGGAGACGAGGAGGAGGGCACTCTGGTCTTCATGGCCGACCCCGACGGCATGTCGCAGGGTTACGTGCACCACACCATTTCTGCAGATCAGATCCAGTTCACGATCAATCCGGGCTCTACTCCCATGCCACGCAACATAGAGGGGGCCACGCTCACTCTGCACTCTGAGTGCCCGGAGACCAAGCTGAGAGAGGTAAACCTCAATGAGTGCATTTCCTCCTGATGTCAAAGGTGTACAGCTGCTACATACTGATGAAATGTGAATGTGCCACTGAGAAGCTGCCTTATTCTTTGAATACAGAGTATGAACACAATTCAATATGCAGCTTTTCTTTGTATCAGAATAATTTCAATGTTCCACTCAGGGGAACCGGTTATGTTACCCTTGCTCAATACACAGCAAGGGAAAAGGAAGTACATGAGTGAAAAAGTAATAACTACAAGAGTTGTGGTGATAACCAGGATCATTTAGTCATTCAGATTCTCTGGCTGAACATGCTCCTCTGGCGAACCAGAACACGTGTGTGGAGGGTGGAAGAGATCGTCCATGATGGAGAGGAGTTTTGACAACATTCTCCTCTTGGCGACTAAATGCAAAGGGTCCTGCTCCCACCCCGAGCACCATGCCAGCCTTCTGAATCAGTTTGTTGAGTCTGTTGGTGTTGGCCGTCCTCGGGAGACCGTAGCATAGAAAATCTGTGAAAATTTCACATCATGGTGCTACGGATGTTGAAGGACTGGAGCCTCTGCAGGATGAAATGAGATATTCCTTTATTCGTAGTTACGCACTGAAGTTCACCAACAGTTCCTTTTGTGTTGCTGACGTTGAGCTGCAGGTGATTCAGCCCGCATCAGTCCACAAAACCGTCCAGTACCCTGTGGCACTGTGACACACCGCATTGCTTTGATTCATTTTCACACACCACAGACTGGGAGGGCGACATAGAATGTGGTCAACTGTTACCGCTTGATTTAGTTTGGTTTGTGGAAGCTCGTTTAGTCATTCCAGATCAGTGGTTGAGAGATTTTTTCCCCCCTAGCATTTCTTGATGGCCCTTCAATCTGAGACAAATAATTTGAACAAAACAAAAAACGCTTATTGCACGAGTATAGCAAGTGTTTGGTTTGGTTGTTTGTTTTTTTATTCTATAACATTGTGATTTGGTGCTTTGGTGAAATGCATTAGGCCCACTCACAACCCACTCTTCCTCCTATCCATGTTCCTTTGGTAAAGTTGCCATGTTATGAAACCTATCCCAGCCTGATTAGGGGAAGTGGACAATAAAACCATCTGACACCAAGTGGGCACTAGTTAAGCAGCCGGTCATTTGCCAGATATGAGACAGGGTGCTAAAGGACTGCAGGTAACAACTAAGTCTCCAGTCAATACATTTCTTGGTATAAGAACAGGCACAAACACTGGTACTCTTTTCTTTTTGTTTGTCTGTAACCAATATCTAACTTTACAAATAGTTGATATTTTCATATTTTCATTCTGAGTCGTAAGTAAAGGACGGGCAATTTCGTGGTGATGTCTCATCTCGTCAAAATTATCTGTTAACTTGAGGTAGAGTGTACAGTGAACGGTCTTTGTGAAATATTTCGCCCGTGGGTCTTTTTAAACCACCGACCATAGCATCACTAAACAAACAAAATATGAAATACGATACATATGTGGAGGAGGTTTTCTTTTCATGTAACTGCAGAACACCAAGCACTGAATCGTAATCTGTGTATTCTGTTGGATCGACTGGATTGCATTGTTAGTGGGTAATGTAAATTAATCCAGTCACTTATGATACTTCAGTATCCCTGACGAGAAGTGCCCACAGCAGTAAATGTAAGACACCTCCAACAAAATTAAACTCCCTGTTGGTGTTATGTTATATATTATTTTGATTTTGCAGATAAAATATCCATGGCCTTTCAGTGGAACATTTTCAGTAACTCAGTGTGTAGTAATTGTGGCAGCTATGTGCCGCTGCTGCTGCTGTGAATATGAATGTGCTGTTTGGTGTGGTTACAAAAAAAAATTATGATGCTGTTTGCATTCAGCATGTACTGCAAAGGAAAAAAACAATTTGGCAGCTCTGTCTTCAAGCATAGAGAACCCCCAGAGTGGCCATTTCCTGTTCCTGTTCAACAGATGTCAGAAGAGAATGTCAAGACATTCTCACATAAACATTTAATTTGTTGTGGAGTGTTCTCCACTCTGCGTGTGGGAGACCAAAGCACACAGTGCTGTCTCGCACCGATCAAAGTGATGGTGGAGAGAGAAGAGTCACGACGAAGTGTGGGAGATGAATACAAGCCTCCCACAGTGGCCTTGCATGGTTTTATTGTCTAACAAATGTTATCTCCCACATCCTTTTAATCAAACTGTGAATGGCTTCAGACTACCCATCACTCAGTTAGTGTTTTGTCAGTGAGGCTGAGAGGGAGTCGAATCATCTTTGTGGCATGTTCGCCGTGCGTACAACAGCTTCGCAAGGTTTTGTACTTTTTTGTTTAGAGTGAATGTTACTACACGGGTGTGAGCATGTGAATTGAAGCGTTGACACTGCAAGGAGGCGTGAGCGTAGTGGGGGTTTTCACTGGTGCATCGGTTATTTTCTCTGCTGTCAAAGGCGCCATGAGGAATGTCTTATACTTTGTGAGTCCAGTTTGTGAATGATTGAACATGTGGATGCATTAATTAGCTCTCTTACATTCACAATAAGGAGAGGTTTTTAATATGTTTACAACTTAAGTTTTTTTTGGCTGTTTTGCTGGTTGAAATCTGCATTAGGCGTATGCAGTGTTTCCGCTGGTAACATTTCAAAAAATTTTAATCCAACCAATCATTCATCTCATCCAATGCTTTGGTGACTCCAGTCTCCGCCCGCCTGTCTGTGTGTCCCATTCATTGACTACACTGTGGCGGTCCGTCATAGTCTAATTTGTTGTGCCATAGACTTATAACAAATCGAAAATATTTTATACTTCTCAGAGCAACATAAAATATCTCTTAAGGTGCGTTCAGCTCAATGCTCCTCACTGCGAGCAGACTGGGGGAGAGGCGGAGAGCCCTGCTGTGTTCTCATTAACATTAGTGACCGTTCTCAACATTATGTTTGGACCGGGGCTGTTTGCTTGGTCTGTGTTGCTGGTTGCACTTTTCTTTTTTAACTGCAAAAAAGTGACCTGCAGTTAGGGGTGGGCATTCTGAAGATCTTATTGTTAATTTGGCTTATGATCTGATTTTCAGAGGAATCGATCAGACCACGGCGGAAGTTTGTGCAACGCTCTGGCGAACGCGGATACTGTAACGACTTTAATACAAGACAGTCTTGTTACAGAAAACTGCGCGTGCATTCATTACAACCAACAGATATTATTATATTTTTTTTTAATGGAGAGAGTAACAGCGTACTGAGTTGAGATCAGATCGGTGCGTCTCTGTGTCGGAACATGTCCAGTACTGTGGGCGTAGCCAACTCTCACTGCTCGTCTGTCAGCAGAGACGCTTACAGAGTGAACCGGTCGAAAGTCTTGTTGCCACAAGTGCAACAAATGTTTTGCAACTTTCGAAACATTTAGTGAATGTAAAAGTGAAAGTACCATCTACTTCTGCTGGTCCAAGTCGAAGACCAGATCTGTTTTTTAAATACATTTTATTTTATTTGTCTTTTTCTGAAGTATATTAATGGTGGTGATCATCATTCATATCTATACTAACAATGTGTTTATGATTAAATTCTTTACTGCAACAAGAAAAAAACTACAAGAGCACAAAGTTCTTAAAGATCTAGCCTCCTAAATTGCTATCAAAGTTCACCAGATTGATTGATTTAACTTGAAAATGTACAAAATGTTCTTCTGGGTGCCCCCCCAGAGGGTCTGACATCCACCCCCCATAGTCTCTCAAGATTCTATGCGAAACAGTGCAGGCATTACGGAATACAGTTGGTTAACAGCACTAGGCTAATATATTAGTAGATGTAGTAGTTAAAATGTGCATACTTATTTATTTTTTTTTACAAGGAAAAGAAAAACAAATGCATTTGTCCAGTAACAGGGTAGCGTTTTATCGAAGAACAGAATTTGTCGCTTCTATTCACACTGCCCCAGGGCTTTTGTGTGAGCAGGGAGCAGGAGACGGCCACACTGCTGCAGAGATTGGTGCTGTGAAACACAACTGGATGGGATGTGTTGCACTGAGGGTTCATCGCTGTCCTTTGTGCTCACCCGCTTCATGTGCTGACGGGTGGCTGAGTCACTGAGTCCCCTCTGAAAGGTCACATCCACTCATACTGTCACTTCATTGTGTGGCGAGGCTGCTTATTGCTGAGCTGAATTAACAAATGACTTTTTTTTTCCCCCTCCCTTTGTCAAAATGTAAGATGGAGACTGGTTTATGTTCACAGCTGCTCTCAGACATGCTCCGAAGTCCGGACAGTTCAACGACATTTTTCAGATGGGGCTGTGTGAGAACGCAAATGTCGTGGCAGACATTTTCTGGAACTTTTCCTGCCTGGCCCCTTTTTAAAAGTTACAGGAAAATGTCAAAGTGAGCAAATGTTAGAATAAAACTGGAAAATTCCAATTCAAAAAAAGCTGCTTTCTGCAGCGGAATAATCGTCACGTCCTGCTTCCTACATGCTGTACCCAGACGCCACAGAACGTTCTGGAAATGTTTCTGTTGGTCTGAATGAGTCTCCGGAATATGCCTTTTGGTCCAGGCATTTTCTGGAGTTCATGTCTGAAAACATCTTCTGAGTAGTGTTTTTCCTTATCTCCAGTGTAATTTTATATAATACCACTGCATGCAGTCGACAAAACGTGTAGGTAATGATTTTCCCTTTCACTATCAGGTGAAGCGCTACCAGTGCATGTTTGAGGGCTGCACGCGGACGTACAGTACTGCGGGAAACCTGCGCACACACCAGAAGACTCACCGGGGCGAGTACACATTCGTGTGTAATCAACAGGGCTGCGGAAAGGCTTTCCTCACCTCCTACAGTCTCAAGATCCACGTCCGCGTTCACACCAAGGAGAAGCCGTTTGAGTGCGACGTGCAAGGCTGCGAGAAAGCCTTCAACACTCTTTACAGGTGAGCCCACGCGCAGCTTTTGTTGTGTTGTGTTTTACTTCTCCTCACGGCGTTGTTTTTATGGCGCCGCGTCGTATCATAAAGTCACCGCAGCTTCTGCCATAAAGTGTGAGGCCATAAAGTGTTGTCACAGGACAGAAATGTCTGCATCATTTTTCTTTTATGTTGGACAGTTTTATTAAGAGTTATTCTATGTGGTGGCAGGTTTCTTCTGACCACACTCACTATTTTTCAAGTAGACCCCATTGTAGCTTAACATCTCTAAGTTGAAATTGAATTGAATGAAATCTGTGTACTGTGTCCTTAAAGTTCACCCTCCTTCACTGCCTGTTGTCCCTAATTACCCTTTTTCCCTAACTGGGGAAGAAGAAATAATCCACACACACACACCCTGGGAACATTGCACCGCTCACTAAGGATTGTCTAAATCCTGTAGTTTTGATTATACATTGCAATTTGACTTCACTCTAGCCTCTGGTAAAAGGGGCTGGGTTTGGTCGTCTGAGACTTTGTGTACCTTGTTTAGAAAATGAGGTACTGGCTGAACTTTCTGAGATCGATGCTGCAGATAATGAGTTTAAAACATTTTTTTGACTACACTAGGCTCAAGAGAGAGGGAGAGAGTGAAAAGGCAAAGATGTGACACAGTGGATGTCTTGGCAACTTGATGGAGTGTGGCAGCTGCAACCAATGACCAGAGCAACTCTGAGCGCTCCCTCAAAAGCTGCTGCCGTCATCGCAAATGCATTTAAGATGAAGGATGAGAAAACTTTAGTGCATCATTCTGTTAGGTATCTCTCTTGTTTGCTCAGTGCCTCACATGTTCTCCATTCGGAGCATTTTCACCTCTTTTAGATTTTTTTGCTGTCAAACCGGTTCACGGCGTCAGCGCTTTCTGGTCCGTAATTGGCTCAGTTGCTGTGACGACGTCTCTGGGGCTTGGTGGAGCTGTGCCACTGGCATCGAGTCCCTGTCAGAGGCATTAAGTCGGGGCAGCAAAGCAGTGCCACAAATGGATAATTTTTATTTTAAATAATATAACTTTTACCTTTCCTCTTCCATCCACCACCTAGAGAGTGTGTGTTCGACCCAACTGTCTTTTTTATGCTCTGTAGACATATTAAATTAATGAGCAGAAGCAATCAACACGAGCCGTTTAAAGCCACTGTGTTTAATTTAGTAATTTGTTATGTTTTTTTCTCTCTCCTGACGTGTTTCGCACTGTGGTTAAATGAAACCAACTTGATTGTCTCCTCAGACTTAAAGCACACCAGAGAATTCACACAGGCAAGACATTCAACTGTGAATCGGAGGGATGCACAAAGTACTTCACCACGCTCAGCGACCTGAGGAAGCATATTCGCACACACACTGGGGAGAAGCCATTCCGGTGAGCATCTTCATTATCTCAATAGGATTAACCCCTCCCCCTATCCCCCCAAGTAGAAGATGAGTATATGCTCACTGGTAGGTCTTTGTAGCTGCTGTCAAACACGCACTGAAGTCTGGACATCCGGAGGGGCTGTGAGAATGCAAATGTTCGCAGACATTTTCACGAACTTTTAGGGTGCAGTCGAAATGTCCTTCCTATCTACTTTTCCTTGACCTCAGTGGAAAACGCCATGAGTTCAAGGAAAGGTGTAAAGGAGGACTGATGGGAATTAGGAAAAGCCGACAGCGGTGCTCAGTGAATCCGACTCAACTTTAAATATACTACGTCATCACGCGACGGCGGATGTTATTGACATGCGTCTGCCGTGGTGAAACTACTGTTGTATACTAAGTAGCGATGATGTGAAGATGTATTGAAGAGAAGTTCGCCGACAGCGTCTTGATTGTATATAAAGGTTTATTACAAAAAGACCAGTATCGATTCAAGCCCTGCAGAGCTTGGAGAGTGTCCGGCCAAAAGGACAACCCTCCCGACTCTTCTTGGGGGTTACCTTTATAGGCCCATCGTTGGCTTGATAAGGAACACCTGATTTCGAATCAAGTTATGCTATGTGAGACGTGTAACTTTCAAGGCCAAGTAAAGGAGTGGTAAGGGTCCTTGAAAGACCCCTTGCATAACATTCCAAAGGAAGAGAAGCAAGCCCATATTCCCCTCTTATTCCATATATGGACAAAAAGACACTACACTACAACTTTCCGAAGATGAACTACAAAAAACGCAGCGGCTACATCAGCATTCTTCAGTGTGTTTTACCAATGTGTGACATCAGATGTAAATGATGCATATGTAACAGTAACTTATATGATGACGTGCTGGGTCATAATCATTCTCCTCTACTTCTATTTCGGATTTAGTCGTTTACATCCGTGGGTGGCGTGTCATGTTAAATATTGCTGCCGCAATGAATTGTGGGGCGTCTATACCTCCTTTCCTTTCCTTTTCGAAGCTCCAGTGTACCCTATGCTAGAAGAGATAGGAAAGGAAGCATTGAAGCTCCTTTCCTATGCATTAAGAGAATCCGAACAGCTCTTATCATGGCTGCCGATGAAATACTTTTGGGTCACTTCAAGATTTAGGAAACCTAAGCCAATTTGACAATTGGACCGTACCCTTACTGTCTGCCCCCTGGTCAAATTTTCAGAAAATGTAAAAAATACAGCAGGATAATCTCGAGTGATCCCTCTTCACAGGCGCCACCTCTCACCTGCTGCATGTTTCGGAAAATGTTCCTGCTGTTGTGAACGTGTCTGAGTCTATCAATCTCCTGCTGCGTTTTTCATGTGTGAACGGCAAACTCCAGAAAAGACCCAATGTTCCGGAGTTCATGTCTGAAAACAGTTCTTCCGTTGTGATGAGTATTTTTCCACACAAACACAGTTGTATGTGCAAACTAAAACATTTTCACTTCACTGTGGCATCATGGAAGCTACAAGATGGTGTTGAGATGATATTCCTCCCATTAGTTTCCCATCTGCTATACATGTGTTTCGTTAGCTATATGTACAGTATGTCATGAGTCGTAATGAGATTACTGTTCTAATAGAGGCTTTAATGTGAATCAACGTGCTTATCCACAGTCTTGAAAAATCCTCTCGGGCTATTTGCATCTGGTCTCGTGACATTGTGTTTTTTTTTCCTGTCTTTTTATTCAGGTGTGACCACGATGGCTGCGGCAAAGCTTTTGCTGCAAGTCATCACCTAAAAACACACGTACGGACTCACACAGGTACATGTCAGTGGCTTGTTTTATGTAACCTTGATTCATCTGGTGTCAATTCAACAAGGACATGTTTATTTTGAAAATTTTAAAAATAAGTTCATCGGAGTTGTTTGCCTTACATGGAGATAGTTCATGGGTTTTGTTTTGTTTTTCTTCAGTTTCCTCCAGAGTTAAAAAAGAAAAATGGTTGCAACTTTTACTCTAGCTCAAATATATTTTTCTTCTGCCTGACAGTTGAAATTATCCCTCACCTTTCCTTCTCGCTCCGTCTCTGTAGGGGAGAAGCCGTTCAACTGTCCGAGTGACGGTTGTGTGAAGACTTTCAGCAGCCAGCACAGTCTGAAGAGTCACATCCGGGGCCACGACAAGGGACAGTCCTTCAGCGTCACCCTCTCTGAAGTGAGTCAGAGAAACAGCAGCTCGTCGCTGTAGCTCAATTTGCCCCTCCATCTTTGCACATTGTTCTTCGTACACAGCCTGAGAGCAACATCACACCATCATCCTCATATTAGACAGAATTTTTTTTAGAGGGGTTCACACTACAATACATTATTACTTACTATTTTACCTTGTTTGATAAACTTTTTTTTTTTTTTTAATTTTATGTAAAACTTAATGTTTTACGTTAAAATACAGTCAAGGTTGCATTATTTTGCTCCCCATGTCTCGTTTGTATGACTCAGCACTTGATCGCAGCAGCGTCAACTTTAATTAAGATCTATTCATCTCTTAATTACAGGATGCAAATCACTCGCTGTGCCTCAGTGACTTGAGCCTCATCTCCACAGACTCTGAGCTACGAGAGAACATCCATAATGTAAGTCTGGTTGCTGCTCCAGCGTTGTCAAACTGAAGAAGTAGGAAGACCTGTCAAGATGAAGATGTCTAGCAGTTATGATACTCTGTAGGTCATTAAATGTACAAGTTAAATCTTTTATTAATGTTTAATGTTCCTACAGGCTCAAAATTTGGACCTCAACAATGTGACCCCTGTGAAAATCTTTGAGCTCATGTTCCAGAGTCCGGAAAACAGCGTCAGCCAAGATGATTGCCATCACAACGGTGAGAACATTTCAAAGCCTGTAGGCTGAAAGTTGTATCAGTGGTGCTTGTGCTGATGACGTTTTTGTTTCCCCCACCTTAGAGAGCCTTGCCAAACCCTTCAGCAGAGAGACCTCTGCCCAATCTGGAGTGACCGATGCCTCGACCCTCATCTCTTTCACTGTCAACCCCACCTCCTCCTCCTGCTGTTCTTCCCACACAGCTGCTGATCTGGAGGCTTCTTCCCGGCTCAGAGAGAGCTCTTCCTCTCAGGCCTCCGCCTCCGCATCGGTCACCGCCGCCGTCGGCTCCGCACAACCTTTCATGCAATTAACCGGGCCCCAGCAGGCCTCGGACGTGCCTGCGCAGGCTTCTGTCCCAGCACCGAACCACCACGGCCCCTCCCAGCACTACATGGCACTGCCGCCCACATTCCTGCAGCCAGACAATGTTGCCCAGACCACTCCTCTCCCAGTGCCCACCTCTGCTCCCCCTCCGGTGGCCCCAGCTCTGACCACCACAGTGCCAGGCGCTGCTGCTGCTGCTGTGTCTGTTGTTGCAGCTGCAGCCTCATCAGATGCTGTGGCAGCTGTGGCTCAACCTGTGCCTTTGGCCAACAACCCCATCCCCAACCCTGGCCCCAGTCTGGCTCCCAGCCCGGCCACCATCACCATAGCACCCACCCAGAACCTGCTGCAGCCAAGCTTGGTCATGTCCGACCAGAACCTTCAGTGGATCCTGAGCAGTGCTGCCAGCCAGCAGAACCCAGAGCAGGCTGTGAGTACTGCTCCCACACAGTGTTTGAACAGAGATATGCTTGTCACTTTATAACACATTGGTTTATTCATTGCAGTGCAAATTAGGCGTGTCCAGCATTTTGTCTTCGAATCCTACATTTTTTCACTTGTGATGATTAGCAATCAGTATGCCAACCTCTTCAGTGAGAATTTATTTTGAAGCTACTTCATAACACAGTAACAGCTTCTTCTTTTTTAACCTGCTTGAACTTTTCTGTTCAATGTTTGTTCGCAGTCGCAGCAAGGGGCTCCGAAAGTGGAAAAGCTTTTCTTCACTACGGCCATACCTGTTGGAGGAAATGCTGGTAAGAGTAGTTTAGTGAATTATTACGATTATTCATTTGGATGGATGTGATGAAATCATAAATGTGTTCACACATTTCGGTAAACAATTTGTGGGGGATTATTGGTTAAAGAATCAAATGTCTGTTAGACTAATTGTTTATATACACAATAAACATAAAAAAGGAGCAAACTCTGATGTGAAAAGCTGAAATCCGAGAACGTTTAGCAAATTTTCCAAACTGACTAACTTAGCATAATTTGTTGCACATTTTTTTTCTGCTGATCAAATATTCAGCTCAATGTTTCAGGTTGATGTTTTCAGTCAAGCATGATAAGTGACTGCAGATGTTCAAGATGATGCTACGGGGAACAAGTGTGTAACGGTTATCAGTTATTGTTTATTTGAGGAAATAAAATCATCACATTTGTTATTTAATTTTATTTGTTGAAGAGATCTGTCTGTACATGTGGCTTTAACTAATTTGTCATCTCTCACCCTCTGATTTGGCCTTAACATAAATATTTTCGTTTGAAGGATATTTTGGAAGGCAAATTATAAAGAGTTGCTATCAACTTGCCCGCTTAGTTTTTCAGTGACTTTTCTCTTTTGTCCGTTTCAGGTAATTCAGTCCAACAGATCGGCCTCAGCCTGCCTGTCATCATCATCAAACAGGAGGAATCCTGCCAGTGCCAGTGTGCCTGCAGGGACGCTGCTAAAGACAAGAGTTCAAAGAGTGCCTCCTCCATCAGCTCAGCCCTGGCACAGCAGCAAGCGCCCAAGCCACCTCTGCCTCCCCCTCCGCCACCACGGCCTCCGGAGCCCCCCCTCCATCCACCCACAACGTCTCCCTCGCACTGTCTCCCCACGTCTTCCTCAGAGGTGGGCGAAACGAGCCTGGAGGAGGCCGCCCCTTCCTCGTCGTCCTCGGCTCAGACGTTCTCCACGATGGTGAGCAGCGCCGACCCGCCCGACCCTCCCTCGTCCGACAGTTTAGCTAGTATGGACATCTCAGACTTCCTCTCCCTGCAGAGCCCCGAGGCGGCTTCCAGCATCGAGGCTCTGCTGCTGGTCACCAAGGAATTCAACATGGCCACTGAGGGCAATCCTTAGAAGAGCTGCCTTCTTGTGTGGGGCACCGTAAGTTTTTGTGTGTTGCACCCACTCATCCACAAGTCATTGATTCCAGCCACATCTCGAGTCGCTGTCCTCGGCGACGCCTCGTCTCTCTCCTCATATATCGCGTGCTCTGAACCCCCTGTACCTGCAGTGCATTCTGTTCTGTGTGGCATTGTTCAAACATTTACTCAAACGGCGATTTACTTTTCTCTGCGGAGACATTGCAGTCGTTACGTTTTTAGAAAAAGGATTAGTTTGCTTATTGAGATTTAGCAATGTTTATGCTAATTAATGCAGGGAAAAGGCAGTAGATCCTTTTGTTAAAAAAACATAATCAAACAGTAAATAATAACCCTGAGTGTTGTCCGAGCACTGATGACTTAAGAGTTCAGTTTTCCCTGGCTTGAAGGTCTCACGCCTGAGCAGGAAAACAAACGTGTCTGTATATCCTCGTACTGTACTACAGGTCCTAACAAACGCTTAAAGCTGGTATGCAACTGACCAGAATGCACTGTATATGAGAAGAATTATGCTATAATTTTTATCAAGCATTATTTCCAGCAGGAATTTGAAGGGGTTGTCCACACGGCCCCTCGTATGGCTGCCGAACGAGATGAAGTGATTGCCTCCGTATTTTTTTTGTTTTGTTTTCTAGGAAGACTTTGCATAGTCCAGAAAATGTGATGATTCTTATGTACTTCTTTTGAGTTCTTCACTAACTGAGTGAAGAACCTGTGATCTGCCTGTCTCAACACATCAATAAGTTGCCTATAACTTAAATTAATTTAAAATTGTACATGTTAATTTATTTAAATGCTTGATTCTTTCATTCATACTGGTAATACTAGTATCTTCAAGATAGCAGAAAGAAACAAATCGTATTAATTTATTTCAATCACTTGTTGTATTTTTTGTTTTTTATTGAGCTGTTTTTGTTACTGAATTGCTTGTCCTTTCGAGAACGTAATGGGTTTTTGCTCAAAGCAAGTTTGAGGAAAACGGCGCCAATAGCAGACTGCAGAGCGAAACAAACGATCCTCAAGGATCTGCAGAAGAGTTGTCCACAATGACACAGTATGGAACATCCCGTGTTTCATAGGGTTGTGACCCTCTCAGGGATGCATCGAGTCATAACGGATCCCGTTTTCCCCCCCCCCATTTGTTACTCAGACACGCAGCGTCTTGACCACATAACCCCACACTTGCGGTGGCCCTATGTCTTTTGCTGCACTCTTCCCTGTTTATTGCACAGTAACCTGTAAAGTGAGTAACCTGACATCTTTGTTAGCCGAGGTGCAGCACCACTACAGACTTGTTTTTGTACACAACTGCTGTAAAGTAGCATTTAGAAAAAAGATGGTGTCCTGGCGACAGTGTATATACAGTACATTTTAGTGTAAAAAAAGAAATCTTTGAGAAACTTGTAGATTGTTCTAGAATTTGTATTTTTGTATAGACTTTTGAACTACTAACTCGCCGAGTTCGGCGCTAATGTACAACCCCCCCCCATGACATTCATGCAGAATATTTGAGTTGTTTCGCTGTAGGTCTATAAGCAGCCGGGTTTCTGTACAGTCCCTATAGTAACAAAAATCTATGTGTAACACAGCCCCCTGCTCAGAGTGTAATTTAACAGTATTGTTTCACACGGGACATAATGCAATGACGATAGAGCGAAGGCATTGTGTCCTGTATACTAGAGTGTCGAGCTACTTGGCCTTAGAGCAGTAACTGTTCGGAGCCTCTTTGCCTTGACGGTCTCTGCTACAGACGTTCCACCGACGCGCCCACGCACTCATCCTCACCGAGTCTCAGGCACTCGCATCGAGCATGAGCTCACACAGGCGAAACTTTGATCTGTCTCGTTTTCCAGCTGCAATGTTGTGGATATGCAGCTTTTGTAGAGAGAGAGAGAGAGAGACAAAAAAAACATGTATACACAGCTACTTAACGGGTGCAGTTGATGTGATTCATTCTAGTTCCACGTTGTAGGACATTGTTTTCTGTTGTTTTGTTTTCCTATAATTTGCAGCGGTGCAGCTTTCCCATGATTCACAGGTGCCAAGGCAGCAGTTGGACACACTGTTAAAGGCTCCAAGTCTCATCTTGTGCTCAACCATTCCACGTATGCAGTATTTGATATCAGGAGTGTCCAAATCTGAAGTTTGCTCCATTATTAGATTGTGAAATTGTACGATCGACTCGCCATTTCCCCGTCGAGCGCGCGGTGACATTACTGCCAGGAGTCCAGCTCATGGCATCAACACACTCACATGCATACTGTCAGTGGACACAACTATGCAATTTTAAGTGGCATTCGTAAGTTTAAATACAGACTCCTGAGACAAATGTCGTATTCCTCCCTCATAACATTCTGCTAAAACCCTATATGCGGAACTCCAGTGGCAAACGTTGCCTTTTCCAATGCATAAACATTAAGCATGCTTGAAATCCATTCTATTGCATTTCAGATTTGGAGTGGTGTGAATATGGACTTGTGTTCAAGTACTGTTCCCATGAATATTGCAGCACAGTTATTATCCCTTGTTCATACTGGTTTGCCTCTGAGGTGTCTGGTTTAAAAACTAACTGGATTCTGTTTGTTTTGGAGGAGTGCTTTGTGAATTAATGATTCTGTTTTAAGAATTGTTTTTTGGTCAAATGTAAGCTGTTTTCTTTTTTTTTTACACTATATGGGTACATGTTTCATTTAGGCTCACTCCTTTTTATGTAATAATCTCAGCCTTTCGGTTAAAAAAATTGGATAGTGTGTCACGATTAAAAGTCAAACATGCAGCTGAAGATGACCTGAAAAACGGTCAGCAAATCACTGATGGTGACATTTGTTTAGAAGCAGATCGTTTGTTCACAAATGTAAAGCCAGTGTTTTTGTTTTTTGATCCAGAATTTTTGCCATGTCCAACATCTTTCCAAATGGGCAATATTGAATAAAAAGAGAGGGAGAGGAAACTATATGCTTCCAAAGGAATGTCTTGACACCCAAAGAGTGAGGAATTGGTGAGGATTTGTATTTTTTTTTAAAGAATGTATAATGTGAAACATGTTTGCTTATGCTCATTTCGTATACAGTAATATGATAACTTTCTGAATTGAGAGCAATATAATAAAACCATATCCCTGTCACTGTATTTTTTTCTTCAATTAAATGACAGTTTATTTTAACTTAAAATAGCATGAAATTTGAGAGAGGGACATGTTTTCCACTTCTGGTCACTTTGGCGATGGCAAGGTTACATCCTGGAGAGATTTCCTCTGCAGGACATGCACATGGTTAATTTTCGAATTTGCAGTATGTCACTGATTTAGTTTATTATTTATTATACTCACCATAAGAACATCGCTGAGACCCTTCAGGTCCCCTAGGACTCTCTCACACGTGGTTATCTTCTCAGATAGGGTCGCCAGTCTCCCAGTAACTTCCTCCAGCTGTTGTGAAGAAAAAAAACTCACCAAGATATTTTTGGGGGGCACAAAAAAAAAAAAAAAATTGCAAAATTTCCACTTCAGGTTAAAACTCACCTGTGCGACCATCGAGGCACCATCTTCAGTCCGTCCAGCCGGGGTCTCCTCTCTACAGCCTGTGGACGTTTAACAAAGACGCTTACTGTATAGATGAATGTGGATACAGTCACAACTGCAATGAAAAACATAGTATTGTTTTGTTACCTGTGTTAGATGCCGTGACAATAGACATGTTTGTCCTTCTAGCTTCTCAGTTTCCGCATTCAAGTGAGTGTCGTGCGGTTTTAAGCAGGTGTGCGCACAGGTGATGTCAATTTGTGCTAATCAGTGGTTCGTTTACGTCATAGGGCGCGACGTCTGCGAAGACCGTTTGAAGAAATAACACAAATGCAAAACGATAAAAAAAATGCTTTTCCAGATATTATTGCATCTGTCCAAAACAACTCACACAGAAGGTAAGACGTTTATTTTGGAGCAAATCGTGTGAATACTGTTTTTGAATACATTTTTGCTGAGATTTATATATATATATTTATTTATTTTTATATTTCTTTTTCCTTTCTGTTTTTATTATTTATATGTTAAGCGAGTGTTGTACTTTGACAGCAAAGATTAACCGGAGTCAAATTCCTTGTTTGTTTACGCAAACCTGGCCAATAAAGCTGATTCTGGGGGTTCTGATTTGAAACAGATATTTCTGGATTTTACCTTTTTTTTTTTACTTATTTAAAACGTTTTTCTTTGTTACTTTTTCTGGTGAATATCCATTCATGGAGATGAAAGACTATTGTTACCACAGATATAAATCTAGATACATTTTTTCGCGGTGACATTTCTAATTTCATGTCTTCTTTTTTTTTTTTCTTCGGATGTGCTGATGGCCCTTTAAGAAACATGTCGTCGTTGTTTTGGGGGCGTAACCCGGAAGACGTGTCTCGTCATTTGATCGGGCGACAGCGGCATGCTCGTCCGCGGTGAAGCGACAGCGACACACCCGTGGTGGCTGTAGTGTTGGTTTTGATGAAGTCGGCTGTTGTTGAACTGATCGGGCCCAGAGGAGCTCACCGTGCGGCCGCGGCTCGGAGACTCGGAGCGGACATGTGTAAAGAGCTGAAGACCAAAGTGCTGCGTTTGCTGCCGCCGACCTCCAACGGGCCGACGGTGCGTCGGGAAGGCCACACAGGTGAGGAACGTCACAACGCACGTGCATCTGTGTGGACGGTCAGTTTTGAAAACAGGTGAAAGTCTTTGACAGCTGCTGAGGAATCATCCATTAGCTGGAGAGGTAAACGCCGCCTTGTGTTGCATCCGGTTGCGTCAGATTCCTGATTTTCCTTTCGTCAGTGAAGTGGACCTGCCCAGGTGACATGAGCCACTCACGTGCAGATCTAGTCGTAAGAGTCCAGTGATTTTGGACATTTTAGTTGGTGTGTATACTTTAATAACAAACAGCTGATCGCCCACCGTGGACATCGAAGCAACAGAACTGTATTTACAGTAGTTGGTCCTTTATGGCAGGGCTCACTCATCCTTCAGGTTCTGTAAGTGTTGTTGAGTGACCGTTGTATTCTTTCTAGAATCAATAGAAGCTGATTTATTTAACTCGTATGTTGGCCATTAAAACCAACTAATGAATGTATATTATCCATACCAACTCTCCAAGGACCTCCCAGCTCATGTCATACATGGATGTCTTAATAATGAGAATAATTCATTTTATTTATGGGCGCCCTTCAGGACACTCAAGGACAACTTACATGTACAAATGATAAAAGATAAAAACAGATGCACAACAGTTAAAACAGTCCGGACATAAATACAGAGCAATAGAAGAACAGGTAAATTGTAAAACATTTCTAAAAAGTTACACAAAGTAAGCCAATCTGAAGACGCATTGTGTCTACATGCGTGTTTGTCGACATAAGAATGAACGTCAACAACACGTGCTTCAGTCGTCTCATCTGTTCTCGTCGTATGATTAATCAATTACTGGTTTGGACTATAAAATGTCAGAAAATATGTATTTGTTTGTATTGCTCTTCGAATTTCCTCTTTTGTCTGAGGCCTAAATGCAAAGTCTAAACTTTGGGTAAAATTTCTCTAAGGAGCAAACCAAAACGTGTAGGACCAATGTACTGCGAGCTCACATGATTCAGTATCAAAAAATGGTCTTAAAATGACGATAATATTGTTTATAGGAATCATATTCTGGGACATATCTTGCAACAAAAAGTAATTATCATGACTGGCCTACTCGTAAGGTGTGTGCCATCATTGCCATATAAACATCACTCGCTACACCTTAAACAACGTTTTTTTTTTATGTTATAATGTGCTCACCTCTCTCCTTGGTGTTTTTACTCTCTTTGTGCTTTGTTATCCGGGTTGTTGTTCGCCGTGGGTGATGATGCCTCATCGACCCTCTTCTTGTGTTTGGACTGCAGACGGCGCTGAGATCCTGAGTTGCACGGCGAACGCCCTGAAGGAGGGCCACGTCGTCGCTGTGCCCACAGACACCATCTACGGCCTGGCGTGTCTGGCTCAAAACTCAGAGGCCGTCCGAAAAACCTTTGACATCAAAGGACGAAATGGACACAAGCCGCTGGCCATCTGTGTGGGAGAAGTTCAGGACATCTATAAGTGAGTCTCTGCTGGAGAAGACTGAGATCTGAGCCCGTTTTTCTTTGTCAGGTGGAGGGTGAACTGAACACGGTGTGCTGATATTGAATTGAGCTCTGGTTTTAATGCAGACTTCTTTCCTGTATAAAATACCAGTGGTAACTGTCGTGTGTGGTGGTCAGGTACTGTAAGGTGAACGTGAAGAAGGAGCTGTTAGACGACCTGCTGCCAGGTCCCGTCACTCTGGTGTTTGAAAGGTCTGAAGCATTGAACACGGATCTCAACCCATTTACCTCAGTGAGTCCTCTCCTATTCAAGATGTTCCTGACAATATGACACCCAACGATTTATTAATAGATGCCATTAATCCCTCAGCTCGTAGGCGTGCGTATCCCAGACCACGCCTTCATGAGGCGCCTTTGCCAGATGTGCGGTGAGCCGCTGGCACTCACCAGCGCCAACATCAGCTCACACAGTAGCACTCTGGAAGTATACGTAAGTGGGAAGGAACCATCATATGTGACTTTTGTCTTATGTTCATGTTTTTAATACAGTATTTTTAGGATGTTACTCATTTTAATTTTACTGTGTCTTTATCTCTAATGTTGGTGTGTGTTTCTCCTGAAGGAATTCCAGGAGCTTTGGCCAAAACTGGCCGTGGTGGTGGACGGCGGACCGATCACGGACCAGAGCCGCCTCGGATCAACGGTGGTCGACTTATCGGTACTCGGCAAATTTCGCATCATCAGGCCCGGCTGGTGAGTTCATGATGTCGCTGGGACCCAATCACCGGTTAAATTTCCTGCAGTGACAAGTGACTTTTATTTAAAAATATCAAAATAATAAGTCAGAATTAAATTACTTCTAAAAGTCAAGCAAATGAAAAACAGTTTTCGCTTATCAAATAATGAGTGTTTGGCCTCTGCGCCGTTTCCTGACGGATGCGTCATTCACACTAGATAGATTGAAATGAAAAAGATCCGGTCACATTACATTTCCACGCAACTAAATTTCCCCCCCAAAGGATGTGATGTGACGGTTCAGATGTCAGTAATAAAAAAACGTGAGGGGTGCTATTACTTTGTTCAACGTTAAAATAAAGAGATAAAGCTCTCAAGGTGAAAGCCCACGCTCCTGAATAAAGGTGGAGAAGCACTATGCACTTCACCACTGGGAGGTTGAGGCCGCTGGAGAACCAGGGCAAACCTGTGCAGATGTTTTATTTTAATAATTTAATTTAATATATTACTATTTCACCGCACACACACGCACGCGCGCGCGATGGTCTTCCACTCTGGCCCCCACACACGAGTGATGAAATGGCACATGGAGTCAGAGTATTGTTTTGTGTTTGTACTACATTGTGACTCAGCCTCGCGCCCCGTTTCACTATTAAATAATCTTCCACTGAAGGGGACCCGGCGCATTAAACATGAAACGTCTAATTCTATTTTCAGTGCCCTCTCTTCTACGTTTGATGTGCTGGAGCGCAAATATGGACTGTCGGAGGACTCGGAAAAATGACCTCTGATCTGTCTCTCTCAACACTCCTCAACTGAGACGCACAATGAGCTTCGACCTCGGAGAAGACGAATCCTCTTTTCATGTTCCCAAAGAAGAATTTAATGTTTCCAAGCAAATACTTAAAACTCAGGGAGAACTCGAGTCTTGAACTTCCGATGGCCGACTCTGTTCCGGTGGCTGGTTTAAGGTCTGTGTTTACTTTTGGTTTTTGATGACCATATTTGCTGCCTTACCTTGTGTCTATCATGGGATAATGTGGGGTTTTGAACAGTGTCAAAGTTATCTAACATTTATTCAGAAATATAGAGCAATTTCTGTTTGGTATCGTCCATGCATTAAATGTAAAACTTTTATCTTTTTTGTACTGTCAAAGCAACGTCGCACAGCCAAGAATACAATGGTTTGAGTTAATATTTTATTGCCATTTCGATAATGTTAGAGGCTGATGGGCACCCAATCTGTGGCCTGAGTGAATTTTTGGGACCAGATGAAAGGATGGGAATTATGTGAATTGCACTGACTGACTGAGTCCAGAACTATTATTAATCTCCTGTCAGTTAACGATTTTTCTCCCCATCTTAAAGAGAAAAAAATATATATTCTGGATCTGCCCATTGATCTAGATCCCGATCCCCCAATTTTTTTTTTGTGTGGATGTACGGTGTGAAATTCCTCTGCCCACATGCAAGTAAAAAAAACAAACATCCATGTAGACTTTTTTTGATGGAATGTACAACCACAATAAATTCTCTTTTTCATTATCACACTCTTTTTCATCCATAAGAAGCTTAAGTGTCCTTCACATAGAAATCAACCAGAGACACAGATTTTATTTGCCTAAAGTTTTTGCTAGTACCTTTTTACTTTAACATTAGAAGTTGATAAAAAAATCTAAATCGCACACAAATCAAGATGGCAGACGTCTTTATTCGGCTTTCAACACTTTCAACTATTAATTTTTTTTGTTTTTGACTGGTGGGGGGAAAAAGTCCTGCACACCCAAAAGAACGTGGCGTCTTTTCATTAATCGAATTACACCAAAATCCAGATTGATGTCAGTGAATATAATAATAAACCTTAAGACCTATTCTAGTGTAACTGCCCTTTAACGGCCTGTCTGACCTGCTTTACTCGCCTCTATCAAACGTCTGTGTTGGTTGGCACAGTGGAGGGAACCAGTGCTAGTCTGCATGCTACAAATACAACTATAGAAATACTCAGAGGGTATTCAGACCAGTTAATATACTTTTCTTCTGCTAGAGGGTTTCTATTAGTGCTGCATTTGTTCTTGTAGATTAGCATGTGTGCTGAAATTTTCAGATAAGAACTTTCTCATCCGGTTTAATTAAAATGTCAACGCATGTCCTTGTGTACACCGATCAACCTCGACATTCACGTCCGTCTCCTTTTGTTCCCTTCCATATCCCGTGTCCACCCCAGCGTTCGTCCGATTTAAGCTCACATGAGCCACTGCTCCTTCTCTTTGTTGAACTGCTCCACCCAGTGGCGGGTCAGCTCCAGGTAGTGGTCGGGCCCATGCGGCTGGTAGTCCAAGTACACACGGGTCACTGTCTTTTTAGGGACAGCCCTCTCTATCTGCGTCCCCTCGTGCCACTCGTTGAAAGACGTGATGGTGACGATCTCCGGCCGCGCGTTGAGCGCTGCCTGCAGGGCTGTCTCGTAATAGCGGCCGTTCACCCGGTTGCGCGTGTTGTGGTTGTTCCACGGCCGGATGCTGGTGTCGATGTAGCCGGGCCCCACACTGGGGATGAACAGGAGGTTATTGCCGTCGCAGAAAGCCTTGATGGCCTTCCAGTTCTGATGGGAGGAGCCGAAGGAGAAGCCGTTGGAGGCAAAGTACGTGTACATGCCATCGAAGCCACCGGCGAGTATGTCGTGCTTGTGGCGCTCCTCCACGATCAGCGCGATGAAGATGGAGTCATAGGCGGAGCCGCGCACGCTGTGGGCGCCGGCGGGAGTCAAAAACTCTGACCAGGACTCTGGAGGAGTTAGGTAGGAGTCGTAGATGTAGAACAGAGGGAGAGTGCTCCCGGTGCTGGAGGTGAACTTGTAGAAGGCTCCGTGGTCACCGTACCTTTAAAGACAAGATGATATTATTATTAAGTTAGTTAGCTTGTTACACATGTCTCAAGCCCATAGAGTGACATGAGGATAACATGAGAGCAAATGGTTTATCCTCAGGGGAGCAAAAATCTGATTGGATTCTGGACCATCTTGGACAAGTGGACGTTGTGGCCTGATGGTGAGTTAAACCTACTAAAAAGTCACTGGACAGTATACACCAGTCATCACAAACCAACTTTCTGGACCAGGATATTATTCAACCCACAAAATTTCATGTGGTCAGAAAATGACAAATTTGACAGAGATTTTGAGGAAATGGGTAAAATGGGTTTGACTTAATATAAACCCTTAAGATAAAGAATATACAGTATGTGATGCTCTCAGGATAAAAATAAAACGATTTATATTTAAGGGGAAACAAAAGTGGAATCTGTACATTAAGTGGTCAATAAGAAAGCTTATAAGGACACCAAAGATATTAATATTATTCTAAATTCTCACAGCAAAATTAACTTAAAATACAGCCATTCTCCTCCGGATACTTTGTAGGTCAAGGAAAAACGATGGTCATAAAAGGGAACCATATCTCATTGCCTCTTTATACCACATTCAGGGACAACCTGACCAGTCAGCGATTGTTTATCTTGGCCTGTGAAATGGAATAATTAATGGAGATGACCGTGGATGTCTTGGTGCCTGAGAACCAAGAGTTTCTCGGGGAGGATAGAAAATATTCCACAACAGTCTGGACCAGAGTGTTGGACAGACACACCAGCCATCACCCTGCGATGCCCTTACCATCACTGTCGAGGCAAAATATGAAGGTTGGCTTTTTATTTCTGTATCAAAGTTTTTGGGCGCCTGAATATCTAAAGGTTGGGAAATAGCTTTTGCTTTAAAAACTCATTCATAAGACATAACACTGGCCTTATATAATTATATGACTTAAGTATCTGTGTTTTGCAACTACTTTTCTTTCAACTATGCATGAAATGTTAATGGTCTTCTGTTGAGACGTGCAGCCAGACGAGCGCCTACCTGTCGATGATGTACTTGATGTTGTCGTGCACACTCTGGTCGTTCCGTCCCACATACTGTTGGATGTGAAACGCAACCTGGGGGAAACATGTAGGAAGACACGCCTTGTTGGTTTTCCATTCATCACATTACTGTCATAGAAAAAAGCAATGCCACAGTCAGCACTTACAGATGACCTCACTAAGTATTGACGACACGTCAACGGTCAGGGAGGTTGACAATCCCAGTAGCCAGCAAGAAAACAGCTCAATATGATGCATAATATCATAGTCAATGAAGTCAAAGGATGTTACAGCTGATCAGTCCACTCACTGCTATTAGCACACACGAGAAAGCAAGTTTCTACTTTTATTAAAATAAGTTCATCGTGCACAAGTTTGACCTTGTGTGGCCCTAAACCACAGCATGAGGTGTCTGGTTTAAGAGTATAAAGCTGGGTCCGGACATTTTCCGCTGTTTGCCGTTCACATTTGAAAAACGTAGGGGCCCAGACATTTGCAGGGGTAGGCAGGAAAATTTGCGGACATTTTGCGTTCTCAAGTACAGCCCCTCGGCAAAAGTTCAGGAAAATTTTCTGCAAAAAAACTGAGCAGCTTGAGTGACTTAGTACAACCCGTACAACCATACTTATCCAACACAGATCCTTGTTGTTTACGATGTGGCTGCAATGAACTGCATTTTCACTCTTCCTGACAAACAGACGTCACACTGGCAATGTTTTGTTTTTTTCACCCCCGAGTACAGTTTCTGTATGCTCAGAAAACGGCTCTGTGAGAAAACGGGTATTTGCAATTGATGAACAAAAGCAGCAAAGGAACAAGGGACCTGAAGTGACACGTACAACAAAAGTTGAATATTTTAGAGCCACGGCCGGAGAATTCAGTGATTCTGAATAATGTATGATCCAAGTAAAACACTTTTCTTCTCCGGCAGTGGACACCCATGTGAAGGAAAATGGCTTTTTTTTGCTTTGCTTTTTTTTTTTTAATGATGGAGGCCCGCAAGTTGTCATTGGATGAACTGACACAAGGTTGACTGAGCCCACAATGTATAGCTCCTGTCATGTTCCTGATATAGATCATGAATTAATTCTGCATCTAGTACAAAGATCTAACTTGAAAAGCAGACTTTATCGAGCAATACATGGGGGGGAAGCAAGTTTTGGCTCACTGCATTTTATCTTTGTTAGCCGTAATGTCAGGTTGACAACACTGAGTATTGTCATTGTGACATTGACCATAAGTGCACCAATGGATTGATAAGTTCTATAGACTATAGCCTTGCAAAAACTACCAGATGAAAATCGTCAGCTGGCCGGAAGGAATCAGAATCAAAAAGCTAAATTCCGATGGTGTCAGAACAATTTTGCTTCCAAAATACAAATGCTAATAAAGAGGGAGGAAGAAATGTCATGGCCACATGAAATCAGCGACGCCATCTATTCTCTGAACGTCTTTGCAAATGACGAGAGATCTTGCATGAACCTGTATCTTAGTTATTAAAGGGTATGAAGACACGTAATAATCGAGGCGGAGGGGGAGGAGGCCACAGGAAAACTCAGCTCATTATCTTCCACACACACTGGCACATTACTCTGTGGTAATTTCAAAGTAAATGAGACGGGAGTCGGCGCATTTTAATACCTCATAAACATCTGACAGCGTGAGCCTGGGACCAGCCTGGCAGGATTTATGCTGAGCAGAATGGAATTTAATGCCATGTCATGCGGAGAGCACTAACTGAGGGATGCGAGCCAACGAGAAGATAAAAGGTCCGGACCTCCGTAACAATTACTTCAATTTCAACAAAGCTGAGCACTGCTTTCTTCGAGATTGTCACTTTCACTTTGTGGACAAAGCCAGTGGAGGCACATTCCAAAGTAAGGTCACAAAAGACTTTTAACTTAGACACTCGGTGCATCTGGAAACAAGAAAGTATTGCTGATCCCATCATCGGGCGGCCACAGGCCATGTTTCCCCGTGTACATGCGGCTACATGGCCTACTTACTAGATAGAACTTTAACAGCCCCCCGGGGTGCAGACTGTTCAGAGGCCAAAACGGAGTCATGGGACTCATGATGCATGTTTCCCCTCTGCTCCATCCCTCCTGCACCTAGCTTCCAACCCCCCCTCCCTTGTCCCCATCGAACCGCCCCCACACTCCCCTGGGCTGAAAGACTATTTCAGCTCCTCTTCAAGCTGAGGTCGAGCAGCATAGCACTGCCGTGGAGGCTCCATGTGATCTGCTCTCCAACCCAACACGATACACAATACACGGGCTGTGTGTGGGCGCTGCTGAAATGCTGTTCAACTTATATAATACTAAAAAAAAATGTTTTAAAGTAAGTACAATGCTTTATTTTGTGGTGTTACGTAGAGAGGGATCAGTGTGGTTTTGGCAGTGTGATGGATGTTGTTTTTAGCTCTGCTCCCATGTCCAATAATCCTTTTAAGTGATGTTTCAAGCAAAGATCACTTGAAAAGTACCATAAATACTCAAATTCTAGAATTTCAAATGGGACGATTTGATTCTTTTCTTTGTCATAAATGATATGAGACTGAAAATCAATCCATACTGCCTGAGTCACACACTTGGCCAGGGGCCCCTAATTGGTTACTCATATCATGTATTCATCCCAGCTGACATTGGGCGAGAGTCAGACCCTGGACAGATCGCCACAGAGCTGACATATGGAGACCAATTTAAGATGTATGTATGTGGACTGGGGGGAAGTCGGAGAGCCTGGACAAAAGCCACGCAGGCACAGGACGAACACCCAAAGGCTCCCCGGCCGGCGAACGGGTCCGACCCCGTAACCTTCCTGCGGCGAGTCGACATTCACTTCTCAGATTAGCTGGTAGCCACTTTGCTGCTACAAACATTCTGGGCGGTTGCCAACTGCTCATCTGGGACCATCTGTCACTGCTCGCCTCACTCAGGCTTCCCCTCGCACCTCCGAGCCCGCCTTTCAGTAGAACAATGAGCAAAGAAATTATCTAATGTTGTTGCTCCAGAAAATTTGCATAATTAGTTCCAAATGATCAGAGCCAAAGTTCCTTACCACGTCAGCGATTTGTGGAGATTATGCAAGAAGAAGCACTAAGATAAATGTCCCTTCCTGTGCAGTGGGAGGCGTTCACCACAAACAGGATGCTAAGAAACCCTGCGCTCAACATGCTGCTGCTGCAGATGCAATTTAATTCAAAGGTCGTCTCTGATTATGATTTCCTAAGTCTCATAAGACACAAACATATGCAGCCTCTTCTCATTTCAAACATGTTCGGTTGATTTGCAGAGAGCATGCCAGTCTTTATTATTTCCCCAACACACGTTTCCTCCACTTTTTTTCCTTTTTATAATGATGTCCCGCTCGCTGGGTCACCAATGACAATAAATCTTCGCATTAGATTCCATCTATTAGCTCCTCTCCTGACAGCATTATGTGTAAAACCTCGTCAGCCCAGCGTTGCGTATCTAATCCTGTCGTTCTTGTTGTGCCCTTGCAGAGATACATTATTTCTTTGCCTGGAGCGAAGCAAAAGAATTATACAAAAATAAATAAACGGTGATATCAAATGTGACAAGCTGGCCAAACAAACCTACTGCCTCTCATCAAATTTGTTTATGGAGTGAGAGGTCAATATGTGTCACATAGCTGCAGGGAAATAAATTCTCTTTACATCCGCATCAGGACTCTGGAATGATAATGAAACTGTGTTGTGATGATCCTTTAAATTGCTTTATTCGCAATTGACCTCTGTGATCATTTGAGCAAGATGTAAATAAAACTTATTTCTTTGTGGTTATTTTGGTCCTCCACATACATGTAGCTCATTTTTCCACAATTTAACAAAAATATCAGCATTATATGGGCTGGTGTACTCATTGTGATTTCCCAGGTGATATCTTAAAACATCTTAATTGTTTCCACCTCAAAATGCAAACAAAAACTTAAAGTAATGCTTTGACTTTTCAACAAGGGCCGCTAAAGGTTTTATCTTGTTCCCGGCCCACTTGGCATGTCGTCCGTCTGATATTCCTTTACTTAAATGTGTAGTGTGTTGTGTAAAAAGCTGTTGGTGCATTATTAATGGCGTGCTTTGACACAAGAAAACTCTCACAAGCCAGTCTCTGTTATGGAGGATGTCATTTCAAATTCAGTCATACAGAAAGATTGGCCCCAGGGAAGCGTTTGATCAGCACACAGGCACATGCACACATGATGTAGCTCTCTTCAACTCCCCTTTTTAGAGAATTTTATTTACAGGGGAATTCTTACAGAAAGGACCCGAAAACTCTGATCACCGTGTCAATCAAACACATCCATGTCACCAAAGATAGTGTCACATCTGTGGATCTCTCTCCCATTGTCTCCCTTTACTCTCTCTGGCTCTCTTATCTGTATCTGTCGAGCATCTGACATGATTTGTATCGCATAAACAGGCAAAGCATTACCCGTAAAAGTTTAATAAGCCTTCGATGCGGTGACAGGAGGCAGAAGGAGCAACGTGGAAGGCAGTTGTTTTCTCCATCACATCATTTTCCGACCTAATTGGCAATAGGTCATGTGGTGTTTGCTGCTCCCCACACCTCACTCAGTCCTCACTGTACCACCGATCCAGCTGCAGCAGCTCTTTGCCCCATTTTCAGATCTAGTGCTGGGGATGTCACTGCGGCTGCAGACATCAACAGTCAAATCCCTGAGCCGCAGAGACAGCCTTATAGGAGCTGGAGCTTCGGTGTCTTACTCTCCGGTGGCAAACGGAGGCTGGAGCTTCCACAGCACAATGGTTGATTTGAGATTAATGTCCTCAGATGTTCATTCATTCAAATTCTTCATTCATATTCCGCCAACCATTCAGGAATTAAAAAAGGGGTTGTCCCTGCAGGCATTAACATCTGAGTTAAACATGCTGGGCGTTTTATACAATTAGGCAATTTAAATAATAGATATGACGCGGCGGCTTCGCTGCAGTTCTAGCCTTTCTGTTATTTAGTCAAAGCAAAGCGGTTATTGTTCTTGAGCCTTTTTATTTAAAGCCAAAACCATGGTCTCAATCGAAGAAAAAAAAAATTCACATGTTCTGACAATCGACGATTGGGTGTATTTTTTTCCTTGGAAACGTGTGGTGAAAATGACATGGAGCACTCAACAGCTGCCTCACGAACAACCAAAACGATTAGGACCGAAATTTCTGTCGTGTGTACAAAACTGTTACAAACAACAACAAAAATAATGTTTTAGTTTTTCGTCATGGCTGTGTGGAGATTGAGTTTAGTACAGACCAGAACACAAAATGACTAAAGTCACCACCAAGGCCAAAGCCTCCAACAGATGGGACAATGCATTTTAGAAGGTTATTGGAGTACCTCAAGGTTCTGTGCTTGGTCCCACGTTTATTTTCTCTTTGCATAAATAATTTAGGTGAAACCAAATGATTCTTGGCAGATGATATTGTTTTTTATGGTTGTGGATCTTCTCGCTTAGTTAAACTTTATAAACACAGTCTGATTTTTATTGCTTTTAAAGAAGTCGTTTAAAATATTTAAAGTATTTCAGCAATATGTTGACAAGTTTTTACTAGTTCTTAGTTATTGTGATTGGCTCTATATTATTATAGTTGTTGTATAAATTTATCAACCAGTGCACACATGTTATCATAGTGCTTTGAGATTTGTATCACAGTGATCATCTTTAATACAACCGTTCAGGGCAAATTACCATTAAGTATCTCTGCTAATTTACAGTAACATACAGTAGATCTGCTGTCTTTTAATATGCAGACAATGATAGGAAATAAAGTATTTTGTTTTCATTTGCAGTCACTTGGAACAGTCTGGAAATGTAAACTAATGTAAATGCTTATATTGTTAACTGTATGTGTTCTTAGCCCACTGTCTATCCTATTTTAGTTTTAGTTTTAGTTTTCTTTCATCTGATTTTATATTGTTCTGTTGTTGATTTCTTTATTTTTTATTATTGTTTTGTCTGCAACTAACTTTCTTGCTAAGTAGGCTTGCTCACTAGAATGTACCTGGTTAAATAAAGGTTAAATCAATCAAAAAAATTATATATATATCAGCATTATGAGGAGTGACATTAAAAAGGACAAGTCGTTGAAAAATCATCACTCAAATAATTTCCCTTTGACAACTTGATGTATGCAGTGAAAAGTGAGCTGAACACCGTGCCTGTCTCAGAATAGATTTAACCTTTTGCTCTTGGGCTCTTTCCCTGCTTGGTTTCAGGTCCCACACACGCACGCATAAAAATGTGTTGATGCTTTTTCTTTACCTTAAGGTTGTGTCTGTATGCAGCATCCAGTACAGCTGGTACCAAATCCTCAGCGGGCTCCCCATTGTCATCGGCCAGGCCGGGGGGATACCAGGACAGGACCAGAACCCCTGGAGACACACGGAAATCACAGAGTTTGATCATCCGAACCGAAGTTCCAAATGCATGTGAAGCTTTTAAAATGATAACTTATTCATTGTTGCTATGATGTATGGATTTCATGGATATTGCAAAGAAATGCTGACAATCCTTCGGGTGAAGAAACGTTTGCTTTCATTAATCTACGGTGAGATTTTTCATGCAGCTCTTCACACATTTTTACAAACTGAAGCAACACAGTCACTTGCGCTTTTATGTAAAATGTCCACCCTGGTAATCCACTCGGGTAATTACTGTACTTATTTTACAGGACTCGGACAGATTCCTCGCAGGTTTGTGGCAAGATGCTGCCTGCATGGATGGATGGATGGGGAGAGAACGGGCCCCTTGGGCACAGATATGCAAAAGGCCCCTGACCCTTAATACAGAAGAAGGTAAGAGACATAGACTGAGAGAAACGTAAAAAATGATTAATTTTCATTTTGAAGCTCGTTCTGGTCATTCTGCAACTTTGTGTTCGTTTTTGTCTCTATTTGGAACTTTATGGTCATTTCACACTTCTCATTGGGGACATTTTGCATCACTTTGTGTTCGTTTCGTGTTTCTTTGCGGTCGTGCTCCGTGTTAGATCTGTTTGTAGAGGAGAGTTGGTTGTTTTTATCTGAATGCCTACTGGCCCATCACCCATATCCTGCATTTGATTGATTAATTGGTGTTTCAGTGGCGATCTCTCCGCATAGCTCGAGTTTGTGACAGCTCATAAATCCCTGTGGAGAAATGCGCGCTTGTGCTCACGATGCAGGCTGAGAAATGGCTTCGCCGGCCACAGTGGCGTCTGGGACATCCAGAGAAGGTCTGGCACACGCACGCGGATATAATTGATTAAACATGAATGCTTGCTAAGTAGCTGTGGCGACCATTAGATTGCAAAACCTGTGTGTGTGTGTGTGTGTGTGTGTGTGTGTGTGCGTGTGCGTGTGTGTGTGTGTTTGTGAAATAAAGAAATGGCCACTGCTACTATTCGGTGCGTTTACACGCCCCTGACGTGGCAGGGGATCAGCCATCAGGCTAAGTGAACTATTTAGACCTGGGCCGGCTTCGGTGCCTAATTAAATGGATTACTTTAACCAAGCATTGTGAGCCGTCCCCCTTCCCTGATCCATCTGTCAGGGCGGTAAGGTTTCAGAGGGCCGGCTTCATTGTTCCGGATGGTGTACAATATCCTGCATCACCGCAGGACAGAAACATCAGGGCCTATCATGTGTTGGCTGCACGAGGGCAGGACACACGCAGCTGCTATTCGACAAGCAGACCACAGGACTCTGCTGCCTATCGGGGGAAGCCACAAGTGCTTCTGAAACGCCTAACAACAAACTGTGCCTGTAAAACATTCTAAATGACAACATCCTAACAACGGAAACTAAAGCCTGGAATAGAGATAAAAGCACGGGTGATCTTTTTCTCGCAACGACAGCACGCTTAAGCTCCAGCTTATTACATGCACTTTTAGAGATTTTAAAGCTATGTTATTATTATTATTATGATGACGACATCATGGCAGACAACATCTTTAGAACTCAAAGATACTACTTTGTTAAACTGAGTTACTTAAATTACCATTTGCCGAGTTTCAGTGGAATGTTAATGATATGCCAGTGTTCATTTGCAAAAACAGACTAAATCATCATGATTCATTTCTATCTTTTGAAGGTTTTTAAATACCATGATTAGTCTTTGTTATATTATCCTTTAAAACAGCACATGTACTATATACATATCTATCTCCTGGAATTGATTTCAACCATATTACCATTCTGAAAAAGGGACAAAACCGACTTAACTTGACACATGCTGCAAAGTTTCCAGTCTCAACTTTGAAACTGTAAATAGTCAGGGGGGACGTTCACGGGGCCTCTACTCTCGGGGTATCGAGTCTGCGGTGCGGGGGGGCGACGAGCTGCGGCAGATACTTGGGGGACTTTGTGCCGGGAGTGTGGGGAGCTGTCCACTGGGTGTGTGGTGCTGAAAAGGCTCGAATAAAGGAGACTCGGCTCTTCAGGTGCCCCGTGTGTCTCTGAAGTATATATATATATATATATATATATATATGTGTGTGTATATATACACACCTGCTGCGGAGGCTCCGATCTGCTCCATGTGGGACTCCAGCACGTCCGGGTCCCTAGAGCTGTACGGGTTGAGGTCGGGGTAGAAGCTGGAGCCGACGTCCTCGGGCGGCGTGTGTCTCCCTCTCGGGTAGCTGGATGCAATCTTGGGGTCCCAGTGCGGCACCAGGATGTGGTCCCAGTGGATGTACTTGCCGTCCATGTGCGGGCTGCCATACCAGGAGTAATAGAAAATGTGAACGTCGTAGAAGATGGTCCCCTCGGGACCGGAGTTGGACAGGACCGCCTTGGTGGCGCCGCCCGCCGGACGGGCCTGACCCGGGGACGCGGTGGCGTCGCGGGACACGGAGCGCCGGTCCACCTTGGCCCCCATCGCCGGCGGGAGCGCCGCGCCCGGAGCGACGTCCGAGAGCCCGTCGCCGGGCTTCAGGGTCCTCAGTCCCATCATGGTCCCGAAGACGAACACCGCGAAAAGGAACAGGGCCGTGCACGCTTTCCTCCGCAGCCGCGCCATGTCGACGAGGCAGATCGAACCCCTCAGCGTCCCGTCACTCCAAGAGTTGCCCTCACAACGCACGAGCCATAGTCTCCGTGGCTACATGACGGCGGTGCCGTCGCAGCGGACTGCGGGATGTCTGAACTTTGTTCTGCAGCTTCATCGTCGCCCGCGCGGTCTTGTCTGTCAGCGGGTCCTCTGCTCTGCTCCTGCTGGGAATTTGGTTTTTTTGTTAATGCACGACCGTTCCCGAAGACGCGATGCACTACAGATCTGCTACACCGCCCCTCACTGAACTGCCCTCCGCCTGCAGTTGGTTGGCTCGTCCCGCCCAGGGACTGGTCCATCCGCACCTCGCACTGGGCAGATGACCGGCGGAGGGAAGAATGTTCCAGCCTCCATGGTTGGTTGGTCGGTCGGTTGGTCGGTCGGTCGTTTGGTCGGTCGGTCAGTTGGTTGGTTGGTCAGTCAGTCGGTCGGTTGGTTGGTTGGTTGGTTGGTTGGTCAGTCGGTCGGTCGGTTGGTTGGTTGGTCAGTCGGTCGGTTGGTTGGTTGTTCAGTCGGCTGGTTGGTTGGTTGGTTGTTCAGTCGGTCGGTTGGTTGGTTGTTCGGTCGGTCGGTTGGTTGGTCGGTTGGTGTGTCGGTTGGTGTGTCTTGAGAGGAGATCATTCTCGCAGATCTTTTGCCAAAACAGACACAATTTTTAAAGGGGACTAAATTGGACTAGCCTACAGGATTATAATCTCTCGGTGGTCACTCAACACAATTTAAAAATATCCTCACTCAAACCTCTCGAGCGTGACATGTCTTTCTGATGTTCCTCCTGTGCTGTGAGTTCAGAGATGTACTGACATCTAGTGGTCGTTTCATAGAACACACGGCATCTTCCCCTTGCTGCTTTCAGGTACTGCCGGAAATATGAGACCCTACTTATCTAGATGTTGTAATGCAGCTTACTAATTTGCGGAGAGAGACGGGCACTTGGGGCAAAATGTATTATTATTATTATTATTATTATTATTATTATTATTATTATATCACTACCATTTACTTTCGAGAAAATAATTTTAGTTTTAATTTTACTTCCTATACTTGACAGTAAACTGAATGAGCTCGGAGGTTTATTGGACAGCAACATGTCGTCGTTTATTTAATTCTCAGAAATTAGCAAACAAACCAAAAAAGTTTTCAAACAGTAAATCTCGGTTGTGATAAAGTCTGTAAAGTGAGAACATAAGTGAAGCGCCATGTTTGTTTTTCAGTCTACTGGCTTGTTGCACTTTTGGCTCGAGTCCAGCGGAGTGAGAACCAAACACTCTTGACACACACTTGAGTGTCAGACCCTCTCTCCACCGGGGACGACCCGACTGCTGACACTTTCATCACATTGTTTTCCTTTGTCCATAAGAAGTTCAGCCTGAGCCAAGACTATCGGGCCGCTTGCCCCCCCCCCCCCCCCCTCGTGTCACCTGGGGGATTTAAAGCTGCCACTGTTGTTTAATCCCAGATCCATCCACAATATGATGGAGATATTCTCCTTTAGTATGAAATTCTGACCTGGTATCAACGTTAAAGCGACAGGAGCTAAAATGTCTATTAGAGTAAGAAGAAGGAGCCACTCGGGTCGTTCACCGTGTAATCTTTCTTTCAGGTTAGTTCATACAAATTCGGATTATTAAAAAAAAAAATAGGGGTAGGGGAGATTGTACAGCTAAAAAAAAATAATATTATTATAAGATATCTTCGTGTTTTTTTAAACCACAGGCCTCTTCTTAACTGGAAATATAAATATTTTTTGGCATTTTCTATCTCTGCATCTCACAATAAAATCTGATCCTCCAATTGAAATACAAAAAAATATATACAAAATGACAATAAACAAGAAAAATAATGTTCATATTCGGCTTCATGGCGGGGGGGGGGCATTGTTCCTCATATATTAAAATTTCACATCCTGCGTGTTTGTTGACCTCATTTGAAAGCACCGGTACTGGGCTTTTCATAACTTTGGATAATTTCACTCTGTGTCATGTTTAGTTTCCACACGAGTTTCGCGGGTCCACGGGGGGTCATCGTGGAAGTTGTGCTGGGATCGACGGGTCCCCCCGCCCCCCGGGCCGTCGGTCGGGCGGTGGAGGTGAAGCTGCGGCCTCCACCCGGAGGAACCGGTCAATCGTTCGGATCGTTTTCTCGTTAACCTGCACAAATAAATGCAACGAACCCAACGAACAAACGATCCTCCCTCCCACGTGGAGGCCGGCAATCAAACTATCACATGTCATATGTATTCAGGCTCTGTATTTTATATCTGGGCTGCAGCGTTCTATGTGAGCTTACGCTGGCATGTTTCTGATCTATAGTATCATCGTCATTATTATGTATTTATTTGGGCCATGAATCAATGTTGTTGTTTTTTTGTCATTTCACATTTAGACTATTTCACGTTGGCTTGGCTACAACATCATTTTCCCTCCGTCTCCTGATTCATCCATCATCCCACAAGGACACGAGTCAACATTTTAACACGACGTGATCAATCACTATTGATCCGTGAATTCGTTTGAGCAGCCAGCCTTGTTGTCGGCTGCCATCTTCTTTTGAGGGCTGTGTTTTTTTTCTTCTTTTCTCTATACATTTTTATTTTGTAACCTGTTTTTCATCATTTTTCTTTTTCTTTTTTGTTTCCTTTTCCCCTTAAAATGTAACTGATGGTCCCGATGGTTGGAATCTGAGTTGATCTCTTCCTGGAAAGCAAAAAAAAAAAGAAAGAACCCTTCCCCCTCCATGTTTCCTCTGGATTACCATTACAAACCTTTCTCTGGCATGTTGGGACAGCGGCAGTGGCCACGAGGAAACGAACGCACACATTGCACTCATCCAAGGCAAAATATGAAATCATACCGATGAGATTAAACCCATCGTTATAATTCATCTCCATTTTTAAAGGGTGAAATGGGATGTTTTAAAAAAACAGGCCGATCAAGCCTTTACTCTCACTTTTTACATAATATTCTGTAGCCAATACTGCAGCCAGGCATTTACTTCACCTTGACGTGATCTGCAGGTTTTTGCAGATTGTCGTTATTACAGGGCTGCTCGAGAAGGGAAACAAACCTGAAGGAAAGCAGGTTTAGCATGTTTTTTGCAAAAAAACACAGAAAAAACATCCCCCAGTGCTGCGGGTAAAATAGAATACAGGCCTACAACTGGTCGAGGCGTTACTGACGGGGCCAGGGACAGATTGGGAGTCTTTTTTTTCTTCTTCTTTTTAAAATATAACGATATTTCGAGGGTATTTCGTTAGAGGGTGATAGGCGACCTCCCACACTCGGGGCCCTTACGTGATGCAGTCAATTCCTCGGGGGACAGTGTAGATGTGAATCACGTGGACGTGACCGAGCGCGTGTGTGTGTGTGTGTGTGTGTGTGTGGGGGGGGGCTGGATTGGAAATGGTCATTGTCGTATAGTGACCAGCGGCGATCACCACTGCAGGGGCGCGTTTCGGTCGACAAAGGCGGACACGGCAGCGGTGGACCCCGGGATCACAGTGGCCCTCGAACATGGCAGACGGTATGTTGGGAGCCTTATTTTAGGGGGGGGGGGGCAGTAGTTATCTCCGGGAATGGTTGAGGTGGTGTCTGTGAGGGGCTGGGTTTCCTCGCATTTTCTTTGAGGTGTGGGGGTCTTAAGCAAAAAAAAAAAAATCCTGCCCCCCCCCCCCCCCCCCAACCAACCCTCATTGTTTAGGGGGAATAGGTTGCCAGCCCTCTTTTGTTTACCCCCTCCCCTCTTTCCCTCTCGCCGCGCAGCCTTTGCTCCTCACAGCATTTTGCATGAAAGTGGCAATCTGTGAGGATTACCCAGTGTGAGGGTCGACCACCACCACCACCACCAGCAGCAGAACTAAACGAAACGAAACGAAAGAAAAAGGACACTGTAGCTCGGGTGCTGATTTTTGACTCAGGGCAGACGTGAAGACATGGGCTCCGTTTCGAACCAGGAATTCCCAGGTTGAGTAACAAAACCCGGTTGATTGAGCTGTTTTCCGACGGGACTGTATGTGATCGTGTAACGACACTTTATTTTTTATATTTTTTTTACCTATTGTTCGCACACGTGATCTGCGATTAAACGCGCGAGTGCATGAAAACGCTCTTTGGAAGATCTGACCACATGCATCCAAAAAAAAAAAAAAATCGATTATTATTTTTGCGCCAACCTGTGTAAGGTTGTTGCGGTTTAAAAAAAAATGTATGGCGATAACTTTAATCATCATTTAGCCAAAAATCCAGCACACAGGCCTTTTGCTTTATGTCTCCATTCAATCGATCCGCATCGATCAGTGATGCAACAACGCAACAGAAACGAGGGGGGGCTTTTTCTAGCTTTTTAAAACTTTCTGAAGTTTTTTTTCATTCATCCTTTTTCCTTTTGCAACAGCAGAATCCGTGTAACTTTGTACGCGCGCACCTTTTCCCCTTCCCCTTCCCGCAGGAGTGTGCAGGACCGAGGAGGGCGAGGGGCCCAGGACCGAGGAGGGCGAGGGGCCCGGCGCCGAGGACGACTCGCAGTCGTTCCGCGGGGCCGGCGTGTGCAAGTGGTTCAACGTCCGCATGGGCTTCGGCTTCCTGTCCATGACCAGCCGGGAGGCAGAGCCGCTGGCCGAACCGGTCGACGTGTTCGTCCATCAGGTGAGGTCGACCACCGTCGGGGGCCCACGCGTACCTTCTAAACTCAGCCACATACCAACACTGCAAAAAAAACAAAACAACACACACACTCACAAAACGACATTTTCAAAAGTTCCATGCATGAAAGTGAAGCAGGTGACGTTTCTAATCAGGAGGAGCCGGGTCGTCCCACCTGTTTCCCATTGCAGCTGAAATGATTTAAAAAAATTAATTCAACAACAGACTACAAGCACGCCTCATTAGCCTGAAGATAAATACATGAGGACCAAAACACAATAATAAGTGATGCCTATATGTCACTGGTTTAGGCTTATGGTTTCAATGCAGCATGGTGGCTGTCCCCCCAGGTGAAATGTGTTCCAGCCAGAGGGGAGCTGTGTTGTTCCTTTTTGTTTTTTTAAAGGGATTCAATGCCATGATGGAGTAAATTGAAGTGTGATGTGAGCTCGCACACTTTTCGTAGGTTGACATATCAATGCCCGAGAGACACATCAACGTTTACAGCCCCGGATCACGGTGTGAGCCGCATGGAGGCCGGTTCCTTTAAAGGGAAGAGCAGACGTGTGAATTGATTCGGTTCCGAAGCCGTGAGTGGTCGGCACTCACGATCGCCTTCACTTTAGTGTGATGAGTGGTTTTGGTCATTCGTCAATGCTTGTGTTGCATGCGTGAGCTTTTTAAACAACTCTCAAATCGTGTGAGGATTAAAAAAAAGTTCACCTCCAGGTTGATTTCACAATACAACCGGGATGAATTGGCTTTTGAAAGGTTGAAATTTGCACCTTACACACACACACACACACATATAAACATCAGGCAGTTTTGATCTTCTATGTTACAGCGTTTATGCTTCATACAGAACAATGTGTTTTTTTGTAAGACTTCTTGTCTTCTGTTGTTACTGAAGGGCTGTGGAAATTGTCACGCTCATAGCCACAGAAGTAGCTGTAGAGTCGCTGAAGTTCTGATTTAATTTATTTAAATCTTCACTCAAGTTTTTTTTTATTTTTTTTTATTGTTTCCTTCCCCTCTCATCTACTTTCAACCAAAGACTTCACTCAACTTTTTAAGAAGGTGCTGATGGTCAAGTGGGAGGTACAGGCCGGGGGATGGGGGGCGGTGCGGGGGTGAAGCGCTTCCCCTCCTGCTTGTCGTGTGAGTGAGCCCCTCCATTGCTGTCTGATAAGATAAAGGCTTAGCATGTGAATGAGAGGAGACTCCGCGAGCTGCTCATTCACCTCCAGGTTCCTGTCATAAAGTGATTAAGGGCTCTTTGCTGTGTGTGGCAGTGTGCTGTAAAAGCTTTAGAGAGCACAGGGGATCTCAGGCTTTAACTTTGCCCACCCTAAAAAAAAGCCTTAGGCAGTGGGGATGTTTCTCTACCAAGTTTTAATTGTTTCACTTTATTTGCTTTATACACATCCATATAAAGAAGGTCAGTCATTCATCCACAGTGTATTCTCACTATTTTACTGTAGAAATAAACAGGAAGTTGGTGCTTGACAAGTTCAACTGGGGATGGAAACCCTGAGTTTTAATTCCAGCTGCTATCAAATGCTGCTTAAAAACTCCAATCCAGAGTGTCGTGGAAACAAATTGATCGCCAGAAAAGTTGGGTTAGCCGATTTGCTCAGGCAGTTGCCTCGGCTGCGACTGTTCTCATTTCGTCCACAAGATAGCCGGTGACGTGCTTCCCTCTCTGTCACTAGAAATGTTGGCCACACGTGTCAATGATGGATGTTAGCGGGCTTCTGGCAACGTAAAAAGGCCTCAGCCCTGAAATTAGTGGCCGCGTGTCAGGGAAAATTAACTCCCAAGGTCCACCAGCCTTTGTGCAGGTGGACAATGGAGCCATGCATCCAAATGAAGCACCCCTCGGCCGTGACCGAGCCCCTCTTTGTGGAGGCGGCACCCCTGCTATTGTCCCTCGCTGCTCTGATGTCTTTCTCTGCGCCACTGTGCTTCCAGACACATTCTGGACAGAGGTTACAGTGGACCCCACTCATAACGCCTCAACGTCATGTCGTACACCGCAAGTTAAAAGGTCCCACTCCCATCCAGTACCTGCATGTGTGTGTGTGTTAATAACCCTAATGTGGGCATGTGGCTGGTGAGAGTCCGTTATGGGGGTTGGGGGAAGGTCACACATGGAAGAGGAAGTGGGTTAACGGTCACCAGGGTAGAGAGGCCTAGTGGGAGTGCAGCTCTGTGGAGGTCCATGTTGCCACTCAAATGTCACGGCTCACCAATTGTGTTTCCCCGCCGATCAGGGCTTTGGTAGCAGATGCTCATCTATGAGGCCATTTGTCACTTTGACTATAGTCTGGAGATGTCGGGTCCGGACGTTTTCGGAAGTTGCACCGTCCGTCACACATGCAGCACACAACCGGGGATTGTCCGTGTGGGAAGCTTTCACACCTCCCGGAAGTACTCGGTTAGGTTCGGGCGGCGCCTGGGTAGAACATGCAGGGGAAACGACACCCACTCACTCACAGTGGATTACATTTTTTCCCATTTCATTGCAGATGGTGTTGTTAGTTTGCAAGTCACCAGAAACGCTGGCGGTTTTTGTTCGATTTCCAACATAAATTTTGACTACTGACGTGTCCTCGTTGGTTGATTTATCCAAGGCGGCGTCTTGGAGATCTTCTTCTTGGTATCTTTTGTAAATTATAAGATGTCCTAAACGCGTCTTCCGCTGGATTTGGTTTAACAACAGACCGTGTGCTCTGAGAAGCTCAGTCTGATTCCTGGTGGTTTTGGCAAAAGCAGAGAAAGGTATAGAGCATCTAAAGGGATTCATGAAATCTCTGTCCCACCAAGGGGATTTTAGAGAGGGCTTTCCCAGGTTGCATTTACTAGTTTTGAGGGTTTATCCGCAAATCACCACCCTTTTCCTTCGTCACCTTTTCTTTTCAATGGCAACAACAGAGGGGTTTTTTTATTTTAATTTTTTTGCAAGGCACCTGTATACCTTTATGAAGGTAACTTCAGGTGATGATTATGCAGGTAAGCAGCAGGCCAGGTTTATTGTTTACTCTCAACATGTTCCGACCACTAGTCCCCTGCAATGTTGTTGTTCATCAAACACGTCTTTCTCTCACTGAAAAAGGTGTTGCATATTCAAGCAGTCCTATCAAAAGGGGAACATCATTCCCTCAACTTTTATCATTAATGTCTCTCTCTGCTAAACAACTATTCAAGGAATGTCACCCCCCCCCCCCCCCCCAACCTCCCAGAGAAACCCTGCTGCCTTCTCACCCCACCCCCCAAACCCTGTGCTAACCCCTGCATCCTGCAGTTTAGGGTTAGTGGTGATGGTCAGTGTGTTAGTCGAGCTATGTGATGTAGATGGGAAGAGGGATGGGGGTGGGGGAGGCAGTGTGGAATGCCGTTCCTCCGGAGGGGGGGGGGGGGTTATCCTCATCAGCTTTACCTCTCAAACACGGCAAAAAAGACAAAGCAGCATCAAGGCATGAGTGCTGGGTCGTGTGTGTGTGTGCACAAACTGGGAGCAGCAAAAGCTTTGTGAAGCTTGTTTGTTTATCAGGTGAGACACAATGATCACCTCAAAATACCAGACACCTGATAAGCGCTATCAGACTCCAATGGTATCACAGTGAAGAATGGGTAGGGGGTTTGTTCTCAAGGGTCAGTCTCCACAGTCCCAATGGTGAAGTGATTTGCTCACTGGAAGTATTTGAAAAATCTAATAATCTATTTGAAGTATATTGAAATATTTCTTCCCCCCTTTTTCGATTGGACTCTTTCTGTCTTGCCTATCAGGAAGTTCCAGCGTGTTACAAACTCCCCCAAAACAATGATTTTGATGCTGAATTCTCGCCCCATGTTCCCCTTTCAGAGCAAGTTGCACATGGAAGGCTTTCGCAGCCTGAAGGAGGGCGAGGCGGTCGAGTTTACCTTCAAGAAGTCTTCCAAGGGTCTGGAGTCTCAGAGAGTCACTGGACCGGAAGGCATCCACTGTGTGGGCAGCGAGCGAAGACCCAAAGGCAAGAAGCTCCAGAAGCGACGTTCAAAGGGAGATAGGTAAGCCGGGATGAACTGGGACGAAACGGGAAATACAATTTAAACTTTTTAACTTCTCTTTGAAGTGGCATATTAGCTTTGGTAGAATTTTGAATAATGTGATCCCAATTGAATTTTTGATTAACATTTAGGACAAATTGTCACATAAAAATGTTTTATGCCATCATCACAAGACTAGCTTTGGTGATTTGCATCGCTTGCTTTCTCCCTCTTATGGACACTAAAAGAAAACTCGCTCACATACAGAGTGCACGCAGACATCATACATACATCACACACGCTTGCCTCCCCCCCACCCGATCACTCTCCTGTTTGAATGGATACGTACATAGAGCTGTGTTCAGACATTCATTCTGGACAATGTCAGGGTAATGTCCGCACTTCACTGCATGTCTGGAAGCATCTCAGGTGAGACGAGGCTTTGTATCTGGAGGGAACCGGGAAAGAAAATTGGAAGACAAAAAGAAATCCAGTTTGTATGTGTTGAGTTCAGAAAGTGGAACAGAAATAACGGAGGCAGAACAGCACTGAATTGATAAATGTTGAACAAGCTACAATTTATCTGTAGCAGTACCACAGCGTAGCTTCTTCCCTGAACCGCCTCCCACGACTTAAAGAAAGCCTGAAACTCTGCATGTCCACATCACCCTTGGATGCATACAGTCACACCAGTAGTAAGATTTTAGTAGGTCTGCATAAAAAATTGAACCTGGTTGTGATTTCCCCCTTTTTTCCTTGCAAATTTGAAATTAAGAAAATGACTAATCATTATTCACATGTATGTTTTAATGCAGACACCTTTTTTTTAAATTCTCTTATTTGTAATTTATATAGCACATTTCAAGCTCAAGCGCAAATCTGCTTTTCAACATTTCAGAGTAAAAATGTTTCAGGTGCTACAGTACAGGAATCATACCGGAGTGACAGTGAAGGGTTGAATGAAAATTTAAAAGGGTGAGAGGCGCTTTCAAAATATTGACATATAAATTGAGTTTGCGATATTATATCCCAATAATAGATATGTTAACATACCGAGAATCTATGACACAGAAGCCATGAAGTGAGACTCGAGATGGAACCATGCCATACTTAGATACTTGTTTTTTTCCCCCATGAATTTGTTGCCCGTGTGTATATCAGTGTCCGATTAACTGAAAATGAGAAGAGGATAATATAACTGCCATTGTTAGCGCTCTCTGCTGCAGTACATGCAAACTCCTGAAGACCAGGAGGCATTTTGTGAAACGCAAAGCGCAAATTTGCCAAATTAAAATATACCGAGAGGTTCCATCCACGGTTTACACCAATCAGCAACATTGTTTTAATGCCGAAGCTGATTAGTGTATATTTGCATATATTGTAAACTAGGAGAGCTAGACTAGGCTAATATTAGCTGATTCAGTCACAGCCACAACACGAATGAAACAATTCATCTCCAGAACATAAACCTTTCATTAATTAAAAAAATTAAATCAACAAATATGGAGATACATTGTTTTCATTTGATAGCTACAAATCATGTATCTTTACACTAGGGACCTTTTCAACAGTCAACAAACAGTCACTGTTGTGTCCATTCGAATCAGATATACAATGGTGTTTTAGTTTCTCCGCATTTTCCTTCCTATTCCCCGACCCCCATCTCTTGCCCCAGCAAGGGTCACACCAAGCAGGCTTGATGTGTGACCTGGATCAATAACTGTTTAAATCTGCGGGCCCCAAGTGAATACACACCTAATGACTCTCCATCTTCCTCTCTATTCCTAAACCTCTTTTACCAATGTGATTTTTAACTTCAAAACCAAACTAATAATTCAAATAAGATTAAAAAATAACACTTATTAGTTTATTAATAATCCCAGCACTCTTTTCTTTCTGCTTGACTGAAGTAACAATGTCTGAATGTGCAGGGGAAAAGTAGTGGTTTTCATATACAGCATTTTCATTTGAACTGAACGTGTGTCCATTATTCTTGAAAAGTAAGAGCTAATTTAAGTCTGGGTCCTGTGAGAGATACAAAAGCAGATAAAAAAAATTTTTTTTACATTCTGTGGAAACATTTCTTCTTAAAGGTTTCGATAAAGTCAACAATGTCCCTCCAAGGGGGGGGGGGGGGGGGGTAGAGGTGTATCAACTTCAACCCCACTGTCAGTTGTGATTAGAGCCAGAGAGTAGTCAGTGTGAGAACAGAGATCACTACCGCCTCAAAGAGTCCTGGGAGGCCCGCTGTGGTTCAATAACTCTCTCAAGACCACACTGATCCATGGATAAGATATTATTCCCCTCCAGCTTATTTGACTATGCAACACAGGATGGTGTTCTATGTATTTTTTATGTAAGATTGATTCATCACATTTATAGCCAATAATTGGACTTGTTTAGGACGGGGGCAAAAGAATATCACATTTGGTTGCAGTTCTTGGTTTTGAGCTCAGGTTTTGCCACCGGAGTGAGCTATTTGACTGAGGGAGGGGAAAAAAAACTCCTGTCCATTTAATTGATAACAGATGCAAGGGCCTAGGCAAAGGGGTTAAAGGTCACTGTTGTCATGGCAACAGTGTATGAGTAAATGCAAGAGGGCTGTGGGCTGGGATGGGATTGGGGGTTAGAGGAGTGTGTGTGTGTGGGTGGGTGTGGGGGTCAAGGTTCAGAGGTCATTACTGCAGCTTTTTTAGACAAAGGGGCCACTTCCCCTTACCTCCATTCGCCTCCTGATGCTGATGCTTCCGTGAAGTAACTGTTTTAGACCTTGACACCAACTGCTCAACAGCCTCCCTGTCCAAACCTCACCTGTTGGATGGAGTGGTGGCAGGGGGTCCGCAGTGGCACAAACCGTTCGCCCCACGCCCACCACCCATCTGTCTTCCGCCCCCGCACGCGTGGCCATTCTATAGATGATTGTTCGAACAGGGGGTGGCCAGTGGCACCCCCGATGGCTCCCGCTGACCCCTCGTGGAGTTGATTTCTAAAGTTCAATGCTGATGAAACGGATGTCTTTGTACAATAAAGTCCAATGGGAAGCTTTTGGCAGTGACAAACGGACAAATGGGACAAGCTGTCCGTGATATCCGAGATAATACGTGCCATGGTAACCATACCAGGTGTGCTGAAAAATATTCAGAATTTAGAATCAAGAATCTCCACTTTGCCCTTAAGGCAGCTAATTAATAATTATTATGACAGTTTGGGCAAGTCCAATGTGGTGTGACCTGGAATGCCCTCCCAAGATTTATGACCAAACGCAAACTCGGGTCATGCCCTTTGAAATGATGCCACCTGGTGGACAACGGGTTTAACTCAAAGTCAGCGCTCCACAGTAAAATGCGTAATGGTAACTGACACTTCATTTGGATTTACACGCTTCACCTTACTTGATGATGTACCCATAAGCAAAATTTGACACTAAAGGCTCAGTTTTCATATAGACCATGTTCGTGCCTCAGCATTAAACAGCACAAAGACGATGTTAGTGACTTTTTGGTGAACATATTCAACATGTTCAGCATCTAAGGAGCCAGATATCTCCCTTAGGTGTGAGGAGACCAAAAACAGAGATGACCATTCAGATGTATCTAAATGAATTCTAATGTTGTTCTGTAGATGTGCAAGTAGCATCTGTATTCTGGAAGTAAACCTATAACAACTCAAATGTTGATGATGTGACGATATGGTGATAGCAGCTGCTAAAAAAATAAATCACTGTAGGCTGAGGGACACCATATCTGACTGAATGCTCTCTGCTCTTGTAGGTGCTACAACTGCGGCGGCCTTGACCACCATGCCAAAGAGTGCAAGCTACCACCCCAGCCCAAGAAGTGCCATTTCTGCCAGAGCATCGACCACATGGTTGCCAACTGCCCGATCAAAGCACAACAGTCCTCCCCTGGTTCTCAGGGAAAGCCGTCCTCCTTGAAAGGAGACGAGGAGGAGCACAGCCACTCGGCACTGCCACCCGAGATCTCCGATTAGACGAGGAGTCGGGGCAACGCTGACGCCGGGGGAAGCACAGAGGCCAATCAAACTGCTTTGATGGAGGGATGGGAACCACACCGTGATCCCCTTCCACCTGTTGAAGCTGCTTTTGGAACAACCTCAGGTTTAAAAAAAAAAAAAATTGCTCATGAAGAATGTTGCTGAAGTTTTCTTTTTTGTTTGTTTGTTTTCACTTGGTGTAACACTCAGGAATACTGCTGTATTATTGCACTCAGGACGCTTTCTAAATGTTTGAATCACTGCTGTTTTTGAGGGCTTTGAGAATGTGGTGAGTTATGCCACATGATAGATTATCTCAATGAGTTTTTATATAACCATCTTTTTTTTAATTTTATGTGATGCTGTGCCTCTCCTGTGGGCACTATACCTTTTGCTTTTATGTAATTTTCAGTCAGTTTGTTAAGTATGGAGCTACACATTCGCTGCCTTACCATTTAGTCTTCTTCCTGACTGTTACACCTCAGTATCCGACAAGGCAGAGGCGTGACTGTTCGTACCTCTGCAATGAATGTTAGCTTGCATATCGCATGGGAAATGGGAGGGTTCGTGAAAACACATGGGATGGGTTTTAGGGTATAGCTAAGGGCAATGTATTGGCATCTGCCAATAAAGCAGTTGACCATCCAGTTTTCCTGGGGCCAAATGAATGTCAGACCATAAGTGGTATCCAGCTTTTGGTCAGTTTGTTTTTGTCATTTCATCATTTTCATCCAGCATTTCGCTGGCTGTCTAAAGGTGCACTGTCTACCTCAATGGTGCATGTTTGGTCTGCTACTTAAAGTGTCATCCTAAACACTGATGGTAAACCAAATATTCTCATAATACAGTTTTGGAGATTGAGATTTGAATTGGGATTAAATCAAATCCTTTTTGCACTACAGTGTTTACACAGGATTGTCATTAGTTTTGGTTTACCTACTTAAGGAGTAACTTAAAAAATCCTCTGAAAATATAGTTTTTGCTGACATCCAGTCGTTGAGCTGCTCATCTTGCGCTGTTTCAGACATGAACGCCAGAAAATGTTGGGAAAAATTGGGTCCAGAGTTTGCCTTTCACATATGACGAACGCAGCAGGGGATTGTCTGAGTCACAAAGCCTGTGGTGTCCCTGTAAAACGAGAATTCCGCTGCAGAATGTAGTGTATTTGTTTATAGTCATCAACACGCCAACTCACTCCCTGTGAATTTTCTGGAGGTTTTCTTGCTGTTTTCTCACATAAGGCTCAGTGATATTTTTCCACTGGGTGCATTGACTCTAAGTCTCCACCAGAGAGGGCTACAATGCTGCTTTTCAGTCAGGTTCTTAAATTACTCTTCAACCTTTCTTGGAGCTGGAATCCTTACTATGGTCAACTTTCCATCTACAATACATCCTCATTTAATGGTGGCTGTGTTAAAGGCTGCTGCTTTATTATTATCTCAACGTGGATTTGATAGAATTCCCACTAATGTGATACTGAACCGTATACATGTACAACATAACTTCTGATAAGATTCTTGACTTGGACTGAGTTACTGACAGGTCCAGCTAGCTCTCCTCTTGATACTTGAATAAAATGAGGCAGAATCAGACATGATGTTGCCAGTGGGATGACTGGTGTTTTTGTTTATATCCAGTGTGATCCATTTCTAGGTAGTTATTTAAGACATTACCTCCCTATGACCCGTAGTAGGGTTATAGTTCAGGAACACCAAGCCTCCATGGAGAAGCATGTAGAACTAGCTAGCCAATCAGCATTTTACTCCCATTTTACAGGAGAAGCTGACGAGACATTTACACCCAATTAATATATATGTAAAATTATTCTAAAGCCTTTTTAAGAAAAATAAACATACTACTTATTTATTTTCATCCAAGAATGCTGCAGCTTCCCCTGCTCCTGTTGAAGCCTCTCTGCAATTAATGTTTGATTAGACATCAGAAAACTGCAAAAATGTCATTCAAAGCTACATATGACTTGAGAATATATTCGGGTAACGCATTTTTAACATCATGGTATTACTTTGTACATGTGTGCGTGATAAATAACGGTCCTTAATAATTCAATGCAGTACGAACACAGCGAAACAGTGATATTGCAATACAAGAGTAACAATATACAGCACATACTGTACAGGTACAAAGTATTATGAGGGCTGACCTAAACTGTGAGTTTCTTTTATTTCCTTTGCCTTGTATGATTTTTATTTTTCTAATTCTTTTGTGCACAATGAGTCTTTCAGGAGCGAGGCACATTGTTATTCCTATCTATGCCTAAACCAATGCAATGTTACTCTGCACTAATAATGTGTAAGATGCATTTGTTTATGTTTTTCTTATATATTCAGTTCAAGGTCTTTTGACTATATGTTCTATATATTATACTATATTATTTAGATTTTCATATACTACATACAGTTGGTTGCTGGTTTGAAAAAAAAAACTCTTAGTCTCATCTCAGGAAATGCCAATCTGAAAACTCAGGGATTACTTCAGATTGATTGGAAAGAGTTTAGGAGTGTTCAATCGAGACAGAATTGGGATTAATTGGTCATCGCCATGATGTGAAAATAGGACAAGGGAGCCACAGTAAAATGGGCTTAGTACTGTCTGTTTTTCAGTGTCTTGGTGCAACAGTTTCTCATTATTCATAAGAAGGAAAAACAAAGATTACAAATGATGGGAAACAGTTAAGATTTACATTTGCAAGCATTTTAACTCAACCTTCCATGCACACGACGTGATGATCTTTATATTTTTTCTCCTCTTTGAAATAACTTGCCATGTTTTATTATGATACGCAGAAAATGTTCCACTATTATTGTATTTTTTCCTCTATTATCGTTGTAGATGGGGATGTAGTTGAATGTTGTTAAAGGGATTGTAGTATATAATCTGGGGTTGTCTCATCTCAACACATGGCCGATACTTGGTGTTTCAGACTATCAATGCTTTCGACAAAAAGAATGTGTCATGAATGAATCAACACTCGAATCTTGTTTCATACTCTGATTTTAGGTGATGTTAAAATTTTTGAAAAGGTTGCATGAGGAAACACTTGATAATTCCACTCAGGATATAAAAGGACAGAAAGATTGTTAATGCAAGTGCTCTGATTAGTTGGAATGGTTTTCTTTTTTCTGCATTTTTACATTGAACTTTCCTTTCTCCCCTTTGTAAAGGGGAACACACAGATGACTTTTGTTCATCAGTTTCCATGATTGTAATGTAAAAAAAATGTACTCAATACCTCATCTGTCAAACTCTTAATAGGGGATTCCGACACCCACTATTTAGGTAGAGGTTGAATGAAAGTGTTTATTGTAATGTTTGCAATATTCTGCTGTACTTGGATGTTTTCAAAGTATCATTTGAAAACTGAAAGTCCATGAAAGACATTCTGATTGCAACAAACCTGTTTGACCCCTCATTGGTGTGTTATTGTGATTTGTTTGTCAGGTGTTAGATGGGTTAGATATACCTTTAAAAATATCCAAGGACCTTTAAAACTGTGCTCGGGTAACATTTGAAGCACATCATGCTTTTCATGATACATCTTGTTTGTGACCATCAGCCATTCTATTTGTGATATTGTATCCTATAGAGTAAATGGCTAGAGCTACTTCCAAAAAGAATGTGCTTTTATTACTGATGAATGTATCAGATGTTTACTGCCAAAAACCTACAATTATCTTGATCTCAGGCGATTTAATGGCTAGTTTGTCAATGATGAGCAGCATGTAGGCTTTTCAAAGTTTTACTGTGATTATGTTTCTATATGTAAAGATCTGGTCCATTTCTTAATAAATGTCAATATCATGCATGTTTTTCATGTATTCTCAATCATTTAACCATTCACTTGTTCTGTATGACATCTTTGAATTTGTTAGTCATGGAAGATATATTCAGTAACTTTAACTCATAAAACCATTAGCAAAACAAAACATAAAATTACAAATAAAATACTTTCAATTCATAGGTTTTCTTGAGCGAAGGCACTGAACTATTGTATGAAAAATGTACTTAAAAATATTCATTATCCATATTCTAATAGATGTAGTGCTCTAAATGAATGAAAATTGATTTTGAACCCACTTTATTCATACAAAGTTTTCTTACAGCACTCAGCACTATTTATACTAATGCTTATGCTTGGAATTCACATAAACACAGTGGCCTTCATATATACATAGTATGTTCTTTTTTGTCATTGCCTTACATATATAATCTATCTTTCTACCAAATTGTCTCTGCATAATAGTTACATGTTTATGCGGACCTGTCTCCATTCAACTTTGTTGTCCTTATTTTTTTTTAGCTATATAGCGATTCCTTTTTATCTTTCTTGAGAAGAAACTTGTTCTTGTGTCAGGCAAGCTGAGAGCAAATGATAGGAATCAAAGACAAATGATTTGCCTTTGCATATGTACACATACTTCGCCAACAAAGCAGATTCTTATTCTGTTAAGATTTTGTGCTATGAATCATCGGAGGACATGTTTTTGACATTTTCTCTTTTGGTTCCGTTTTTACTCAAAAATAAATGCATACGGGTATGAACACCTCCATAGTGCCAAAATAGTGTCCCATTACAAGAAGTGAAATAAAATCAATTCCTCATTTTTCTGCCTAGTTAATAAAAGCACTGTGGTTTCTAGCTCATAGCGGTGGAGGACAGTTCTTCGCCACACGGGGCGCCGTTCTCTGTTTACATCTTTCAATGACACAACTTCGATCCAACATGGCCGCACGCGGAGAGGGACGCTAGCGAAAAGCCCACAGCTCACGCGACACATCTTTGCACAGTGGCGTTAGGTTTTTCTTCCATTTCGAAGTGGAATTCCCGTGTCGCGATGTGGCCGCCGCTTCACGGGCTCTGTTCGCTGAGCCGGACGGGAGGCGCGATGGCTGCTTTGCTCAAACTGTCGAGGCGCGGGGACAATGCTAACGTCCGTCCCTCCACGCGCTCAGCCGGACTGTCTGCTCACACGTGCGAGGCGCTGCTGTTCAGGAAACACGGGGACCCTCCTCGGGTCGTCCGGTGAGAAAGCTCGTTTAAACTAACGGCTAACATGTCGTTCAGTTGTAGTTGATAACGGCGACGGTCTCACGGTGCGTGGTGCGCGGGTGACCGGGCGCACATTTGTCATATTAATAAGTTAATATCTTGTCAACAATGAAAAGCAATGTTCGGAAACACTTCTGCTAAAGCTAAAATCTCACCTTTGTGTCGCTTGTCCAAGTTAGTTGACGGTGTGGCTTCTTCTTCGTCTTAATGTAGTAGCACCATGTCGACACGACATGCGCTCACCACTGCCCCCTGGACGCAGAGGTGAGACTTACGGTTTGCCTTGAGAAATGCTTGCTGGGGCTCAACAACAGCAATTTAGCCTTTTTTTAATTCTGGATTGGGGCTTAAATAAACCACTTGTATTTGTTATTGATCAATCTGTTGTTAACCATTTTCATAAAAAGATGGGAAAATTCGCATCAAAACCTACCAGTGCCCAAGACATTATATTCTCCTTGCTTGTTTTGTCTGAAGTCCAGTTATAATTACTTTACAATGACATAAAATAGACAAAAGCTGCAAATTAAATTCTCACATGGGAGACGTTGAAACAAATGTGCGTTTGGTGTTAATTTTGCCCAATAAAGCATTTGAACGAGCATCAGATATCAAAACCTTTAGGGATTGATTATTCTATTAATTGTTCCAGCACTATTATCTTCTTCACACTTTGTGTCACCTATGAATAGTAATGTTTAAATAATCTCCGACGTCGTATGGCTGTTGATGATACTTTAAAGAAAATCCCATTATTGCGTTTTTTTCGTTTTTCCAATAGTTTATTGGGGTGAGAACCAGCATGCATGTTTAAATGGCAGATAGAGACTTTTCTTTTTCCGGTTGCCAGGTTGGAGGATATAGATCTGCCCCCCATGGGTGCAAAGGACGTCCTGGTTAAAATACTCGCAGCTCCTATCAACCCGTCTGACATCAATATGATTCAAGGTAATCAGTTAATTACATGCTCACCAGTCATTAGCACTCATGGTCTAATTTAAAAGCAGCTATACCAAGCGGAAAGAAAACAGCAAATTAAGGAATGAGGGGCAGCTGTTTATCCAACAGTGATTTTTCAGGTACTTATTCCATTCTGCCCGACCTCCCTGCTGTTGGGGGCAACGAAGGAGTGGCCCAAGTCCTCGAGGTGGGCAGCCGGGTGACCTCCCTCAAAACTGGAGACTGGGTCATCCCAAGAGATACTGGTCTAGGTACATTACAGATTGAATTGCATGTCTGAGGCCACACGGTCTCACAGCCTTCTGTCCCCCAACATGAATTTTGTGCCTTTTGCGTGGGCAGGGACATGGAGGACAGAAGCAGTGCTAGCTGAAGACGATGTTATATCTTTACCGAATGACATTCCCCTGCTGTCTGCCGCCACGCTGGGGGTAAACCCCTGCACTGCCTTCAGGATGCTCTCCGACTTTGAACATCTTAAGCCGGGTAACCTGGTCCACACACAGGATCATGAGTCCTTTTATTTCACTAGTCTTCCACTGCCTGAAGGAGATGTTGCTTCTTTTTTTTCTCACAGTTTCTGTCCCTCTGTTGTATTTCCAGGCGATACCGTGATCCAGAATGCAGCCAACAGTGGAGTGGGGCAGGCTGTCATACAGATTGCTGCTGCAAGAGGAGTAAACACCATCAATGTCATCCGTGACAGGTTAACTCAGTCGTGTTACTCCTTTTTGTGTAAATAACTAACTACACTGAGACGTCACTTCCCTTTCCTGTTCCTCACTATATTTAAAGTCCTTTTAGGAGACTGAGGACTTTTTCAGTCCTAATCATTGTCTCCGGTTATCAGTCTACCTCTTAAGGCCAACTGGCTGTGAGAGAATGGGGTCTTATTCTCTTAGGGTAACAGTGAGAGAATTTATTTTGTGTGCGTGTTAGATTTATTACAGTAATAAACTTTTTTATTGTGTCCTCCCTCTCAAAGGTCAGAGTTCACACAGCTCAGTGATAGGTTGAAGGCCATCGGAGCAACTCATGTGATCAAAGAAGAGGCGCTGAGGCGACCTGAGATGAAGGAACTGTTCAAGGTTTGTGGGTCGGTATTTAAAGGCGTCTTGAATATATCGTGTGGTTTTGCCTGTCGGTGCAATAACGCAGTCCAAATATATTATCTTTCTTTTGAAGACATGTCCTAAGCCAAAACTGGCATTAAATGGAGTCGGAGGCAAGAGTGCAACAGAACTTCTCCGTCATCTACAGTGAGGAGCCCGAATAATCTTCATTAACATGATACGAATTTGTTGCACTGCAGAGAAAGCTGATCAATAGATGCCGTGTTATTTATTGAAATCCATTTCAGGATTGGAGGCTCTATGGTGACATATGGAGGGATGGCCAAACAGCCAGTTACTGTCCCTGTGGTGAGATGAAACCAGATTTTACATCACATTTCACTTTTTTTTTTTCTTTTCTCAGTACACTTACTAGACTTGGTCTCTCCAGAGTGCTCTTATTTTCAAGGATGTGAAAGTTCGGGGATTCTGGGTCACACAGTGGAAGAGAGATCACTCAAACGGTGGGTCAGCGTGGAGCTACTATTTTCATGATCGAGATTCCCAAATTATTATCTTTTGATTAGTTTAATGTGAAACTCTACTAACTTTCTCTGTAGATGAAAGGGCATTTAGAGCCATGCTGGATGAACTGTGCTCCCTCATCCAGCAGGGAAAGCTGACCGCTCCTGCCTGCTCTGAGGTGGGACTCAAGGACTACAACAAAGCTCTTGAAGTAGCTATGACGCCTTTCACTTCGGCCAAGCAGGTCCTAATCATGTGAACCTACTGATCTTTAACTATGAACCACATTGTTAAGACCACAGTGTGTGGACTAAAGTGTATGTTTTATCTGTCAAATACACCGTTAAAGCACATACAGTACTCAATAAATGTGACTTCACAACAGACTCAAAGTCCAGTATCATGCCATGTTCTGCAATGACACTTTGATTTCCCCCAAGGTTTACTGGCAGTAATCAAAAACTCATTAAATCTTTATATAGTAATATGAGATAACAGGAATCATCATAGAACCCAGATAATGCAGTTTAATCTCTCGTGTTAATGAACAGATCGCAAGTGACACAGGCGTGATTGAGTGCCGTAAATATGAATCAATAGATTTATTGTTGTGGAATTGCAGATAATACCAGTGCAGTGATGCTTTCTGCTTAAACAGCATTCATACAAGTGAGATTGGTGTATGGATTTATAAAATGCAGACAGTGGAGTTTGACAGGAAAGTGTGAGGGGTAAAAAAACAAAAACATTTGACAAATGTCTGGATTTGGTCCAGAACATCCCAGCTGCACTGTTCTATGTACTTCTGCCTCATGAGCCAAAGGATTACCACGGGTGATTGACTGGAAATTAAGTATTCAACCAGTACCAATAAACCACGGTAAAGAGGTCACACCACAGATTGCTTAAGCCAAAGGTTGTTTTTTTTCCCCAACTCAATCTAGAATCTAGTGAATGATTCAGTTAAATTGCAGATGTCATATAATTTAATGTGATTCAAAGTGATACTAACTGTGCATTAAAAAAACAAAAACAAATATTTACATGGCCACAAAATATAAAGCGCTTGATCTTGAATTTCAGTCTTATGATATTTCCAATAACTTTCTGAATCCTCAATATTACATTTTAAACATTGTCTGAGATAGATGTCCATTACCGACTGGCCAACACAACACCTACAGCCACAGAGAGGACCGACAGCGACCCACCATAAATGGCAGCAGCCCCTTCTATCTTCAGGCAGCTTTCGTACCTGTTGAAGTCCACCTGTCTGGCTGCGCACACGTGGTCCACGCGGCAGTCTCTGTTGCACTCAGTCCGGTCGTAGCTGACCGAGTTGAACTCGTAGTACTTCTGTAGGTAGCGGTGGTTATTAGCAATGAGCTCCAGGACCTGGTGCATGGAAGCCGGGGAGGCGTCTGGCACGCGGAAGCTCTCCGTGAGGCGGTATTCTTTCTCCCAGCGACCACGGGCCACATTAGCGTAAGTCAGGTTCAGATAATGCGTCACCACATCCTGAGTGTATAAGACAAATGGTTAGAAAACAGACACCACAACAATCATCTTTATATGGCTTTTCTGGCGAGGGGGGTTGCATATCCCTTGCTGCACACTGTAAAGGTTTCTAGACATATTTGAATTGAAATTATACAGACGGACATTGACTTACTTTGACCAGAAGTGTTTGGGGGTCATATTCAAAGACCCGAATTCCAGGGTTATTTGCTCCATCCACGACTCCAGGGAGTGTTGTTTTCCACGGCGTGACCCCGGGGCTGAGGAACATCGTACCGATAGGAGAATCTGTGAAAAGGAAAAAGAAATGTAGGCAAATTTATGAATGCAGGATTCCCACATGTAAATCCTTCAAAATGTGGGAATTTGAGAAAAACAAATCAACAGCCATAAATAGACATGGGTCCTTGCTACGTTTGTGTATCCCACTGTCCCTCAGCTCGTCATCTTATCAATAAGTCTCCGTCTGTAACTTAGTTTTCCTGTGCTGTCTTAGCCTGCCGTCACTGTAACACGGCGCAAATGTCAAGTCTTCACACAAAAACGTCTCTCTGTTTGTACTTGTCGTCTGTTACTTCTTATCATAAAAATTCTTAGTTTCTAAAAAAATATATGCTGTGTGGTGTTTGGAGGAATTTGCCCTGGAAAACCCTTGAGATGGCCATGGTCATGTAACATCTTGGCTCTTAATGTGAGAGTCACTGTATCCCAGTTAAATCAGTCAACACAGATGTAAAATAAGAAGAAGAGTGGGTAGTAGTTGTATCATGATAGTATGACTTTACCTTCTGCGCTGTAGAACATGCGAAAACTGTCGGTATGGTGATGGCCGAAGAACTGCCCGAGGATGACAGAATGATGTTTCTGAATTAAATCCAGGTATTTCTGGTTGAATTCAGGTGTAAACCACGGCTTTCCTCTCTTCTTCTCAAAGAAACCTGGGGGGATGTGGCCGATGACGTAGACCTAGTAGAGGAAAAAAAAAATGTAGAGATAGAAAACATTTCTAATTTCACTTTATAACCTCTCCTGTTTTTAGTTGATCTATCTTTTTTTTGCAAGGCAGGGGTTGAAGTGGGCCGGGGCAACCAGAGAGAGTTTAACTCCAGAGGGTCTTGTTGTGAACCTTTTCACCAGCCTTATTTTCATATACTCATAGACCGAAAGTGCCCATTTTGTTTACCCTGAAAAATAGAAGTCACAATCTACTTCCAATGAGGGTGCCCTTGATTTTAAATCCAATTTACCCGCTTTTGTAAGGCCAAAACAAGATGCTTTACCTTCTCCTTGTTGTCGGCAGCCTCTGAGAGCACACGGTCGGCCCAGAGAAACTGGCCCGCTGGATCGTCCATGCCCACGGTCAGATTGTTATGGTCAGAGTAGAGGTTTGTGTTCAGGACCAGCATCCTGAAACCTGTTCGACTCAGCAGCTTTTCTGTGTAATATCCACCTGTACATGGGGAACAATGGGAGAACACACTTGGACATGTGCTTTCAAATGCATAGGTTGTGTCTTATGCAGAGTTTTAAGTAGATTCATCACAGAGCAATTGTGCATGCATTTGTGCGTGTCATAGGAGGCTTTTGTTCACCTCTTTTAAATGTTTCCTGGGACTCTGGATCCAACCAGTCCTGCCACATTGCTGCTGTTTGGTTATAGATGTGGTTAGGTCTTGCTGGAAGCTGGCTCTTGGGGTGGTAATCGTGGTTTCCCAGGGCAGAGTACACTTTAGTGCCTGACGAAGGACTCCCATCATTAACATGAGATAATCAATACTTAAATACTTCTAGTTGATCTTTGGTGTTTTACTTGAAACTTACGTGGAAAGACCTGTTTTATGATGTGAGTGAGGTTGCTGATAATGTTCAGTACTTCCTCGTCGCCCAGGTCCTCATCGGGTACATGTGGTGTGTTATCTCTGAGAAGCAACACATGGATTGTTCAAAACTGGCATTTTTTTTGTTTGTTTGTTTATAGTTTAAGGGTATAATGCTCTGTCAGAGGCCGGGCAGGCGGTGATGATCCACTAGAGTAGTAGTAGTAGTAGTAGTAGTAGCAGTAGCAGTAATTATGCTTTGACTACAGGGGCCAAGCTGTCAGGGGCCGCCAAAGTGCTGCATCTCATAAAAGACAAGGGTCTAAAAACCAAGATTATAAAGGTGGACTTGGGACTTGAATAACGCCCCAGTCAACACAAAACACGTACATACCCTGTCCACACGATGAAGTCCGGGTCCGGTAAAATAGCCTTCATCGCATACACAGTGGAGTTGATAAGATGCCACGATGAGTCACATACATAGTCTCCAAATTTCCCCGCGTTGGCTGCGGGTCTTTTGTTGCTCGATGCGCACACGAGCTCAGGGGCATCGGTCAGATTGTACGTCCGATCCAAATGCAGATCGGTGATGTGCCAGAAACTACCTGGATTAAAACAATGATGCGTTATTGCGCAAACTAAGTTCTATTCCAAGAAACACTATAATGCAAAGTATTGACGCAGGATGGTTATTTTGGCCGCCACTCACCTGGCTGCGCATGAGCCTCTTTGAACAGCAGATAAGACAAGAGGAGCAGCCTCGCTGCCGACATGCTGAGCTCTCTGAAGAACGGAAACATCCAACACAAGTCAAGTCCAGGTTTGAGAGGTGAGTCTATAAAAGGCGAAGCGAGATAAGATACAGTTCTTCGTGACGCGTCCACGGGGCCTGCGTGTAGTCCATTATATTTAGTTCCCTGTGCTGATGTTTATAATTTCAAATATAAAATGAACAGCCTACCTCAGATAGCCTAATATGGGCTACACAACAAGTCTATAATAAAGAAGGTCAAAAGTAATCATGTGTTTTTCTGATTTAAGAAATAAATAAATAATGTAACAACTTCTAGTGGGGGGGGGGGCACGACTATTTATAGGGTACAGATTTGAGAATACCATTAAAAGGCATCGGATATGGCTCTTGCCAAATCCCTCAGTTGGAACTATTTTTATGCGGGCTACAGCTAAAATCAGTAGGTTTATTTTTAATTTTTATGCGGGCTACAGCTAAAATCAGTAGGTCTGCCGTCAAAGTCGCATGTTCATTTTCAGCTTGGATCTATTTTGGTTCACACCAGGAACTGATGCATGGTTCTGTTTTCTTAAACCCGTACGTTCGACGCTTCAGTTCTTGTTTTGCTGTAAATGTGACACCATAGATAATTAAGCCAGAACAGGCTTTGAAGTGGGCACGCTGCTTTCAGGTGACGCTCGTACTTCCCGGGCCGGATTGTAAGTCATAGGTTATTTATTGACTTCTTTGAAATGTGAAAGTTACAAGGAGTAAATGCCTCCGGTTGTAGTTGTTTTCATGACAAAAAGATGGGCACAAAAAAGAGGAGCGTTTAAAGGGAAGATAAAAGGTCAACGGGTCATGTATTTTTAGTGCACCGGACCTTGAAGCAACCAACCCTGCAGTCTGACCTCACCCCAAACTGTTTGTTCTCACAGCCTTCTATTCACCCAAGTGTGTGGTTGGATCTTCTAAAACGTAATTTATTACACTAACAAACATTTTCACTGTAGTGTTATCCATGTAATTTGAATTTCACAGTGTATCTGACACATGACCCATTAAAGAAACATACAATCAAAATTGTTAATTGTTTGAGGATACTATGCTACCTACATTATTCTCATGTGTGCTCACACACTCACACACACTCACACTCACACACACACTCACACTCACACTCACTCACACACTCACACACACACACACACACACACACACACACACACACACACACACACACACACACACACACACACACACACACACACACACACACACACACAGAGAGAGAGAGAGTTGAAATACTTCGATGGAGCCGAGATTGTCAGAACGCTTATATATCCTACAGGAAGGGAGGGCGGCAAAAACACGTTTTTAGGCACTATTCTATTCCCCGTGATACGCCTCGCAGGCGCTCATTCTCCAATGCCATACCACACCTCTAATAAACAATATCGACTGGGTACAGGTTGTGTGGTTGGAGCCATAGATAAGAGTTTGACTCGATAATAATAGCTGTAACTTCGGTATTTACACAAATCCAGAATTGGATGTCTGCCTGACAGGCAAAATCGGGGGTAAAACAGCCCGCTGATTCTTAAATTGCGCGGGACAAGTGCTACGCGCATGCGCCGTACTTTGGCGCGGGACCACACAAGGAAGACGTCCACAGACTGCGCTCCTGTTGTCTCCCGTTGTCACACGTTGTCACAGATTGTATTTTATTAAGTTAAACTCTAGGTGCCAACATGTGGAATCAGGGTGAGTTTAATCTCTTCACCGTTGTGCTCATGAAGTTGTTCGTGGCGGCTTGTTGACGTTGGCTAACGTTAGCTCGAGCACATCACCGCCACTGTTGTGGTGTTGTGTTTTGGACGCTAGTGGACTAAATAGGAGGCACGGAGAACAAACAGCACTGTAACGCAACTGCTACTCTCTTTTTTTCCCGCCTGTGTTTTTCAGGAGGATACAACGAGTCCAGCATGGTCGGAGGTTACACTCAGTCTCCAGGAGGCTTCGCGTCACCTGCCATGTCCCAGGGAGGAGAGAAGAAGGGGGTCTGTACTGACGACTGCACCTGCATCGTCTCTATAATAAACCCACTGGAGGATTGAGAGTTATTCAGAGACACAGTTGTGCTGAACATCAATCACAACAACATCTCCCCTGAAGTTATTTCATTTGTTTGTTTGTTTTTGCAGAGAACCCGTGCCACACAGATAATCCCCTGCACGGTGTCTCAGCTGATGTCTGCTTCCCAGGCGGAAGAAGCCTTCAGAGTAGGAGATGTGGAAGTCGCCCAGGTAAGTTGAAGCAAAGTCGGGGCACAAAATGAAAATAACGGTGCTTGTGCACTAAAGTTCCTAATCTGCTGATGATGTTGTTGATTATCATCACCACCGTGGCGACAAAGGGGGAAACTACCTGCATTGTTCAAATAATTGTCGATGAAAACCTCCTTTTCTTCCCTTTTTTAAAAAAAATGCCACATTGACCTCTCCCGGTTGCTCTGTCTGCTAACAGTTTATGTTCCGTGTGGTAGGTTACCATCGTGGGTGTCATCAGGAGCACGGACAAATCCATGACCAACATCCAGTACAAGGTCGATGACATGACGGGTGCTCCCATGGACGTGAAGCAGTGGCTCGACACTGAGGTTCGCGGGGGTCCTTGTACCTTTGTGCACATGCACTTTTTAAAAAAACATCCGCCCTTTCAATTCATCTCAGTCACAAACGTAGATTTATGGTTTTAAAAAAGAATCTTCAAAAGCAGTTTCCTCTTCAACTGATTCATCAATCACTTTGAAAATCTGCTGTACTGTATATTTGTATATGAGCTCGTTTTGATTGTATGACGTCAAAGTTAAGAAAATAGTCATGACCATTATTCATCCTGGTCAATGGCCAATGCCACTTCTCAACTTCAATATCAGGGGGTTTTGAATGGCAGGCATTACACACGAGATCACAAGTACAACAGGACACATACATAAGACAGGCAGATTAAACATTCACAGAGACACATACGACAGCAAGAATTAAAAAATGTAAGAAGATCAAAGACCAAAAATAATGTGTGTAGTGAGCCAAAGATGCCTCATATCTGCCCTCAGTGAAAGCCTGATGTAACAGCTGATTTATGTTTGAGAGATTACATAACTCCTTACCGATTTATTCTGTGTTTTTTTCATTTTATTTATTTCAAGGATCCCAGCGTGGACAGCAATGTCCTGTCCCCAGGCACGTACGTCAAAGTTTCTGGAAATCTGCGCTCATTCCAGGTGATTCCAGAATCCTCTTCATAGCACACGGAAACAAATCGAAATTTAGCCGAATGATACTTCACAAGGAGACATGAACATTCAACTGTCTAGAGATTTATAGATATAAGCTTCCCTCATGAGCAGTTGTACAACATTTTTATGTTTCAATTTTCACTCTCGCTTCCATTCAAGGTGGCTCTGCTACAGTGATCAACATGGTCTTTGTAGTTTTTCCCTGTTGTTCCTCTGTGAATTCAGCTTTATCTTTTTTCACAACTAACTGAAGATGTGGGTTGTCTTCCTGTCTCAGAACCACAGGTCTGTTGTGGCCTTCAGCGTCAGACCCCTAGAAGACATGAATGAAATCACCTCCCACATGCTGGAGGTTGTCCAGGCACACATGGTGCTCAGCAAACCTCAGACGACAGTGAGTGAACCTCGACAGCCTTTACTGTTGGTTGTTAAAAGAAAACATTGTGTAATTTACTATTGAGAAACCCAACAGAGAATAGATGAATCGGCCAGTTAAATTGTGTCAATGATACGTGAAAGCACCAGTTTGGTTGTTCGCAGTCGCTTGTTATAGATGTTTATCGTAATGAGTTCTGTTTACTGTTGGAGCGAGTGATGAGAGCCAACCCCAGCCCAGACAAGACGTGTATTTGGAATTTATTTCAATGAATAATTTTTATTAATCTTATCCCTTAATTTTAATGGCATTGAATGTAACAGGCTCTACAAGGTTATATTTATTTTCAAGTGCTTAGAATCTGACATTGAAGGGTTGGATGCAGATTTACAGGTGAGGTGCCACTGTTTCTTCACACCTGTCTGTATCCCGGTGTCGTGACTGAGTCCAATACCGAAGCCATTGCTGAGTGAGCACTCATAATGAAGAGAAATCCAACCTTTGCCCATGATTTATGACATAATGTGTTTATTTTCGTTAGTGTCTCCTTACTCTGTTTTGTCCAATAAGTTTTTTCATACAGACTTTCAAATAATAAGTTGTCCAAAAAAACGAAAAAAACTTTGCACAAGCACAGTCAAATGGCGTTTGCCCGAGTGGACACAAGAAAATACAAATCACATATAGTATATGGTTCCTACACCCGGATTTGTGTCGTATTTGAGACACAAATAAGTTGACAAAACATCAGTTCCTCCACTACTAAAATGGTCTTGACTGGTTTGTTTTTAAAGTTTCTCGCAATCTGCATCTCTCTGTTGTTCCGTAGTGAACTTCCGTTTATGGTATAAATGTTTGTGGGGTCCGTTGTTCTCTTCGGGAATTGCATCAGTACAATTTTAATTGTTTTCCTCCTTCAGCTCGGAGTCACAGGAGGAATGAGCAGTAAAGTCGTACCCATTTCGAAGCCGGGAGGAATGGGGGGAAGCTATGCAGGCGCTAACGACATGGCTAACAATGGTTTGAGTGCAAACCAAAATCAGGTCTGTCTGAATGACAAATGAATATTAGATATATGAGAAATACGTTATTAGAATTAGAGAACACTCTTGTCTCTCTTTTCTTTTTTTCACACAATCAAGTCTCAGTCAACACTGAATGTTCTATGTCCGATACTTCTTGTCCATTACTTGTCCGATTACTGCTTATGACTTCAGGTGCTGAGTTTGATAAGAAGCTGCCCAGAACCGCAGGGCATCAGCCTGCAGGACCTGAAGCAGAGACTCAGTGGCATTAGTCTGGTTATTATCAAGTAAGAAAAGATTCTTTTATTCAGATTCCAATTGAAATTATTATTATTATTGCAAAGCACTTCCTCTTATAGCCTGAACTTCAAACTGACTCATCAGGAGCTGTTTTCAGACATGTCCGCAAAATTGCGTCCGGACATTTCCCAGAATTTCTCCTCACATGCGGCCCCTCTGGAGAAGTTCGGGGAAATGTCTTGACTTCAGTCAAGACATTGATTATACTGAATGTGTCATAAAGATAGCTGAAATCAGAAGACTCAGTCCTTATAAATGATTAAGCTTTGATGTGCTGCAAAATCTTTTCATATATTTTCTCTTTGTGCTCTAAACAGGCAAGCAGTGGAATTTCTAAGCAACGAAGGTCACATCTTTTCCACCATCGACGAAGACCATTACAAATCAACGGACAATGATGATTAGACACGCCCCCTTCCCTCCCAACGGCGGGGTTACTTATTGGAATTTAAGCTGACAGAAGTCATTAGCGTCGGTTTTAAAACTCAAACGTATCAACCAAATCCCATCCATTCTGACCCCCTCAGAGCTGCGAGAACCCCGTAAGTCTTGGGTTGAAACACACGGTTTCTGTTCCGTGAGACCTTTTTAGTCCGTATCCAAGTTTCTTCTGTCAATTTTCAAGTCCCTGAAGTTCCGTATTAACTTTCACCTCTGTCGTTCAGCATTTTGTAATTTAAAGATTGGCAAAATTAAGTACTTGATTTATTTTTGTGTGTGTAGCTTTTGACAATATTAAAAGATTATAAAATATACCGTTTGGTCATCTACCTGGAAGTCTTTGTTTCATAAAGGAGTATATGATGTTATTGTGTCAAAATAATTTCATATTTATTAGTATTTTAATTTCACTTTTTGTTGCATCAAACCTTGAGTTAATGTTCAATCCACAAACAGCCTCCACTTTGAAGAAGCAGTTTTTGCAACTTTATTGAGATTTCAAATAGATATTATCGTTTTACATGTAATTTCACACATTCAGCCAACTAACTGACTTGCATCTTTTACTTTAGATGTTTGTCTACATGATGCAGAAATACTGACCTACACAGCAAACAGGTTGCAAGTCTCAATACACTGAAGCCACCTACAGACAAGCTACAATATACTTGTAAGATGATACACAAAATGCACATAACTCCTCAATCAAAGTTTAAAATCCTACATTCATATCTTTGGTAACATGAGTCCAGTCCATAGTATGCAAATGAAAAGCAATACTTCCAGCATGGAGTCCTTTCAATGAAAAAACAAAAGTCATTAAAATGGTGTGGTTGTGGATTGAGAGCTTCAGTTATTGCGGCAAAAGAATCGATGACCATGTGAAGCTGCAGCTTCCGTTTTGTTGCCACAGTTGCCTCCCAGCAAGGACTGTTGTTAACCCTTAGTGATTACAGTTTGCATATATACACAAAATTAGTTTGACATATGTTAAATAAGATGTCTCATTATAACCTATGTGAAGCTTATAAAAATACATGTATGTATTCTTGTATTCACCTGTTTTACTCCCAAGTTGTTGCTGAAGTTTTGTCACATAATGAACTACATAACTACTAAGTATTGCACAATGTTAAATACAAAACTACAAGTTGCCAAGTCACCAAAAACTCCACGGGGGTGTTTTAAATCTTGCAAAAAGAGTCTCACAGATTAAACTGAACAATCCAACCTCTGAGATGTAAAAATAACCAAACTATTTTCAATATTACATTAAGACTAATGAGTTTCAAGGCAACATTTGGAATTTAATGGACAGGGTGCTTGGTCTGAATGTAAAGTCTCAGGTAGTAAAAAAAACAATTCAAGGCAGGAGAGCTTAAAAAACTATAGTACGATGTTTTTTCCAAGTGCGATTTTTAGAAAAACCCGACATTCTCTTGTGCGTTCTTCACCATTGTCACAAAAGTGTCATCCACTGTTTCATAATCGTGGTCGCTGTCCACATCTGCTACAACCTCGCACAGTGGCACTGGGGGCAAAGAAGCAAAACAGTTCATCAATTAGTGTTTGTATTCGCAGTATTTTAGATTTATCTCTATGCGAATGAATCCAGTGATGAAAACCAGAAATGCAGTAATCATACAGGTTTTTATCTGCGTGGACAATGCATGATATGTCTTCTCTGTTTCATAGAAACATTTTTGTCCAAAAAGTATTGAAGATTCTTTAGTGGGAGACATAATTACGTAATCTTTTTAAAACATAAAATGTCATATTTGTAACCTGCACTTAAATATTACCCATTAATATTCACTTGGAACATATGTACTTGGGGCTGGGTGCTATAAGATAGGGAGGTTGGAAAGTATTGTTGGGTTCGGTCTTGGCTGTCATCAGAATATACAGTTATCGTTTAAGTGTAAGCAGAATGGCTGTACCTTGTATGACACCGTCTTCTGGAAGATCTTCGCCTTTCTTCGTAGATTCCGCCCTTTTCACATAAGTGTTGGGCAGAGCCTTGCCAGTTGTCGTTTTGGCTGCCGAGTGCTTTCGGGGTGCAAGTGGTGGAGGCTGATCATCAAAGATAACCTTCACAGTAAGAGGAAGTCAGAAAATGTTCTGTTTTATTACACGCATGACTCCTCTACCACAGCAAAATGTGGAAGCATCTTTTTTGATGTTTGATATTTCCTGCAAGTAATGAGTAAGTATGTTTCTAAGCACAGCTGTCAAGGGATGCTTAGCTTCAGTGAGTACCATGAGACAGGTGGTGTTAAAAATGACCACAAGAAATTCTAAATAGCTTTCGGAGATGTACTGCATTCGAGAAAGCCGTACTTACTGGTGGTAGGGGAGCTGGGGGCCTTCTTTTGCTATTTAGAGTCAAATCGGCAAACTCTTTGGTTGTGACACTTTCATCTGCTCGTTGTTTGGATTTGTTTGCATTGGATGTTTTTTTTTGAGGTTTTGAGGATTCCTTTGGAGGGTGTAAAGAAAGATTTCCCTTTGGTGGTCGAGGCGGAGGAGCTGCATCTGAGTTCCCCCGTTTGCAAAATTCATGAAAGAATCTCTCCTTCACCTCAATGACCTTATCCACATGGCACTTAGGGGGTTGATCGCTGGGCCATGGCAGGGGGTCCTCGGTAATACAGACAGACATAGAGAGCCACTGGGTTGGGATCTCAAAACAGTGGTCTGGCCTGTGCAGAAAGCTTGCCTGGATGGTAGGCTCTAACATAGCCCCCTCTAGTCTGAGACATGCAAACCCAACCAGTGGATCAGTCTTGAGTTCTGTATCGCGACTCGCCACTTTAACATCCAGCGGCAAGCTGAACTTCGTACCCAAGTCCCTGAGTCTGTACCTCTTGTTGTCAGTGAGTACCTCCACAAAGTGACCCTGCATGTACAGAGGCAGAGAGATCTCCTCTTTCTTCTCCTCCTGCCTGACCTCTTCTTCATCGCCATCTTCACCATCATCTTCATCATCTGGCTCCTGGACACGATGACACACAAGACCCTCCACAGACTGCCCTTGTCCCTCGCTGCTTCCACAAGGCAGCTCCATCCTGTCCCAGCGCACAACCTCCAGCTGTTCCCCCACACTGAGAGCAGGCAGGCCCTCCTCTTCAACTTCCTCACAGTTCCTTGTTACACCGACCATCAGACCCGGGGCCTGGATCGAAGCAGCATACAGCTCGTACACCGAGCTAAACTCTCTCGGCTGCCTCCGAAATCGTCCACCATATTGCTGAGATACCAGAAAGTACTGCTGTGGCTTCCGGCTCTTCAAGCTCGATAGTAATATCAAGGCTGAGGTTCCTTTCTTGTGGAAAACCAGTTGCTCATTCTTGGTAATATCTGGTAGCCAGCTGCACTTAAACGGAGAGTGGGTCTCTGGGCCCTCCAGTATCTCCACTACTGAAGGGAACGATTCATCTGGCTGGGAAAAGACCTCTGTCAGACTGAGTGGGGTCACAAAGTTGACATCTTTACACAGCTCAGTGACATCGACCACATCCACCTCTAAGCTGGACGGGAACGTCAACACGTTCTTCCTTACTGTACAAGAAAAAAAAGAGGGGGTATTAAAAAGTAAACAGTATTAGAAAATAAATTGTGAGCCACACGGTGAAATTATATGAAGTGAAAGCACAGTTTTGGGGGGTTTTTCGTGGAAAAGGTAATCATAGCCTTACCTAGAAGTAAAAGTAAACATACTCTTCACTCTTTACTGCATTTGGAAATATCATCGGTAAATAAAATGTCAGATGCTGGATGTCAAAACCTTTCTCCGACTAAATTAATCCAAACCTGAGGTCCCTTTGACCCTGAGCTATATAAATCACCTATGTAGAACAATCATGTTTTCTCCAACTTGAAACAAAAAGTTGAAAGTTCTCTTCCCCGAGTGGACCTTGGAAAAGTCATCCATGTTTCCAACTTGTCATGTTTGGATTATTGTTACCTTCTGTGCCCAAAAGCCATCTCCCTCCCTCAAGACCATATCACTCCCATCCTCTGTTTTATCAGCTCTCCTCTGATTTATCCAATTCTATCTTGACTGTAAGCGCTATTTTATCTTGTTCTGCAATCGCTAAAACAAATGAAGTTAATTTTCACTATCATTATTATCATGGTCTAATTAGTTCATCAAAAAGTCAAAAATGTTAATAAATTACATTTATAGATCAAAATTACCCTTCTTAAGATTCAGATTATTTATTATCTGATATATATATATATATATATATATATATATATATATATATATATATATATATATATATTTATTTATTTATTTATTTATTTTTTAAATTGAAAATAAAGAAGTAAGTTATTCTCACAGTTCATGATGGCATGGACCTGGTATATTGGACTGAGGACAAATCGCTGTTCACATTTGGTGGTGTTGATGAAGCGAAAACTTCGACTGCGCAGGCAGGCAGAGGACATGATCTCCAGCAGAGTGAAGCACTCCTCGCTCTCACACTCGTAGAATTCTCCTCGAGAAGAAAGAGGGACACACACTTCGAATAAGGCTTCATCTTGTCCTCGAACATGGCAGCGGACCTGATCCTCCTCCCCCTCATGCCGCTCAATGGAGAGCACAGTCAGAGCTCTCCCGGCCCCCAGTGTGAAATTGTCAAAGGTCATCTTGGAGTGGCTGCTGAAAGTGAAGGGAAGGCAGGATTCCAGGCCAACAGGCCTCATGCTCAACATCTCCTCTACCGTATTGTACGGCATCTCCTCCGGATCAACCTTAAACAAGCCTGAGAAACAAACGTGTCAGTGGCTAGTTCCAAAACACATTGATCTGTTCTCACGACGACCCTGTTCACTGCACAGACTGACCTGTGTGGTTGGCGGGGAGCTCAAACTTCTCATTGTTGCTGATGTCTTCACAGCAAACTGACTGGAGCTCCATATCAATGACCTTTATAAGATCCCCTGTCGAAAAGCTTACTTCACTCCCCGAAAGTTCATATATGGACCCTGAAAGAGAAAGCCAGAAATAGAGCAAAGACGGAACAAAGAGCAAGCTCTCAATTATACAACAAGCAGATACATCAAGAATTAAAAACATATTTTCCTGTTTCTCTTATCTGGGGCACAATCTTACCTAATTTGAAATATTTCTATCAATCTGGAACAATACAATAGTTTCACCTAGAACTAATGGTAATTATTTTATTTGGCAACTGTAGCTTCTGGTTTGGGGTTAAGAAAAGAATTAAATGTGTTTACTGTATAGTTTAGATATAAGTGTATGCATATAAACAGAATACAGAAATCCAGACATGTTAAGATTCGACACGATCTAATCACCTCGAGTAATTTCTTATCTGCACGATTTTCTCTTCATCTGCACTTTCAATTTCAGTTCACAATCAATGAAACAATTGAAGGCTTACCTTGGAAATAGACTCCAGAGATTACCTGTAGAATTTTTGGCAGACAAGTTTTGTCCAATGATGCAATTAAGTGTTGAAGTGGCAGAGCAATTTTTCCTGCCATCACTGTCGCCTTTAGTATCGCAGTGTGCTGCGATCAAAAAATGAAGGCATGTAGCAAATGGCAAGCACAGCAGAAAAGGGGGTTGCTTTGGCAGTCAAAAACCACAGAGTGAATGAGGAAGTCACACAGTGCATATAGCGGTTGCATTCGCAGACGTAGGCCAAGCAAGAAGTTGTGAGGGAAGATGTCTGTCACTTTAATGTATTAGTGTGTCTCTTATTATTTCTGTCTGAATGCTGATCTGCATTGCATTCCCAGGAGATAACACACTCCACTTTCACACCAACAGACAAAATCAATTATCTTTCAATTAGCTTGTCGCAAGGGTCTAACAAATTCAAATCCCCCTGATGTTGTTTTTGTATGTTAATCAGATGGACAACTTGTTGGTCTGACCAAACACAAAGTTTTCATTTCACTCAGCAACCGTGTTGACAGGTTACACACGGTTGGATAGAAAATCTCCCTCCGTCTTTCACACAGCACTGACGCCAAACTACGACATTAGTGGTTGCTATTAGACAGAAAGGACGCAGATCTTCCACTCGGCAAAGCCAGAGAAGGGTTCCTTGGGCTCTTTGGAACTATGATTTTATTTGTCTACCGCACTTCTCACATATATCTTTTCTCTTAGTGCTTTAATGGCACATCCTTCACACAGTAAATGCACGCCCTCTATTCAGGCTACCTCATATGCACGTGGTAAAAAAAGACTTCACTTCCTTCTGCACTTGAGAACACGAAGCACACCCTCGCCTCGGGGACATGACGAGCCAGCGTCATGAGCTGTTTATATACAGTCTATGGTCGTAAGGCGTTGATTAAAAAACCCACAACACTCGGTGAGACTTGGTTGTGCAGCGACAGCCTCAAAGATCAGCCTGGGGTTCTGTAGGGGGGCTCCTTCCCTCTCCATGATACAGTCTGGTAATAACGAGATGTATAAGACACCAGCATTACAGAGCAGACTTGCGTTGAGGAAGTACAATTGTCCCAGTTACCAAAGACGAAACACAACACAATATTTTGGTGCATGGCCCTTGCAGTGAACCTTAACCCCCGCAAGAGACCTGCAGTGTTCAAGTTCTCAGAGCTGTAGCTCTCCACAACAGCACGAATCAGATGCATTTCAAAACCATGTTTCTCCAGCACTTATCTACTTAGAGTCTGAAGTCTGGGGTCTGAGAGCCTCTAGTGGTTCTTGGGGGAATTCATATTTGTCCTGGTTCACTGTAATTTCCTTCATTTAATGCTTGCACATTCTGGCTCAGTCTCGTACACACAATAATATAATGTATGAATCTGGTTCCAGTTTCGTGGACGTTTAACTTGGACGTAAGCCATTAGACTGCAACACCTCACCTCTGGCTGACAAATGGACTATGGGCTCTGTTTAAGCTCAACATTAAACATAAATCCCGGCACATTTGCACCTCCATGTTACCATGTTCCTCTGCACACTACTGGTAACTGATTGTACAACTGCAGTATTTCCACTATTAATATTTCATGTAAGTATGTAGTATTTCATATTTTTTGCAATTCGTATATTTTACATTTATTTGTGTAGATATTGTACATATTTTTAAAGTGTGCTGTGTGAAACACCGGAATTTCCCAACTTGGGATAAATAAAGTACCTATCTATCTATCTATCTATCTATCTATCTATCTATCTATCTAAATATCTAAATATCTAAATATCTAAATATCTAAATCGCCCGTGGGATCGGGAAACTCCAACTCCCATCAGCCCGCAGTGACGGTTACCCATCAGGCAGCGCGGCTCCGAGAAGATGAGGCAAGATGGCGACTAAAATAAGCAAAGAAGGTCCCCCTCCTTTCGATTGTCCGTCATGGTGAGGAAATGCACGTACTAAAGTTGTAGCGGTCGTTTCGTCGTGCACTGCCAGGTGCAAATGAGCAAAACCACGTTGGCGAATTTGAAATAAACCCACCTCCGCCCAGTGAGAAGCTTGTGGGCACTGTAGCTAGCGTTAGCATGTACGCAAGCTAACCAGCGCTGGTTTTAATTCTCAAACGGCGTGTGTATTTTTTTTTTTTTTTGAAAATTAAATTAGTTGTATGCTTGTTTGATTTAATAGTTTTGCACCTGTCTTGATCTGTTGTGGTATTCCAATTGAGGGGCGGTGGTTTTAAACGTTAGCCGGCTGAAGTGGATGTAATACTACGAACTATGTCAGAGCCAAGACATCCGTTCATCGCCTGTAATGATACGTTAAGTGTTTACATGTTTCAACCGTTCTCTAACTGTTTGCTCTCAGGGCAGGCAAGGCGCCCCCTGGCCTCCATCTAGACGTGATGAAGGGAGACAAACTGGTGGAGGTAAGTGGGAGCTTATGAATGTCACTTCAAGGCAGGTTGGCCTCGCCACCAGCTCTATGGCAGTATGCTTGTTATAGTATTAAAAGCATGTAATGGCTCGTGACATGTCAGTGAACGCACCAGATACGAGCCCGACAGCCCACCTTGTCCCAGGCGTGTTTCACTCTGGGACGTTGCATGGCTGCGAGGCTTCCAGAACGGTGCGAGAGCAGCATCAGCCCTGATATTTAAGCTTCGCAGTGGGAAGCGTCACTGTCGAGGTTATGGCTCAGAGGCACAGAGACGCCGCAGACCGTTTACAGGCCTTTTTCCGCCAGCTTGTTGCTATGACCGTGACGCTGAAACTCTGTCCCTGTAGAAACTGATCATAGACGAAAAGAAGTACTACCTGTTCGGGAGGAACCCTGACTGGTGTGACTTCACCATCGACCACCAGTCGTGCTCACGTGTCCATGCTGCCCTGGTCTACCACAAACACCTGAAAAGGGTCTTTCTCATAGACCTCAACAGCAGTAAGCCGTATTCACAATCACACTTACTATATATATTTATTTAATATATAGGACCACTGTCTGAAATACATGACAATGGTTGGAAACTAATACAGATGACCTGCAAAGTGACCTGTGAAGTGTTCCTGCTTCATTGTTTTATATATCTTAATATCTCTGGAGTGTGGATGACTGGTTGGATACAACCTTCATACCTGCTTTATTATCTCATTGAAACAGTATGAAGTTTTTACTAATGTTAAGGTATCAAACTTTGCGGCTGTGTGTTTTTCACTTGCGCTGTGTGTCACTTTTGGTTCCACCGGCCATTTAATCTGGTAACAACAGAACGGTATTAGATCTCCCATCGCCAACTAAGTAATATTAGGCTTGATGATATACACGGGGCCAAGGAAGAGTATAAGGCACACGTAATAAAATCAAATCGTAATTAACATCTTGAATTGAATTTACAGTAGTAATGGTATGCGGAATCCTAGGCCGATTCATAGACATTGTATCAAACTTTATTGACTGGTTAATTGCTTCAAGGGGAAGGAAGTTGATAGTAAACTCTCGCTTTATTTCCAAGACTTGGTGTTACAGCAACACACAAGACTGAATCCCATTTGATTGAGTTTCATAACGACGTAGGATACAAATAAGTTATCCTTCTTATTTGTCATCATTTTAGCACACGGTACTTTCCTCGGCCACATCCGTCTAGAGGCACACAAGCCTCAGCAGGTTCCCATAGACTCTACAATATCTTTTGGGGCCTCAACACGGACCTACACCATCAGAGAGAAACCCCAAACTCAAGGCACTGCTGGTACAGGGGACAGTAAGGCGGGAGAGGATGAGGAGCTGAAAGGGCTGCTTGGACTTCCAGAAGAAGAAACAGAGCTAGAGGTAAATTTAGTTTCTTGATAAGAATAATATTGTCATTCTATAATCTCTAGAAACATAAACTACACCAAAAGAGAAAGAAAATAAAGGCATATTGTGTCTTAACTATCACCTTTTAACCAAGACTGCTAATACATGCAGGACATTGTTTAAAATCTGTTTCAGCCCTTTAGTCGTTTAAATGGATATGTTTATGAAGGGTAATATGACGCATTTTGTTTTCATTCAAAGATCATAGATTGTCAAAGTAGTTTAAATTAATAAATGCATTGTTGAAAAATTCGAGGAATATATTGTTGAAGTGAGATGTAAATGAACAGGCCACAGGCATAAACAGGACATTTAAGAATTACAATTAGTTATGTTTACATTGTCCATTGTTTAAAAATACATCTTGTTTTTATCCTGCCTAGTTTAGTAGTGTTGTGTTGTGAATTAGTGATATCTAGATGCTGTCACATTGCACACATTTTTCTTTTGATGACAAAAAAATGAAATGACAGAACCTGACAGAGTTCAACACAGCTCACAACAAGCGCATCTCCCTGCTGACCATCGAAGAAGGCAACCTTGAAATCCAGAGGCCCAAGAGAAAACGGAGGAACTCGAGAGTTACTTTTAGCGAGGAGGACTCCGTCATTAATCCAGGTACGAATGAATGTGGCAGCCTAGGTAATACAAGAAACTTTCATACAATGTTTAATCAGCTCGTGACACTATCAATAATCATTATTTTACATAGTAGATTTCTGTCACTTTGAAATAGTTGGCTGAAGATTTTGCAGCGTACAATGCAGAAGGAAATTCCTTATAATAACAATAATTTTATAATTTGGTTTTAACTGGTTTGAGTATATATAAGGCAAGACCTTTGCCGATTGTAAAGATATTAATAAGCTTATTCAATTTAATTGGAAGGGTTTTGCAGTTAAAGGGGCTACCTTCATATCCAAGCTATATCTCTGATCAAATATGTGCGAATGTACTCTTAATAGGAAGAAATGTTTTAAACAGTAAATATTAACATGTACAACAGTAACACTGTTCTAATATCTACAGAGGATATAGACCCGTCAGTCGGACGCTTTAGGAATATGGTGCAGACTGCTGTCATCCCCATCAAGGTAAGCTTTGTTTTGTTGTTTAAAATGCGTCATTCAGTTGTTTCCTTTAATGTGACAGGCTTCATAACAGTACATGTTGTTGAGTTATTCAGCAAAAAAAAGAAGTAGGTGAGGTGACATGCAATGATCTGTACTAGTGGGTTACTGTGTGACTTAAAAAGATAATACTTTCATTCCTGCTGTAGAAACGGAGATCAGAGGGCCAAAACACCCTGGGTCTTGATGACCTCACTTCAAAACGTTTCCACGGCTACAGCTTGGGCGGGGGTCTCTATGGCGACTTGCCCCCCACCAGTCATGAGAACCAGCCAACTGGAGCTCCAGGAGGTGCTGCAATGCAGGGAGGACTTCCTCTGCCCTTCCCTAATCCAGCACCAGAGGTGGACCTGGCCCCAGAGGCTCCCCAGCCACCTGTCACCCTCAACCCCACCCCTGTCACAGCCCCCTACCTACCAGAGACACACAATGAGCCACGCAAAAAGAAATATGCCAAAGAAGCTTGGCCGGGCAAGAAACCCACCCCTTCACTACTCATCTAACTAGTTTCTTAAAGCTGCTGACTTTCAGGTGACCAGTAGTTCACCAGGGACTGTGACCTGGCAGAGGTGGAGTCAATCACTTGCCCCCCCCCCCCCTTTTTTTTTTTTGTAATTCCTGTTACTCATTGTCATCAGAGAGGCATCACTCAATTAAACTGGGTTGTGTTACAAGATGTTATCTACCTTACAAAGTCAGCAGTTGATATTTTGGTGGAGAAGCAGCTCAATATTTTTGACTGAACACAATTCACCGACTTGGCACAGTGACCATTTTATTGGCAGTAAAATAAACTTGACTGAGTGACAGGCTACAAGGATATCAAGAGTCACCAAATTATGTATTTGATGTGATTGATGTAAAAAAAAAAAAAGGATAAGGTTTTCTACTTAACATATTTCAGCAGTTTTTCACTCCTTCAATATTTTGATAATGCTATTAAACATATGGCTAAAAGTACTTTTGTATGAAATATTTTATCGTGAAATTCAGATGGGAGTCGGTCATCAAAACACAGGGCTGCATTTTACTTTGTAAACTTCTTGATATATCGTGATAAAGTGTTGTAAGTCACACTCATTGTATAAGGCCGACATGACACTGAAAGAAGCATCTTGCATTTGTCTAACAAGCCACTATATGGCGAATTCACTGAGGCTTGTGACTTGTTGCACAGAACTTCACCTTGTCTAAAAGTAATGTATGGGGTCCCATGAAGGTGGAACTTCAAGCTTCTAGTCGTTGATTTGGATTTTTCTGCGGATAAAATCCACTTATCCTGCCCAGACAGTGTGTTGATCATATTTGTCCTTACACTTTTTTCTAGCATGTTGCCCTTTATTCCCCCGCTGCAGTGAACTGTAAATACAAAAACTTGTGTTGTTTTCTTACATTGATTGTTAATTGGACAGTTGCTAAGTAGTAACAGAACTGAATGGATTCCAACACAGCCACAAATATGATTTTTTCAGGAAAATAAGAAGTTGGTGAAAACAAAGGTTTGCATTAATGGTTATATAATGTTAACATATTTTACATGCAACTGAGTCTCGTGCAGTGTATGCAGAATATTGCTATATTTTCTTTTCCAATACCAACCACAGAAATAAAATACATACATAGTTAACTGTGAACTATTAAGTCAAGAGTTCTCAAATAGTCCTTGCTGGTGTGCATGGTTACTCTGCTCCTGCTCAAAACTGGTTGTTTGCACTCTCAACAGTCCTGCATTTCAGTTTGTGTCCTCCTCCTGGCCCTCAGGCTGCTTCTGTGTGCGCTTGAATCTTCTGCTCTTGGGTGTATTTGAGAGATTAGCCTGTCAAAATTCCCCACAACAATTTGTTTGCGACCAGGGATTGTTTGACAGCGTTGAGGATGTGAATGGAGAATGGAGAATGTGAAAGGAAGAAATAATGTTCTCAAAATGAAAGACCACGCTGTTGAAAAAAAGATAGGAAAGACACTCCATAGGATATTAAACTTCGAAGTATCAAGTTTAGTGTAAACCTGATTAGGCAATTATGCAAGAAAGACGGGTTGAGGTAGAAGAAGAGGCAGCCAATCACCCATAACAATGCACTGCTTTCTGAGGAGGGCAGTTTTCCATAATGAGCAAGTGGACATTTCACAGGATCTTCAAATACAGGAAAGAATGAAGATCTGGGATCTTTAAAGGAAGACCGTGTTGAATTTTTACAAACTGTACTGGTGACTTCTTTTTCCTTGTGGGCCTGTGGATTTTGTAATCATATGACTGTAAATAAAGAAATGACTCCCTTTTGACTCATAACTCGACAATTTTCAGCCATTGCATTGTGCCAGGTGTCTGTGGAGATTGTCATTCGACCAGGTCATAGTTATTTGGAGGGCTGTTGAATCAGGAGCAAATGGACTTGTTTGTAGTTTCTTGAAGATGTCTCACCTCTCATCCAAGAGGCGTATTCATATCTAAATAAGTTGTGGGGAATTCGAGTTATTTGACCTCTGTGTGGTGTGGGCAGTGTTAATGCTCCAGACTGTTTGAACCACCGTCGTTGAAACTACTATAGCGATGGTCATTAAGAGTTATTGGACTCACCCGTGCCCATGCAGGTGTTGTGGTCACAAGAAGTAAAGTTGTTTATAAGTCTCCTGGGAAGAGATGAATGGAGTGGGAGAAAGATGGTGTCTCAGGCCTCCTCTGTTTTCAGGGATGCTCTCTTTATTTTCACTTAGATGGCTACCTTCATTTAATCAGGGCTGCACGGTGGAGTAGTGGTTAGCACTGTCGACTCACAGCAAGAATGTTCTGGGTTTGCATCCCGGTTTCAGTTGGAGTTTGCGTATTCTCTCTGTGTATACGTGGGTTCTCTCCGGGTAATCTGGCTTCCTGGGGTTAGGTTAATTGGGGGGCTCTTGATTGACCGTGGGTGTGAATGTGAGAGTGAATGTATGTTGGCCCTGCAATAGGCTGGTGACCTGTCCAGGGTGCACCCCCCTCTCACCCGATGTCAGCTGATTATGGCTCCAGTCCCACAACCCCCCCCCTCCCCCCTTCACTCCTCCATCTATCTTCTCTGTCCAGAATATTTATACCTGTGTCTACAAAGGAGTGTCCCTTGTCCTTTAAATGTATACAGACAGCCCTGAGGAGCTGGCTCTTCTGTGTACTGTCTCCTCCACCTCTTCCCTGTCAAAAAGCCCTTGGTCGCTTACAAATAGTTGAACGTCAACAGCGTACCTAGCACTCTACCGAGTTGGGGGATCCTACCGGGAGGGTAATCTCTCAAATATACCCAAGAGCAGAAGATTCACGAGCACACAGAAGCAGCCTGAGGGCCAGGAGGAGGACTCAAGGAACCATGCACACCAGTGGAGACTATTTGAGAGCTCTTGAATAAATATAGTAAATTTTAAAAAAAAGGCTCCATAATGTGCCATTTAAAACACTCTTCAAGTGGAAATATGAATGGTATCGTAGAGGCCTGGTGGTTAACATACAGGAAAAACATAGAAGAAGAACCAAAGAACACCACATCGATAACCACTCAAAACCTGGACCAACAAGCACAGCGCAGAACCACAGCATACATTGTCTCAAGGCACTTTACATAGTAAGTTCAATATTACAATATTACAGGGAAAACACAGACATTACCGACTCAGCTCCTCCAACTCACAAGACACAAAAGAAAACTATGAAGATAATTCATCAGTTCCAGAGCCCCTCACATCAAATCAGAGATAAATTGACTCCAAATCATCATTAAAAGACAACTTCACCAACAGAAGACATTCCACAGAAAACTGGATCAGGACTCAAACCCCTGGACTTTCTGGCAAAAAATAAGTAGCCTAAATGGAGTTCCACAAAACACCAGTTAAAGTCTCAGGCACAAACATCAATGACAATAAAGACAAAGCCATACTCTTCAGAAACTACCAGGAAAACCTTTATTCATGTCCAAATGACCCGCACGACAACACACAAATAAATTGTTGAATAACATGACAGAAAGGAGACAAACCCCGCAAATCCCACTGTAGAAGACCACCCCGTCACCCACAATTATTTCCTTTTACTCTTGAGGGTCTACGGGTTTGATTTTTATGTGAATGCCATTGACTGAGCGGAGCACCAGTCTGGGAATGATCTTGGGTTTGCAAGTGGGGTCCTCACTCAGCTGATATCTCTTCAGTGTCAGGGCTGTCACCACTTTCATCTCATTCATGGCAAATTTCTGACCAATGCAGTTTCTGTTGGGAGGAAAAACATACGTAGAATCATGTAGCAACAGGAGGAATATATGCATGTTAAAGGGCTGCTAAGTTATAATTCCCAAAGTCTGCAAAAAAGTGAAGAAAACTACTTTAAATGACCTACTTTTGCATTCCTGAATTTTTCTTTTTCGTAAAGCGTCCATGTAACAATGATTGGGGTTGAACTGCTACGGCACAACAGACGCCATTGATACCCTGGCTATATGATGACAGAGACTATTCTGAATGGACTAAAAGTTGCTTCAAATTTGTATTATAATGGAGAATAATTGTCCAACTTGTAAATCTCTTATCCTTCTTTGAGGAACAAAGCGGGTATTGCCTTTTGGGGTTTCTGCACTGTTTTAAATGAGATCAGTCCTAGGATACACTAACCCCTGATCAAACTGAACAGCTTGGTGAAAGGGGGAATAGTTCTGGGCTACACATCCACATACTGATGACCTTTATCAGATAAAAGAATAGACAGCATAAATGGGGTTGACTAGCTGTCAATTGAAAATCTCCCTGCCAAGTTCTTGGTGACACAGTCAGATGATATAGAGTGTGGACAAACCTCGGCCCAGATGAGAAGGGCACGTATGCGTGAGGTGACCTCTTGGAGACATTCTCCGGCAGGAAGCGCAGTGGGTTGAAGACCTAAGAAGACGAAAAAAAGGAAAACAAACAAACGTCAGTGCAGCATCAATCACACATTTAATGTCCATTTTCTTATTGTCTTTTGTCTGATTGGTCAGGCAGTAATATTTGTAATTTTTACTTTTGTAGTTTTTCCCTGTTATACTTGCTTCCATATATTGACACAGGGTCTCTTTTCCACTGTGTCTTTTACTATTTATGTATGTACAACACTTGCAGTATATATGCTCACACCCCCCGACACTTTTGAAAGAGAGAATTTTCAGAGCTATGACACTTACCTCAAGTGGTAATATTTCTCTAGTGAAACCCAAAATATCAAAAGGAACCACTAGACAACTATCAGGTCCCTATCAAAGCTACCTTACCTCAGCAGTGCCGCAGGTCATGTGCATGCCACATGCATGCCAGGAGCCCTGACCAAATATTTAGTGAATAAATGAACATATTTTCAACTAAGGGTTGAGATATGCCACTTAACGTGTAATGAATGTAGAATATATGAAAGTTTCATTTTTTAAAATTGATTTGACACGGGGAATCAGAATTTTACTTTTAGTGGGAACACGTGAGCTTTCACATCAAGATTTGCAAAATTATCTTCACTTACATTAGGGTTTTCCCAGATGGCTGCATTCCTGTGAATCGCATACACACTTGTTCCAACACGAAAACCTACCAACATGAAAAAAAAAGAGTTTGTATTCGGATTGTACATAAAAACTGTGTGACTACAAACAGACCAACCTTGAATATATTAAAGCGTGAGCCACATGATTGTAAAGCTATTATTGCAGTTTAAACATTCACAGTGAACTCAAAGATGTGAATGACCGTTATGGGAAAAACAAGAAGGGGAAAATGCAGGTGTAAGTTTTAATATGGGCTGAATGTTGTGAAATGCTGTATTTGTAAAACAAAAACAAAGGGCCATTAAGTATGAAAGTTTATCATGAAACAAGACCAATAAAGAAAATCATATTTTAGCTTTGATCAGTAGGGTAAAGCTTTCTATATGCAATAGTTTGCTGTCAAATTTTTTGAAACTCTAAACTTTCCAAAAACATTGACTGAGACACCTTCACTTTTTTCTAGACCACAAACCTGCAGGTAGAGTCCTCCCATCAAAAAAGGTCATGGGTTTGGTGATTTTTCTGCCTATTCCTGGTACAGGAGGGTAAAGACGAAGTGATTCTTTTATGCACATTGTAGTGTATGGAATTTTATTCAGATCCTCCCTAAAAACAAGACATACACACAATGTTATAGATCAATACACGATAAAGCGGCAGCCTAAAGCTCACCCAAACCAGCACAGTGAGGCCCTTGATTTGCACGGCACATGCCAGTGTTTTGAACACTCAAGCTTACCACTCAATGGAGTCCTTGCCATGCAGGACATCAATGATCTCGTCCCTGCACATCTTCTGGTGTTCTGGGTGGCAGGCAAGACAGTAGAGGATGAAAGCAAGGCCGCTGGTTGTGGTGTCATGGCCCTCAAACATGAAGGTGTCCACCTCTGCTCGTAAGTCTTCATCTGACAGACCTTGCTGACTCTCATCCTGAAGGTGGGATAAAAGGCGAAAATATGAAAAAGAAGAAAAAACTATTTATTCAAGTGCCAGGACTTCTCCGACAACAAAATGCATCCATGTAGTGTTATACTCTATTTTGCATTTGTAAAAAGGGGCACAAGCTCCTATCGGAGCAAACTTATATAGTTAAATTAATTTTTAATCAGTCTCATATGATGAAAGTCATGCGTTACCGATTCAATGGATCTCTGCTTCATCATTCAACGTTGTTTACATAATACAAGTAACTAACTAACTAACTAACTACACAGGAAAAATGACTTAAAACACTAGTGACAGGGGAATTATATCATGAAACACTGAAGTGGGAACCAAACCAGAATTCTTATATTTGATTTACAGAATACTTGATTTGACATGGCCCCTAGATGGCATCGTAGGTACATGGTAGAAGTATATTCCGATCTGTCATCTTGTATCTTGATTTCCCTGTGGTATACAACAGTGAGAGTGGTGTCCCTGCTTTTACTCTTCACCATTGTTGTTTCTCGTAGCATCTGGTTGGTAGCATTTTCTGTAATTAAGTAACCAGCTGCAGAGTAGGCCTCTGCATGACTCTGAAATCTCCATTTGGTCTATCCCCCGTCTGGGAAGTGAGGGGAATAATGCAGTATTACTGAGTTGAGCATGGTCTTCGTTGTGGTCTGCATAACCTTTTCTGACCAGTTCCATTTGGTTAATCTAAGTATTGGTCATCAAATATCTTTTTGTTTGAAATGCTTATAGCAGGTTTGTTGGGAGAAACAGATATTTCTTGCTTTTGTTGCCTATTTCAAATGTGGTGTTATGATGGGACAAGCAGAGATGAAGAAGGTCTGCAAGTCCCCGATACAGATGTCTAAATTTTAGTTCTTTAATAGCCGGTGTCTGATGCCAGAGCAATGATGTTCACTACACCCAAGACCATGAAATCCTAATAAATTGACATAAAACAAACAATAAATGGCCTTGAGGTCTATGTTGGGTAACAGAAGTCATGGAGATTGCACGTCTGTCAACACCTTCACTTGGTCAAAGGTGGGGTTAATGGTCAACAAGGGAATTGTGCATTTCAAACCGTACCTAAGGCCAGCTAGTGCATGTTTAGACAGAGGAGATTTGGTCAAGTCAGCGTGAAAGCTAAATGTTGTACCTGAAGGTTAAAGATCAGATCTGTTTTTTGCATCTACAGTGACAAATATTTCATAGAAGCAAATAAAACTTTTATTTTTAATTATTTTCTCTATACAGAGCACATTGTAACTTAGTGTTTTGACAGTTGCGTCATTACGTTGAGGAAAATGTGTTATTTTTAAAATCACATGACATACTCTTGCTGAGAGAAGGATGTCCAGGAAGTCCATGTTCCTCTTGGCCTGTATGCGTTCCCTCTCCTTCTCCTCCTTTAGGGCTTCTTTCCTCTTTCTTATAACTTCCTCTTCAAAAGACAAGAGAATGGATGAGTATTTGCAGACTCACTCTTGCTATAATGCAAAATCATCCGTACCATTGACATTAATCAAATGATGTGTGTGGAGCTTACCTGTGTGACTGTGAGCAACCCTGCACGCTTTCCTGTATCTAAAGCCATGTGGGCTTAAGTAGAAAATAAGGTCGTTGTGGTAAGGAAACGTCGTTAACCGCAGGCTAACAAGATCACTGAGTTCGTACACTGCTTTGATGTATGCATTTGTTCCACTGAAATGAGAATGCAGGTCATGATCAAAATAGCAGAAGTAGTAAAACAACTGAGAACATCAAATTAAAACTGTGAATAGTGGATTGAAAGTTTTTATGGACTCACCCCTCAGTCTGACAGTTGCTGTTGTAGCTGAATGCACATTTCAAGATGCTGTCCAGTGTCATCAGGCTCACTTGTTCAAACAATTCAAAGGACTGGTTGGTGTATGCAAAACTTTCCCATTTGTCCTGACAACAGAGAGAACAGATGTGACCTCTCTGCAGGAGATGGAAAAAAACTACAACGCACTAATTAACTCCATCAACATATCATCTGGAAAGTCTGGTCTTGTTGTGCTTTGATCGTTACTTCACCACTTTAAATTAAGTAAACAGTGATTTACATACCAACATAATTTCGGCAGAATCTGACATCAATTTCACGTATTGTTTCAGGACATCATAATGAAAACTCGGCGTCAAGAGCCGTCTGTGGCGAAACCACCTCTGACCCTTTGACACCAGTAAACCTTCCCCTGAAACAGACAGTATATGTGTGGGTGAGCAAACCGCTAAACAGAACCCCCCTGTAATGCTGTAGGAGAAGGGCAAGGCAGTCTTACCAATCCAAGATGTAATAAACCTATAAACCAGGTCATCTTTAGGTTCTGTTAGGAAGACATTCAAAATGTTGTTACTTTGATATTTGGTTGTGAAATTGTAGCTCATGGACCTGTAGAAGATTAAATCAAAGCTTGTTTGATTACATTGTTATAATGCTGCACCATATCAGTCAAGAAAGAAAAGAACCTCACAAACCTGTTGATTTCAATAAGGTTTTTACATATTCTGTGTCGTGAATATTGAGGAAACAAATAAAGGGACCAAACCACAGCGGGTAAGCACAAGGGTATTGCTCTGACCACTTCCGGAGCTTCTCCAATTCTGTCCCATCTTTTTTTAACTGGAAAAAAATGGAAACAAAGAAAGCTTGATGGAACCTTCCTGTCATTCAACCTGCATGCCAGTCCTGTATGAGGACTGTTTCTCTTTGTTGTCTTTACCAACTGTGCATGGGTGGCTTGGTGTTATAGCAACATCAAAATTCGATGTAGCAACACCTAAGCCACACCAAGAATTGTGTGAAAACAAAACAAAAAAATGATAAAAATAAACATCAACATATATTTCAATCATTCATTTTGATCATTTAATGATGGTTTCGTAAAATAATTATTCCATTGACTTTTAGCAAAAACAACATAAAATCTCGAGAGGGGTCTGTGATCGTGACTGATAAATTTCTTCTAACAAATCTGCGCAAACGACTGCGAAGTAGTCCAATGGAGACGGACAACCTGTCTGCTCTCCCTGTGGTGGGCAACACGGAGGTGATGGAGCAAAAAAGGATGATAAGAATTGCTGGGAGTCGGATTGGGACGAAGAATGGGGGGCAACACCATGATGTCATGGCCCATAGCAACTTCTAAGCAACAGCAGTGAAAAAATCCTGGCGCTGTTTGCGGCGGCTTTTGTAAAGTGGAGCACACTCAAACAAACAGCCACATTTCGACACATTTAGCATCTAATTTAGATTTAACATTTAACATTCAAAATTTAGATTTAGATTTAACATTTAGATTGAACATTTAACATTAAGATTTAAAACATTTTAACATTAGAATGTATTTATATATATGTATATATTACACAAGAAAAGTAAATTTCACAAGTTAAATAATATTGCTGGAAATCTGGTCAACTTTTTTAATACGTTGCTTGCTGCTAAATGTGGCGAAATGTTGCTGTTTATTTCAGTGTGCCCCACTTCACAAACGTTGCCCCATAGGCGCTGCCCATGCAACTTTGTGTCTCTAACGTGCAGGGATAAAGGATGTTTTTAACTTTATAATTAGTCTTAGTATCAAAAGAAATATATATATATATATAATATAACAACCGCGCAACAGCTTTAACTTTTAGTAAGTCATGTAATAAATATATTAAAATATATATAAAGTTACAACAATTTGCAAACCCTTAATAAAGTATTATAAAGTAGTATTCAGCATTTAACTGTTGAAGCTGGTCTAGGTATGTATTCGATAATCATAACTTCAATATTTGTTTTAGATCCTTGAAATGTTAATGTGCCATATTTAGCCAAAGGCCAGTACTGTTCCAGATACTTGTATGCAATGTTAGTACAGAAGCCAGACAAATATTTGTCTAGTTTAGTATTTGCGGTAGAGGTGCCTCACAATTGTACTACATAGCAAGTTATATTCCATCACTGCTAATGTGCTTATAACAAACCCATCTATTGACTAGTAATGTACTTTTAGCAGGTTTCATCGTAGTTCAACAAAGTTGCAGCTCGATTGATTTACCTCCATAAGGTGTCCAAACAGCCAGTGCACCGGGGGTCCCGGGAAGGCCTCGCAGCTGCGAAAAGCAGCCCTTCTCTTGACCAACAGGATGGTGAACTTATAAACAACGGCGACGAGACAGAGCAGTGCGAACAAGTGATGCATGCGAGGCCAGCCCAGCAGGAAGTTCACGACGGCTCCGGAGGACTCCATACCGAGGACGGTGCCTGCGACCGACAGCCAGGGCCGTGGTGGGTGATCGGGAGAATATCTGTTGGGCCGCTTCACTTTCACTAAAGTTCACTGACAGCAAAGCCTCTGCCTGACAGCGCAGCCTCTGCCTGGCAACGGAGCAGATGGGAGTTCTCCCCTCCCAGATAGGGGGGCGGGGTGGGGGGGCGGCGCCAGAGCGTAGCTAGGTGTGATCTGTAATGTGTCTTTTGCACCGTTGGTTCCGCAAAGCATCTCTCTCTCTCTCTCTCTCTGTCTCTCTCTCTCTCTCTTTCTCACACACGCAAACACACACACACACACACACACACAGTGAACGGTTCTCGAGATATGATGAAAATGATGAAAATCATAATATAGACAGAATTATGCAAAGAATGGCATTTTCTACCTATTTTTTTGTAATAGTATGTGGGTGCGGGTTCCGTGTCCAAACAACACATAATATAGGTTGTAAGGATATTGATGGTGGTGATCATCATCAGTGTTCTGCGAGAAGCTTCTGCTAATGACATACAATCATTGTTCCACTTCTGAACATTAGGACCTTGCTTGATATGTCAGGGCACAAATCACAGGACAAGAAGCTGGACACAATATCAGCTTGGATGTTATGCAATATTTTATCTTCTGTAAAACCAGAAGTGGATGTAGCGAGAGTCCTACTGTTGCAAAAGGGGACCGCCGAAAATCTTCTTTTCGCCACATTTTTAAATGCTTACCTTACAAAAAATATCCGTTCAATTGTACACACTAAATAATGTTTTTTTTCACTGCTTTAGTTTGCTGCCAGACAAATTTTATTTTTGCACTTTATTTCAAGCATACTAATTACAATGCCAACTCACGGGTGCAGAGCAGCAGCGTATCAGCTGTTCACAGAAATTTACTTTCATCGTCGCTTTCATAATCACTCTTCTTTGTTTTCTTGTGTCTCTGTAAAGTAAACTGTGATCAGGGGCAGGCAGAAGACTCTCAAGGGACCCCGATAATGTAATTTTTTAAATCACAACTGTGAAATAGCTGCTTTATAATAAACTATGCAATCCATTAACATAAATTGTCACTTATTGAGCCAAGCAAGCCCATAACATACAGGGAACCCACTTAGTAACACATGATTGGACTGAAAAAACGCCCAAAAAAAGGCAAATAGATCAAAAATACAAAAGCTATTCCCATTGCTCCACATGTTTCAGCACCTTGGACAGCAAACGGCACACGTGAATCGCTTGATAAACGGTTCAGTGCCACTGCCACCAGATGGCGACAGACATGTGACCTTCTACAGGGGAATGACAAACATAAAATAGACAAGGTGGTGTCCAACACTACAAGGCCTATTGAAACATAGACATGACGGTCCACATGACACAACAGCACAGGCAGTGACACACAAGGGCGGAGAAGCGCAATACAATAAGTTAACCAACAGATTATTTCATTATAACCAAAATCTAAGTTAGTTGTGGCTGTTTCACTTACCAATTGCGGTCTGTGCTTTGCCCGCTGTAGTTTATTCTGTTTCATGTCCACTCTACTCTACAGACTCTGGGAACCACAAGTAATCCTGACTTTAAGGATCTATTGGGTTAATATGTAACTATGAGCTCTGTAAGTTCAGATGGAGCTTGATTATTAAGAGGTTTGTAGGTGAGCAGCAGGATTTTAAATTAAATTCTGAATTTCATAGGAAGCCAATGCAGAGATGCGAACACTGGATAAATATGATCTCTTTGTCTAGTTCCTGTCAGAACTCGTGCTGCAGCATTTTGGTGCTATCCTGAATAATGCGGAGCTTTGCCATTAAATATGACTTCTCTGCCTCACAGTGAATATCTGACTTTTCATGCGTTTCAATCCGCTTTGTCCCTTTTTTATATGTAGACAAGCCCTTGCATGGATCAGCCCAGCATTTCCCAGCAGCTTAGGTCAATTTGCTGCCAAATAGCCAACAACAGAAGCAAAACAGTCTGATTGCTCGCGGTGAATAAACTAACCGCTGTTGCTCCACGGTGACTGAGCTTCCCAAATGACACTTATACCATGTGACCAGGTCGAAGCGACGCTTATTCTGGTCATATTGGAAGCTATCCTTCTCCATCACTGCTCGGATCACGTCAGTGTTGAGAGGTCGGTTTTGAAAAAGATATGTGTCGGTTGGGTACTTTTCCTGTCTGTGATAAATTCTATATTTCAATAATTGCACTAATACATGTACTGTTATGTTCAAAGTCTTTTTTATTTTCTTTTATAGCCTTTTGACTATTATTTTAATTGTTATTATTCAGAATCACAGATTACATTTTGCAGATTACAGGAACAGAATATTTCAAAAGTGATCAGAGCACAAACCGTTATTATGTTGAGATTAGTCAACAATGTGCAACAAGTAAAACAATCCAAATAAAATGTTAAAGAGCTCATAAATATTGAAATCATTTAGTCCTAAGCAGACACAGACATAGCGTACCATTAGTGTTATAACAGAATACTGCTAATTTTAGCAGGCACATACCAAATTCAGTTCTTGCTGGGCTGTCAAGCTGTGATACCTTGTCAACATAAGTGAACCATCCCTGAAAAAACAGAGGAGGCCTGAGACACCATCTTTCTTCCCACTTAGAATGCTGTCCTTTCATTGTGAAGTGGAACACACTGAAAGGAACAGCAACATTTCGCCACATTTAGCATCAAACAACAACAAAAAAAAGTGACACAGAAAGGCCCTGGTTGGTTTGAACAGGGACTCGAACCCAGAACCTTCTTGCTGTGAGGCGAAAGGGGCTAACCACTACGCCACCGTGCAGCCTATTTGTGAACTTGTGATATTTAATTTTCTTGTGAAAATATAACGTCAATGTTAAATCTCAATCTAAATTTTAAATGTTAAATGTAAATGTGACGGTTGAAACTAAATATTTACTTAACCAGTCAGCAGAAGTACCAAAATAGAAGCTTGATGAAGCAATCCAGCGCTATCCACGATCTTCCTTAGTTAGTCAAGACGGTGTGAATGCACTCCACTCCACCGTCAGCCACTTCTCCTCACCGTGCTCCTCTGTTGCCTGCCAACATGTCCAGCGACTGAGCTGAAACTTCCCTTTAATATCCAATGGTGTCTCTTTCCTATCTTTTTTTAACAGCGTGGCCTTTTTATTATTTTAATATATAAACATCTTCCTTTCACATTCCATCTCCATTCTCAACGCTGTCAAACAGCCACTGGTCGCATGCAAAGAGTTGGGGAATTTAGACAGGCTAATCTCTCAAATATACCCAAGAGCAGAAGATTCACAAGCACAAGCTGATTCAACGCCCCGTGGGATGGTTAACCAGCATGTTGTTTGTTTTCAGCTACCCAAGACTTAATTCTGGAAGTCAACAGACGTATCATTAGTACATTGGATCTGCTTCAAATTAGTTCATGGGGAACTGACAAATCAGGTCCTATAGGACATTTTATACAAATCATAAAATCTTTAAAGGTCAGTAGAACCTTTAATTTGTTTGACCTGGCCATGGCTCAACTGTCATCCGCTACTAAAAAAGTTATTATTTCCCTTTACTCTTGAGGGTCTGCGGGTTTGATTTTTATGTGAATGCCATTGAGTGAGCGGAGCACAAGTCTGGGAATAATCTTGGGTTTGCAAGTGGGGTCCTCACTCAGCTGATATCTCTTCAGTGTCAGGGCTGTCACCACTTTCATCTCATTCATGGCAAAGTTCTGACCAATGCAGTTTCTGTTGGGAGGAAAAACATACGTAGAATCATGTAGCAACAGGAGGAATATAAGCTTTTGAGTAATATGAGGAAAGCAACATTGTGTGGAGTGGACGTGCAGCAGATGGATTATCGTTTGTTTTTCATTCGGACAGACAAAAAGGTTTATTTGGGAAATCAAGTAAACTAGAGTTTCAATTTCAACCTCTATAACATACAGACATAAAATCGGAATGTGGCAGGGAGTTAACAAAATTTTGGAAACACTTGAAAATAGCTCTGCGGGAAAAAAATAAGAAAGCTGAAGATGATGAGTTTTGGTGGGATCTAAATCTAAATTTGACCGCCATTTTAATTGTGGGTGTTGTTGTGCATGTGTTTTGCATACACTCTTAATTTGATCTAATTTACAAAAAAACATTATTGAATAGCTAAACTAAATTGTATCTGCAGGGTGCTGACTGCATGGCCATTGTAAGGTTACATTATCCCGATACTTTCAGCTGGCAATTTTTTTTATACTGCCATAATTGTTTTTAATTGTCAATTGTATGCTTTTGCGGCTTTTCCCTTCTCCTAACTGTGTCATATAGCTTTCTTTGTGCAGGTTAAAGGGCTGCTAAGTTAAAATGGCCAAAGTCTGCAGCAGAGAGAAGAAAACACTGAACTGCTGGAAATGCCTCGTTTGCATTCCTGAATTTTTCTTTTTTGTAAAGTGTCCATGTAACATGTAACATGTAACAAGCTTTGGGCTGCATTGCTATGGCACAACAGACGCCGTTGATACCCTGGATACATGAGGACAGACACACACACACTATTCTGAATGGACTAAAAGTTGCTTCAAGCATAATCATAATGGAGAATAATTGTCCAATTTATAAATTTCTATCGTTCTTTGAGGAACAAAGCGGGTATTGCCTTTAGGGGTTTCTGCACTGTTTTAAATGAGATCAGTCCTAGGATACACTAACCCCTGATCAAACCGAACAGCTTGGTGAAAGGGGGAATAGTTCTGGGCTACACATCCACATACTGATGACCTTTATCAGATAAAAGAATAGACAGCATAAATGGGGTTGACTAGCTGTCAATTGAAAATCTCCCTGCCAAGTTCTTGGTGACACAGTCAGATGATATAGAGTGTGGACAAACCTCGGCCCAGATGAGAAGGGCACGTATGCGTGAGGTGACCTCTTGGAGACATTCTCCGGCAGGAAGCGCAGTGGGTCGAAGACCTAAGAAGACGAAAAAAAGGAAAACAAACAAATGTCAGTGCAGCATCAATCACACATTTAATGTCCATTTTCTTATTGTCTTTTGTCTCTTTGGTCAGGCTGTAATATTTATAGTTTTTCCCTGTTATACTTGCCTTCGTATATTGACACACGCTCTTTTCCTCTGTGTATTTTAATATTTGTCTTTTGATGTATGTACAGCACTTTTTTAAACAGGGGAGTATATATGCTCACAGCCCCCAGCATAGACAAACATCGTAAAAGAAGATTATCAGAGCTGACAGTTACAGTTACCTGAAGGGGTATTATTTCTCTAATGAAACCAAAAACATCAAAAAGGAACCACTACACAACCGATTTGTATAGTTATGTAGTTGCATGATATTTTTTTTTTCGAGTTCTGCTCCGAAAAAAAAAAAAATTGTTACAGACGTACATACATGATCACAACCCCCCCATATTCATGAAGAGGACTGGAATACTTTCCAAACGGTGGACATCTCTATATTATAAAACATTTTTTGATTGATCTTGGGAAATAGTCTCATATTTTCAGATACTGGATCTTTAATTTCAATGGGCTATAAGCTGTATTATTCAAAATTAAAACAGGAAAACGGTTGAGATATGTCACTTTTACATGTAATGAATCTAGAATATATGCAAGTTTCACTTTATTTGACACAGGGGGAATCATAATTTCACATCAAGATGTGCACGGAAAAAAATTATCTTCACTTACATTAGGATTTTCCCACACAGCTGCATTCCTGTGAATCCCATACACACTTGTTCCAACACGAAAACCTACCAACATGAAAAAAAAGGAGTTTGTTTTCGGATTGTACATAAAAACTGTGTGACTACAAACAGACCAACCTTGAATATATTAAAGCGTTAACCTTGTGTTGACTGTTAACCTTTTATTGCAGTTTAAACATTCACAGAGAACTTTGAGAAAATGTGAATGACCTTATGGGAAAAACATGAAGGGGAAACTGTGGTGTAAGTGTTAATATTTTGCTGAATATTGTGAAATGCTGTATATGTAGGGCCATCAGTAGGGTAATAGTTTATTTGTATGCAATTTTTCTGTCTTATATATTAATCTTTAAACATTCCAAAAACATTAACTGAGACACCTTCACTTTTTTCTACTTGTTGACAGACCACAGACCTGCAGGCAGAGTCCTCCCATCAAAAAAGGTCATGGGTTTGGTGATTTGTCTGGCTATTCCTGGTACAGGAGGGTAAAGACGAAGTGATTCTTTTATGCACATTGTAGTGTATGGAATTTTATTCAGATCCTCCCTAAAAACAAGACATACACACAATGTTATAGATCAATACACGATAAAGCGGCAGCCTAAAGCTCACCCAAACCAGCACAGTGAGGCCCTTGATTTGCACGGCACATGCCAGTGTTTTGAACACTCAAGCTTACCACTCAATGGAGTCCTTGCCATGCAGGACATCAATGATCTCGTCCCTGCACATCTTCTGGTGTTCTGGGTGGCAGGCAAGACAGTAGAGGATGAAACCGAGGCTGCTGGCTGTGGTGTCATGGCCCTCAAACATGAAGGTGTCCACCTCTGCTCGTAAGTCTTCATCTGACAGACCTTGCTGACTCTCATCCTGAAGGTGGGATAAAAGGCGAAAATATGAAAAGGACAATTTAACTATTAGTAACTATCTGCTTTATTTGAAAAGCACTTTTTAAACACAAGTGCTGCACTTGAAACTCATGCAGCATTATAATGAATTTTGCATTCACAAAAGGGGTCCCAGCTCTTATCGGAGCAAACTAATATAGTTTAATTAATTTTGAGTCAGTTTGTCATGAATCACTGATTCAATCGATCTCTGCTTCATCATTCAACGTGGTTTACATAATACAAGTAACTAGCTAACAAACTGTGAACTGTTGGACAGTATCCCTCTGTAAGACTTTGGTCTTTTGGCATTTCTTTGGACTTTTGTTGTATAGTAAATAACTCTTTTGAGCGTTTTTGTTAATCATTGAATTTCTGATTTTATGTTCTGTATTATCATGAAAACTTCACCTGTTTAGTTACCTTCCTGTAGTCCCTTGTGTTTTCTGTTTTATTTTGTAATCGCTCCCCTCGTTTGGTTATTTTTCCTGTTCTTTGGTTTCCTTCCTATTGTGTCTCTATGTCTCTACCTTAGTTAAATTACATTTCTCACTCCTTGTTTCTTGTGCCTAAAGTTGTTGTTGTTGCTGCTGTTTCCAGTTTTGTTCTGAAGTCCATTTCCTATGGTCTCTGCACTTCCTTCTCTCCTCTCTCTCTTGTGTTTGGTCTCTTTACTTGTCTTGTCTCTCCTTCCCCTGTGATTGTCCTTACCTGTTCCTAATGTGTCTCACCTGTGTTCAACCCTGTGTATTTATGCTGCGTGCCATTATACCTCGGAACTCGAAATTAGGTTTAACCAGAGCCCTTGAGAAAGAAAGAGAAAGTAGCGACATCTGTGTTCACTCCAATGCACCAGTTTTTTTCCCAGCAATGGCGGATCATGGAGCCTCTCAATAGTTCCCGGAAGTGAGCAGCAGCGCATTAGAGTAGCAGCAGAGTGGATCAACGGACCGTCTGTGTTTGCACTTATGGAGGGTAAGACGTTTGAATAATCAGATTGTATATTATCAGTACATCTGAATCAAATCTAAATGCGCATTAAAGCATGTAAGTGGATTATGATTTATTTATTTATGATTTAAGAAAACGTATTGAATAACTACATAGAGTAACTACATAGGCATGTCGGCCTATTTATTGTAAATCGATACATTTATTGACTACTAATTAGCAAAAAAATGGATTCAAATTGCGCGGCAAGAACTTCCAGGAACTATCTGAAGTCTGCATGAGTCATGTGGCATGCAAACATTTTGGACTTCCGTTGTCACGACTCTCTTTAACATGTTTAACGTTCCAATATAATCTTGGAAATCAGAATTATGACCTCCGAGTCCGAAATTGCAACTGGAACGCCCCTCCGAGTCGGAAAAAATCACCACCCCGACTTCCAGGGTCTGAGTTCCGAAGTATAATCGAACGAAGCATCAGTCTTTGGGCTCCCAGTCCTCTGTGTCAGTTCGTCTGTTACAGTTGTGATGTTTGTTCCGGTTTGCTGGTTAGTTTTGTTTCCTGTTCCATCTGCTCTATGTCTTTCTCCCTGTGTTATCTCCTGCTTGTTTAGCCTCCAGTTTTTACTCCTAATGGACACTCTTAGTTGGAGTTTGCTTTAGTTTTACTTTAAAGACTGTAACTCTGTTTTTGTTACCTTTTTTGAAATACTCCAGTGTGCATTTGGGTCCCGCCTCTATGCCACACCCGTGACAGAACCAATTGACCAGAATTGACACAGCAGGTGCGTTTTTTGGGGTGGAACTTTATGATTTTGTTTACACTCTGGTCTGTATTCAGGCTGAATATAAGAGAGACTGGCTTAAAGACTTCCTCAACATCCAACCAGCTTCCACGTCAGCAAGCATTGGGCCTCCTAGCCTCCAGCCGGCCTCCCAGTCGGCCAGCATTGGGCCTGCTAGCATTGGGCCTGCTAGTCTCCAGCTAGCCTCCCAGAGCGTCCGTTGCCTCTGCTTAAAGGGCCCATATTATGCCCCCTTTTACACAAGTCACCCTCCTCTTTCTGTATAAACAGCCCTGTGAGACTATGGTCGAGTCCAGCGCTTTCCTGCTCACTCCTCGCCCCCCCTCCCTTCGTGTTCCGCAAAGCTCCGCCTCGCTCCGCTTCACTCCTCCCCGGGTCTGCTGCGCAACTACGGCGTTGCGCTGCCATGACAACAGTCGCACGTAACAAGGCACATACACGACGTAGAGACCCGGGAGGCACAGCAAACACGTTCTCCAAAATTACACACAGAGCACAAGGGGCTGGGCGATAGAACGTTAGGGACATCTCAGCCGGCCGAGCCCGCCGGCAGCCGCAAGCCGCGAGCTCCGCCGGCAGCAAGCCGGCAGCCGCAAGCCGGCAGCCGTGAGCCGCGAGGTCAGCCGGCAGCCGCGAGGTCCGCCGCGAGCCGCGAGCCGGCAGCCGCGTGAAAATAATGGCGTAGACGCGATCTGTTTTTCCGCACTTCAAGGGGGGAGGTGCTTCTCAGGTTGGGGGCGTGGTCGCCCCAGTAGCAGGAGTCAACTTACGTCGCTTGACGCCCGGGCTGTGAATGGCTCGTTTACAGACCGTCTGCACGATCAACCCAAACCACGAATCGACAACTCATTGTTTTCTTTTCATTCTCCGTGGGCTGGCAGACACCCCAGATAACCAAATATACATGGAGGCAGGCTGAAAAGGTGCCTGGAGCATAATATGGCCCCTTTAATGGCACCTCCAGTGACTCATCTCCAGTTCCTGCTTTGTGACTTCCAGTCGGCGGACCGGCCGACCTTCGCTCCTGCCCTTCCATCGTCTTAATGTAGACAGTATGTAAGGGCAAAACGCAGAAGTTTGGAAACGATGACACAGTCACCCGCAATGACCCTCTGATTGGTTCTTATCAGTCACAAATACCAGCGGTGAAGGTAAAACTTTGAAAACAATTACTGTCAGTAACAGTTCCACCTCGTTGTCAGTCCAAGAAAAAAAATCCCTGCTCTGACTCTTCACCATTGTTGTTTCCCGTTCGTAGCATCGTCTGTAAGTAACTAGATTGCGAGTAGACAATCTGCCAGTTTACACTGGCATGCACATGCCCGGTGTACGTGATATACGTTTTCAGGTTGGTCAGTATAGACAGGGATTACTTCTGACAGAGCTAAAATGCTTGCTTGGAGGGAGATCTTTGCAGTATTAAAACAGCTTTTTTACAACAAATAACGCAGTAGTATGGCTGTAGCCTCTGCATGTCTTTGAGATCTTCATTTGGTCTATCCCCCATCTGGGAAGTGAGGGGAAGAATGCAGTATTACTGAGTTGAGCATGGTCTTGGTTGTGGTCTGCTTAAACTTTTCTGACCAGTTCCATGTGGTTAATCGAAGTAAGTCATCAAATATCTTTTTGTAATGCTGAAAGCAGCTTTGTTGGGAGAAACGGATATTTCTTGCTTTTGTTTCCTATTTCAAATGTGGTGTTATGATGGGGCAAGCCAGAGCCGGCCCTTTGGCATAGGCTGTATAGGCGAATGCTAAGGGCGCCGTCATCCATGGGGGGCGCCGCAAACAAAGTGGGCATGGTCTTCCTGAATTCCTCACTGGGCTGCACACCTGTACCTGATCAAGCTAGTTATCTCCCACTTTAAAGCTGAGACTCGCCTCAGATTGGTTTTGCGGTGATTTTACTGAAGCTGATTCCACCTTCTCTTCTGATTGCTTTGCTCAGTTTCTGAAGCAGGCAGTGCCAGGTGTAAGCAGGCAGAGCTGGAACTCAGTCCCCAAACCATTGCCGAACTCACGCTGCCTTGCTCCTGCTTCTCCATCTGACTGCTTGACGTCGCCACCCTCAATCCCCTCCCTCTATTGCTTGAAAGATGATTAAATCTGTTAAAACCTTCATGGACTCTGGTCATCTGCATTTTGGGTCCAAATTCTAGCTCAGCCCTGAACACTTTTAATTACAAAAACACAGAACTGCCCCTGAACTGTCAGTCACGAGCTGACATCATGATAAAAACTGTCTGCTGTCATGACGTGATGCAAGTTACTAATGCATGCACGTTATTATGTATCATCCAATACTGTGCAGGAGTTGCAGCTGCAAAATGAGTCGAGAAAGGATTAAATTATTCTTAACAGTTCTCAAAAGTTTCCTGAATTATTTATTGTGTAATTAATACATCATTAATATTTTGATTATTGTATATTATATATGGCACGTCTTAGATGTCATACAATGTTTAATTTCTTGCATTGCAAGTGGTGCAAATAATGGGGTGGGGTTTTTTCATGTAGGCTACTGTAAACACCTTGGGGTCGGGGGGCACGGATCAAAAATCTTGCCTAGGGCGCCAACATTGCCAGGGCCGGCACTGTGTCAAGCAGAGGTGAAGAAGGTCTGAAAGTCCCTGATACAGATGTCCAAATTTCAGTTCTTTAAAAGCCTGTGTCTGATGCCAAAGCAATGGTGTTCACTACACCCAAGACCATGAAGCCATAATTAACTGACATTAAAAAAAAAATGGCCTTGAGATCTATGTTGGGTAACAGAAGTCATGGAGATTGCACGTCTGTCAACACCTTCACTTGGTCAAAGGTGGGGTTAATGGTCAACAAGGGAATTGTGCATTTCAAACCGTACCTAAGGCCAGCTAGTGCATGTTTAGACAGAGGAGATTTGGTCAAGTCAGCGTGAAAGGTAAATGTTGTACCTGAAGGTTAAAGATCAGATCTGTTTTTCTGCCTCTACAGTGACAAATATTTAATAGAAGCAAATAAAACTTTTATTTTTAATTATTTTTTATCTATACAGAGCACATTGTAACTTAGTGTTTTGACAGTTGCTATACCGCACCGCACAAATGCAGTTTACCTACTTTAATACCAATGTCATTACGTTGAGGTAAATGTGTTGAAAAATCACATGACATACTCTTGCTGAGAGAAGGATGTCCAGGAAGTCCATGTTCCTCTTGGCCTGTATGCGTTCCCTCTCCTTCTCCTCCTTTAGGGCTTCTTTCCTCTTTCTTATAACTTTCTCTTCAAAAGACAAGAGAATGGATGAATATTTGCAGACTCACTCTGGCTATAATGCAAAATTAATTAATCAATCAAATGATGTGTGTGGAGCTTACCTGTGTGACTGTGAGCAACCCTGCACGCTTTCCTGTATCTAAAGCCATGTGGGCTTAAGTAGAAAATAAGGTCGTTGTGGTAAGGAAATGTTCTCACCCGCAGGTTAACAAGATCACTGAGTTCGTACACTGCTTTGATGTATGCATTTGTGCCACTGAAATGAGAATGCAGGTCATGATCAAAATAGCAGAAGTAGTAAAACAACTGAGAACATCAAATTAAAACTGTGAATAGTGGATTGAAAGTTTTTATGGACTCACCCCTCAGTCTGACAGTTGCTGTTGTAGCTGAATGCACATTTCAAGATGCTGTCCAGTGTCATCAGGCTCACTTGTTCAAACAATTCAAAGGACTGGTTGGTGTATGCAAAACTTTCCCATTTGTCCTGACAACAGAGAGAACAGATGTGACCTCTCTGCAGGAGATGGAAAAAAAACTACGACACAATCTCTATCAATATATCATCTGGAAAGTCTGGTCTTGTTGTGCTTTGATCGTTACTTCGCCACAAGTGAATTAAACAGTGATTTACATACCAACATAATTTCGGCAGAATCTGACATCAATTTCACGTATTGTTTCAGGACATCATAATGAAAACCCGGCGTCAAGAGCCGTCTGTGGCGAAACCACCTCTGACCCTTTGACACCAGTAAACCTTCCCCTGAAACAGACAGTATATGTGTGGGTGAGCAAACCGCTAAACAGCCCCCCCGTAATGCTGTAGGAGAAGGACAAAGCAGTCTTACCAATCCAAGATGTAATAAACCTATAAGCCAGGTCATCTTTAGGTTCTGTTAGGAAGACATTCAAAATGTTTTTACTTTGATATTTGGTTGTGAAATTGTAGCCCAAGGACCTGTAGAAGATTAAATCAAAGCCGTTTGATTACATTGTTATAATGCTGCACCATTTCAGTCAAGAAAAAAGAAAAAATCTCACAAACCTGTTGATGTCAATAAGGTTTTTACATAATCTGGGTGGTGAATATTGACGAAACAAATAAAGGGACCAAACCACAGCGGGAAAGCATACGGGTACTGCTGTGCCCACTTCAGGATCTTCTCAAAGTCTGTCCCGTCTTGTTTAAACTGGAAGAAAAATGGAAACACGGAAAGCTTGATGCAACCTTCTTGTCATTCAACCTCCATGCCAGTCCTGTATGAGGACTGTTGTTTACCAACTGTGTGTCGCTAACGTGCAGGGATAAAGTTTGGAGCTTGTGCTGTTGCTTATATTCTTTCATGCATTTAAAAGTGCATAAATATGGTTGGTATTGTTATAATTAGCAGTAATGTCAGAGGAAATCGACATGTATATAAGAGCTGCAACAGTTAATCGATTAATTGATTAGTATTCGATTACTAAATTAATTAAACATTTTCTGATTTCAGCTCCTTTTATATAAAAATATATATCCCGATTATAAAAAGAATCGTTGCAGCCCTAATGTATATATAAATAAATCTTACAACCATGCAACAGCATGGTTCAGTATTTGCCAATGTAGAGGCATACATGTAAAGGGGAATATTGGGAATGGTACTTCAGGGGTAGAGGTGCCTCAAAACTGTACTACATAGCAAGTTATATTCCACCATTGCTAATGTGCTTATAACAATCCCATCGATTGACTAGTAATGTACTTTTAGCAGGGTTCATCGTAGTTCAACAAAGTTGCAGCTCGATCGATTTACCTCCATAACGTGTCCAAACAGCCAGTGCGCCGGGGGTCCCGGGAAGGCCTCGCAGCTGCGGAACGCAGCCCTTCTCTTGACCAACAGGACGGTGAACTTATAAACAACGGCGGCGAGACAGAGCAGTGCGAACAAGTGATGCATGCGAGGCCAGCCCAGCAGGACGTTCACGACGGCCCCGGAGGACTCCATACCGAGGACGGGGAACCTGATCTCGTACTGGCGACGAAAGCCAGCGAAGGCAACGCTTGAGAGTGATCGCCGTCAATACGTGGTCGGCGGATTCAATCGGATGACGGCATTTTACAAAACAAGGGCGAGGAACGCGAGAAGAAAAAGTGTGACTGTGTACGCGCTCCGTTTTTCACGGGAATAAAGCGAGCCCTGAGGCCGTTTCTCAATGTGCGCTCTTCTCTGCACTCGCGTTCTGCTCTGTACTCGCGCTCTTGACAACAACCGCTCAACTAGCAGTGGCGTTTCCGGTGGCAGCCTCAACAATCGGCCACTCACCTGTGGCTGCAGATGCCACTGTTCATGGCTGCAGCCACCGACCAGCCGTTGTGCGCATGGCACTGGCAGAAGTTTTAGCCTGATTTCAGGAAGTGAAGTGAAGTAGTGTAACCAGTGTCGCCGTCAAGGGGGGGGGCATACAATTAGTGAAGGGGCAGGACCCACATGAAGGTAAGAAGGGGAAAAAAAGTATTTAATAACTACGGTAAATAATAAAAACAGACTTAAATAAACAAAATCCAACTCTTTCGGTTTTTGGTGAGCCACCCCGAGATTTTCAGTGACCCCATCTGGCCCCCCTGTGAAAAATTTCTGGGGGTGCCACTGAGTGTAATCCTAGCGTTACTTGTATACTGGGCAATTTCTAAGCAGCTTATTGAGCTGTAAAGTATAGTGCGATAAATTCTATTTTTCAATAATTCCACAGCATTTTAACAGTCTTGCACTTATAAGTGTATCGTTAAGTACAATGTTGTTGTTTTTTTCATTTTCATTCATAGCACTTTGACTTTTATTTTATTAATATATTTACCAAGTGACATTAAAGTTGACATTTTAGGTACCCTTGCCTAAGACTGAATGTTTCGACCAATCTTTTGTTTAGGTGGGAGCACACACACACACACACACACACACAAATGATTATTAAGCATCAAAAAAGGACAGAATAAATTTTGCAGATCACAGGAAAAGATCACAATAGTGATTAAAGCTCAAAATGTTAAGTTGAGATTCATGAACAATGTGCAACAAGTAAAAAAAATCACAACTTTAAAATGTTAAAGAGCTCATAAATATTGAAATCATTTAGTCCTAAGCATTAATGTGCATGTGCGCAAACATCTGACTTATATTGTTCATTTGAGGTTAATCTTTCCATTGTTGGACATTCCAAACAACATTTTGCTTTTTTCTGTTATCCTAACTAATCCTTGGAACTGATCATTCAAAAAAACAACAACAAACAAATGGCATGAATAAGAATGTATAAACAGCACCAAGCAACATCTTTAACTGAGACATTGCTTACTGGTGCAGATACTGTGTCTCAACACCCGTGCTTTTGCACATAGGTGAATAAATGCAACTACATCAGAAGAAACAGTGTGGGTGAGAGGCGAGTTCTTCTGCACTGACTGTTAGACCACTTCCGATGTGTCATTGTGAATTTAGTTGTCAGGCTCAATCTAAGACCTTCTGATGTGATGCAGGCTCTGATCTGTGTTGTGAAGATAAGCAGTACTATAACCACGGATGACGTGTTTGTCTGTTCAGTATCGTTACTTCATCAGAAATGTGAGGCCCTCAACCATGATGCAAAAAGCCTTTATTTTTTTACTCATTTTCTGGAACTCATCCTCCTTTGTCTCAGGAAACAGTAAGTAACTGACTACATTGCTGATATTACCGTATATTTAAAAAACACTTTTAGGAATTTAGCATACTGTTGTCTGCCGGTACATAATTCATATTGTGTTGTCAGACACAGCATACACTAGCTTACTATAAGTGCTATAAAAAAATACTGATATTTTAGCAGGCACATACCAACTTGAGTTCTTGCTGGGGTGTGAAGCTGTGGTACCGTGTCAACATACGCGGAGCGACTCGGACTCAAACTCTTTCAAATGGTTTTACAAGAAGGATGAACACAGTCACAGAATCCAGATATTTTTTCAAGACAAGCAAGGACTACCACATCGTCATGACTTCCATCCCAAAAGGAGTGTTACGCACAACCGATCCTTGGTGATCTCTTCTTTTAAAGAGGAAGATCAAGGCCTGTACTGGTGTGAAAAGTGTTATCAAGACAGCTGCAACACCGAACAGTCCACAGTGATCAGAGTCAAGAAAGGTTTGAATTATTGTAATTGTCTTCTTCTTTTTTTTTACTCCCCAGAGAAAATCCAATATACCAACCTTCTGTGTTTATCCTGTTCCGTACATTTCTCAAATCATTTGCCAAATCCAACCCTCATGCTTAAAGCCTGGGGGTTGGATCAGCTTTTTTTTCTTTTTCTTTTTTACTTCAGAAATTCTGGAAGAAATTCAACAGACAGTGTATGTGACTGAAGGCAGCAGTTTTGAGTATGAATGTCTTGGTGAATTTACTAACTCAAAATGGAGTTTTGAAGCAAGTAACGCGACTGCTCGCAGGATCTCAGCAGTTAGAATGAAAACACAAAACCTTTGGACTTCCAACAAATCCATACACATTGCAAACGTCGAAGGAGCACACGTTGGGAGGTATACCTGCTGGACGAGTAGATGTGGTGGACAGAGACACAAGCTTCTTACTATCAACTTGTGTGTAATGACAGGTAAGAAAGTACCACAGACAAGCATTGTCTAATGATCATTAATAACTGGTTTGACTTATTAAAAAAATTGTCTCGTTACAGTACACCAGAGTGGCGATTCATCTGTCTCTTGTGATGTGATATGTGATCTGGAATTCAGTCGCATCAAATCTTACCTCAAATCCAATGAGGGGACAGGCACAACAACTATATCAGTGGGTGTAGATCCAAAGGGGTCTTTAAATTGCAGCCCAAAACAGATCCATGATGTGTACAGTAAAGTTAACGGCACTCACAAACCGTCAAATGCTTCAAACAAAACAACAGGTGGGTATGTATAGCCATCTCTCTCTGAATGGAGTTTGCAACCTCAAAGTCAAAGTCATATCAGTTCTTCTGTTTTTGGTCTTTCAGGTACAGAATCTAAATATCTGACGCCAGTTATTTTTGGAACATTAGCAGCCCTAGTGTGTTTTATTCTAATGGCTCTCTTGGTGTTCTACTTCAGAAAAAGATTGCGGGCAGGTTGGCAATGCAGCTTTTTGTCTTATGGAAACTTCCTGTTTATTTGGTTGTTTAGTGGTCTGCTGATTGCATAATGCAGCAAAGGCTTAAGTGTTTGCGAAGGTTAAGTGTCCCTGTTGATTCTGTTTCTCTTTCCATGTCTTCTAAGTTTTTCCTGATCATCCCTCTTGCTGTGGGATTGATGAGAGGGTAAGTGGTAGATGATGATGATGATGATGATGATAATGCTGATGATGTTTGGCAAGATTAATAAAGATTCTTATATCTTTCTGCAGTTGAAAGAGGAGAATTCAGTGGTTTATTCATCAGTCATCATCGGGAGAACTGCTAAGACATCAAACAACCACATTGATTGTGTATAAAGTGAAATAAATGTATAGAGAAAACTATCAGGGTCCATAAACGCCTCTGTTATAATGACAGTTTCTACACTTATAATCATATGATTAAATTCATTCTCCCCCAAAAAAATTTTTGTGTTTAATGGGTAAAATGAGTTGCTGACTTCACTGATCTGAAGGATAATTTTGACACACTGGGTTTTTTTTGAGTAGGAAGTTTCCTATGAAGTGATATAAACAATAGCCATGATAAAGTCTGACTACATTTTCTTAATAAACAATATAATAGTACTTCATTAGTCCCTCTACATTTTACCCCTCAGCCTTATCAAACGCTCTGAAATCAAGGGTATAATTGCTTTTTCATAATTTATGGCTCCAAAATCACCCCACACACCACTCCAGATGCAGATTTTACCTACAAAACAAATGGTCTGCATACTGCATATTGTTGTAAAACTATCGGCCTGTTTAAATCAGGTCCACCTTTGGTTGCAGCTTGCATGTTAATCGGTAATTTGCATCAGTTATTATAAATCGTCAATCTACATAATAGTTATGAGTAGAGTATAGAGTACGAAAACCACGTCTGCACTTTCAAGCAAGAGTTAGAATGCAGCACATTTACTGGTAATGGTAATTAAAAAGTGTTTACTTAATGATCTCAGTAGTTCTTCCTCTGCTTGTATGTCAATGCATCATTGATGGATATTGAATGATCTAAAATATGGTGGTATATTCATAATCAAGCGTAAAGAGAACTTTTACTTTTTTTGTTGCATTTATATGAGACCTACATGTTTTAGATTACCACTTAACGGCAGCTTTGTATGCAGGACTTCAACTTTTAAAAGGGGTATTTTGAAGAAGCATTTCTTCGCTGTAGGGCGCTTTTGAGTTTTCTTAAAGATTCTGGGCTAGATCATAAAATATACATAATATGTACTAATTTTTATTTTAATATTTTATTTTTTCTTATATATTTTTTGTTCGTTTGATTGTCGTTGTTTCATTATTATTATTATTATTATTGTTATTGTTATTGTTATTGTTATTGTTATTGTTATTGTTATTGTTATTGTTATTATTATTATTATTATTATTATTTTGCTCTAAGAATGTAACCCGAAGTTTATGAAAGCCTGGGGTTACACACTCAGGTACAGTAGGTGGCGGTATGCACCTTAAAACGTTGGTTTGGGATCCGCCATAAACCAGAGAAGAAGAAGCACTACTTCTTCACTTTTTCCATAACTGGCTACGCGGGAGAATAAGCGCCGCCCTATAGGAGGCTGTAGTGAGTCTTAGTGCTGGATACTAACACCCCGCAGCACAACAAACCATAGAGGAAGAGAAGGAAGCTCCTCATTCATCGAGCTGTCTCTGCCTTCACTCTTTCATTAATGCTTCCTCGAGCAGTTTGGTTGAATTAAATCAACGGTTATAAATACATATGCAACTGATTATATATCTGTCATCATGTTTAGGTAATTTAACGCCGAACTGCTTTGCACGGTCACTTGAGTTACGTCGTGGCTAACCGGTGAGGCTAACTTAGCTAGCTAGCGAGCTAGGTAGCGAGCTAGCTAGGCCGTGTGTCGATTGAGCCAACCGGCGAGGCTTACCGGATCCACGCTCTTTACCGGCGAGGCTCCTCCGAAGACGAGCGACATACTCTGCATTTCGTTCTTCGGGGTTTCACAGGTAATGGAACAAAACAAGTACTTTTTCGAGGTAGCTGCACGAGTGAGCTAGCTCCACAGGTACATGCTACCAATGAGAGCTATGTAACATTAGCCGATGAAAGATTAAAAATAACATACAAAAAAGACCCACATTTTCCAAGTTTTTATTACAATGGAGTCCAGTGAATAGCTTAAAAAAAGAAGAAGTTTAGGATCGTTCATTTTTTAGAAAACAATGAATGGCTTACCTTACACTTTGTCTGTGAATTACACATTGAACGTTAATGTAATCGATTTCTCCTGTAGTTAAATACTTAACAAAGGCCAAGTTACTGTAACAACATCCTGTGGTGACAGTAGTAATGCATCATATGAAGTGGAGCTGTTGGTTGTTTATTAGGTACACCTAAAAAATAAATACTAATGCAGTCTCTTCCCACAGTCCTGCTGTAAATCCTGTCTTCGTGATTTATACTGCCCAGATTGTATTGAAATAATGTTAGAGGAGGCAGATCAGCTTTTAATAATTTGAGGTGGCAGTTTGTCTACCCCTTTTATTTCAGTGAGGATCAGTGACTTAAAGGAACAGAAATGCCTATCTGTTTTAATTTAATTTTGTTCCCATTCAACAGTAGCACAAACTCCAGACTCTGAAATGATCATACATGCTGCATCGCCATTCCTCTAAAGCTATTTCAATACAAAATAGAATTGATTTATTGCAGGACTGTTTTATAAAAGTGCATTCGTTTTTAGCGAGGTGAGTAAATGGCTAACTCAGTGTATATTGCGTCATAATGCTGAAAAAAAGAGTCAGTTAACAAAGAAAGATAGTGCAGTTGGTCACAGTTCAAAGTACGGTAAGATGATGATCCAAGACTACAGACTATGTCTGGTCAAAGCGTCCTAGAAACGCAACACATTTGTGGGAAATTCTGGAACAGTGTTGAAAAATATTTGATTTCCACTTTGGTAAGAAGGCCACAGGTGTGTTGATCGAATCCAAACTTTAAATGAAATCGAATGAAATAGTAAAATTCTATGAGCTTTTGTCAAATCATCAGTTGTTTATATATTCAATCAAATGCAATTGTTGTAAAGCATAATATTTCCCTCCTTCAGATTCAAAAGTGCCTGAGAAAAGATGGAGGCTCCTCCTGTCACCGTGATGCCGGTCACCGGCGGCACGATCAATATGATGGAATACCTGCTGCAAGGTAAGATAAGTTAGAAAACAGTCGCAGCTGAGGACAGAAGATGAGATGTAACGTCTCAATAATGGACGATGAGCTGTTGTTATGCATGGCCTCCAGGGCTGAAGGAGACAAATATAATATCTGATAAGTGGCAGTGTTTATATGGCTTCATGAGATGCGATAACTAACGATGTCAAAAACGTTTGCATGTGTATGTTTGAAAGAGCTGTAGATGTACAGATATCTGTACAGATACATCTACCTGTATCACGACGATGCATAAACCAGGCAAACTGGCAATATGTGTTCCTTCTCCCAATGAGATAATTAAGTGGTTTACAGATGGGTAACAAATGAAACATATGTCCACAATGTTCAAAAGAGTCTACCCTCATTAGGACCAACCGCACTGGATAAAATAGTTAAAAACTCACTCAAAATTAAATACTTGTCATCATTACTTAATAATAAACTACAGTTTGATCATTAAGGTGAAGCAACACCGTAGATCCTTCATGACGGTAGTATTTTATTGCAGGGCTGTTGTTTACCACTAATATTACCAGCATGGCCATGGTCTCAACTCTGTCTTAATAAATTTCAGCTGTTGTCATGTGGGAGTTTTTGCTGTGTTTTTTGTCAAGATGTATATCGACAGTTATGAACACAACATAATATGCAGTCCAAGTCGTCTCTCTACGTCTTTTATTGAACTGTTTCTCTCGCCTTTAACCGTTCAGGCAGTGTGTTAGATCAGGCCCTGGAAAGCCTCTTACATCGCCTCCGAGGTCTGTGTGACAACATGGAACCGGAGACCTTCACCGACCATGAACTGGTTTATCTTCTGAAAGGCCAACAAGGCAACCCTTTCATCCTGCGTGCCCGACGCTCCCTCTCCCACCCCAAATCTCCATGGCACCTGCGCTACCTGGGCCAACCTGAAGTGGGAGACAAGAGCCGCCATGCCTTAGTGCGCAACTGTGTCGACGTAGCTGCCTCTCACAGCCTGCCAGAGTTTCTTAATGAGATGGGCTTCCGCATGGACCACGAGTTTGTGGCGAATGGACACATATTCCGAAAAGGCGCCATGAAAGTCGTGGTGAGCAAGCTCTCACGCATCCTGGTACCGGGGAACACGGAGAATACCGAGCGTCTGTCACTTTCATACTTGGTGGAGCTGAGCGTGTCGGCTCCCGCCGGACAGGACACTGTCTCAGAGGACATGCGCAGCTTTGCTGAGCAACTCAAACCTCTGGTTCACTTGGAGAAGATCGACCCGAGCAAACAGAGACATTAACTCGGATAATTAACGAGGTTGACTCGTACTTCTGCTGTGGACTACTTCTCTTGTTTTTGTACATCAATTTTCACTTGTGACCTTAAAATGAAATACAGTGCATCTTTGACTGAACAGTAAAAATCTGGTCAATGTGTTATGTGAGCTGGAAAATGTCTACTATCACTACAGAATATAACTGCTTGCTTTCCATGGAATGGTTAGAGAATATGGTTGTAGAAATCATGACAGTTATCTTATCGGTCTGTCAGAAAGTGAAACCACGCTACGTTCAAGATAAACCCAGTTTATTAAGGCGTTTACATTTGTTGTATATATTAATTGAGCTGTTCTTGGACTAGTTTTGCGTTGAACAGTTGGGAAATAATAGAGGAAGGTAGATGAAATTAGGAAGCAGAAACAGTGAAACAATAACTTAAACAGATTAATAGTAGAAATTTGTCATATTATAATGGAACAAAGTGTTATCAATAAGGCTCCTGGGATGTATGTTTCTCTAAAGCTTTAATTGTAAAGTTCTTGATTTAAAAAAAAAAAAAAATTGTTTTTTACGCCTCCAAGATAGACGGGTGTCGCAGAGGTGTTACCTTTAATAACCCTTAAAAAAAACATAAGGTGAGACAATAGTGATAACTTTTTTTCCAGAGGAACACGTTTATCCGATGATTGTTGATCCTTTCAACACCGTGAATCATCAACTCACGAACACGTTCATTTCATCCCACTAGGGGTCTCTCTCGCTCTTCGTTGCGACCGCCTCAACAGACGCGGGCTGAGGAGCTACCTCAGATCATCCACTGCAGCTGCGGTTGCCATGGAAATAATTAGTTGTGAGATCTGCACATCTTTTTCCCCCCACTCTAATTAGCTTTCTCAATTGCTTAATGATACATAGACCTGTGAAAGCCTTTTCTTTCTTCCCCTCAACAAAAGCATTGATTTTCCCTCCCTTCCCCACTCATTTCTGCTGTTAACCCATTAGTGGCTCGGCCACGGGAACCTGAGCTGGTACTGTTGCGTGTGAAAGCACCACAGCTGCCTCAGGTCATATATGTATACAAGTGTGACGGCATTGCAGCCAACGTGCCGCGCAGACTGAAGTAACTAATGCACATCCTGTCAGCTACGATAATAATGCGGGCAGTCTTGACATGAGTGCTCCTAATAATGCTGCAACAGGAAGATGCATTTTACAGGGGGTTGCGATGTAAAGTGGCCGCGTGCGTGTCTGAGGGGAGAGCTTGGGGGCAGATGGCTGTCTCTGCACGTTGACCTACCTGCATATCAAGTCTGATGAGGACAAGCTCGCTGAGGTGGAAATGTGAGATGACATTGCTTCCACTTGTGTTTTTGTGTGCACCTGGAAAACCAGCTCCCGAACATGTTAATGTACAGGTTTTTTTTTTGATGCACAAATTGAACCTAACTTTATAGCTCCCTACTCAGTACATGAAGTTGCCTGTCAATAAGAGCAGATAATCTGATGGAGACAGTTTCATGTTCCAATGAGCAGACGCAGACTGCTGGCCCTCAGGACTAAAGCATGATGTTTCAGCTCTGAGTGAATTATGTATTAAAGAGGCAGATGCCTCCTTGCCCAAGGCTTTATATGTCCGGCATGGATACACTACACTCTGCTGGCTTTCTTCCACTTAAACTTGTGTTTAGCACAGTGCTCTTTGGTGATGAGCTGGACTCCCACTGCACCTCCACTCCGCATTGCCTGGAGAACAGAGGCATAGCTGGGCTAATCAGTGTCTTGGCATCGGGCCTGCACGCCTATTGTGGATGTAGCCAACCACTGACTTGCACAAGTGAGGGATTTAGCTTGTTGCCAGAGGCGATACGATAAGCTGCATGGTTTACTGGATGGAACTGAGACCAGAGTGACACCCTCTCCCAGCACATGTATGCAAAAAATATCCTGATATGTCACAGGGGGGGTGAGGAAACACGAGTGATCATCAAACCTAATTAACTTTCTTTGTGGGAATGTAATCGCTTGTGGGAAGCGATCAACCTTTTTATTTTTCCAATTCACTTATTGATCATTTAGTCCCCCGGGCCAAAGTTGATAACATCAAATTGCTTGTTCTTTTCTCACCCACTGTCCGTCACTTGTATGTGTTCAGTTTGAATTCATATAAATCAACACGCTTTCACATCAGCTCACATTTGAGAGGCTAGACCCAGCAAACATTTAGCCTTTAAATGATTTATTTTTAATTGATAATTGACCTGAATGATCGATCATATTGTAGACACACGTGGGAAATGGTGATTCCTCCAGTTCATCTTAGCTGTACGGTGTCCGCCCCATACCTTGTTTTGTGTAGTGCACAATTTCGTTGCAACAACATCTCGGCACGACAGCCTTTAAACCAACTTTGACATCATCAGTTTATTATAACACAGTTGCGCTCGCTGCACTTTTGGGTACGAGAAGAGCACACATGGATTTTCCTCTCTGGGCCATTTGGTTGCTCTGGGTCTTTAGCTGTTCAATATAATTAATTGACCATGGCAGACAAGTGTTATTTAATCATATTTCGGTAGACCTCTAAAATGGGGATAGAAGCCATTACCTGCACATGCCTTTACTTTCCACTGCACGACGCAGTCTTAATCACAACTCTTGGCACCAGTTGTCTTCCACTTCTGAACATATTATACATGGTTTGCGACGCAGATGCCACCGAAAGAGCTTGGGGCAGGAATTCTTTAAGTTGGTCTGCTTTGGGCTAATGCCACGGGGTGGTAAAACTCCTGCTTCACCTTCTACGAAACGCTCCCGATACTTGGATTTGAGCCCTCTCCTTCCTGTGTCATTGGGAGCCCATATGCTTGCGAGAGAGCGTGGGTTGTTTGCCGAGAGGGGTGGAGAGGCAGGGGAGGTGTTTTCCCAGACAGGCATCGATCTCCCGAGGGTGTTCTTGCGGCTCCATCGGCTTCCTCCTTTTCCTTATCCCACAGGGCAGAATGGGGTGCAGGGATGAATTGCACAACATCATGAGTTTGCAAGCGATGTCTGAAGTGGCAGGGCCAAGGAAATGAAGATGGGCCTGGCAGGAATTGGCAGTGTCCCCTATGTGAATGAAAATTCAGAGAATGTTTTTCGGGTGCAAATTGACAGGCACAAAGCTCTGTCTTGTTGTTGATGTGGTGCTCTGCCTTGCTTGTGGCTGGCTAAGATGATTACTGCTGTACATAATATTCTGTTCCAGGATCAGCCAGAACCTGAAGCCAGCCACGCTGCCTCTGGAATGTCTGGTATGTGGACAGTATAGCACTAAGCCTGAAAGGACCCGGGCACATACAGAGTTTTTTAACTAGTCCTGCCCGGCCTTTCTCTCCTCTCCTCTCGTCTCTCTGGAGAATCAGTCCTGCTGCGAGCTCTCCGGGTCTGGTCATTTGTCTTCTTGATGTTCCCAATTACTTCTCTTTCACTATGTGTGTAATCAAGACACATTATGTAATCTAAAGTGTCACAAAAATGATGGCTCTTTGGAGTTTTATTTTGTGGACAAGCATCGCAAATAGAACCTCGTGTTCGAGCGGGAGGATATGAAAGGCTCCTCTGTCTCCCCCGTTGGCTTGATTTTTGCTCTTGCCACATAATTTGAAAATACAGTAATTACCCTTCACTCAAATTTATAGGCGCAATAGGGTTTGTAGACATTTTTACATATGCAAACTATTAGCAACATGGCATTTTCAACCACGTGGTCCCCGCCGATGTTCAGCATTAAGTCATTCCATGACACACGATGACACATCCGTCCCACATTTAAAAGGGTGCTATTTTTTGACACAAATTTCTCAACATCAGTCATGTCTGAGTGCACAGGGTGGCCATGTTGTGCAACGCTTAAGTACAGCCTCAGTCCACGCACGCTTTCTGCAAGAAATGGGTGCGGTTCTCCGACAGTTACAGCCACCTTGCACAGGAGCCGGAGAGCTATCGGCGAAAGACGTAAGGTTTTTTTCTAAGCAAGTTTCTGAATTCAACGTCGCACACCCACCCGTTGAGGGACAACTTATTATTCAGCTGTTGAATATTTTTACGACTGCGGTGCCTTCATAGCAACATGCCCCCACAGGTCATACTGATTACCCATGGGCTATTATAATGCTTGTATGGAATGGGTGCCTTAACTCCCAGATATTGTAGCTGCACAAGAGAGTGAAAATGAAGGACTGTCTATAAAATTCCATGAATAAATAACTATATCCTTCCCACAGCAGCCATCAACATAACAGGTGTAAATGTGCATGAGATTTGTGATGCAGGCTGTTGCTGTAGAGCTCAGCAGATGTTTATTTTTTATTTTTCTGGATGGACAAAGATTAAAAGGTGAGGTTCAGTGTGAAGCCACCAACCCAGATCTAGAAGTCTAATGGAGCGTTTGTCGTGGGAAATAAACAGCCAACAGGAGTCAAGCACCTGTGACCGTGTGCGCCCACTCTACCGCCACAGTTTAGGAGGGTGTTGGTGGTCGGATGGAGGGGGCGGAATCCCTTCTCGGTCAGTTTAGCGGGATTACGCGCACGGCTCTGACCGGGGATGTGTCCCTGTGCCAGAGTTGATAACGTGCACGTGTTTTATGTCACCTCACTTTGGCTGGAGTGTCGGGCAGAGATGATTTCTCTTTTCTTTTTTCCATTCTGGCCCCTGAAAAAGCCCCAGTTGAGCTCACTCTTCCCGCGGATTAAAAATAAAATAATCTAGGGGTTTACCTAATCTCGCGTAATCTGCACCAAAGCGGTCTAATCGCCCCGGAGAATCACACTCGCCGAGGTGTAGCCCCGGGCATAATCAGCAGAAGGTGAAACCTCCTGCACGCCGCACGAGTTGTCCCCGGACGGCGTCGGGACGCCGCACACACGGTGCACCGCGCGGGACAATTTGTTACATACGCGCATAAAGGCGAATCACCTAGACGCTGCATTTTTTTTTTTTTTTTTTAATTCAGACGAAAAGCCCGCGGCGAGATTGTTCAGGAATGTTTCCCCACGCGGACCTCCGCGTTGCCTTTTGTGTTTCCGCAATCGCGACTGGACGTCGGCGCTGGCGCACAGACCGCCGCGCGACGCTCCGCCGGGAAGGTCAATATTAGTTTCGACCAAGAACCGTGCTTCCTCCGTTCACGACAGAGGTGACGGAGAGAGAGAGAGGGAGGGAGAGAGAGAGAGAGAGCGAAGGAGAGAGCGAAGGAGAGAGAGAGAGAGAGAGAGAGTTCGGGATTTCGCTGTAATCACGTTCGGAGACTATTGATTTCGCGAGCGCGCTCCAATTGGCAGCATCTCCACTACAGCGCCGGCGCGTCATCCTCAGTTCACATCGACGGAGCGAGTTGTAAGCAAATGAGAACATGTGTGGGATCTGAGAGAGTGGGAACGGTTGAAGGGGGGAACGAGGGGAGCGAGAAGAGGTGTGATTAAAAAAAAAGAAAGAAAGAAGCCATTCTCTTTTTTGGCGTGTGTCACCCTGACAAGTGGATACGACATTTGATTGATGGGCTATTTTTCTTCTTCTTCTCTTTTCTCCCTTTATATATATATATATATATATATATATATATATATATATATATATATATATATATATATTTTTTTTTTCCAGACTGGGAATTTATCGATTCGTCACATGCGCGCGCCTCTTCATCATAATTGCAGACAGTTGGCTGCTGTTCAGGCCGAGTGGACTTGAATGTGCCGCTGCCAGGCGTAATCCGCGCAGACTGGAAGATTTAATAATTCACGGTAATAACGCATTATCGCCTCGGTGGTTGCTCTCTGCACAGCCCCGGTGATTTTTTTTTTTCTTTCTCTCATTTCTCCCCGTTGTCTTCTGGAGGATTTATCGACGGCCGCTTTTGTCAAATCTGCCTCTTATATGAAATATCATCTGTTGCTGCAACTGAATTCGGAAAAAGCGCCCATGACCGGCTCTGACACGCGCCTCGGACTGAGCTGATGTGGACTGTGGAATAAGAGGCATTTCAATCACCATTTCATATTTGATTCCAGGTAAAATGGACGAAAAATTGTTATTACTTTTATTACTTCTCTTATCTCTCCACGCGAAGCTGTGATTCCCCCCTCCAGTGTCCACCATGATCCTCCTACTCTGTTGAATTGCCTTCTGATCGATTCGGAGCGAATAAGCCGAATAGCCGTATTACAAGGCGAATCTCGACGCGAAGTTATATTAAGGACACCGGGATCGCGGGGGTCGCTCCCTCCCGTGCTTGTCATCTGATTGTGTTCCATTTCAACTGAAGGGTAAATGTTGATGATGGAGGACGACGAATTGGACGCTCATCAGGTTGATTCGGATTTCGAGCCGCAGAGCCGGCCTCGCTCGTGCACCTGGCCGCTGCCTTGTCCGGAGGACTTCCCCGGCGGACACGAGGTCAGCGGGGCTCTTGCGTTGGCCAACATCAAGGTGGAACCGGAGGACGTCCCGGCTTGCAGAGCGGGGCTCGTGGGCGGAACGCCGGCGGAGCTGAAGCATCCAGCCGGCGCCCCGGCACCCGCGGGCGCGACGCACCCATGCCTGGCCGGCGCCGCGCTCGATGGGACCGGACCGCTGCGCAAAGCCAAGTCGTCGCGGCGGAACGCGTGGGGGAACCAGTCCTACGCGGATCTCATTACCCGCGCCATCGAGAGCACCGCAGAGAAGAGACTCACGCTGTCACAGATCTACGACTGGATGGTCCGTTACGTGCCCTATTTCAAGGATAAGGGCGACAGCAATAGCTCAGCTGGGTGGAAGGTAAGGGACACAAACACCGCGGCCCAGCGCGCTGGAGCTTGGACACGTTGATCAAAAGTGTCTAGTGATGGCAGCTTGTGACACGACATTATTCTTAGTCTCTAGGTCTTCTTCTGTGATTATTTCACCTCCCGCGCCATACACATGCTGCCGTGGGATTCCGAGTCGGTTACGCATGGATGGTCACATGCCTCGTCTTGTCTTAGTCCATTACTGCCGTCAGTCATTCTAATTGATCATATATGGCACAATGTAATAGACTGGAGTGGAGTCTGTTGCTGTGTGTGTGTGTTTGTGTGTGTGTGTGTGTGTGTGTGTAACAAGGCTTTGCTCATCTCGGCTTCAGTAGTAGTGCATGAAATCCCCTCACCAGGAGCAGGAGCACAAGGTGACTAATGATTTCCCTTCATCTCTGCGAAATAAATGTGGCACATGAATAGAACAAACTATCTCAGGCGCAGTCATGCTGATACACACAGCAAACGCGTTCCTCAACTTGCCAAAAATAAAACACGGATGAATCAACAGAGGGACACTTGTAGGAGATCACAGGTCAGCCGTCCACAATGTAAATATTCAGAGCAGCTGACCACAGTCCACCACCGCTGCCCATCTGGCTGAGAGCCCTGGAGTAACCTCCTGGACATCAGCCCACATTTTCAGCCTCGGCTCCTACAGAAGCTATTCGTTATGGCCGTCTGAGGACAGGGAGAAGGGCTAGGGAGGTCAGCCGGGCAGCAGAGCTTGTCCTGATCGTGCACCTCCGATGAGCTGAGACTTTGAGACTCAATGAGAAGTTTGCGTTTCTGGAAATGCTGTTATTTCCATGGCAATGTATGGAAAGAGGCTGTACAATATGAGAGCTCTTCGTGGATGCATTGTCAGTCATCACAATCTATAGACTGTTCATAATATCATATTTGATAAACCACAGAACAGGATTCAGTCGGCCACACTTTTTTCCAGCATGAACCCGTTATTGAGTGGACCGTTAAAGCTTTTTGCAAAATTTTGTCATTAAATATTTACATGAAGAATTATGGAGTTGGCATACTCATCCTACTTATCCACAATCATCTAGGTGTGTCATTCATGTCATCGGATGCGATCAAAGTAGAAAAGCAATGGGAAATGTGTAACGGCATGCGTCTTTGTCACTTTAGAGGAATCCGTCTTTTGTCAAAACTTGTCGTGTTGCACAACGTAAACTCTGTCACCTCCTAGAGTCTCCTCTGTTGGCCTCAGACTTGATCACAAGCACCTGACTGACACCTAAAGCCTGTCCCATTAAAATGAACTTTGCCGAGGTGTGTCTCCAGGTAGACTTTGTCTCATTAGCCCGGCACCTCCACCACAGAGTCTTCCACCGCAGGGCCTCTTTATCTTTAGCGCCCAAAGTCCCAGTCTGCTATTTGCGAAACTGCAAATTAGGGGGTTTGACAGTGGCAATCTGAGGTCCGGGGCTATTTCAGGCCACAGGCGAGACATGGGGCCCATTCCAGGTAATGATGGGGGATTAGGTAAGTCGTTTAAAGCAGGCAGCCATAATGTCAGTAACGGGGCTGACCTGGTTTTGGTCCGAGACAGAGTGGTAATGTAAACATACACTTAAGACGTCACATGTGCGGCTTACTTAGAGGAACGACACAAACAGCTGACGGAAACACAACAGCATGTATGCATACATGCGTATACACTAAAACTTTGATTTCTGATACAACTAAATGTTTTCAATTTTAAAGTAAACTTGACTCCTCAAATAAGAATCTGTTTCAAATTTAAAGAAAAACATAATGAATATCCGTAAAATATTTGTTGTGATAGGAGTGAGACAGAAGGTCTATAAATCTTAATTTTTGCATGCTATGGCACATTTTTTTGCACTAAGTGAGCAAAAATGTCAATTCCAATTATTTAATTTAGGTAGTTATGAAATCATAAGTCTGTCGACTGAATTATCAGAATGATCTGTTTTATGAGAGACGATCGTAAGATCACTAGTTGAGTCAGTTTAACAAGGTCAATGTGTGGTCACATGTCCAGATTGTCAATCCTGAACCTTAGGTTCAGAGTCCTGCAACCCCCCCCCCCCCCCCCCCCCCACAACCCCATCCCCAACATGCCATACATGTAATTCTACAGTCATATCAGGCAATTAGACTTGACGGCAGTATTTGCGAGTTGGAAAACATCACCTGTATCACCCACCATACTTTACATCTCAGTCCACGTGCACGAGCAAAGCATCCGATGGGAAACTGCCCGATTTATTCTGCCATGGCATGGGGTAGGTGACGAAAGATAAAAGAATTGTTGGTGAGCTGCTGATGAAATTAAATTAAATTAATCGGTGCAGCTTGGCAGTTTGCGTGGGCGGCTTTCTGGGCAGGGGTTTGGGCAGGAGGTGGGGTGACCAGCTAAGAGCGAAGGAGCCCTCCCGAGACAGTTTATTGAACCTGGACCATACGTGGCGGTTGTTGGAAAATAATCTTCACAAGCAGACTGCGTCGTAACTCATGCTGCTGATGCGGGCTTGACGATGGCTACTGGACAGCCCGAGACGGTACCATTAAGCTCCTATAAATACCTAATGGCTTCTGGGTTCTAGGAAGGCTACGGTATTCTGAGGTCACGGCTTCCTAATCAGCTCCTTACCAAAGGAAGGTTATGTAGTCTTGTGTACTTGTGAACCCTTTTGCACTTTCCAGCGGGGTTCTCGCCAAAAGAGCCGTGTAGATTAGTGCAACCTAAATTGGCGTGTGTGTGTGTGTGTGTGTGTGTGTGTGTGTGTGTGTGTGTGTGTGTGTGTGTGTGTGTGTGTGTGTGTGTGTGTGTGTGTGTGTGTGTGTGTGTGTGTGTGTGTGTGTGTGTGTGTGTGTGTGTGTGTGTACTTTTGCGTGGGAGACGCACACGTCAATTGCAACAAAGCGTCAGGTTTGGTTGCGTTGCATGTGCCTTTTGTGGGGGCTACTGCAGGGGGAGGGGCTGTCTGCTTCCATAGGCATGTGTGTTTGGCCCCGCCGATTGGTCTGACAGCATGTCACTGCAGATAATGGTGTGTATTCTCGTTCTTGACTTCATAATGCCTCTAATGGTGGGGTTTAAAAGGAACTCGGTGTCGGGATTGCCCTGCAGGCGCCTAGAAGTTCATAAACTTCAAGGGGGTTAGATGAAGCCATTGTTATGCTTTTTTGGAGAGGGGGAGGGTATTGGATTATTCTATACATGTCAGATTTTGGTCATAGTATATTTGAAGCGGATGCATTTGCGACTACGGCGCAATTCTGTTGAATTTGATGTACAACATATAGTTTTCCCCGTGTGTGTGTGTGTGTGTGTGTGTGTGTGTGTGTGTGTGTGTGTGTGTGTGTGTGTGTGTGTGTGTGTGTGTGTGTGTGTGTGTGTGTGTGTGTGTGTGTGTGTGTGTGTGTGTATGTTCTGCAGTGCAGGGCTTTTTCTGGCGCTTGGGACTGTCAGATGCCGGGGCATCGCACAGCAGGCCGCCAAGGGTGCCAGGCAATCACTCAGACAGTTTAATCCAAAGCGACTAGACTGTTATTTATAAAGTGTCTTTAGGTAGTGGTCTGCGCAGGGCCAGCAGGGCAAGGGGTCATGGGGCTTTGAGTTATTGGCAGAAATTTGACAAACCACAAAGATGCAGCTTAAAAAGAGAGAGAGAGAGAGAGCACATGAGAGAGAGAGCACATGATGCATACAGTATTTGTAACGGGGCTGGATCACATCTCTTTGTCGAATTGATTTATAAGTAAAGAGACGGAGTCTAATAATCCTGTCATGATGGGCTCCGGCAGCCGCAGTGGAGATGCACTTGGCAAATATGAGGGATATGAATTTCAAATGTGCAGCGACGAGTGTATTTGTCAGATGCTTAGCGCCAAGTGAAGAGACCTGAAACTTCCCGAGTGTGTCTGTTGTGTGTGCGTGTGCATTGGAAGGCATGCTTGTGTCACCTGATGGTGGTTGGTGAGTCTGCATGGACTGGAAACCGTCCTAGACTTCGGCTGATTCATATTTTATCCTTCGTCTTGGCTCAGGGGAGCAGAGCAATTTGAGAGTGCTACTGATACATGCACACACACGCGCGCGCAAAATGAGAGCATATGATGCATGCTGGACAGATTTATGGTGTAGGATTATGAACACCTTACATCTCCCCGTGGCTCCTGCAGCCGGAGCCAGGTTGGGTTCAGGCAGTATATTCAGGTTGAGCTGGGTCTCTGATGCCAAGCAGCCCGTTCTCACCGCCTTTCCGCCTGCAGCCTTCAGGCAGCCGCGACAGTTCATTTCTCACTGGAAATGATTAATGTACATGCAAATTACCAAAGCATGGGCACGCATTCAAATATGGGGAGACGGCAATCAGGAGACGGTAAAATGAAAAACAATGTAATTTTGCCTTTGATATTACTTCACTCTCTCTTATCATCCCATCGAGCAGACACCCGCGTTATCGCCTCTCATCTCTCCACCCATGTTTTTGTATCCATCAGACATTCTATACATTCCTTCTGTCCAAGTGTTTTTTTCTCTTTGCACAAGAGCCAATTGAGGTGAGGAGTGTTTCTCAGGGGAGCTATGGCGTCAGGTCTTTTGAGCTTAGCAGTCTCCTGCTGGTGATCTAGACTGTCTTAAGCAGTGTGTGCCTCCTCTTATCTAAGAGAAATCTCACATCTCACATTATCTCAGAGATGATAGGATAACAATGCTGGGTCCCCCCCCCCCCCCCCGCCTCTCAGCTTCTGGGTCTTTTGGAGCAGAATACAAGGGGATGAGACCGTCAAGTTCCCAATTCGACAGGGTTGAACTAATTTGGATGAGCTGAACTTGAGCTGTTGAAGCATTTCTTACCAAGCCTATCAGCCATAGTTCTGCCCCCCACCTCCCATTTCTTCCTTTTGTTTTAATCAGCCATTTGGTGACATGTCTCAGAATATTAAACACTCTTCTGAGTTCATTTTCTCCCAAACTGAAGAAGCATATAGAATGTGTCATTCGTATCCCATTGCACTATTTAGGGTGATGGTTTCCACTATTCCCTCGTACTCAGGCACACACATTCGCACGAAACACACAACACACTTGTGCCTCCTCAAAACCACTCATGGAGGAACACTCTGTTCTTGGGTGGGGTGAACAATTTTTTGAGAGCGGAGGGGGCCGACAGAGCGGAAGCGACTTTCTGCGGTGCCGTTTTTTGCCGTCTGATTTGTTTTGAAACGTGTCTGACTCGTTTGCGATTGGCTCACACGGAAGGCGTGGCTCTGTTTGGTGAGCGCCCGCGGAGTTTTTGGCAAAACCATTCACAGCTGCAGGGACATATTGTGGTGCGTGTGTGTGTGTTTCTCTCTCCGAGACTGTGTTAGTTCGATGCCATGGAAATTTGATGGGAGGCGGAGACGGCGCCGAACGATTTGTGAAAGTTGGGTGGAAGGAACGGAGAAAGTCTTCTTCTGTTGGGTGTCTATATGTCATTGTATTGCTGCTTGTGAGGTCTGTGCATACACCCACCGTACCCACATTTCACTGAAGTGGGGGGTAAAATACACTATGTTCCAGCTCCGTTACCCTCCGGCACATTATGTTGACTGTGACTTGCTGTGCTGATAAAACGCCCCAGTTTAGGGGTTTTGCTGAACAAAAATAGAGACCGGCCTCACAGATCTTTTGTCAGCTGAGTTAATAGTAATATCATTCCCACAAAAACAAATCTTAGAATAAAGCATTTTTCAACCACGACCATAAAATACTTTCCAAAATAACTAATACGCAATAAATGACTCATGATCTAATAACTGGCTCACATCACAGAAATCAAATACCGCAGTCTTCTGTTTCCCAATATAATGCGGTTAAGAAAATAACCAATGTCCTTACACATGCTCGGTGGCTGAGAGGACAGGATTCACACAACAGAGGCTTCTTCCAGCACGAGAGATGTTTTTTTCCCCCGTTTTTTTCCTTCAAATTCAGTCAAGTGCCATGTGGAAGTGGATTATTCTAATACCGAGTAAAGTCTGTCAGTTTCAATCTGACGCCAGCGACTGAAGTTATTCTGTCCCAGAGAAGAAGTGTTTGCACCGCGCTCGTTGTAAATGGCTTTAGATAGTCACTTCAGCATGTGAATGGAATGCGTCGGCCCTCGTGGTGCTGGAAATTTCAGGCCTCCGTGTGCAGTGGCATGCTTGTTGCTCATCTTTGTCAGTGTGCATAATGTGTGATTATGTGCATCTTTCTGAGTGTATTTCTCTCCCGGTTTCCCCGCGCGCGCGCACGTGCGTGTGTGTCTGTGTGTTGGGGGGGGTTGATGGGCTCAGTGGGAGCCCGGGTCCCGGGGGAACAGCTCTCGTTAATAATTCAGACGAGGCTCATTATCAAGGCAGCGCAGATTTCTCCCTGATTCCACCTTAATTGCAGGCAGGCTGCTCCACTCAGGCAGGCGGTAGTCACGCTGGGTCAACTCTTTCTGTCTTTTTTCTCTACCACTACAGGGCCCGCTCTGCTCCACTCTGTTCTGCTCCGTCTCCTGTAAACCCCCACACCCCCCTCCCCTTATCACAGCCTCGGGCCAACGTACTTCGTATCAGTGTAGCCATACAATGAACATACTATTTTCATTTGTACTTAAAGATGTGCCTCATATATTTGTGATTAGATACAGACCATGCACTGTTTGGAGCGTCGGCGTAGAATGTTTTTGTTTTGTTTTGTCGGCCGACATGGACCTGAGCTGCAGGTTGATGCGGCGGAGCTTAACACCAGCCTATATAATCATACTAGCTGATCGGCAGAAAATTAATCATCAACCCTTTTTGATAATTAATTCATAATTTCAGCCATTTGCCAGGGGGGGGGGGGGGGGGGAGCCTCCAGCATCTCAACAGTGAGGTTATGTTGCCATTCTATGTTTTATGTCTTTACAGATTGAACAAAACTTTATCTCTTGGTCAGACAAAGCAAATTTATTCACGATGTCACTGTGGGCGTCATTAGAGATTCATAGATTTATGACAAAATCCAATTGATAAGGAAAATAATCATTAGCCGCAGCCCTTGTAGGCTGTATGATTAACGGTTCATTGTGGTTGAAGTATTATTTGTACATCTAGAACACAACCCATATAATGCTTTATGATGCACACAACACAGAGCCTAATGTGTTTTCCTTTTGTTATGTGCTTTGTGAAATATCATAATGGCTAGTTTATCCTTGAAATAGCCCATAGCATGTTATCATACTAATGACACCATTGAATGTGTGTTGCCATGATTGATATCGGGCTACAATAATACTCCTCTTCTTGCCCATCTATAGGCTTATGTAATGTATCTTGTCCTCATAATTTACACTGACTGATGGGTTTCCATTCATTCCATTCAGTGAAGCCCCGCTGAGAGAGCGACATAATGGGCCTGATCTTGTCATACATGTATATGAATATTTCAAATCAAGCCATTGTAACTAGATGGGGAGCTTTGTATAAACAACATAGATGCTTCTTCCCCTTTGCTCTCGCCGTAAGATGAAGTGCGCTACGAGCAGTATTTCTCTCCGGGGCCACAGAACTGGCTTCCCACAAATCACCGTGTCCGTATTTCCTAATACAATTTTTCTCTTCGTCGGATATCTCTTCCTGCATGTATGCAAGCGATTGATGGCCATGTGCCACGCATATTGCCATGTCTGTCCCTGAGAAGGAGATGATGTACGCCAAGCTAAACAGTGTATTTCACAACGCTCCATCTCCGGACCTTCCTTCCTGGCAGCCACGTGCCAGATTTCCAGCTCCTCTCTACCTGTCCATCAAGCCCCCTGTCATGAGTCAAAGGACTGTGGGAGGGGCAAGAGGAGCGTACAGGCACTGTAGATCAGTTTACCTGGGCTTGGCGGTCCCGACGAGTGATGGAGGGAGCCGCCTCACAAAGGGAAATGTAGTTAACGTTGACTAATCGAAGCAGGTGGACAGTAGAAAGAAAAAGAAATAAGAGGAAGGCAGCAGAGAGGAGGAGCGGCAGGAGTTATGTTCAAGAAAGATGCGTGTTATGCTAATGGTTGGTGGATATGCTGTGGCTGAACCACGCGCCCGTGGCTGATGGATGGAACCGCAGAGGTCACAACGGGTAATGACTGATCAGGAACCGGAGTCGTGCCCCGCTGAGGTGTAATGCCGGCTTACCTGAGCCGAAAAGGGGGAACTGACCTTGGGAAGAAGTCACTTCAATTCACACAATTTTCACACAATTTTTGCGGTTGTTGCCTGGGCCCGTACATTTGTATGTGTAAAACGAGCAATGTGTGAGCAAATCTGTGTGGGAGCCAGCATATGTGTGGGGAGGGAGCGGGATTGAGGCGAGGTTGTTGGGTGTTATGAGGTGACTGTGAGACCAGCTGGGGTTGGTCTGACAGCATGTCACTGCAGATAATGGTGTGTATTCTCGTTCTTGACTTCATAATGCCTCTAATGGTGGGGTTTAAAAGGAACTCGGTGTCGGGATTGCCCTGCAGGCGCCTAGAAGTTCATAAACTTCAAGGGGGTTAGATGAAGCCATTGTTATGCTTTTTTGGAGAGGGGGAGGGTATTGGATTATTCTATACATGTCAGATTTTGGTCATAGTATATTTGAAGCGGATGCATTTGCGACTACGGCGCAATTCTGTTGAATTTGATGTACAACATATAGTTTTCCCCGTGTGTGTGTGTGTGTGTGTGTGTGTGTGTGTGTGTGTGTGTGTGTGTGTGTGTGTGTGTGTGTGTGTGTGTGTGTGTGTGTGTGTGTGTGTGTGTGTGTGTGTGTGTGTGTGTGTGTGTGTGTGTGTGTGTGTGTGTGTGTGTGTGTGTGTGTGGGTGGGTGGGTGGGTGGGTGGGTGGGTGGGTGGGTGTGTGTGTGTGTGTTAATGGGAGGTGTGGTGTGGGGGGTGGGGGGTGGAATCCTTCCCTCCCCAATTGGATTTGTATGTCACTTGCAAGAATCTAGGTCAGGACATCGGGCCCAGTGTTTAGTATGCTGACCGTGTGAGGTCTGAACTCCTAGTCTGCTCATAGCCCTGAATGAACCCAGCACGTCTGCCTCGCTCTGTCTCTGACTGCCTCCTCTCCCTTTCTCTTTTTTTCTCTCTTTTTTCAATCCCCTCTCCTCCGTCTCTGCCTTTTTTCTTTCCGTACCCCAGGCCTCGGCCCCCTCCACCCTGCTTTCTCGCGCTCTCTTTTTCACTGTCAGTCACTCACGGCCTTCCCTTCTCTCCTCACTTGTTCTATTTCACACTCTCAGTCCTCCCCACAAAGTAGCCTTTTTATCACTCATTTCCCTCTTCCCTCGCTCATTTTCCTCTGCTTCTTTCATGTGCTTTTGAAATCCCCTTTTCATCTTTAGCTCTCTCTCGCTTGCACTGCTCTCTCACACACACACACGCGCACAAATATACACACACACGCGCACACAGGCTCATTCAGTCATTCTTTTATTATCCCAAAACTAAAGTGATAAATGGCTCTCTTTCTTCTCCGTAAATGTCACTCGGGGAATTGTCTCTGCTCATTGATTGACTGGAGTGGAAGGATGGCCACACGTGCACATGTGCCAGTCGTGCACTCAGGCAAAAAAAAAGGGAAGAAGAGAGAGAGAGAGAGGCAGGGAAATGATCTATCATTAGAAGTACAGCTAGGCTTGGACCTGCAATTGTCGGGGTTAACATCTGGCCCCTCACAGGTCCAGCTTTCTCTCAGACGCTGATTCATCATGTGAAGAACTTGTGCGGTTGGTGTAGAATGAAGCATCAGTCCTCAACAGGGCTTTGCTTTCGCAGGAGCAGTGCTGGGAAGCTGGAGCTCGACAAGGGATCACTCACAGTTAAACAATGGGAGCCGGCAGGCCGGGCCGGTCTAGCCATACTTATCTTTCTTAAGTGATGTGATGCAGAATGCAGAAGTGTTATTCCCAGTACGATCATTCGGCTTTAGCTTATCCTCAACTGTCAGAAAAGTGCAGACCAAGGAACAAGGCATCAGAGCCATTGTTCGGACAAGACGGTGTGCGTTAATGTGCGTGTGTGTGTGTAAGTAAGTAGGGGTTAATAATGCTCAGTCATTTTCTTAATGTCTCATTCACCCTGCCTCAGGCGCTGAAGCTTGATAAAGGTCAAGACTACTGGTGGTTACATGTCGTCTTCCCTTAATTCATTCTCCTCACTGCACAGCGGGGAGAAGGAGGGGGAACAGAGAAGAAAAGGAAAGTCCACGGCCAGCCAGCGACGGCGCTGATCCACGTGTCTTCATTCTCAGAACCAGGATAAAGAGATTTAATAGGGAGACAGTGGGGAGACGGGGGCGGCTGCCTCAGTCACCGGGGAGGGGAGGAAAATATTGAATTGATAGGGAGACAGAGATAGAAAGACAAGTAGAGGAAAGCGGTGAAAATGGAGAGGGCGAGAAAAGAGAGCTAGAATAGTAGAGAGTAGATTATGGGGCTTCCAAGCAGGACTGGAAGCCAGACTTGGCTGCACTTCAGCTACACTCTGCACACTTCAGCTCAAGTGTGCGTCCATTAGTGCACTCCCATTGCACTCAGAAAGCCATGCACTCTGAGATGCAAGACACATGCACTTGCACACACACACACACACACACACACACACACACACACACACACACACAGAGACCCACGGTAAATTTCTCAAACTCTTCATACATGCAAAACCCCACAGACACAGTTAGCTTACAGTAGCTCCGGCCTCACACATTCACACACGTTTACCCAAAAAGCCGTCCTGACCTAGTCCTGCTCCGTCTCTCCCCCTTCTTACCCTATCACTTCTACACACACACACACACACACACACGGCCTCTTCTGTAGCCACCAGATTGCTTCCCGTCAAAATAAATAATTAAATGTGCGCAATAACGGCTTCCGAAAAAAGATCCCTCAATTAGTGCAAAATGGGTAAGTGGCGTGGGGTAGGGGCTGCGGGGGGGTGTATTTCGGGAACACACGCACGCGCACACACATATGCGTACACACAACCTATTACATAAGGCAAATCATGACCCAAGAAGGTTTTTATGCAGTTGTGCAATGGTAATACCCCCCACCCCTCATGCTCCTTCCCCTTTAGCAATCAGCTTAGCAAAGTCTTCTCAAATCCTTACAAGTGATTCATTTCCAAATACTGGCCAGGGAGACATCTTGATGAGTGGCAAGGAGATGCAAGAAGGGGCAGCTGAGGGGATGCTGCTGGAGTTTGTGTGCGGGGGTGGTGGGGGGGGGGGGGGGGGGGGGGGGGGGGGGGGGGGGGGTGTTGTCTGGAATGGTGATTAGGCAAAGGTTGTAATTCATGCAAAGGAATTGGCCCATGTGAGAAAGAAAGAAATACAGAGCTAAACACTTTTTGAGAAAGGTGTGAGGGTGTGTGTGAGCATTAAGCTCGTGATGGGGGGGTGTGTGAGAAAGAGCATAGGTTGTGATGTCATGCGAGGATGGAAACATATGGGACTGATGGACAACTTAATAATGAGGATTGGTGTGGTTGGGACTTTAACGTCCTATTAGACCATGAGGATCCATATTTACATTAGGTTTATTGTATAATCAATGAAATTAAGAGAACATTAAGACAAGAGGCAATGGCAAGCATTCAAAGGCCCAAGGTATCTGATATTAGAATTGTATAGAGTCATTTGTGTCTTCCTTTAGTCTGGGTCTACGGTGCTTTGCTGCAGGCTGATAATGGCAAGTTTGAGCATCAACACCACAAAGTGCCAGACTCACAGTTCATGTCAATTATGTTAATTATTTTAGTGCCTAATAGAATTGCAGTTCATGTGCTGTGAAGTGTTTCCTTGACTTATTTTTCATATGAGTAGGCGTGTTTTATTACAATGACTGAAGTACATTTATCGTAATAGTGATTGAATTACTGTAAATAATTAGCGTTTGTATGTTTTTCCATACATTACTTATTAAATAATGTTTCATGAGGCCAGCACTAGAAAAAAAATGACCCTTATTGTTCATACCGTGGTTACATTACCTGTCGCTTATCTGCATGCTTGTGGAAGCCTGTTATGGTAAAGTTAACTTTGCTAGTGTGCAGGTTTGCATGAGGAGACGATTGCCACATTGCCAAGTTAGTTCGAAAGATAGAGCCACGTTACTGGAGTTGTTAAACTCCAATGGTGGACATTTGCTTGTCAAAAAATAACTCAACACTTGTTTGACTTTTATTTGAGGGCGCTGGCGGGGTGCCATTATGTCATGTGTCATGTTCTTTAACCTGTCTCTGTCGGCATATCTGTTGGCAAGATGCTTTGCCAAGTTGGACGTGTTGGCTCCTTTGGTCTGCATAGCTTCCGAACATCTTTTCCAGCAGGGCTTTGACAATTGGCCTTGTAAGTGAAATAATGCCATATTTCACTTCTTCCATCCGCTTTGTCGACAAACCGTGGACTTTATTAGCACGTTTTTTCACAGTTAAAGCTGAAAATGGTTGGCATGTACACCAAGCCTGCTGGCGCGCACGCACACACACACACACACAAACAAAACTCACAGGACATAAAAATACGTCTTCACTGTCATTCTTCAAGTATTGGCACTAGTTAAATGGGGTACCATATTGTTTTTAACGGCAGGGGGGTACTGTAATAGTTTACTTAAACACAAATATTTGATGGGTTATTGATGAAACAATTGATAAAACTGCTGTTGACTTACTCCATGTGGGTCAAATGATCAGCTAATTGCTAATTGCTATTTTAACAATTCAAAAGAAATGTGGTGTGAACCATGTGAACCTCTAATCATCTCTGTGCAAACCATTTCGGATCATCATATCATTGTTGAAATATTTGTTCAGACTGGTCGGCTCAATTCCATACAAAATATACTACTAAAGGCCTTTTATTCTCTTCTTAATGTCAAAAAATTTGCGAGGGGAAAAGGCTGCGTGTTGCTCAGTGTCTTTTGTCACCTGGCATCAAAATGCGTCTCGGGGGAACGGATCACAAAGCTAAATACATTTAAGTGTGAACAACCACCATGATGCATTGTGATCCAACCACTTACAGCTCACCACATATCTTTTTCTATCGTGAACACCAATGTGTCATGATGCGTCCCTGACAAGGACATAACAGTAGTTAGATTTTGGCAGTAAGGAAATCAGACCTACGACAAACACATGGTGTAAATGACAAATGAGCTCGCCTGTCCACTTGTGTTCAGATCCCCCACGACGCATGTTAATGCCCATAGGTCTTTTTTTTGGACCGGGGTTATGACTGTAATCTACACTGCATTATATTTGGGGCTTGTGCACCACAAGGGGTTGAAGTCCAATGGGACCCACGTGCCACTCCTCAGAACATGTCGGAGAGACGCCGGCTTCAGTGTCCTCGTTTCGCGTGTGGCTGTCACACGTTGCCTCGTCGGATGCTTACATTTTTGACTCCGTGCCGTCTGAAATCCACCAATCTTTCAACAGCGCTGGCATCTGGCCACACTGCATTGCTTAACCTCATGTTACGTCTGCACTGCTGTCATCAGTCAGGCCCTAATGCTAAACTACGCTGACAGCAGGTGCCAACACCGAGCTCACCAGTGTTTCACTGGGACGACTGTATCACAGAAAAGGCCTCATCTCTGTGTGATAAATGCTAATACAGCAAAGCAAACAAATGGATCCCTGGACAATGGGAACGTACTGACTAAGAAAAGCACGGGAGGTTTAGCACGTGTGCTAACACAATAAGCTTTGTAGAATCGTTTTTAAATGCCAGGCGTGTTGATTCTGGTATTCAGCACAGGACATCGCAGCACAGGTCACAGAGCTGTAGGGAAAGGGGGGGATCAGAGGGATCACTCTGACTAAAGAGAGCGAGAGTGTGTGTAGTGGATGATGGAGAAACTACACATGGTTGCGGACACGAAGTATACTGACGGAGCGTGTCAGAGAAATGGATGGATTGATGGCAAAATGTTCAAATGAATAAGCTTGAGTGTCGAAGGAGCGAAAGGCTGGCATGCACAACCGCAGGGCACGAAGTGCTGGGTTGTAGCAAAGGCACGAAGGCGAAAGTGAAAAGAGCTCATGTCTCACATGTGTAGAACAGTTGTTTCACCTTGCTGCGGTTAAGAGTAGGTCAAGTAGCAATGGCGCTTAGTGCAAGGAGAAGATCGGCTGTGCAATGCAGAGTGGGTGAAAATGGGAGCAATGGGCTGAAATGGAAAGATGTGAGTGAAGAGGGGGGTGGGGGGGTGGGGGGGGTGGATAAATCTGGAGCTGGGGAAAGGAAAAGCTGCAGCGCACCGTGCTTAAGTGAGGGCACGACTTCAGAGATGCGGGGAGGGTCAGTCAGAGATGCAGGGTGAAAAGGGGGTAAGATGGATGGAGGAGGGAGAGTGACAGTGGGGAGAAAATGACAGAGTGGGGTTGAGGGGCTGTGCCGGGGTCTTCGCGGTAGGGCCATTGCGTGACAGAGAGGAAAGTGCACTGCCGTGTGTGTAATGCTTTCAAGACGGATATTAAGACGCGCTGCCCGACTCACACAGTCACTGCCCCTCTCTCCCCTTTCCCTCCTCTACTCTCCTCCATTCTGCTGCCTCCCTCACTCCCTCCGTCTCCACTAATGATCCTCGCATCCTGCCACACTGCCGGGCTGAGTGATGCCCACTGACAGTCGCACTCAGGCAGAAACACTGCAGCCCCCCTTCCAGGAGTGCTGTGACACACACACACACACACACGCACACACACACACACGCACACACACAAACGCACACTGTATAACATACAGGGGTGTAGCACTTTCTCACGTACATGTATCAGCTCATGCAAAGCAGCTGACAGACGTGTGTTTGTGTGTGAGTATGTGACCATCACCCTCCCCACACACACACACACACACACACACACACACACACACACAGGGCTCACAGTCAGGCACTTACTGTAAATATGCCTCCATCCAGCTGCATCTGCCTTCAGGAATTTTGATGTGATGGATAGATGTGGGCCATCGAGGTAATCACAGGGTGCAGCTCGCTCGTTAATGATGCTGCTAGTGTCTCTTTTGGCCTCTGAGCTCCATGACAAATAAAATTGTAATGCTGGACACCACAAGACAGTATGAAAACAAAATAGGTGATTTAATTTTGACATTAAGTTTTGTTCACCATAGATACAGAACAAAAATTGTTTGCATGGGAACAATACCAGGCGGCACGGAATTTGCGTAACTGCGGTGAATGCATTGAGGAGTTGTATAGATGGCCAAGTGAAATTTTCAATAGTGCTGCTGTTCATTCTTTTTCTCTGCTGGTTTCCCTCATCCGTGTGTTTGCAGTCGAGGGAACATGAGTGAAGGTTCAGGGAAAGTGGCTTGCGGTGCTGCTGGATTTAAAGTTACAGCACTGTATGGTTGTATGTTTGATGCAAGGTGCCATCCATGTGAGGTGGCCTTTATAGGTAAGAGGAAGCAATCTTTGGTTGTAGGTTTTCGGCAAATCTAAATAAAGCATTGGTTCTTCAGTCATAGAAGGACATTCGGAGATTAGCAAGACTTAAAACGTTCCAGTATCTGATGATGCACCTGATGCTTTGCACCTTAAAAATGTTTCCCCAAACATGAACATCTGCAACTGTCAGAAATGAATCCCCTGTCTTATCTTTAGTTCATGTTGTAGGACAGAGTTTTCAATGCAGAATGTCATTTCAGTTGCAGCCAGACCGTCCTTGCGAAACAGAGCTAGGTCACAAGCGTCGCTGACCTGCAATAACGGCTTCCGCACCGGCTTAATGAAAAGTTTCATGAATGGTGAATTATGGATCACAGAGTTCCACACAATTCCACTATCTATTACACTGTGTGGATAACTTTTCTAGGATTTCAGATAGAACAAAAAAATTAAAAAAGCAAATCTTTTAATAACTTAAAAAACTTATTGACTGCAGTCAAACCTGGTAAAGGTTCTAATTGACGTTCCACAAACGAGACGTGTCAGACATAAATAAATAAAGCAAACCTGCATAGTAAATCATTTTTACTATTTGTTGTGGGAAAAAAATGCATCAAATTCAGCTGTCATATGATGCTGCCCATGTTTCCTCCATACATTATAATTTTTCATGTATAAATATAACCTTCCCATCTCTAAACCCCCCACCCCCTTTTCTATTTCCATACTTCTCACTGTGAGGCACCTTCCATTTTCCCGCCTTAATCCAACCGATCCAAGCCGAGGCCCCAATCCTGACTGCGGAGGAGAGGTTAGGAATTGGGTCAACAGCATCTCACTCCTCTAATTAGATGCTGCGAGTGTATGCATGTCAGTGCATTTTTGTGTACGTCGGTGTGCGTCTGCACGCTGGGCGCTACTAATCCGGAGGTGGCCTCTATGGTAATGGAGAGTCCTGGGAAGGTGCATTGGCCGGCATTTCTGTTACCCTCCGCATGTTATGAAACATGTTTCTGACGTCAGTACTTGGGATGACGGCGAGGAGACTGGTCGGTGATGACGACGGAGGCACAACGTCTCCTAGGGGAGAAAGGAAGGGTCAGATTTCCCCCCTGTAAAAAGACGAGTGTGAATAATTGTCATTAACCAAAGAACAAGCTCCGGTTGAGGGGGCGCTTTGACCTACATGACCTACAAGATTCAACCCATCAGTGCGATGTAATCCCAATTTCTCTGTGGAAGTGAGTGTCGTTTAAGGTAAAAGAGCTCCTCACCTTGCTCTGCAGAGCCCTGTGGGTTTGCTCCAGCCTCTTTCTGAGATGTCTCCTTGTAGGGGGTCAGGAAAAGACATACCAGCCTCTGCAGTTTTAATGTCTGGTCCCGCTTTTGTTCATCTCGGGATGTGTACGTTCCTTAACATGACCGAGAAACTGATGTGGCCAGCGTGAGTCATTACGAACTTTTATCCGCAGAAAGTCTAGTGTACATCAGCCCAGCAGGGTGTGTGTGTGCAAAGGGCAAGGGGGTAAACAATCGTCTCAGAGAGAGGATGAGGGATCATACAGAATTTCTTTTATGAGTATGTGTGTGTGTGGGAGAGACTAGCAGGAGGAGAGAGGAGCGCGGGGCTAGTCTTAATTAAGTTTTCAGGAGGCTCTTAAAAGGTCATGGCATGCCACCGCACCCCCTCACCATCGCCACCGCCGAACCCCGCTGAAATTTCACTTTTCCCCCTTCCCTCCCTTCGCTGTCTCCCCTCCCTCACCTCCCCGTTGTGATCTATCCAGTCATCAGCCCCCCATCTGTGCACATTAGCCATTCATGAACACACTCATTAGGGTGGGAGTTTGAAGCGTTTGTGTTCACTAGTCTGCGGCTGGAGCGTGGCGATTAATATTTCAGCGTCTCCCGTCGAGGGGCTGAGAGCAAGGTTGGCCCTCTTAGGCAGGAGAGAGAGAGAGTGGTTCATCCCCCTACCCCCCCCCCCCCTTTTACCCCCCAACCCCAACAAACCTTCCCCCTCCCCCCTCTGCCCTGAGACAGCACCACAACTTACAATACACTGCCCCCCGATCTCCCTCTATTGCACACACACTCATGATACGGATGCATATTTTTACACACACACACAAACACATACACACACACACACACATACGCACGCGCGCGCACACACACACACACACACACACACACACATAGAGAGACTCTAACTCAAACTGACTTAATTGGGCTCTTTTTTGTTTCAGGAAACAGAGAGAGAGAGGGGTGGGGGGTGGGGGGGCAAGAAGGGTAATTCCCTTCCCCCCCTTTCCTCTCAGCTGTACGGGGTGTCTTTCTCTCACTGTCCTTAATTTTTCTCCCCTTATGCTTGTATTGAGTTGGTGGAGCTTGGGTTGGAAGTGAAGAGGTGAGGTGGGTGGTATTCTTCACTGTACGCACACACACAACAGTGCAAGTTCATTCAGACTAATCAATACATTCCCTCGTACGTACTGTACACTGGTGCTTAAAATATGAGAATCTGAGGCAGCTGGGAGTATCCTGGGTTATCAGGCTGTCAATATTTGAAGCACTGCTCCTGAATACAGAAATCACTTTGACCCCAGACGAGCTCCCTACACCTTGATTTCACAAGAATCCAGTTCTCGGTGCCCGCGGTTGAACTGACGTGGACTCAATTTGAAACATCTCTTTCTCTTCATTTGGCAGTCTACAGTGAGGCAGTGAAACGGAAATCATTTAAAAAGGCAGGTCTTGTTCTGTAACGTTATGCATTGGCATTTATTCTCATGCATGTCATAATATTTTCAAACATTTTTGTCTAAACAGTAAACAATACTTTCAAATTGCTAAATGGCTGAAGTTGCTGGAGCACAAGGGATATTTGCTTCTTTTGTAAATGTTAGCATTACGGTTAGCACAACAGACTTGTATCTTTAATTGTGATTCATGCAATCGTTCCTCCCCCTACTTTCATCCTTAATTCTGAGGCCGTCATGTCAATAAAAGAAACATTTTTTTTCTTAAATGTTACCTTTAAACTTGCTCAACATTACCGTACTTTCTCAGCTGCTGCGTTAAATGACTAATACAGTTGACAATTAAATGTCAAATACATTCATGTAATGAATAAAACTTATCACAGAGATATGTGTGGGCCGAGATGAGGTCCCCTTGTCTGTTTGCAAAGGCTTGAGAAGTTGTCAATCACACCTCACGGTTGTTGACAGCTCCATCAACAGGTAGCATTTATAGCCATCATTCACATTCAAATCAGTAATTTAGACTTGTACAGTCTGGCAACAGAAACTGAGAGATGTCAATGAGAGGTGGAGAGAAGTGGCTGATCGGAGCGTTATCGCGGTCATGCCGAGAGTAAGGACAAAGTTTATATTAACTTTATGTCCATTCCGAGATAGAGGCTGTAGGTGATTCGGGGGGGCGGGGGTTACACAGAGAATTTCCTCTACACTGTCTTTACCTACGTGAGCGTAGTCTGCGTTTCAGATCCCCAAGCGTTCCAAGCGGGCCCCCACATTTAAGACACCCTTTGACTCGCCTTTGTTCCCCCATCTTCTTTATGTTCTTCGTTCACCTCTGCCCCTCACAGCCCCCCCCCCCCCCCCCCCCCCCCCCTCTGCAGATACCCCTCGGCCCCCTTATTTTCATTCTGAGCATGCCATTCTCCGTCTCATCCATATAGGTCTGTGAATAAACGGGAGTCGTTGGGCTACGTGCGTGAGTAAGTGTCGCCTGGGGGTCGGCATTCATGGGGGAGTGGTGGTTGGTGTGGCGCACACCCGGATGGCTAATGAAGTTTCATTGCACCTCCGCAGCCCTATTAAACTGCTGCCCCCTACCTCTACCCACTTCACCCCCCACCTCTTGCCTTGTTTCTCCCCAAGGGAGAGAGTTGGCAGGGAGCGAGCCGGCTGCTATGGCAACAACAAGGAACCCTCCCTCTCCCACAGGTCTCCTTAGCAACTGGTAGCATGGCATTGCAGTAATGAGTGTGCCCGATGTGCCAGGCTTTGTGTCATGTTGGCATGTGTGTGCAATGTACGTGTGGGAGACAGTCAGTGAGTGTGCGCCTAGGTGGATGTGTGTGTTTCAGCACGTTTGTGTGGTTGTTTGCTGCAGTTTGCCAATTTCGGCGAGAGTTAAAATGTGTGACGACAAAGAGATGTGGAGGAACTACTTGGTGCTGTTCCCAAAAAATTGTGAAGCTTATTTTATTAAAATGTAACTGGCACTTGACTGACTCTACTTATCTTCTTCTCCGTCTGTCTGTCTGTGTGCTCTGCAGATGTGTGCCTGTGCTTCTGTGAATCTTTGCACATCATTTTTTTCTTGACTGTGATTGCGGTCATTCTTCTCTGTACTGTGAAATTGCAACAATTAAAGAGACGATCCGATGAATTTTGCATGCCATGTGCATGGCTGCCTATGAGTTTCCTGCTCTGCTGAAATTAAATTAAACGGTGAGAATCATGTTTATTAAAGTGTGATCAGAGTTGTGCACTGACCTTTAGAATGTGGGAAATGAGATTCTCATTGTTATGAATGAGATTATGTGGAGGCCGAGTGCGAAAAAAGCCCAGGCCTGCATTGATTCCATTGTTGGCCATCAGTTTCTTTGTATATCGGAGGGAGGTTTCAATATAATCAACTCCACACTGGGCCTGTTGGCTATTAAATGGACCGATACACAAATATAGACACACAGGCACTCACATAAATGCAGATTGACTTGCGCACGCTTGCACACACGCATATCTTGCTGATCTTGTAAAAAAAAAAGCTGTAAAAACCTCTCAAGAAATGTGTTGGTCTTAAACAAAAGCATGGCAAGCCCAGTGGAAAATGTTAGTTTGCTCCCTAGACAAGGTGTGAAGTGCGAGCAGGCGGCTGGCCCCACAGGTGGCCCAGCCCAAACACCTGTTGTGTGAATCCTCAGCGGGAGGGCGTGAGCTCTGCCTACCCTGCATTTCCCAGTGGAAAAATCACATCCATGCTACACTGTGGTGCATGCCTATTCATTTCCCACATCCACTCTGAGGCTCCCTCGTTTTGTGCGTGGGCTTCAGACGTGATGCCCAGATTGTGTCCCCACCGGAAACGCTCAGCTGTCCCTGGCATCAGGCGAGCGGATTTTCCGATCCCCTATCCGGGTCTCAGATGCTCTGCTAAGCTGTCAGCATCTATTTTTATCCACCAAAGCTGCGGCAGCCCTCCTCTATCCCACACCCTGCCACCCCGATGCCAACTCTACCCTTGGCGCCAGGGTGGGCACGGCTGATGAGTCGCCAGCCATTGGCTGCAATTAGTGCACAGTCAGGCAGGAATCCCCTACCAACTCCATAACACCCCTCTCCACAGCCACTTCCTGTTCTGAGGCTACCAGACACACTGCCACACACTTGCTTTCCATTTTAAGCCTTTTTATAAATGGCACTACTGCAGTGTTGGAATAATGGGGTCGAATACAGAGCACCTTTCACAGTACTCGAATCACTCCACTGTGCAAACTCAGTCTATTCAAGTACACCGGCGGCCGAGGGAATGCACATAGGAAACCTGTTCAGATTTGGCGTTGAGATGAAGTGAAAGTTCTGTCTGTAATAGGACAGCTATTAGTGAAAAGTCCTCAGGCTAAGTTCAGCTTTTTTCCGAAATGATCCTATAAGAAATGACCTTTTTGACTTTTTCCTATAGGGCCTATTTATTCAGCAGTAAATTAGAAAATGCTGCCAATCCTCAGAGACCCCACAGTGATACACTGAGATACATGCAATTCCTAATCCCAGGTTTATTTTTTTTTCCCAACAAGGGCTTTATTGTGCCTTGCATGCCAATGCAGTCGTGACCACTGCTGCGGAGGCGATGATGACATGTGGCAGAGAAGTAACTGTTTCTCACCTCCTGATAAAATAGACTCCTTTTTAATCTTTTCATTTTGATTGTATTCCAAAAACAGGCCCGTCTGCCCATCTGTCTCTCCTAAAGAAGTCTCCTAAAGGGATTTTAATCATCTGACTCTGGGCTTCTTAGGCAAATAGCTACATCCCTCTATTTCTGTCTCGCATACCCTCGGTCTCCTTCCCTCCCTCTCTGTCTCTCTCTTTTTCTCTCTCATACACAAACAATTTCCAGTTTTCTGTCTTGTAGTTACTGTCATACTCTCACTTGTCTTCTCCCACTTTCTGATACATCTTATCGTCTCAGCTCCTTTGTGCCATATCCGTGCAGCCATTAGGCTCTTCAGTCCCTCTTCAAGTCCCCCTCAGACACATTAAATTCCCCCAACCCTGTCCCTATTAATCCACATGGCTCTAAATTCTTTATTTCCCTTCAAAGGGACAACGCCAGCCGTGACATCAATCATGGAAAGCGAATATTTAGTCGGCGCTAATTTCCACCAATAGCCTGGAGACAGGCTTAGCTGACAAAACTCATTCCTGTGCTGAACAAAACTGCTTGTGTTGAAATCTCCCCTCCCCCTGATCCCTCCTGCCTTCTGCACAGGCAAATACAGCATCACAATAAACACAGTTAGCGCTTCTGTTGCTCCCCCTTGATTTAGGCTTATCAAATGAATGTGCACCATAGAGGGATACCCTTTGACAATACATAATGGCTCCATTCTGCATGAAATGGTTTGGTAATACCAGTCGAGTGTGGCAAACGGCTTTACCCGGTGCCACTACAAGAACAGCTGCTGTGTTCTTAGCTGGGCAAGCGCACCACTCTGCTTCACCCTTGAGGTTGTTTGAATCGGGTGAGTGGTTTCTTTTTGCCAGTTCCCAGACCCCACTCACAGTCCCCGGTCTCTCAATCAGTTCTGTTTGAATGAGTGCACATTCGCCACAAGATGGGACCCATAAACTGTCTGACCTGTTTCCTCGCCCTTCTGTGTGTGTGAGCGGGAAAACCTCTGAGTGGGTTCTGACGGGGGGGGGGCTAATGGAGGGGGATGGGGTAAGTAGGGGGGCATTTTGAGGGCACCCCTTTGTGTGGCTTGGAGGGGCCCCTTGCAGTACCTTTATTTTCCCACCCTCAGGCCCCTGCACCTCCTGCTGCATCCCCTAGCACAGCTGCCCCCATGCCAGTGAGTCAGGTTATCCCAGATGACCCATTTGGCCCAATATAACAACCCCTCACACTTTACTACATCTACTCCCAGTGCTAACGCCTGATACTTTTGGGTAAGGAAAAAGAGGGCAGTGTTGGGTACCAAGCAAGTTTGGGCACAGTCACAGTCCTGTGGCTGTTAGAAATTGTTGTGCAAACAGTTAGATATGGTATATTGAGCACCGACATTGGCCTCATAATGCAGGTAGATTGTGTTGTTAGCCGGACTTTGATGTGTGCTAAGCCTCAGCACTGATAGCCATTAAACTTCATTGATTCCCAGCACTAAATAGGCCTCTCCAGTCCCTGAATCAAAGTGAGTTTGCACGGGAAAAACGAGGCGGAGAGTCGGGCAATTGATTGCTTTTGTAAGATTTCCAAGATCCAAATTGATGGTTCCTAAAGAGGTTATTATGGATTACGGATGAATACCAAGAACCTGTTTCTACTCCTCAACAAATAATGAGCAATAATCTGTTGGATCAAATAACAAAAGAAGACATGTCTGGCTTTAGTTCCTTCCTTGTGCCTAAAGCAAACCCTCTTACTTCTTCGTCCACCTGTGTTTTGGAAAAAAAGTGTCATCATGTCAGATTTGTTTGCAATGAGCTTTAGCCTTAATCTGAGGACAAAGAGGCCTATCCTGTAGCCCGGTATCCATTGTCTAAATATCTAAATCAGCTATCAGGATTTTTAGACCCTAATGAGAGTTGAACCCAAGTTGATTGTTTTCCTGCAGCAGAGAAAACCGTGTTCCCCTTAACTGGCTTTGATTGGTCCGCAAACTATTATCCCTAACTAATTTCACTTTAACAACTCTCAGCCTGATTTAGTTGCTTTTGTAGACTGCCAAGCGTGGAAGTCTCTGATGACAAAACAAAGAAGTCACACCGCTACTTATGACTCTGTCTGTTCTTTTCAGTATTATGGGACCAGGCAGTGCATCTCTCTGCAGAAGCCGAGCCACTGCTTCATTCATTATTTAGAGCCCTCTCCACTAGGTCCATTGTATTAAAGGGGTATGATTTGAATAGGAAGTAGCTTCCTGGACCCAGGCGTGTGATGTGTGTGTTCTTCTGTCATTGTATGTTTCTGTGGGCTTCATCCGTCTGCCTCGGCAAGCCAGGGGGCTGAAAGAGAATTTCCATTTTATGAATATTTAAAACATAATAAAGTTTTCAATTTTATTCCATTCAACCCTTAGGGGTAAAAATGTGGCAAAGGCAACCCTCAAGGACAGCACAGGGAGTAAAGGTAAACTCAGTTCGATGGAGGCATCAAAAATATGGTTAACATCAGTCAGAAATCATCTATTAAGAAACACTCACAAACATTGGCAATAGTTTAGCACTGCATCCTGGAGGGGTTTTACAGTGTCCTTATTTCCCACAGCTCAAACTCCCCTTATGCTGTATTACTGTTGGATCATAGCATATCCGGGCAGCCCGCTGCGTCCGTGGTGACCTGGCATGGCTCTCTGTGAGACACCCAGCTGGGAGTGCCCCTGAATCAATTTGGGATTAGCCCAGGATTGACTGGGATTACTCTGGGATGGAGGGGGGATTATCAGTGACTGCCTGTTTCAGGGGCGTGAGGGCCATAGGCTGGCCAAATTGCCCCTGACTCAGACTTAGGGAACAGGAGGTGGACAGAACCACACCCACAGTGTAACCACCTGCAACCCGAGCTATTCTTAGATACTAAAATACACACACAAACAGGATGGCAGAGAAAGAAAAATGTGGTTGAAAACTGCATGACAGGAAGTCATTAGCTAGTGATGATGAGGGTGACGATGATGCTGCCAACGTGGCTGACCACCACGTGAAATCTCTCAAATCTCTCTAGCAGGTGGATTCATCAGTTTGAGAGGGTTTGGGATGATGACAAATCCCTCCCAAGTTCAGTGGGGCTGTTCTTCCCTCGTACGGGGATAAATCGTCATTTGAATCAGACAGGTCACACAGAGTAACAGCATGAAGTGCTTCAGCTCTCTGAAAGATGCCCCATTTATGACCGACAGTGGTGGAATGGCATGAAAGCTTACATATGTTTTAATTCAGGCATGCACAGGACTTGATGGGGATGATTTGGAGTGGTATGATAGGTGGATGATCCCGCCAGAGTGAGACAGGGAGTTGGCGCGGCACGTAGAGAAGCCGTCAGAAGCAGGGAGCGGGCATCCCCTGCGGACCTGCACTGCCGAGATGAAAGGCTGTTTAGTGTTGGAGCAGCGGCATCAAACAACCGCCTCCTCTTGCATCCTTTCTCCCATCCCCCAACTCTCCCCTCCATCTCTCTCTCACCACAATATAATATAGTTCTGCTCAATTTTGCACGTTTACCTGGTTGCCTTGGTTACCCGATGCTGGAGGTGTCACAGTAAGATAACCCAAGGAGGCATTCACAGATCACCTGAATGCGGTTTGCCTTCCATTTGTGTTCTCCGCCGCAATTTGATTTATTTGTTTCCCTCCCTCTGCCTTTCAGTGTGAATACAAATAATCTGCAACATGATGGAGATGGTGGAAGTGTGAGTACCCCGCAATCTGGAACAATCTATTGTACCAGTATATTCCGTAACCACAGGAAGTGCTTTATATTTGATATTTTTCTGCCTCACGCATGCAACGAAAATCAGGAGCCATCAGCATTCAGCATCCTTGAGATGTAAATGATGATAAAAAAAAAAAACTATATTCACTGAATTACTTAGTCAGTGACTATACACGCTGCTGTTGAGGATAATAGGAACGTAATTGGTGACACACTGTATAATTGAAGGCATAGAGACCGAAAGCAGAGGTGGAAAATGACTCTTGTGTTCAAATAAGTGTGAGAAAAAATATCTAGACAAGTGGAAAAATATGTAGCACAAGGAGGGTAATTGATTAAGACAAAACAAGGAAGGGAAAGGGAGGTAGGGAGAGAAGGTAGATGTTTGAGGTTTGGAGACATCCATTAGCCCTTCTAGCTCCTGGCTCCCCCCCCCCCATTCACGCTACAAGCGCAGAAGAGACAGGGCTGGCACCAAGCCAGGCTGGCACCGACTTCAAACATACAGTACACTCAACCACAGCCGCTTACATCAGCCTGGCTGAAAGGAGAAGTAGAGGAGGACAGATGGATTGATGGAAATTAAAGTGGGAGGATTGATGTACATATGAGAGTGTCTCAAGACTGAGTCTCAGATTGTTTCAGGCTGGCGGAGGTTTGCAGGGTCTTGCTCTGTGTCGGCTGTAGCTGTCCTTCGGATGTGATTGTGTTTTTGAAAGTTTTCTTAGTTCTCTGGCTTTGCTTGACACTGATTGCATAGTGGGTTGAATATTTCATTTGAATATCTAATAATAGTAATGGAAGCGACCTGCTAATTTGGTAACTTTTCCGATGACATGTATACACTGAAGGATTTATAAGCAGTTCTGACAGTGTTTTGTCTTCATTGTTGATTTTCATGTTTGATGTCAAAAATTCTCATTTCCTATGTAACACTTTAAATAAATCTTTTCACTGATTTAAAGTATTCATCTCAGAAAAGCAGTTTGTGTACAAATGTTATATTCCTGTCATCTCTCCGCAGAACTCCATCCGACACAACTTGTCCCTCCACACTCGTTTTATCCGGGTGCAGAATGAGGGGACTGGGAAGAGTTCCTGGTGGATGCTGAACCCCGATGGAGGGAAGATGGGCAAGTCCCCACGCCGGAGAGCAGTCTCTATGGACAACAGCACCAAATACCTAAAAAGCAAAGGCCGTGTTAGAGGCAAGAGGGTTGGTCGTCCTGGGATAGGAGCAGGATCTGCTGTGGTGGGGCTCCAGAGCTCCCCCGACCATGGCAGCCCACCACAGAAAGGCCTCCCAGGAGTTGGAGGTGCAACTGGGACAGATGGAGAGTTTGATGCTTGGACAGACCTCCATTCCAGGGCTAGTTCATCAGCCTCTACCCTGAGTGGGCGTCTGTCACCCATCCTCGCTGAGGAAGAACCCGAGGAACCGGAGGAGGGTGGGCTATCCTGTTCCACTTCCCCCCACCTCTACCCCTCACCAACCAGTGCCCGCTCCCCATCCATGGGGGCAGGGAATCACTGTCCTCCCCTTGAGCAGCTGCCCCAACTGGCTAACCTGGCAGGTGCCATCAGCCTGGATGAGCAGCTCGTGGAGGAGAGCTATCATCACCATCACCAACAACAGCAGCAACGCCAGCAGCATCCGGTTGTTGGCAGACACAAGCACCAAACCCCTGTTTACCACTACAGCTCTGCAGTGAAGGGGCAGAGCTCTTATGGTGCAGGCGTCTATGGAGCAACAGGTATGGGGTTGCTGTGCCACCACTCACCCATGCAGACCATTCAGGAGAACAAGCCAGCCAGTTTCTCTGGAACCATGCGGGCATACTCCAGCACCAATGCCCTGCAGAGTCTGCTAACAGGGGGTCCTGCTGGGCAGCAATACTGTTCCAAGGACATGATGCTGGGACAGGAGAGGGAAAGCCATCCTATGATTGGTCAAGCTAGTAATGGAGTAAGCTCCAACCATCACAGCCACCACCCTGGTCACCACAATGGCCACAGTCACAGCCACAATGGACCTCATAGTCACAGCTCAGCTCATAACCATAACAGAACTCACAGTCATACTCCTAGTCATAATCACAACAGTGTAACCAACCACAACTCAACTCACAGCCTCTCTCACAACAGTCACAACCTCAACCAGAGCCATAACCACACAACCCCCCGGGCTGCGGCTCTGGCCCCACGTGGCAACAGCAATCAGCTGCAGACCTACAACCACAAAACTCCCTACCTGTACAGTCCCCCATCACATGCCCACCTCCCTGCCTCCACCACCCTGCCCCCAAACCCAGCAGGTATGCTTGGCATGCCCCAGGACTCCTGCCATGTGGCCACCGCCCCACACCCCCGTCACAACCATTACCCTGACCCACAACACCAATGCATGACAAATGGACCTTACCACCATGGCCCAGGGATGGGAAATGGTAACATTGGCAGTCACTACCATGGCTACCACCAACCGCACACCCATGAGAGACTACCAGCTGATTTGGACATTGATATGTTCCATGGTAGCTTGGACTGCGATGTGGAGTCCATCCTCCTCCATGACATTATGGACTCTGGGGAGGAGATGGACTTTAACTTTGACTGCTCCCTAGCCCAGGGCGTGGGTATTGGCATGGGTATGGGCATGGGTGTGACCATGGGCATGGGGATGGGAATGAGCAGTCTGGCCAGTCCACAGCAAGCCCATAGCAACCAGAGCTGGGTGCCAGGCTGAAGTCTTAGACAACGCACCCTACCCCCAGAAAGAACTACCCCACCCATGAAGCACTGTGCTCAACTGTGACACTCCTGACTTGACACAGAGACTATACGACCAACAATACCATCTCTCTTTGTTGTCCTGACAGTTCTTCTGTCACCCCCTCCTCTTTTTATCCCCCTACCCTCCAAGAGATCTAGTTCATGTCACATTAGGTTTTTCCTCGTACTAGCTATACTGTGATGACAATCTCTCAGCTGTGATTGCCGAACATCGCTTCTCATCTACCATGAGAACTGAACTCTCAATGCACTTTATTGCAAGTGGGTCACATCTCACAGTGCAACACATTCACAGAGCAACTCAGGCAGAGCTTGGCATGTTTTGCAACGTGGCTGCAGGATTTGATTGGTAACAAATGTGGGATCAAAAGCTCCATCGATAATATATCACATCTTGGCATTTAATTAAAATTGGACCCTGTTGGGTTCACATTCTGTCAGTGGTGGGGAAATAATTTTTTTGCGTGCAACAAATCACAATTTGATTCGATTCTTGGTTTTTATTCAGTGTTAGCTCAAAATCTTTGACAAATGATTTTCCTCACCACTCACCTTAACAAATTTAATATGAGTTAATTTGATATTTTTCAATTTAACCCTGATTTTAGTATTTATACGATATTTTTAATTTATATTTAAACATAACTCTCTGACATTCACTTATTCATTACTTCCAATTATCTCACATCAGCAGTCCTGTTATTTACACCTTCATGCATTCAGTCTTTGGCACTTTGACTTTTCTTTTGGATGTACCATTTTGTTAATGACATTTGGCCATTGGTTGGAGAATATTCTCACTACATCGTTAAACAGATTCAATCATTACTGGCTAGCATGCAATTTGGTGAATTAAAATGTCATACCACCTTGTCTCACCTGTTCTTCTTATGCCACCCCCCCCCCCCTCTCTCTTTCTCTCTCTTTCTCTCTCTCTCTCTGTGTCTCCCTGTCTCTGCCTGCCAGTGGAGACAAAGTGGCCATTTCTCACACCAGGCCATTAATGTGCTTTGATTGAAATTCAGCATCTTGCTTTTAATCTCCAAAGTGATGTGGCAGCGAGGTGTCATTATTGAGAATCTACCGCGTTGTCCTCCCATTTCTCACCCCAGCTGCCCGGGCCGCCACTCGCCTCTCCAACTTAATGTGCCAAGAAAGCAAGACAAAACTGTGATTAACGCCAAGTCACTCTGCCTGCTGTCCTGCTCTGGGAAGGGCCAATGTCAATGTCCGCTTGCCTGCTCACAGAGGGTACAAAATAAAGAAAAGATGGAGACAAGGATAGGACAAGTCTGTTGTTGCAGTGGGATCAGTCATCAGCCTCTGTTACCCATGCTCATTGGGCATGTGTATGAAAACATGTGGTGTAATCGTATTGTAAATCATCCCCATATCTGTATTTTTGTGTTCCCTTGTTCCCATGTTTTCTGTGCTTATACCCTGAGCTTCAACAACACAAATAGGTGCAAAGAGGGGAGATTCACGGAGAAAACAATCAGCCAATCTGAGTGGCATGAGTCTACGTCGAACAGGGTTGTGATGCCCCACAGCCATCCAGATCCACTTTTTGTGTGTTTATTCTGCCGTCTTGTAGTTGTTGTTGTATTGTTAAAATTCCAAGGACCAACAAGAACAGAGCTGAAATTTCCACAATGTAAGAATGGAATTAAATGGTGAAACGGACCCCCCCCCCCACGTGCTATGCTTAATTGTCTTTGTGCGTGGGGGAGTATGATGCTTGTGTGTCGCTGGCCTTGGAAAAAAAGAGGACATCCCTATTCTCTAGTTCCCTCAAGCAGACTCTCTGCGCTTGTTCTGCACCAAGTGCGAGAATGATGGGGGGTGCAAGGGTGGGGTGGGGGTTACTCCTGCCAAAGGTCAAGCATGGCACAGACTATCAGACCTATTATTGAGGTAAATACTTTTATTTCAGGGCTTTTAGCCACACTGGTTCCAGTTAATCTGTGTGGAAAATGCGTGGAATTTTCCAACCAAATGGGCCTCACTAAGCAGTTATGTTATAACCTATGCTACAGACATTTAGCAATGCCCTGCTATTGGAGAGAAAGAGAGAGAAAAGCTATATATGATGTCTAATTTTCCTATATTTATTTATGAAAGAGATTGGTCCTTGTCACTCCAAAAATGTGGTCGTAGTTTGAGTTAAATCCCATCCCCTTCCTCTTTTTTTTTCTCAGTTTTCTAAGATGTCAATCTCCCTTTCCCCTTTACTGACTTTAATTTTGTACAAAATCTATATATTAAAAATATTGTATAATAGTTTTTGAAATCTCAAAAGAGTATCAGTTTTGTTGTCTATTTCTTTTTTAAGAGAATGTATCTCATCATCTGGTGACTGTTAAATAAATGAAATCAAAAGAATGTCTGTCTCTGTTGTCACATTTATACGACTCTGACTGTAAATATCCATCCATCCATGCATTATCTATAGGGCATTATCCATTAAGGGTTGTGGGAGGGCTGGAGCCAAACAACCATTCACTCTCATATTCACACCTACGGTAAATTTAGAATCTCCAATTAACCTAACCCCAACCTGCATGTCTTTGGACTGTGGAAGGAAGTACCCAGAGAGAACCCACGCAGACAACATGCAAACTCCACACAGAAAGGTCCTGTTTGGGGTCGAACCGGGATGGCGAACCCAGAACCTTCTTGCTGTAAGGCGATGGCGCTAACCACTACACCAGTGGATTTTCTCTGAGCTCACTTGTCAGCTGTGGTTTCTCTCATGCGCGCATACACAACGGCCGGCGAGACGAACGAATGTGTGTTGCTTGTTGATTAATTTCTTTTCTCTGTGTAGTTTGTTTCATTTTCAAAACTCCTTTCACACATGCAGACAACCCCTGCAGTCGTGTGACACCAAGTTTCTGCGTGGTAGGCAGGAAAGAGTGGGCTGTAAGAATAAAATAAAAAGGGGGGGGGGTGTACCTTTACATATGTCGGGAAGCATCACTTGTGCAATAGACTGCATGGGAACAAGAGAGAGAAATGGGAAGAGTGTGTGTTTGTGTGTGAGAGAGAGAAAGAGAGAGATGGTACTTGATAGACAGACAAAACAAGGAGGCAGCCAGACAGCCAGACAGAGTTGGCAGGATTGGAGTAATAAGTATATCTATATATATATACACACGTGTGTGTGTGTGTGTGTGTGTGTCATGAGGCTTGTTATGGCCCATGAAGCAGTATAGGTTGGCCACAGCTGTCCCGGTCCCATTGGGGGCGTTTTCACAGGAGGATTGTGCAGCGCTTCGGCGCCATACTGCCAGGCCCCAGGGGAGCCCCCGCCTCTACACTCACTCAGACGTTTACACACGCACACACACACACACACACACACACACACGGACTCGCACCACACATGCACATTCACACGCTTACATTTGAAAATACCTCAAATTCACACATTTACACAAAGAAGCACAGGGCGAAGTTACGAAACCATGTGCACCGTCACACACACGCAGACAGACATTTCTCACTTAGATGTACAGTTTTAATTGACTCCACTTGACAAAGCCTCTCTGCAGGGAAACGAGTGAGAGGGAGTGGGAGAGAGAAATATATACTTGTAGGTGTGGAGGGGGGAAGCCAGGCAGCGTATATATTTAAAGCTAAAGATGCTTGACAGAAAAAAGAAAAAGTGTGTTTTGTTAACATTTAGAGGCGATCTGATGAACGTGGCACAGTAACTTTCAGAGATGTTTCACGATTTCAGAATTAGACCAAAAGGTGTTACCGAGACCGAGAGCCTGGCACACGGCCAAAGTCCTACTCTTCACCGCCTATATCTCCTGAGAGAGACGGAGGTTGAGGTAGACGGGAAGGCCGTCCAAGTCCAGGTGCTTTGCTTCAGGGAGGGTCTGCTCTTCTGTTACTCATTATCAGAGAGAGAGAGGGAGAGAGAGTGAAGCTGGGTTACAGTGTCATTATTCATCCACTCAAGCATCTGGGAGGAAGTCTTCCCTTACTTGGCCCAGTGATATCGTTGTCGAGACCGCCCTTGGAGCTAAAGGCTGGCTGGGGACACTGCTAACTGCTAACAGACAGACCCACCCAGGCAAGGCTCCAGGGTACAGATGTCCTTGAGTTCTTGTGAGGATTCAGCACTTCTCACTTTCCAGCCGAGCTGCAAAGTGAAAAACTGCTATATCTCCAAAAATCCAATTGTTCATAGAAATGATTAATACTCCAATACGGAAGGGTGGGGTTTGATGTAATGCTGCCAGAATAAGTGTCGAGACGTATTCTCGCCGACAGCATGCCTTGTGAAAATCAATTTTTATAATCACCATCAAAACATAATTTTAAAGATGTCTAGGAGAGGCAAGGTAAGAATAATGAAAAAGTCAAAAAAAGCAAGGATATAGAATTGGTGATTATCATTACACAATGACAATGTATGACTTGTGACATGTAAGACACCACAGACATGTGGCCTGGCTTTAAGACTATTTAAGTCTTACAATCAGTTTTGAGCTAAGGTGTAACCATTCTATATGTGCAGAGGTTCGAATGACATAATCTTGACTTCATACTGATGAAAAAGGGCAGAGTTATAAGTAATCTAAACAAGGACGAAATAAAATATGGATGACTTTTTGCAGACCAACAGATGGAAATGTTATCCACGTGTTGTTGTGACAATGTTGACTGGTCCTAAACATTTTCCTCTTAACTGGGTTAGGCAGCATCGGTCATTTCAGTAAACTTGCAAAAAAGGACATATCAAAGAATATGAATACGATATAGGCCTAATAGAGATTTTGATCTAAATTCTTCCCAGTGCTTTAAGAAAGTAGACATTCATTATATAAAAGGATTTTTTTGCTGATTTAGCAATCAGCTGTAGTATGTCTTTCAATGTTTGCTCTCAGAGCAGCAACAGCATCAAGAATTTAGTTAAATAAGAGGTGTTAAAATGGAAGACAACCTCCTTGGCCCAGGGGTCGAGTCAGAAGGGGTCGTCAGAAAGGTCGCTGAGGATTTTAAAAGCTGTGATCCTGGTGCAACGAGACCAGGACAATAGTAAGACAACTGACAAGTTAGTAGAAACATTTCTCCGAAAGCAAACAAATGAAATCTGGGTTAATATATTTCACCCTGCGCTGCATTTAAATATCTTGTAATATATCAATATGAAAATCATTTTTAGATTATTCATTCTGGTAGCTCCCATTTAGTTTTAAGGCTCCATAACTTACACCACAGAGAACCCTGTGCATCACAACTGGTGGCTTGACTTTTCCCTCACATCAGTGTAAACAAACCTAAGCAGCATCAGCAAACATTAATAACCTGGATGCAGTTTTTCGTCCTGTGTTTGTCCCTGTATTAAAACACCCATTGACCAGTTTGCAAGTGATATCTTGGAGTCTTGTGGGTTTTTTTCATTGTGAAGATCGTCTTTTCTTTGTCGTTGCACCTTAATCACAAAAGAGTGAATTACGTAGCTCATGAACTTTTTAAAGGAGCCATTTCAGCACTTCTCCTAATAGATGCTTGGGGACATCAGTGAATCCCACAATGTAATCAACCATTTCTCGTCAGCCCTAGTTACAAAATAAATTGAACGTCTTATGGAGATAAACTGAGGGCAATTATTTTTTAACAAGTGTAATAATCTCGTGCATATGGTGCTTGATAGGAGTATTTATCTTTAATAAGAATAATCTCCTGAAACAGAATATTTTGTCTCGAATTGTATTTGGAGGTGCGATGAGTGCTTTGGAAGTAGTCAGGGTGGTTGTTCGAAAGGCTTGTGTAACAAGTCTCTCTGCTGTAATTAACATTCCCTCCAACCATGGAGCATACTGAGGCAAGGGAAAGGAAGGAGAGAAAAGGGTCTGCAGGTGAAGGTGGGATCTGTGCATGTCCTGATTTTGCCAAGTGGCTGTTGTCTTAAGATCAACAATTTGTATGAGGTCCCTGGCACAACAACTGCCACAGCCAATCAAATTTTTTTTTTGATGTCATCAGAGAAACCCTAACCCTGTACAAAATGTTGGTCTCAGGACCGCAGCCACTTCAGGGCGGCCATATTCTGTGGCCTATAGAGAGCTGGCTACCTGCGTTGAACCAGAAGGCGCCTTTTCAAGAGGCCACTTTTCTTCCATTTCCCTGAACAAGACAACAAACCCCTGCATGCTCAAGGATCCCTGTCAGCGTCGCAATGACTCCTGCGTGGTGGTGCGGGGGATGGATGGGCTCTATGTACAGTGATCGATAAAGGATGCACTGACATCAGTTACAGGGGACGCCGCCGATTGCTTTCTGCCCGAGATATACTGTAAAGCAATATAACCTAACGAGATCTGACCCCGGATTGGGTTGTATCAGCTATGTGTAAATCCATTTCTAACTTTATCTGCGTGCGGTCCCTCCTAGTAATCACTAGCTGGGTTCAAAATAATGATTCACTAAATCAGGTTGCGACATTAAAGCTTAAATGTCTTAGATAGGAAAAGACTTTGGTAATTAGAAAATCAGTTGCTGAAAAAAACAACTGTACCTATACGTCAACTCAAAAGAAGCCCATTTTGTACCGTAGGCTAAATCCCATGAAAATCACTGTTAAAAAGCCTTCTACGAGGACTAATATTTAATATTAGCTTAACTGACAATCATTTGTAAATGTAGGAATTACTTTTTTATATGAATTACAGGAGAATGTGTAATGTTATTTTTTAGAGTTGAGGTATTCTTAATATAAAAATTTTAAATGGAATAATTGAAAGTCTTTTTCAGTTTACATCATTATTAAACACCATTCTGACCGTGTCAGGTCAGGTGTTCCATAACATAACAAGCCTAACAGTCTAAACAGTCTAAACATGGCCTATGGTGGCAAGTTAATATTAGATTAGTTAATTGTTTAAGTTAGCACACAGCAGTTACACCGCAAAGTAATTGGTGTGTAAATATTTAGTGACAGCTCATCTTTATGTAAGAAAAACTGTAGTTTATGTGGTGCAACCTGTTTAAATTTAGCAGAGTGTAAATCTCATTAAAAACTATTCTGTTGCTTTCAGTTAAACATTATACCTACCTAGCTGTCTGGAGATATTTTTTTGTTAATACTTAATGTTAATTTAGTTTTGGGGTAAATGCATTTTCTCTAAAGTTTCCCTTTAACTTTGTTGAATCTATGAGTATCTTTACTAAACGTACTGCCATAACTGTACTTCCTGTGGGACTTGGCTCTGATCTTTCACCAGTAATACCTTGTTTATTTGTCCAGGGCATGAACTAATCTGACAGCTTGTCTATAGCCTACTTCTGTGAACCCAGTGACCTTGCTATTGCACTAATTCACCTTTAGAGTAACTTTGGCCAAACTCTGGTTTTACGAATTTCGAAAAAAATTCAGCTCAATTACCTTGCTGCATGCTACGTATATGAGGACACGAGACATTGCAACTACTGTCTTACGTTTGAACATGAGAATAGTACGGGCTACTGGCTAAAAAATATGGGCAACTATAAACTTTGGATTTTTTAAAGCCCATGATGTTATTTATTTCAAATAAAAAAATATTCGTCATAAAATCCCCTCATCTCACTGCGCTTATAAAATTAAAACAGATTACATAATCAAGTCAAACATCCCTTGGGTGTGCAGGGCTACCGACTCTTTCCTGATTAAAAGATGACCCACCAGGAAATCCTCCTATTGCTCCCCCTCGCACATTATTAAACCAATCACTGTCCTTAATGATTCCAACCCCCACCCCACCTCTTCCCCCTTGTCCCCGTTTCACCTTCTTCCATTGCAGACAGACAAGACAGATGTAATCAGATCTTTTCTCTTCCTCCGCCGCAGATCCAGTCATCAGGAGTGCTAGGCAAGGAGAGGTATGTGTGTGTGCAGGGGGGGTGACCTCGAGCGATGATGACACAATTAATGTCAAATTAATGCTCCTCCTGAGCGCCGACATCACCTTGTATGCCTCCCCGCCCTCACCTTCCTACCTCTGTCTTTCCTTCTTCTTTATATCCTCCCCCCGCCTGCTCCTATCTAACCACACGCAGCCTAATCTCACACATGGGGGAGCTCATCTCTGTGCTGCAACTAGCTTAGCTCACTTGCACACAGAGTACGGTGTGGAGTGCTAATAGGGACTGGGGGTTGGGTGGAGAGGGGGAAACAGAGCAGGAGCCTGATTGGTGTCTCTAATTATGGCTTGATGCTAAAGAGTAATTAATGAGTTTGTGGCTGATGGCAGCAGCTTTGGAGCGTCAGACTCGATCGCAGGAGATAAGTGCTGTTTGTGCCGAGGCCATGCAAGCTCCCATGGGACAGACCGTATACAGAGGCACGCACATAAATACACGAAAGTGCTTACTATTGTGAGCGGTTTCATGAAGTACTCTGCCGAGGTGAATTCAGGTGAAATCATTTTTCTCATGTTTTTGTTCCCCCCATTAAAACAAAGTATTCCTCGCAAAGGAAGAGAGGAAGATCGAGGATTTCCATAAAAAAATTTTCATGCTAGATTTCAATTTCTGAACAAAAAACAACCTGTGCGGACATTTGAAAAGTGTGAAGTTTGTACACTTGGCTGAGGTGTGAGTTGACATAGATGTGTGAAGCGCAATGGAAACAGACTTGGCGCATACATCTTGATGGACATGAGGCGTGTGACCTGAATCCAGTGTGTTTTTCGACGTAATTTTGAATTGTGGCACATGTTAAATGCTAATTTGACAGGAAAGCCAGGTGAGAAGCCCCAGCCACCATGTATTCTTTTTTAAATACAAACGAGGCCCTTCTCCTGGCAATCCTCTCACGATAGCCCACTCTTGCCGTACCAGCTGCCTGATGACCCCGGTGGTCTTGGATTGTGGGGCCATGCACTTTACCCTGGCTGGCCTTGAAACATGTAAAATATTGGACCTTTAATGGCACCTGACTGGAGAGTAAGCCACACCAGGCATTTACAACAATAGACCAACTCCTAATATTTGCAACAAATTTGAGCAAATCTGGGGCAATGACCAACTTAACTCCTCGCAAAAGGTCAGGTTTCCTTCAGTTGGATCCTGTCCACTGAAGCATGGATGTGGATCTGATCGACTCACCACACGATGATTCACGTAACTCAACTTACAGTCGGTATTCACCTGTTGTAACAAGCCTTTGCCTGGATCTTCCGACCAACGGGATTGTGAAAATGGAACCAGGACTAATTGAAAGTGTCAGAATCAGATTGTTGTTCTAAGCATCAAACCGTGGCTAGACTAAAGGTTCCTGAGGAGGCAGTGCATGGAACTCTAAAACACTTTGCAGAATCTGGATCAGTTGTGTCCAAAACACAATCAGGTGTAACAAAAAGTGACCACACCATCAGAAGATCAAAACATCAAGCTCAGTCTCTACTCTCTTAGTAGAGAGATAGAAAAGCAACTTCATCAAAGTTACAGAATTTGCTTAATAAAGAATGCAAGACTCCAGTCAGGAAAAGTACTGTCAAACGACAGTGGTCTCAGAGGACGACTAGCAGTTTCTCAATCCTTTCTCAGGAGGGGAAACAAGGCCTAACACTTGGGGGTTTGCTAATAATACCAGCATTTCACAGTGGGTGGCTGAAAAAGTCATATTTATTGATGAATCCCAGTTTGAGATAGAAGGGTGTAAAAAAGGAGATGAACCGAAGGGGTCCGAAAGAAAAATGATTCTGTAGTCTTCCAAACCAATGGCAAAACACGGTGGTATAGGAAGATCCAAGTGTGGGGTGTTTTGCCTACTCTGCAGTTGGACACTTGAAATGGATTGACCACACCTTGACCGAGGAGGAGTACCACTGATACTGTATCCTCTGGTTTGCACCCTTGTGGAGAAGGATTCATTCTGCAGCTGGATGACCCCAAACACACCTGAAGGCTTTTGCAGTAACTGCACGAAGACCAAAGAGAACCACACTGTCATCGACAGTTTCTCCATGGTCCCCTGACCTCAACCTCATTGAACATTTATCGGGGGCACTTGAAGACTGATAAAGATAATCATTATGTGGAATCACACAAAGCTCTTTGGAGCATTTTTAAATCCTGAGGATGGAAAACATGGGTCATCAGATTTTGTCCGGACCAGCTTGTGTGCACTGAAACAAAAGGGAGCCACCCTTTTAAAGATGTTCTTAAATTCATGTACAAGATTCATCTTTAACATTGGTTTATCATCTGTCAAGAGGATTTTCTGAAACGCTTAGGTGTTACAAGATATTTGACTCCTCAGCAACCACCTTATTGTTGCATCAACGGAGCTGAACGTGTTACTGAATAGTTTTCCATGCACTAGCCGATAAAAAACCAAAAATCGTGTAAAGACAGTTGTTGACCCCTGTGGCCTTGGTCGTCTGTCTTTATGGGATGCGGATAAAGAGAAATGATGACGCTAAAACAGACCAAGAGAAGTGGGCACGGCAAAAAATTTCAAGCTTGAAGGACAATATGTGTGTTTTTCGACTGTGTGTGGCTGTGTGAGGCACAGAGAGAGGAAGCTTGAGAGTGACAGTGTGCTGAGGAGTGTCTCTGGAAGGGGCAGCTGTAGTGTAGTTAATGAGGCCTGCAGTCGAAAGCCCATGCAGTGTGTGAGAACATTGTGTGTGCCAGTGTGTGTATATGAGCCCGAGAGGAGCACATGGAGACTGTAAATGTGTGTGTTCTCATGTGGGCCAGGTGGGTTACCCAGTGTGCAGTCTTGCTTGACCCTCAGTAATCCTGTCACATGGAACCAATGGACCTCAGAGAGGAACGAGCGGGAGGGATGGCGTGGGGATGAAACAGAGACAGTGAGGAAGAGTCTTTTTTTTTTTTAAAGGTGGCACCTCTTACTCAACCGAATAACTGGAGCAGACTTTCGGCATGGCTGCTAACAAGCCCTCTGTCTCTTTCACTCTCTCGCTCCCTCTGCTTCCTTTCATTTGTGTCTCTCTCTCTCGTTACCCCTCCACTTCTCCGCCCTCTCAGGAGTGGCACTTTAATGAACAGAATGTGTGCAGGGCAGCGGCCAGGTTACCATAAGAGATGCTTCACGAGAGCGTCTGATTATGAAACCCATGTAAAGAGACAAAGGGAGGGAAAGGAAAGAGGCCGCTCGGTGAGACAAGCTGCAGCTTTTCACAGCTCACTCGCACAGGGAACTGAGCTGACAGGCGATATGAAGTCCACTGCTCGCACAGGAGCATGATAGGCTAGCCACTAACAGCTGCTTCATGAAATTTTTCGAGAGAGAGGGTCACTGCAACAACACAAAAAACAAAAAAATAGAAAATACCTGTTTCTTCAATGTGATATTTTTGGCTTTTTAAAATTGTTTAAAGAAATGTTTAGTTGGACATTAGAAAATCCACATCAATCTCATGTCTGTATTACATTCATAAGTGACCAAAACTACTGTAATTTCAAAGAGTTTGATCAAGGGCTTCCATCCACCTCTTTTTCATGTTATTGCGAATGAAATAATATTAGTGTGAAAACCAGAAACTTGAATAAATCTTGGAATATCGCAATTTTTGAAAAAAAACAAAACATGGCTGATGTGGACAACAACCAAAATGCGACAAAGTGCAATGGAAAACAGACTTGGCAAATGAATCATGATGCACATGACGTATGTGACGGTCACCGGCGCATATGTGCAAGAGACTGAAAATAGCAACAGTTGAATACATCACATCTGTTCGGAGCGATAATGAGACACTTATGTTTCTTGAATGAAAAAAGCACACATGCCATTTTCAGGCCGAAACCAACCTGATTGTATGTTCTGTGTTTTCAGAGCCTTAAGACCAAAGCAGATGTTGATGTGGTGCTTAGCCTATCACTAAGACATGTCCATGTGCCGTCGGCCCACCCGCCAATATCTATTTTTATGTTCTCCCCAGGATATAATATATAGGTTTCCTTGTTTTAAACAACTGATGATGAATTAGGACAGAAAACACATTTCCACAATGTCACCATTGCTTTAATATTTACAGTTTCCCTATTTTTAATTAAAGCAACTTGCCGGAAATCCGCGGTCCAAAAAATAAAAAAATAATACTGTCAAGAAATTAATCTGTATGCGACACACACATCCTTACTCTGGCAGCTGACATGATCCATATTCCAGTGAGAATTAATGTTAGCATTAAAAAAAAAACTAACATTACCATGCTTCTTGCCTGCTGCATAAGTTAAGAGCACAGATGCACTCGTTCTCGTTATTGTCTTTGTACAGTTTCCTGCTCTTTCCTCAAAATATACAGGGCAGCAGATGTACATCAATCAGCCACAACATTAAAACAGATAGATCATTTGAATGTTGAATTAAGCAAGCAACGAACCCCAAAATAATTAAAACTACAAAATAAGTTGTACATCACATTATTAATCGTTCAGAATTTAATCTTTCTAAACAGGCCACATATCTTTACACAGTTCATAGATTTCATTGAAACGTACTTGTTTGATTTTGAGGCTGATGAGTGTGAAGACAACTGCAGTGAAAACAGGCAAAACTTCACTTCTGTCAAACTGTATCGGCCCATGACGCAATCAGTACTATTGATCAGACACGCAAGATCATTAATAAAGACACCGCGTGCCTGCTATTTTTTTCCCTCTCCCTCTGGATTATTATAGGCATAACACCGTGATACATATTTCCATCCAAAGCCATTAGTCTGCAGGTCTGTCAGGTGTCACTGAAACCATCAAAGAAAATTTAAACACATGTCAAACATGAAGCCTGACAAACATTTGCAATATTCATCAAACAGACATGAATGCGCCGTAACAGCGTCAGCTGTCCGACCTCATAACGGATGTTTATCCGCACCGCTTCTTTACAAAACCATCCACTGCCTTCATAAAATCAATGGCTCTGACCAGTTTGCTGGAGTTAACAGGGAGGTATCTCTCTAAGAATAATATGATATTCACCCCTCCGATTTATGAAGTTTCTGGCACAGCTCATAAAGAAGCTTCATGCTGTTACTCGTTGACATACATGAGATGAGTTAGATCCACATCGTAAGACCTAATCCTTGCCAAGGAACACTGGTTGGATAACTGTCATCAAGACATACCATAAATGTTTAAATTGTCATTTCCACATTTTATGTTCATATACAATAGTCCCAATGTTTATTGTGGTGGAAATCTTGATCTCCTCGAGAAATGAACAAATAATCATTCAAACATAACAAGTTTGTCTACAAGTCATATTTAATTGAATCAAAGTCAAGAGTACAACAGAGTCTGTTCAGCTGGTTCAGAGCTCCTTCACCGTGGAATGGTTCAGAGGTCTGACCCAGATCATACAGAAAAGACATCTTAAATAGCCAGGCCAAGGTGGCCAGGTCAACAAGAATGTTGGTCCTATAATCTCTCTGAAACCATCTTCCTGGCCCAAATGTCTTACTAGCCCTGATAAACCAGCTGTTCATTAACCCCTTGTAAACCACACTTCCCTCATCTGCTTTTCTACCCCAGGCTCAGCTAATTATGACCTCTCGTAAACAGTCTTTCCCTCATAACCAGAAACACAATTTAAACAGAGTATATGTTAATAAATGATTATATGAGAAATTGACATCACATTTATGATGTAAAAGAAGTATGTTTTGGAGGTGTGTTTTTAGACGTTGGACAGTATCAGGCTGGCTATTTCACTGTGTTTTTGCTAAACTAGGCTAGTGACCTCCTGGCTTTCGATCTTTACGTGATGCACAGACATGAGGATTTCTCCTCGTTACCCTCTCAGAAAGAGAGCAAATAATCAGATATCCGAAAGTGTAGCACCCCTCCTTTAAAACAGTTTTCATACCGGTGCAATCAATATATTTTAACCAGTTTGTTATGCAAAACAATTTGTTTCAACTTCTTTCCGAAATGAATTGAATGAATGAATTTTCACCATCCTAATGCAGTGACTTGCTTTATTGTTTCAAAGTATCGAAACTCATTAATAGAAATAATTGAAACATTTTGTCTTGGATCCGCACTGCCGTATTTATTTTTAATTTGTTTCAAGAAAATAAGGTTTTGAGGTCTCAGTTATAGAGAAATTGATTTGATGAGATGGAGAGTGTTGCTGCGAGGACGGCATCTGTCACTCTTCCTCTGTGAAATTTGGTGGCAGTATGTTTTTTATATTTGTGAAATATTGAAACAGCCCAGTGGGCTAACCAAGAGAAAAGTGGAGATGGATGCTGGGAAACATGTGTAACTGTACTTCTGGTGACTTTGCCAGTGGAGAGGTCTCTTCAGAACAACATAGGCCCCCTCTGGTGTGAGCAGAGGTGCCTGTGGTGGAGCTCTGCCATGGGCCTGCCTGTCAGGAAATACAAGGGGGCCTCTGCCAGCGAGAATGCGTATGATGGTTGGATTCGGGGGGCACTTTTTTTCCGTTGGTCAGCCTGTGTGAGTAGAGCCCTAACAGGCAATCACAGTGGAGGAGGGTGTGTGCGAGGGCATCCATCATAATATTGTCTGCCCAAGGGCCAGTTTTTCACACACTCGAATTATAGAGATAGCACTGACAGTAGCACACACTGTCACTCAGAAACGTCTGTGTATGATATACAAAAACAAGACAAACACATTCCCCTCGAAATAGAGCTCTGCCAGTGTACCCCTCAGACACACACACACACACACACACACACAAACACACACACACACACACACACATGGTCATGCCAATGCCTTCATATAATACACACTCCCTAGACACATAACCTTCAGACACAAGTTCCTCTCTCCACACACACACACACACACACACACACAGAACACACACACACCCGCCCACCCGCACGGCAGCAGGCAGGCAGACAGAGTGCAGTGTGTTGTGGTAGTGGTGGTGGTGGTGATTCTTTGCTGAGAGGAGCGGTCCAGTCTAGACGGAGGCGATAGACATCTCATTAGGCTCTTGCTTGCGCTCTCCCTCCTCTACTGCGCCCGCCGGCGAGCAGCCTGTCCTCACTCTGAGGGCCAGAATAGAGCGGAAAGGGGGGAGACAAGATGATGGAGGAGGAGAGGAAAGGTGGGAGAGAGACAAGGACAAAAAAAAAATCTGAGAGGGAAAGAAGAGGGGGAGGCAGATGAAATGAGAAAGACGAGGGGGAGGGTGGGAGTGAGGGAGGGAAAATTAGACAATGATAATAGCAATAATAGTCTTGATCCTCCAGGAGGCCCACTCCCAGAGGCTCCTTCTCTCTGGTTCTCTCTCTCTCTCTCTCATGCTCCTTCTTTCCTTCAGTCCCTCTGCTGCCCTCCCTCCTATCTTCCCTCCTGCTGCTGTTTCACTCTTAATTAATTTCTCACCACTCACCAGAGCCCAGAGCAGCGGCTCTCCTCAGCCGGCCTCCGAGACTGCTCTCAGATCCGCGCTGCCGTTGCCTCACAGCCACAGCGGCTTGCCTCTGCCTGTGCCACATTTGCCTACGAATCAGTGCTGAAGGTGGGCCTACACCATGACATTGCCACGGGGTGTGGCTCTACACTTGGATCAGTTTCACTTGCATAAGTCACAGTCGGGCTATCTGCCCTGCCAGGCCGTTAGGTTTCTACGGGGGGTCAGCTGATTTGCACTTTGTGGTGCGGCAAAGTCAAATGGCTGGGACTCGAATCAGTTTTCTTCCATAACCGCAAACGACTATGTGACTTTCGTAAGCTACCCTTGTCAGGGAGAAATCCCCCAAAAATGAAACCGAAGAAACAAACTCCTTATCAAGCTGACTTAAAAATAAAAGCTTCAAAAATAGAGGAAATATTGAAGAAAATTCTGGTTTATTTCAAGTTTAGACTTGAGGGAAAAAATAAGGCAAACTCCAACTCATACGACGATCTGTGTCGCCTCTACCAGTTAACAGGAGGTATGCCACAAGTAGCTTTTTGCATCAGAGCATTGGGGGCTTTTTTTTTGATTTAACAATGCATGGCTGATAAGCTTGTAAAGGTCACACGGGGGGAGGGGGGGGGGGGGGGGGGGGGGGGGGGGGGGGGGGTAACCAACATGGCCCCGATTAATTTACAGAATATAAGCGAATCCATTGAAATACACAAAGTTGATGGACTTACTGTACGTCTACCGCTGACCTCTAGCGGTCGTTATGTACATGGTTAAAGACTGCTAGAGGTCAGCGGTCTTTAAAACGAAACCATAGGTCGTAAAAAGCTGCTTGAAAAAAAACGACCTATGTGTTCATTTTTTGGTGGAGGACAGTTAAACACATGAGTGGACCACCGAATCACAACTGATTGCGGTTATGTGGACAAATAGCAATTTGTTGTTTTCAGGTTGTTCTCATTTGAATGATTTTTTGGCCCTGAAGAGAAATAAATTCCAGTGGAAATATCCCATTTTACAAAAGAAAAAGAATGCAGCTGTTGCCACGTTTTAAGAGTAGGTGTGAGCACCACAGGCTGAGAACGTGCACCAAAACCCCAAAATGCTCCCAATGGCAGGCCAGTGTGAATGAGACGCACATTATGCAGCACTTTGTCCTACCAAAGTTTAGAGGCGCTGTGTTCCAAACTCCCGCGTTAGGGAACCACTGGTATTGGTTCATCCAACAGAGTTTACAGACTGACTCAAGACCCACATTTGACTTCTGCATATATGCTGTAATTGTGCGCACGTCCCATTTTCCTATACATTTTGGGATTTCTACTGCAAGTCAGTTTAATCTCTGAATAAGTTAGTTTTTTTAAAACTGTACAAACCCTTATGTAATTGCTGGGTAAATCCTTACGAGCAAATGCATTTAGTCTTTGGTTACATAAGCAGCACCTAAACACTCACACACACACACACACACAAAATACTGACACCCCTTCGTCGACCTTTGCCTTTCTTCCTAGCTCACAGCTCATGGTAATCATAGCCCAGGGTATAGCTAGAGTGCTCACTGAAGCTGTTTCTGCTGACTACACAGTGCGTCAAGAAAAGAGGAAGGGGCCCCGACCTCAGGTTTACCAATAACCCCCTTTCCTTCACACACACTCACACACACACACACACACACACACACACACACACACTACACTGAGTCTCCTGAACCCCACAGCGCTGGTTCTCTTCGCTTAGCAGAAATTGAGATTCCTTTACTTCTGAAATTGCTACAGCAGTAATTGCTCAGTGAGTTAGAGGAAGGATGGTTGGGAAAAAAAAAACTCAGCAGACATTCTCAAGGTCGCTCCGCAGTTTGTGTAAAGAAAGAGACAGAGAAGGAGGGAGAAAGCAACTGCACGGACGAGCCCAAGGCCAGATGTGTATTGTGACCTTCCTCAGGGGAACCAATCACTGTTGGCCTTTGAGTTTGACCTTTAACCCTGATTGGCTGCCTCGTGGGCCACAAAGTCATATATAGTACCATACTTTGCACTGTATTACCGTAGCCCCATAACTCGCAGTATGTATCTCTCTCTCTATAGAGGCCGTTCGGCCTCTCTCACTCATTCAGTGCACCTCGTTCACGGGTATATTCTCAGCTCTCTGCAGTAACCAGATCGTCTGGAATGCCACTTCTCAAGGAACCTGGTTTGCAAAGTTGGATCAAAGGATGAAGCCAAAGGTGGTCGGCACAGCTAGATTTCAGCTGGAGACGCCTGGTTTCTAGACCGTACATCAACATATAACTGGATTTTTACTGCTTTTTTCAATGTGTGTGACAAAGACCTGAGACAATATTACTGTGCTGCAGGACAGTGGGACAAAACCAAACGTCATTAGTAAAAGTAATGTGTCCCTTGGATCCGAAGCGATTACGATTCTCTAAAACTGAAACGTTTCCGTTGCAGGCCAGTGAACTGTAACATTTCAGACCCATGTGCACGGTAACCAGATATCCCCAGTAATCAGGTTTAATTTGAACATGTAGAAGTTAGTCATTCTCTCATTTTCATGAAACCTTTCTCACCCCACACTGCAAAGACGTACCCACATCATCTTCTCTCCTCTCCTCTCCTCTCCTTTCCTCTCCTCTGCTTCCTTCCCTCGTTAAATGAGCCACAGGGGAGCTTCAGACAAACCATAACCTAGCAGCTGGAGCTTCCAGCTGGGTTAAGAAGGAGAATGTGAAGAAGAGGAAAAAAGAGAAACAGTAGCATCTCCTCATGGAGATGGCAAACAAAAAAAAACACAGCTTACAGGGAGAGAGCCTGATGCTTCAAGTCAAATGTATATTTGAATACACATTTTATAGTTTCTTCCCAGCACAGTTTTATGGGGATATTTTACACCCACTTTTAGCCTTGGTGAGATGAGAATATTCAAATTATATGTCTATGTGCTTGTGAATGTAAACATGTATCGTACATAAATGTGATGGATACGTTGGCCAAACGCTGATATGGTGAAGATATTTTTTCACTGACAACAGTGAAGAAGATGATTGTAAGTCGCTTTGGACAAAGGCGTTAGCAAAATGAATGTAATGTAATCTAATCTAATCATTGAGAGTCTTTTTGTTGGTTCAAGTTTCTCCACCGTCCTCTCCGATCTCCTCCCATCCTCTTTGTAAAGTAGCTTATCTTCATTTACTGATTGCTGGAAAGGGGAATAACCAAAACCAGATGGGAAGAGACCATTGGGAAAGATTTGATGAAAAGGTCCTCAGTCAAACCTGGGGGGGCCGTCTCCGTCCTGTAGGTTAGATGGTGACACAAGAGATATATTTAGAAAGGAAGCAGTGAGGTTTGCTAATCCAGAGAACTTGGACTATTCTCTCTGAACTGCAAATTTACACATCTCTCAAGCCTTATGTTAACGAGATTTGAAATGAATAATTAGATTTGACAAAAATACACAGGAGCTAATCTGGGATCGTTATTTTTGATGCACGTTTTACAATTTTTTTTGCAACCATTTAATGTTTTATGACACCTCTACCTTGCCATCTGTGCATCATGAAAACCATAATAAATGTGGACGTCTGACTTGGACGTGGTATTTTTATCCATCCTTCATGTTCACACATTTTGAATCAACACCCTTTCGGATATAACATCAGATGAATCTGCTGAAGGGGGAAACTCCAATGGCATCTTGTTCATTATGATTTAAAAAATCTGACCTCTTAGGGTCCACAGAGTAGGAGCGGGAGGGGAAAAGGTGAGGGGTGCAGTGGTACAGGCCAAACATGAATTGACAAGCGGGCCAAGCAGACAGGGACTGCTCCCCGACCTCCCACCCGTGAACACTGACACTAATTGAGAAGTCTATGAAATATAGATGATGTCTGCGGTGGCCCCCTCCTTCACACACACACAATCTCCCACTGCTCTCCGCTGTGTCTAACGTCTTCCGTCTGTCTGCTAGAGTGACTTGAGATCACGATTGCATGCAGACGGCGTGTTGGCATGAGCATTCCCTGCTGCACATTAGGCATATCAGGGATGGTCCGATGGACACGATTGGCCCAGTCGGTAAGTGTGTGCCTGTGTGTGTCGGACAGAAAAAGAGAGTCTTTCTGTGATAAAGAAAAATTAGAGAATATAGATATTACTTGTTTCGTCACATGCCTGCTTGCATGTGTGCAAACCTTGAAACAACGTTGAAACAGGTAACTGGTTCGTGTTGTGGCAGAGATGTGTCTGTGAGCCTCTGTGTTTGGTATCAAAATTCCCAGACAGGGACAAGAAGAAAAAACATGGGATAAATCTACGAAATCAAAAATTCCCCTAACTTAAGAACTATTTTAGAACTAAGTTGGGGGTGAGGTTTAACCCTGTCCACATCTGAAGGGGCATCTTGGTTGGTGCGGAGTTATGGTGGGCACGGATGTGGTGGAAGATAGATGTTGAAAACTGGAAACATACGGCCCATATACAATTTTCCCCAAATTCACCAGATATTGTTTACCGACTGAGGTGACAGTGCAGTGGGTGGCAAACAAGCCCACATAGGAGAATGTCGACCACTTCCGCCTGCAAAATGCGCCACATTGTTTTGGTTGCAAATCTGCCACCATGGTGCCCCAGCAGCGCCCCTAGAAATTATGTTCATGTCGGATGAATCTGCAGCTGGCGACTCACATCCAATGCCAGATTTCAGTGCCGACGCAGGAGGCATGTGTATCTGTTTTGTGGCAAAGTGGACATTTGGCTGGTGGCTGGGCAAGCAGTGTGTCTGACTTTTATTAGACAGATGTTTGTATCCCATCATCACAAACCAACAAGTGATCTTTTTGATATTTTGATAATGTATGCGTGAATAATTCTGTGTTGCCGTATTTGGCGTTTGCAGAATTGTCCAGTAGTAGACTTTTTCTCCGGTGATAGTCTGGTGACTGGACAGCTAACTTTATCTTTTAAGTTACAATAGGCCTTCCTATTCTTTTTTAAACCAACTCATAAAGATAATATTGTCTTAATTTGCAAACACTGTTGGGATTTTGAATATATCAGATCACTTCCTGCTTCTGGGATTGTACGGTATTGTGTGTTTGCTTGTCCCGAGAGCTGGGCTTGACCTCCGGTTCCTTATCCTCCGCTACAGTCTCTGTTTCATTCAGCAATCATCAACTCATGTCCTGCAGTATATTAACCCTGGATTGTTCACCACCTCCTCGCCAGAATGTCGTCTTACCATGTGGTTTTCACGCCTTCGGCCGATCTCTGCTTTGAAATCTGGTACTTTTGGAAAGTTTTGCATTTTTTGTTTAACCTGCCCGTCTGTGCCCTTAAGGATCATTCACTCCGGTCTGTTTCAATCACACTCATCCAGCTCCTCAGCCACAATGTCTCCTGGACTCTCCCACCACGGATGCCCCCACTTACCTGGACTCTGAACTCCCTCCCCTTCTTCAACCTCGCGGTTTGATAGTCACCCTTCGTCTTGTCTGCATTTAGATTATTGTTTGAATGTAGAAGATTTGCAATGGTAACTTTTATTCTATTACATGTACTTTTACATGTTCTATTGACAGAAATCGATAATTGTGATGATTTTAGATGGTATTTCTGTTGGTCCACCTTATCACCGTAAACTCCTCATTGTCTGCGTAAGAACTGCAAACTTGACAGACAGATGGAGCAGCAGTATCAAACCTTATTGAATAGTATTGGATTGTATTACCATCGTGCCAGAGTCACAATCATGTATATGTGATGAGATGTGTGTTTTTCCAGTCAATGTCAGGATTGTATGAAGGCACACTCACCCACTCACATTCAAGCGGGCAGCAAGGCTCCATAATGACTCCGTGGAGTCTGAAAAATGGTCCGAGGTCAGACGTCTGGTGTAGTGGGTGGAGGTTGGGGTTGAGAGGTTAGTCTGTGAAGGTCGTCATAAGTGTAATTATACAAACATGTTTTTCACATGTGTGTGTTTGTCTTTGGAGGAAGCACAAGGATGGAGAGGTCACTGAGTCGCCCCGCAGCTGCACAGGAGGCATTTAAAGGCCAAGGGTAGAGGATGGATGGAGGTTCGTTGCCACTGTGGATATATTTAGGGCTCCCGTACCAAGCAAGACCACAGTCACTTGGGAATCACACTGAAACCTTAAATCTAAACGTAGCCTTGCGCAATCCCTCAGCCTCTCTCATTTCTGTCTTTGCTTTTCAAATTTTTGCTCTTTTCCTCGTCTCATTTGCATTTGCCCCCTTCAATTAAATTCAGTTCATTTAAATCCATTCAAATGAAGTGGCTATTTTAACATTACGTTCATATGAACATTACAGAAGAAAGACGTCAATAAATCAAGATGGAATTTAAAAAAACACACGCACAAACACATGCACGCACGCCCCCCCCCCCCCCCCCCCCCCCCCCCCCCAGTCCCAGCTTTGGAGAACTCCAAGAAAATGTTGCCTACCATCAGCAAATTGCCTTGGCTGTCAGTCGTCTTCCTCCAATGGCTGGCTCACACACAAGTGAGAAATTGTGCTCCTGTGTGAGTGCATGTTATTTGTGTGTTTGTGTGTGTGTGTGCGCTCGTGTGCAGATACACTTGACTGTTAGAGTACGTGTGTTTGTGCATGATCAGCTGAAAAGCCTGGCATCATCCTCAAACCGTTCAGTGTAACAGCACCGGGAGCCGCTCAGCAGAGGAGCTCATTCTGTCTGGGAATAAGAGATCTTAGTTTTCGATGAAATGCTTGAGCTCCGCTTTTCTCTCTTTCAGACGATACGTGACACAAGCTGACACCCAGTAGCCATGATGCTCATTGTAGAGTCATTCTGTCCAACCCCAGCGGTGGTAAACCCCTTACCTGTCTCATCGGCGTCTGCCATACATTTTGCACAAAATGTCATCATTTGTGCGAATCTAAATCAACCGTACTTTTCTTTACAGGTTTAATGCGAAAACTCGACTCTTGTGTCAAAAATGGGCCCATATGTCATTTGTGCAAGCAGCTTTTTACTAACCGTACTTTTTTACCCTTCTTAGACGACCTTGAGCGGCTGAAGAAATAATGACGGGAGCAAAAGAGGAAATCAGTTGAAGCAGTTAAAGAGTGCCAACGTCAGAGTCAGGAGGAGACAGGCTGGGATGGATGGATGGGTTGACAAAACGCAGGACTGCTTTTAATTTCCCACGTGAAACTGATAGATGTCGTGGCTCAAGACAGTTCCACAATCTCAGTTGTTTACTATTTGTAACCATGACAACAAAGGTCCTCCAACCTAAAGGAGGTTCATATTGTCACCATGACGAAGAAGGTCAGGAATAATAATATTAATAATGATAAACTTTATTTATACAGCACATTTTAAAAAACAAGTTTACTTTATGCTTCACAGACATTTATACAGAAAACACCTAGAGCAATTAAAAAGTTAATAAAAGTTATAAAATCTTTGGGAACAGATGAGTGAATAAGCAAAAAGCAAACATCTAATTGCATTGCATTTCATGAAAAATATTTATTTTTTAAAGAGTTTGAAAAGAGGACACTGTTATACAGTAGCTTGTAAGGAAGGTTGTTCCACAGTGACGGAGCCCTTACAGTGAACATCCTACAATCCTCTGTTTCAATGGTTACTGAGAGCTACAGCTGATGAGCAGAACGGAGAGTACGATCAGAGGGATGAGAAGGTCTGCGAGGGAGGCAGGGAGGCGCAAGGCCGTCCGATGATTTAAAAACAAGTAATACAATTTTAAATCAATTCTAAGGAACCACGGGTAACCAGTGCAACGAGGCGAAAATGGATGTAATGAGCTCATATTTTTCGAGTTCTTGTAAGAAGCCTTGCTTGCCCGTGTCTAGGACAGAGGGTGAAAATGACCTACATGCTTGTGTGGGTTTCGGAAGGACTTGTTGGAGAAAATCTGTGAAGTGAGCAACAGCAATACCTCAGGGCACAGAGGAAGAAGACTGACAGTGATGTAATGACAAAGGAGACCTGCTGTGAATGTGCCGCGTGTCCGTGAACTGTTGTTCCCTCGTCTTTGTCTCGGTCTAGTTTTCTGTTCCTCTTACGCTTCTTCCTCACCTCCGTTCACGTCGCCACCGTGTGAATGCTTCACATAGACACATGAACGGTTGACTACTGAGAGTTTATACTCAGATATTCCCCTGTTTTGTTTTTTTGTTTAGTTTTTTTTATCTTAAATTTGGAAAGCTTTAATAAAAATTTTTTTTTTTTAAATAAAATAATATATATATCTGCTGCAGTGACCTAAATGGTAGATTGTTTGTGTGGATGAGAGAACGAAATGTAGAGGTTGTGTTTTGTGAAATGTCTGTATTTGTGTGGACAAGGCCTGGTTGTGTCTGAAGGGAAGGGAATAAGGGACACTTGTGAGGGACTGGAAAACATGGACTGCACCCATTATTAAGGTTAATAGTTATATCTGTTTCACAAGTTAGAGACAGGTCTTCTTTTTTTTCTGCACCGTGGCTCTCCTGACACCTTTCTCCCACCTTTGGTTCACATGTACACACACATTTCTACACATGGATTTGCCAGAGAAAACCTCTCTCTTCACCTGTCGGGTATAGCAGCTTGGGTGTTACATGCACACAGGTTCACACTGTGCCCCCGGACGGATTCCCACCATTTTTTTTCCTGGCATTTTCCACCGCAAACACTTGGAACGTCCTCAGCTCCTGGGTATTTGAACCTGGATCTCTAATGTGTTGGGTGAGCGGTTTGTCTCCCGTAACACTTTTTGATCGACCAGGTACGATCATAACGTGCGCACACATTTGAATGAATAGTATGGAATAATTAAAGAAAAGTCAAGCCAGTGACATGCAAAGTGAAAATGGCGATGCATGAATCATGGAGGAATCAGTCAAATAATAAAGGTAAGTCTCATTTCAAAAGTAGTGTCCTGACAGAGTCACAGCTGTAATATCATCACTTTTAATAAAAACAGTACGTTCAAAAGCCACTCCTGCCACTTTCTTCCATTTTTCCAACTTTTCTTCTAGACCTCAGATGTCTTTCTTCATCCTCCAACCTCCCTTGTGTCTTTGTTTCTCAGTCTCTCCCTCCATCCCTCAAATCATCACTTTCTTTCTTCAACCGTCCCCCCTTCTCTCTCTCCCTCCCCCTCTGTGTCCTCCGATTCCCGTCTCCCTCCTCGCCCGGGTTTTTGTCGTCTGCCACTGTGGCATGCTAACACTCCGACAACGCAGGGCGCTGAATAATTGATGTGTGGATGTGAAAGTTTGATGCCTGACTCGCGGGCAGATTGAACCTGCAGGCAGCATGCCTTTGCCCATCAGCCGACTCCCTGCTCTCTGCGCCACTCAACTCTTTTACACTGAGACACACACACAAACACACACACACGTACACAACACAACTGAGCATACAGTACACATATCTCCCCTTGGACTCCCTCCACTTCGTCTCTCAAACTCATTGTAAAACCTCTCAGATATTTGCTGCAAGATTCTGCTACTGTTACACAAAGAAACTGACCTAGAATGTGTTGCACTTTTACCAGAACATGGCCTATCACCTTCATGATGCTAACGGAAAAAAGAAATGCAGTTGGGTTTCTTTCGGGAGTAAAGAACATAAGGAATAGGACACAAATGTGTCGGACCAAAATCAAGTCTAAGAAGAAGGAAATGCCAGAGTTACAGAAAGGTAAAGTCCAAAACTCACAGGACGCTCATCATTTGAGTCCTGTTCCACACTGTGCTCGTTGGACACGCTTGAGTGAAACATAAACATGACATCACATCATATAATACAATAATAAGGAATGCTGCACACGGATTCATGAGTATTTTGCAAATTGACAGTAAGTTTACGATTGGTTCACATTTGAATATCTGAATAGTTTTAATCAAATTACACAACAACCTACGGCCAAACGCTGGCTAATACGTCGTTAGCATGAATGTCGACCTGCGATTTGCATCGGATGAGCATACGACCGTTCAGTTATGATGAGCGAGGAGCGGGCGTCTTCCTGCATCCCTCATATTCAGCACCTGCAGAAATTAAAGATGAAATCCGGACTATATCTAGGAACGTGTCATGTTTTCTTCTGCAACTAAGAATAACTTGGTGGCCATTTAAAGAAAAAATGCCAGTATACTATTATATTTACATGAATATGCTCACTCTCTTAATTGTTGCCCGTGTGTCATGAAAGCTGTCTCAGTGAGCAAGGCAACATTACAGCCGTGCATTAAAGCTGCTGTCGATAGGATTGAGAGAAGTGTGGACATAGTCCCACAATTCAAAATCCAACGACTCCTGCTCCCTCCCCCTCCCTCTCCCCTGCACTTGGGTTCCTCCTCCACAGCTCCTCCCAGCCCTCCATGCCCGTGCACGCTACCATGGCAACCGAAGCCAGACAAGGTACGTAACATGACGTTCCCATCGGTAAGAAGATAACCTGAAGCTAACACGGACTACTGTCCCCATTGATAGACTATAAGACGTTTTTTTTAGTTACCGTTGCCTCACGTTATTACCTGTGACTTTTAGGGAAAACAACATTGTCAGTGTTTTTGAACGTGATCGACCGTAAATCAGTTTATATGAGCTTGTTTATGTACCCTGGTTAGCTAGCACGTTAGCTACAGTGTTACATGGTAGGCCTGTAAATTAACACCTTCACATACATCATTTGTTGCTTTGCAAGATGACTGACGCTTTTATCTATATTTTATAACATTATTAGAGCTTTGAGACTGGTACACTGGACTCAGATGAGGAAGTGAAACGAGCAGTCGAGCGAGGAGGAGAGGGAGTCGCATACGAGGCGCACGGGGCAGCGGCCGTGGGAGACAGGGCAGAGGTCGGCGTGTCGGCCCGACACCCGAGGACCCGGGAGCCGAAAGCAGGTGATCTTCATGTGATGAGCCAGTTGGTACCTGCAGCGTGAACTGGTTTCATCCAAAGATGCTTTAGCTTCAGACTGTGCTATATGTAAATGCTGAGCAATATATTTTTTTTCATTATATTTATTTATTTCAACGTTATATTTTAATATTTTTGGAACCTCAGTATTTGCTTTGCATAAATATACTGCCCTTCCTTGTGCGTCTCCATTTATGTAAAGTTGCTCTCCTGTGATCCCTTGTGTATTGAGTTTTTGGATTTCCTGTTTTATTTTGTCAGTCATTTCCTGTGCTCCTGCGTCCGGTTTTCTGTCACTTCACTTTTCTTGTGTTTCCCTGGGATAGTCTGCACCTGTTCCCAATGTGTCTGGCCTGTGTCGGGTTACCTGTGCCCTCTTGTGTCTACATAGTCTTTGTGCCCCCCTTTGTTCCTGTTGGATCTGTTTAGCTCCGTGTAGCCGTGCCATGGTTCACCTCAGTGCTTTTTGTCCATGTTCCTGTCCAAGTTTTTATTTATTTAGACCTTATCAGACTGAAGATTTGTGTTTTTTTTCCCTTTCCCTTTTCCCCTTCCCCCCCATAGCCTGCATTTTGGGTCCTACTCAACCAAACCGTGACAGTCATCTTACACTGCTGCCTGAAACTTCCTTTTTAACTAAACAAAATTATTTTCAGTCATTGATTTATCTGCTGATAACTCATCAGTTGTTCAATTAATTGTTTGGTTTTTGAAAGTCCAGCCCATGTTGACTTAAACCACCAATCAAATTACCCCAAGATATTCAACATGTGGTCAGGGATTATTTTCCATTTTTATGTGAAAAGCCCGAACATTTTTGTAATAGTTTCAACTCTGCAGCAGATTTCAAGCTCTCAGTGGCATGAATGTTTTATAGAAATCTAATACATCCATGGTGAGCCGACCTGACCTCTTGCAGGGAATAATCCACATTCCCAGGCCCCCTGAATTACCCGCGTTCTCCTCACCTACAGTGTAGTTCGATCACTTAAAGTGCATGCGAACTAAATTGTGACGGAAGATGCAGGAAAATCCGGAATGTGGACGTTTACTTGAACAGGTGAGAAACTTGACGTAGCACGACAACGAAACCACAAGAGAAAGCTTGGAACATTTGACCTGCGGGCACAACATAGCAACACGTAGTCACGCGATACTGAAATACAAAGCCAGCCTAAGTCATCACTGTAGTTTCCTTCAACTGGTGCTGAATGTTCAGGGAAATGTTTAATGAAAAAAATATTTACTAATCACGCCTATCAGCGTCGAAAGACGGCGCTTACATGCTCATATTCAAAGAGCCTTGATTTATCTGCAAGGCCTCCTACGTGATTGTGATCCTTTAAATACAATATTTTTATTGGATGCCTGTTTATGGCCTCAGGATTTGTGTCTCCTCTTTCTCCCACAGGTCAGAACTGAAATGGGTCAAATGTGTCTTCATGAACTCTGCTTCATCTTAATGGATCTCTAATGGCTTGCAGCAGCAGGAGCCTCTCTTTCAGGTGAATTCAACCTGTTAATGAAGACTCAATGCGGACTTAAAAATAAAATTGCCCTTTGCCTTGTTTAGTTATGCATACTGAATGAGTGGATTGGACTAATTTAAGTTCAAAATTGAGAATATGTCACTTAAAATCTTTGAGAATGTGTTATCACCATGCATGCTGTTGAAAGTATGGGTGCGTTTACATGAAACAGATGAACAGAGATGAAATAGTTGATCAGTCAGTTTGTTGAGAGGAAATGATCAACATATCACAAGCATATTGTCAAAACTTCACGATGATTTCTGGCTTTTTTTTGTCTTATGTGACAGTAAACTAAATATCTTTGGATTTTGGACTGTTCATCAGACAAAACAAGCACTATGAAGATGTCATCTTTGACTACAAGAATCTCTTTAGTTTAGTTTATTTATTATTGTTTATGGAGAACTCAATTTAATAAATATTTGAGAAATTAATTCGCTGACGAATAAACAATGAAAGTAATTGCTACTCTCAACCTTAGTTTACAGTCTGAGTGTATCCAGTGTGTGTTTGTCAGTATCCATCGATGGCATCTTTGTCCCCCTCGCTTTCTTCCTCTTCCTCTTTTTTTGTAACTATCTACTGTATGTGGATGTGTCATGGAGGAGACGTCAGGGCCCTGCCTGCTGATTTATTCATGATATGACTTTTAATATCATTTACTGGGACATGGGAGTCTGCATCTCAAATAGGCCTGCGGGCACCTTTGTGTGCCCATGTGCTCGCGCATGCGTGACTGAGAGGGAGAGAGAAACCGAATGCACTTCAATATGCACATGAGTGTGTGTGTTTTTCTATGTGTTTGTATTTGTGTGCGTGTGCGTGCAATTATATTTGTGTGCAAGGATTTCTTATTTTTTTGTGAGAGATGAAATCGTGACAAATTGTTTGTGGCAAAGTGTGTTTGTTCCAGTGAAGAGGTGGACCTCGTGATGAATGCCCACAGTACAATAGGGTCGTGATTGACTTATCGGACAACAGTAGGAAGTCATTGTGTAATTGGCGATGGCGAGCAATGGGGGCCGATAGCAATCTGTTTCGCAGCATAGGGTGTGGAGAGGAATGTGGAGGGAGGTGTCTGGTTTCTGTGGTGGGTGGCTGTGTCGTGAGCCAACGTGTGTGCTCACTTGTGTGTGTCTGTGTGTTTTTCATTTGATTTATTGCCATATTTGTCGGTACATGTTTGACAGTTACAGTAGCAAAGCCACTGAACGCTTGCGGAGACGGGCGCAAACCTGCAGCAAATGAAAAATTGAGTTAAGCTGAAATCCAGTTTCAATGTTTTATTCCTATTGATGGATATATTCAATTTATCAACCACAAAGACACCTTTCATATATATCCTTTTAAATATCTCTATATATATATTTGTCAATTGGCTCCATCTGTGTGCAGATTTTTTTTTGTCTAACCATACCTATTAGCGACTATAATTAAATGATGAGGAATAGGTGGGTGGATGGAACAGGAGGCAGACAGAGAAGGGGGCGGCTGGAAAGCGTGATTTAATTTGGTTATGATCTAATTTGCTTTGATTAAAAATGTATGCAAATCCCTCTTAGCATAAGGGATCAGTGAGGAGAGGTGACACCTCTCTTGCTTTCTCTCTCTCTCTCTCATTCCCACTGTCACCAACTCCTCCTCCTCCTCCTCCCCTACTTACAGTCCTCCCCCTCCCTCTGTCTTTGGCCACTAAATTGAGATGTGTGAATTGGAGACCGCACTGTGGACACGTGTGCATGTGGTGTGTTCTTTTTAAAAGTGGCGAGCGGAGCCCACTCACATTGGGTGTTATTGCAACTCATATCTATTGGCTGTGTGCCTGCTACAGGCACGGCTCCGGGTGTGAGGTGGCTTTTGTGAGATTGTGTGTGTGTGTGTGTGTGTGTGTGTGTGTGTGTGTGTGTGTGTGTGTGTGTGTGTGTGTGTGTGTGTGTGTGTGTGTGTGTGTGTGTGTGTGTGTGTGTGTGTGTGTGTGTGTGTGTGTGTGTGTGTGTGTGTGTGTGTGTGTGTGTGTGTGGGTGGTCTGACCCCGTCTGAGTGTGAGCGCCCTGTAGGAGTGACTTTGCCAAGCCGCCCATGTCTCCCAGAAGTTGATCCTATACCCACGGCCCAGCGCTGAAGGTCACACTGCTAAACAAAATCTCCACTTTTCAGTTCCCTTCACCATTCTTCATTTCTTGTTGATCCATCTTTCTTTCTTTCAATGCTATTCAATCAGTCATCAGTCGTCCGTAAACACACACACACACACAAACACACCAGTGCAGTCTGTCCTCTGTGCTCCCGGCCACCGACAACCTTCATCCTGAGCAACACGCCTCACACCCAGCGTGCACGTGCACCTGCCCTGTGAATGTTTATTGTGTGTGTCATCTAGATAACTGCATCTATTTGCATGGGGACTCGGAGTATTCGTGTCACTCTCAATTTTCTCCCCGTCTCCGCGCTCTCTCTCCCCTCAGCCTGTCACTGCTGCCTCTCCAGGTTTACTGTAATGAACACTGCATCGCGTCTGCGCTTCTCCCTCTCGTGCCCGCCTCCCTCGCTCCTGTCAGCCCGACGCCAGCCAGTCAGCCAGAAGGACGACTAGTCAGTTGGTCGTCGAGTTGACTCACCAATCCGGCATTTAGACAGTTCGAGTCAGAGGTCCAAGTTCAACCCACTTGGTGCCTGTGGTGAACAGTTGGTGGTGGTGACCGTAGAGGGCAGTGTGTGGTTTAGAATTGTTGCTCATGTAAAAGCCCTCATTAAGTTTATTTTAAACAGTTTAATTTTTACTGCAGGAACTGGAACATCACAATGGGAAAAATAAATCCTGGGGAAAAAAAACCCTGTAAAATAATGCTTTTACAAGAGGGCAGATTATTTTATCATTGAGTAAGGTTTCATGGCAGAGATACAGTTTATGATACTTGAAGTTCATCTCGACACCTGACGGTCCTCCATCTCTCTCTGCTGGTTTCTCCATGGTTCCTCCATTGACTTGCCTTTTGTAGGTACATTTGGCATAAATTTGCATGTCAAATGGGTTTCTTTTGTGGATGGTACAACAAGAAAAAGTGGGATTTCAGTCCCGTGTGACTCTTTAATTTAAAAATCATTTTTGCCTCTTTATTTGATAGTCGACAATGTGGAGATAGATGTCATCGTTGATGTCATGACGAGGCTTTGTCTTTTTTCACATACCATTTTGCATGTAAACGTAATCGTATCATGAGAAGTTGGTTCATACTAATTCTGTTTTTGAGGACGGAACAGAACAAATTCTCCGAGGTAAATCGATGCACCCCGGCATCTTGCTGCTTCTGTTTACTTTCATCGTTGTACACCCTTCCGTTTTGTCCTCCCTTGGTGACGCATCCATGATAACAATGGTACCACTCAAACTGTTGCCAGGCCACTTCACTAGACGGCACCAGAGTTAAAAATAAACCCTGAACAGAACTGGTTGAAGAACCAGTTCCCTGTTGATGTAAAAGGGGCCACGTGTGTTTGTGTTCAGCTCAGCCTTCATCATTCATTCAACATTCATCATTCAGATTAATAAAGTCCGGGAAGTTACATTTTCCACGCGTTCAAACATGTCTTCGAATCAATTAGTAGTTCAATATGTTCGTCCCTCTGACTGTCAAGACTATTGGTGACATCCTTTTTCTAAATCCATACTAGCCCCATAAAACAGCATTCCAAAACTGAAACAATCCCCATCTAGACAAGTTGTTTTTTTTTTAGCTCCGTATCAGTATTCATCCATACTAACGTAAAATAAAGCGCATATCACGTGAGCATTCTCGTACACTGGGCATGTGCATGCATATGTGTACAGAAAGCAGATTGTCTAAACGGCGCCAGCGGCATTTCCAAACTTCTCCGTTTTAGGCCCTCTGGATGAAAAGTGTGGACGGTAGGGAACGTGGTATGTGGATGGAGCCTAAAACATACAGTACATGTATGTATAGAAAAAAGTTATGAATAAGGTGTGTGATTCCTTTTAGGTTTAAGCTTATTCCCTTCCTAAATGTCTGCAGACGGGTAATGAGAGGTCAGGGGGCAGTTTCTTCTTTAGTCAGACAGTAAATGCTCCCAGAGCCAGTTGGTCAGTCAGTCAGTAACTCAGCCGTTCATTCATTCATTCATCCAGTCAGTCAGTCAGTTAAGTCAGTCAGCCATCCGGGCTGTGTCTGCTCTCTTACATAAGCAGGGCGACAGATGCTGAATCATCAGCTGCCCGCTGGAATGCTCTCTCAACCCAGAGGGTTCCAGGAGGGAAGACATCGCGCGCACACACACACACACACACACACACACTGCAAACTATATGCACTCATGCAAACACTGTGCACACACTGGTGTGCATGTGCAAACACACCCAATGCACGCATTGCATGTCATGCGCTGCTTCACACGAGACTCACTCCTCATGATTGAACTCCAGAGGGGAGATAGTAGCGGAGCGGGGCGAGGGGAGTAAGACAGGGGTGAGAGAGGGCGAGAGCGGTTGTGAGACAGACAGAGAGAGAGAGAGAGAGAGAGAGAGAGAGAGGGAAAGGCTTCCAGATAGACTGACAGAGAGTTCAAGAGAAAGAGGGAGAAGAAAGAGAAGTGAGATCTTCCTGGAGCTCTCTGTGAGGGTTTCTGTGGGCTTTAAAAAGGGGTTTTCATGTTATGCAACTTTGAAGGCGAAGCGTTTTGATGTTTAGTTTGCTGGTTTGTTAGCTATTGGATTAATCTCTCTGCCTTCTACCTCTCTCCCTCTGCAATTTATCTGATTAGTGCTCGGAGCTCGCGTCAGTCTCTCTCTCTGCCTTTGTCTTCAGCCGATACTCAGATGGATGTTTTTCACTGTCTCTTCAGAAACTTGGCACCGATCATCTATTTATGGGGGGAGGCAATTGAAAACTGGAATAACACTCTTATTTGCCTGCCTGTCTCGTCTTTCAAAAACACGACTCAAATGCTGATGGAACAATGACAACAATTCCCCCCCCCCTCCCTCATCTCACCGTTTCTCTCACTACCTCTTCCAATCTTGCGGCGCCACGTCCCCTCAGCATGGGTGATTCATTTGTCTCCAGCACAATGTAGCACAACATGGGCTTGCCACCGTCCATATTGCCACGGTGCTTATTTGTCGAACGCCGGGGATTTCATAAATGTATTTCCACACACTCTCCTCTCAGTGATTTTCCTTCCCTGCCCTTTCGTCTTTTCCCCTCTTTCACTCATTCCCTTTCCTCTACAGCAGCAGCCGCAACACACACACACACACACACACACACACACACACACACACACACACACCTTCCCAGTTTCTCCCTCTCTCCCTCTCTCCTCTCTCCTCTCTCTCTCTTCCATCCCTCTCCCTTTTCCTCTCTCATCAGACGGATGTAAGAATAGAACAGGGGAAGCCCTCTCACCTCTCCCTGCATGCCGGCTAATTAGCATATTCATGAGACGTACCATAAATTATACATGAGATCCGGAGGGGAAACAGAGGCAGAAGAATGAGACGCGGACACACACACACACACACACACACACACACACACACACACACACACTCTCTCTCATACACGCACATTCACATGCACACACTCCCATACGCAGGTACGCTCACGCAGATAAACACACACTACGGGCACATCCACACTTTCTCTCCCTCTCACATCTTCTCTCAATCACACAACACAGACGGAGAGATACAGACAGGTAATTGGTGAGAAAGAGTGCGCGCCGCAGTACAGTGTGCAGGGGAGACGGCGCGCACACAGTGTTGAAAGGGAGAAGTGGAAGTCACTCTCAGTCAAACAGAAAATGCAGTGCACACAGGGGCACAGTGCTCCGGCTGGCTATAGTCCCCCTCAAACCAGAAGGCGAGAAGGTTCAAGCACTGAGAAGGAAACTGTGGTGAGGAGACTGTGATTGAGACAAATTCTGAGGGAACAGGTTTACATCATGAAGAAACAGAGGAAAAACTCGAGAGGTCGAGAAGGTCGTCCATAGTGTGACATCCACATTGGAGGAGTAAGGAGGAGTACAGGCTTGAACAGAAACGAAAAAACATCAGAAGTTCCGCTCATCTTCTTTTGCTTGAGCAAGAGCCTGTCACTTACGTACCATCCTTCAAACTAGACCATATTTGTTTTAAATCCAATTAATGAGTGTGTTTTTTCTCCCCCTCTTACATGATGAATATCCCAATTTTGAGCCAGCCCCCTGACTCAGCATGCCATGCGGATGACTCGACATCTTTATCCACATATATCACATTTACATATGGCCCAAAAGGAATGTGATGACACGAAAGCTGACTGGAGACTGGAATACCTTCAACGATTTGTGCTCTTCACAATGTCTGCGCTCTTTCTTTAGTTGTGATGACAGTACATACAGTAAATACATGTAATGCTGAACTTGCAAAAATATAATCATGGTGGCTTTTCATATCAAACAAAGAAACAAATAAGAAACGATCAAGACCTGCGTAAAAATCAAACATCTATGTGGAAAAATATAACAAAATTATAATAAATAATAATGACTGTAGTGATTAACCAATTAACAAAGTAGTTTCTTATTATTTTCAATGACTGCAAATTACTGGTAGAGGAAGTAATCATTTCAGATTTGCTTCACACAATTTTCTTTGAACATTTTGGAGTGCAATTTGGCAAAAAATAGCCTCATCGAGAAGAAGCACAAATGCTCTCAGATAATACTCACACTGAAAAGGTTCAATGGTACATTTTCACACCGTCGTCTTTCGGTGGCCTTGTAAAATTCTTTGTTGATTAGCTGCTAACTTTGGATTCTATTGATTAGAAGTAAACGGCCACAGGTTGGTCAAAAAGGATATTAAAGATTCAACTGAAATGTTTAAGATAAATACAATAATAAGCAGACCAGACCTTAAATACTTTAAAGAATTTTGGATTCAAAGACAGACAATAGAAGAAACATTAAGGAAATACAAACCACATACTGTCTGTTAATTGTTTGCTATTTGCATTTAAAAAACCTTCTGCACATGATACCTCTCTTCAACGAAAGATTGTATGTGAGTTACCTCATTTGCACTTATTTGAAGAGGGTGACAGCGTGTAGAAAAAAAAAAGAAGCCCAACAAACTGCGGATACCTTCACTTATGTATATGACGACCATGATTCTACTTCGTTTGCATTAAGAGAAATGCGCTTCCAAGGCTCGGGAAGTGAGCAGATTAGATTAGAGCAAGATGTGCTCTTATTAGATAATGCCGTGCAGCGTAGCTCCGCGTGGCGCTCTCCACCCAGACTGCCAGTCATGACTGGATGATAAAAGCTCCTTTGAAAGGATGTGGATGTGGAGACGTATAACCACAGCCTGTAGTGGGAGCGAGTGATTTTGAGAGAACCGCTGCCATACATGACAGTATGTTAAAGTGTGTGATGTTACAGCTAAAAGGTTTCCCCCTCTGGCTTGCATAATGCTCCGCTACGCTCAGAGTTGAAACCCACATTCTAGCCCGCGGATAGGCAGTAGGGAACCTGCAGTACATGCTTAAGTGCTCACTGACAATTAGCTGATTCTGGGTGGTTTGGGTCTAATTGAAACACAAGGGATTGGGAGCGATTGAGAGGGTTTCGCCTCTCCAGTGTCGATGGAATATTCATGAACATGTTGTGGGGCCTCATCGTGTTCCACCGAGTTCTCCAGCGATCGCCCGGGAGAATCGGCTCCCCTTTATCCATCAGTTCCCTCGGATCCATTAGTGTCTTGATGTAGAAGCAGAGGCTGAGGATGGGTTTCCTCATCTATATGTCACAGTCGTGTGTAGGAGAACTTGCATATGTTACTGCGCACGCGATCCCTCTCTTGAATTCGTGGCACGCTGCATGGGTTTGCGGAAATTAGAGAATTTATCAATGTCTGTATTTGTCTGCGGAGTGTGTGCATGTGTGTGTCCCTGTCTTTCCCTGTGTGCATGCGGTCATGACTTTTACATATAAGACCGAGCAATATCTAACGCACACCTGGTGGACGAGTGTATAGAAAAAGAATAATTATGTGAAAGGAAAGATTGAATTCTCAAAACCCTCAGACACCACATTTTGGTCGCGGACATTCATGAGGCGTCAAATTCAAACATCTTTACACCAACGCCACAAGCTGGAACAATCAATCAAAAAGGGGAGACAAATCTGAGGCACATCAGTAATCAAGCCTTAAAAATGTCTTTAAATATTTCCTTAAATACACAATAGAATATGAACAAAAAACTATTTTATTTTCTCTTTTCTCAAGGTAAAGGTTGTGGGATTCTGTTTGGTTGTCAGAGCCTATGGCTGCAGTAGAATAAATGTGTTGTTTCACATTATCAATTTTATGGTTGACCATGACCCGAACGTTGCATCTAAAAAAGGTCAAGTGTGTGTGTTGAGCTTATTGTTTTAGACACCCAATTGGCCTGTACACCTTATATTTGCTGATTTCATATTTTCAGTGAAATTATTTTTATTCTTTTAAAACCTATTGGTTGTCATAGATGGTGTGGTGCATTTCAACTATAACAACGAGGCTGTTTTAATTGAAAAAAATGACATTAGATATATATTCAGTGGCGGCGTACAAAAACTAAATCAAGAATCAATACGAAAACGTTAGTATTACAAGTATTAATTGGAATGTACGCTAGTTGCACGGTGAACCTGCTAGTTAGGATTTTGCATTTCCAGTAGCATTGTCTCTTTTTTGGGGGGGAATATTTGTCCTCAGTATCACCTTAGTTTTCATCCAAAACAACTCTGCTCTTTGTCATGAATATGAATATCTTATTTTGTGTGTGTGTGTGTGTGTGTGTGTGTGTGTGTGTGTGTGTGTGTGTGTGTGTGTGTGTGTGTGTGTGTGTGTGTGTGTGTGTGTGTGTGTGTGTGTGTGTGTGTGTGTGTGTGTGTGTGTGTGTGTTCTCGCTTAGTGCGGGTGGCAGTAGCTAATATCAGATTACGGATGTAAATTGGCAGAGTGGCTCTCTCTCATTATCACTAATAAGACTATGGCCTTGCTCTCTGTGCCCTCTCTCTCTCTCCCTCCTCCTCTTTTTCTCTGGTCGGTTAGATGAGAGAGAGATTAGCTGATAGGGAGTGAGAGAGACAGAGAGAAAACCCTTTTCCTGAAAGCAAATTATTTCAAAATCGCCTGCATGTGATGACACACTGATATAACGCACACACAAAGGACAAAAGAAAAACCTCACATCACATGAATTAAAGGTCACAGCCTGGAGATCTGCAAATTATTTTGAAATATGGAAACACTTTTTTGACACTTTTTTTCTCCTTCTTTCCCTTTTTCTCTCTTAGAATGAGAAGTGTAACTTGTACACTCCCACTCACTGTCGCCATCTCCTCTGCTGTCTTCATTGCGCACACAGTTACACATGCATGCTCACAATTCTCCAGTCCGTGGACGTTACACTAAACGAGACACAGATTTATTTTTAGTTGCGGAAAGTTTCCGAGGCTGAAGCCAGGCTTGAAACACAAACCTGATCCCCGTTCACTCTTTATTGTCACAAATGCACTGTGGTTCATAATCCAAGCAATCAATCTGTTAATTTCATATGTATGTCATCATGTAGCTGATTGGATAGATCGGGTTTACGTGTCCTCTGAACATGTGTGAGCATTGTTGTAGTTATCCGAGTTATCTGTGTTGGTACACAAAATTATTTTGTATTACTGTAATATCATTAGTAGTTGACATAGTACTAATATACTGACTGAATGAAATGGTATTAGGTTTTTTTGTGTCGCAGGAGAGGGAGAACCTAAAAGGATGAAATGACATGTGAATCATGCTTTGTCTGCCTTGATGTCTGCTGGGTGCAGCCTCTTCATGTGTGCGTTAGTGTGTTTGCGTTAGCTGTGCATTTGCATGTAATATGATATCTATGCATCCATCACAAGCATGTGCAATGGATTTGTGTGTGTGTGTGTGTGTGTGTGTGTGTGTGTGTGTGTGTGTGTGTGCGTGTGCGTGCGTGCGTGCGTGTAAATGCAGCATGTCTACATGTGTTTGTTTGTCCCTACAGTGCGTCGTGGCACAATATACGACCAGGGTAATGATGTGCAAAGTGATGAAGTGTAGCCTCCCACTCTCACCAGGAAGGTCCCAACCCTTGGCCTTGGATGCACCTTTGCATACGCTTGTCTGTGTGTGTGTGTGTGTGTGTGTGTGTGTGCGTGTGCGCGCGCACGTGTGCATGCGTGTATGTTGAAAGCCAATCTGGCTGGCGTCTGCTCACTCCTCTATGCACTGCAGGCCGTCTGCTGTCTTTTTTTTCTGCTTTAATGACCTATAAAGGGACTGTTACTTTTTAAATAAACCATAAAGCAAGGGTCATAAAAGGGGAGTGCAATGCTGGGCACAGGCCAAGCTCTGAGAGGGATGTGTGTCTCAGTGTGTATGTATGCTCGGGTGTATGTAAATGTGCGTGTCTGCGCCCATTGCACGTTTGGAGTTTGCCACAGCGCACAAAGCCTAACCCACAGCCAAGAAGAAATCACAGTCTGAGAAAGAGAGCTTCGGATTAACCGTATGTCAAATATCTGCAAAACGATAAACCTACTTCAGTGGTGACCTTGCTTCACATACAAATGAGTGGGTGGGTGAGGAGCAGGTCCAAGGCTAGAGATTTTTTTTTGTTTTCCAAGTCACTGTCTTGGAGCTGCTGTAGTGGGTGTAGAAAGAAACAAGCCTTGGGCAGCTTCAGTAGCTCTCCCCACAATGAATAAACCCCTTTACAGCAACTTGTATTACTGAGGACACTTTTATATTCCCACGACCGACATAGGAAGCTTATGAAAGTGCTTAGAGATGCTGAGAAGTGGTTGAGGCAGGTACAACCGAGCGCTACTGACAGTAATATATGGGTCTTAATAGGTGCATGCTGGTGATATCTGCAGGAGGTGTGATTTCAGTAATGCTTGTGACATGAAAAAAAACGACAAAAAAAAAAGTTTAGGAAACAGTAAAGTGCCTGTCTCCGAAGAAAGGTCTTTGCACCATGCATATTTACGTCTTAGTTAGAGGATTGTGTGGGTGCAAGTCATCCCTTTCCCGTCTCTCTCCTCTACCACCTCCTTATGCGCTGCGATTTCCAAAGTCGAACATAAAAAAGGGGGGGGGGGGGGAAATAATTGCCCGTTTTAGCAGAGTGTAACGTTGAAAATGTGTGTCGCTCACGCAGAGCTTCAAACGGGCTCGGCGAGGAACAGAGAGCAAATCTTAGCACGCCGCGTTTAGGACATCAAACGGGCCGCAATCAACCGCTTCGCAGAGAGAAGGAGGGGTGACAGGAGGGGCTCAGAGGTGGCGGCAGCAGAGGGGGGGGGGCTCATTTCCTTTGACGTTCATGCACTTCTTCTTCTCCCATAAGAAGGCGTTTAGCGACTTCAAGCATCTACCGGGAGAAGCGGAGAAAGAGCGAGGCGCCGACTGTGAGAGACGAAGTGTTGTGTGGAGACAGACCTGGAAGTGGAACAAAAGGTGCAAGAGGTTATGTGGCAGGTTCTGCAGGTTATGCCAGCGGGATACGTGGAAGGACAGATGGACGCACAATCCAGTGTGGCGAGTGAAATCCCTAACTTTAAATAAAATATTTCCCAGAGATGTCATCATCCGTTTGGAGTCTTTTCATAATTAGAGGAAATGTTATTTTCCGACTGACAAAATCGACTGATCTGGGTTTCACATGCAAACTGTTCTAGACGCTATGCTCCTTCGCTGCCGCTCGCCCCTCAGAAGAAGCTTTTTTTTGGTGGAAGAAACTTTTCTGTTGAATCAAAAGAGACATGTGGGTGGGATTCCAGAGACACTTCATTCGCTGAGAAGAAAAGGATTTGAATGTCGTCTTGTATCGAGAGTTGCAAATGATAATGACCATTTTCATTATTGATTGACCTGATATTTATTGGAACCAAAGATGACATCAGTCAAACACTGAAAGACACTCAACTTGTAAAAAGACATAAAACAGAGAAAAGAAGTAAATTTCTCACATCACCCACAAGGCACTGGGATTATTTGGCACTTTTAGCCACGGTATCAGTTTGTTCGTAGGTCCAATAGTTGAACAAAAATAGAATCGACTGCCACGAAATTTTGCACAGACATTCGTGGAACCCATACGCTGTCCTGCTGACTGAGGTGACCTCTTGACATTTCATATAGTGCCACCACCCGATTAAATCTAAAAGCATTTGAAGAGCTAATTAACGGAGTGGCACAAAATTTGGTGCAGACATTTATGGTTCATTACCTGCAAAACCCAATATTCTCAGGTGTGCTTTGTATTAAGTGCTAAATATCAATGCTGGCATGCTAACACGCAACACTATGGTGGTCAATGTAGCATGCTGATGTTAACATTTAGCTCAAACCACCAATGTGCTCCTCGTGGGACGACGTTAAAAGGGTAGACACAGATGTATTGTTACTGCTCTTGGACATAGCATCTCGGATAAATTGGAACTATGGAAATGTGTGTGTGTGTGTGTGTGTGTGATTACTTTCACTGCCAGAAGGGGGAGAAAAAAGTGACAAATTTGAACCTGGCATTGACATTTTGAAACGGTCATTTTTCGCCAACACCTGTCATAATGTAGAACCACCTTTTTTTTCTACGTTTGTCCTTCAGCGTCCTGAAAACACTGCGCTGGAGCAGGGACTCGTGGCGAGGAATGTTAACAACTTGATCCCTATTTACAGAAACGGCAGAACGGGTGCGTTTTTGTTTTTTTCATGTGACAAATATCTGCTGACAAAAATAACCAAATATATTCAGAATGTCAAGGTATGCCTTTAATTCCTTTTGAAAAGTACCTTTTTCCGAACGCGACAAATTTGCCCTTTTATGGGCACCGCCGCGGTGACGAGCAGTCTGTTGCGAGCCGTTCTTTTAAAATGCAGACAAAACATGCAGGGAGAAAAACCTATTCCTCTGGATGCCTACTTCAGGGTAACAGGCTTTTATTTCATGAACCTGCAGCAGATTGACAGGCTGACATGCCGCAATGAGGCGCTCTTTGATCCCCCTCGCACTCAAAGCTGCACTCCGCTCATTCCGGTCCTCAACTTAACATGCAACTTTTACATTACAAAGATCCCTTCCTTCAAACATGTCATCTCTCCACCAGTCGCATTGTGTTTCTTCTCCCCCTTGACTCACCTCTTCCTTTCTTTATTCATTCCCTTCCTCCCCTCATTCTGCCAAGTCGCTGTGTGCTTCTCGTTCTCAATGTTAATTCACCTGTGATCTCTCATTGCTCTCTCTCTTTCTCTCTCTTTTCTCCCCTCCTTTACTTGCATCCCTCCTTCACTCCCTTTGTCCTTGATTACCTAGTAGTGAGCTCCTGGCTCTGTCTCCCTGCCACTGGGTAATGGACTATTTGCATGCAAATGGCAGTGCCTGGAAAGATTAGACAGGGTGGAGTGGATGGTGGAGGAAGCAACGGAGGAGGAGGAGGAGGAGGAGAATGAGGAAGGCAAGGAGACAGACAGACTTTATTGAAGGAGGGAGAGGAGGTGGAAAAGAAGCTCAAAACCAGATCAAAGGCAGGGATGAGTGCTTTCTGCTTTTTATCGTTTTGGCTGTCTGGAGGTGTAGATGATTGTCTTCGTTAAGACGCTATTATTGACAGTTAGTGCTGTGCGTGTGTGTGCGTGCGCGCGCGCATGATCATGTGCATCTCGGTGCAGCCGCGTGTTTGTGTCTGTAAGTGCATGTGATGCTCAAAGACGGAGAGAGGGGGAAAAAAAGTTTGAACTCCTGTGCCTCGGTATTTGCATGTTTGTGTGCGCCTAACTAGCTCCGCTCCAAACTCGGGGAAGATGGGGCACTGCGGCATCTCTGTTTCTGAAAAATTAAAGCTGGAGACCAAAGGTTTTTTGTCTGGAGAGAGAAGCCCAGGCCTCGCTGCCTCCTCCCCCTCCTCCGTCTCCTCCAAATAAATAAGAATTTTTGATTACAGTAATCAGGGCCATTAATAATGCAGACGCTGTGATGATGCAGAGGAGATGAAAGATGGCTCTTCTCAACCTTTCTGTGTTAGGAGCGAGGGGAGATAGCTGCTAGCTAGCCACACACACACACACATGCGCGCGCGCAAACACTCACCCACAAATATTCAGCATCAGTGGGGACTTGAGACCCAAATCACAACCTAAAAGAGATATAAAGTTTCAGGGCTATTTTCTCTTCCCACTCCCAATTATATTTGGTGCAACAGTCCCGACTAGTTTTACCGCTTGGAACAAGGCTTTCGCCTAGATCATTGTTGTTGATAGACTTTATAGACACGAGACACAACTGTAAGTAGCTCCTTATTTCACAGAGACAACCAGAGATTTGTGAATTGGATTTGCCGCATTTGATTGTCCTCTTTAGGGCTTCGTGAATGCTGCCTCTCACACCTATAGCTCTTGCTCTCTCACACACAAAATCAGAACGTATTACATACCTCACCTTCCTCACACTCACCCTGCCCCACACACGCACGCACACACACACACACACACACACACACACACACACACACCGCTTCTCCCTCTCCTTCCCTGAGGGTGAGTTGGCAGCAGTCCAGCAGAGGGGAGAGAATGCATAAAGAGTTATTGTGGCTGTTGTCGTTAATCAGGCCCGTATGCCGTCTGACAGCAGCATGCGAGGAAGGATGACTGTCTCTCCTATGGCCTCGCCATACACTTGCGCTTCTCCATTAACTCACACCAGCCAGACAGACGGTCTCCAGTTACAAAATGCTAAAGCGCAATGGCACACAATATCGAAGGAGAAGAGGGAGGCAGACGGAGGGTGAGACATGGGAGATGAGTGTATGGCACCGGGGTGGCAAAAGCTGGATGCGCTGCCGCCGCACAGGCGTCCTGAAATTCAGGTTGGAGCCAAACTGTGGGTGAGCGAACGGTGATGAATGACGGGCTATAAATGAAGCTGCGTGTGTGTGTGTGTGTCAGTGTGTTTCGGTGTGTGCGTTGGTGTGCGTCTACATGTTGGCTCATGTCTGTTGGTCCATCTGTTGGCATATCTGTGACCATGCACTTCTGCCGAGCACATGGACCATGTACTGTAGATCTGCAAACATGTGTATGAACAATCATATGTGCTAATGTGTGTATGTGTGTGTTTGTGTGTGTGTGTGTGTGTCTCTTCATCCCAGACCCAAAGAGACCATGTCAAAGACTGTGTCTCCTACAGGTGTAAGCCCTGAACATCTGGCTGGCACATTTCAAACGCTGCGAAAGGCAGGAGGGGTGGGGCACCAGGGCAAAGCCACAGTGGAGGGCTGCACCACAGTCATTAAACAGCAGAGGGCTGGGGGGGGGGGAGGCATACACTTGCTCCTTGCACGACGGTCTCCCCCAAAAACCCAGTATATTCTTCCGCTGTGTGTTCATGTGGGGCAGTAGCGAACCGTAGAGAATGACAACAAGGCTACAAAAAGGCCGACATCTGGAGCCGATCGAGGCCGCAGTGGTTCATCGGCAGTGAAAGGGGGAATTTGGATGCATTATTTTCATGGCATGGGCCAATCATTGGCGATGACGACACAACAACTGTTTTAAAGCTAGAAATCAGAAAATGTTTTATTGAATCAGCATTGATCCACCCACCAAGAGTTCTCATCTTGAACAGATTTACCCCTAAAAATACAAAAGATGATTAATTCAGGATATTATCCCAATTCACCTGAATTGAACTGGCTGTCATCAGAAAATATGTAGTATCACTTATAGCATGGATGTTTTATACGCATAATCTGACAAGTCTTTGCATGTTGTTAATTAGATACCCTCTAGGTCTTTACACAATCGGGGCATTTTCATTCGTGCCATTAGTTTGCACATCATATGCTTTTTTTTTTTTCAAGCTCTCTTTTTTGCCCTGAATACTGTCATGACTGATGGTGTGGGGATTTTTTTCAGAATGAGGTTGAACTTTCTGGGAGTTTTATGGCCATTTCTAGTCCTTCCACCAAGTTTTGTGAAAATTCTTGCAGTAGTTTTTGCCAATCCTGCAAAAACAAACTTAACAATGGGACAGGGGTGAAAATATAACGTCCTCAAGGAGGAAAATAATGCATGAATTTTGATCTTGGGCCTTGGCGGAGGTATTCCAGTATAGTGCAACTGTCGCAAACTTGCATCGCTGCTGGTATGAATAGATCTCATACAAAATATTAGCAAGAGGGTTCTTTATTTGTCGTGCCTCTGCAGTCTAAAGCCCTTTGTTCTAGCAAAAAACGAAACAAAAGAGTCTCTCATTTGCCCAATTCTTTATGACTTTTTAAAAGAGAACATTTGACAGACACCTCCATTTTCCACAGCGCTCGACCAGGTGTGGAGAGGTGTGAAAACAGGCAGAGATCCAAGCGTATTCTCTGCGCTGGCAGCCAAGGAGGTGTTGCACGTTCGGAAAAACAGGGAAGAAAAGTGACTGAAACCCCCGAAGTTCGGAAAAATACAAGTTTTTGAAGGCGTGTGATACAATCCCTTCCTCAACCTTGAATTTAGTTCTCGTATTTTGTGTAAAAAGATGCGGCTATCGGTCTGTTCCCTGTGAATATTTTAATCTCTTTTTCAAATGACTTTTGCTTTGTTTTTTAACCTCTACTTTTATGACCAAGCTCTTGCCTCACCTTCAAAACACCTTTCTGACACCACCACGTTCTGCGGATGACTCATTTTTCCTCTCCTGTTCCGAATGACTATATCTTTGACGGTAGAGACATGATGTTTAAAGGTCTTTGCTTGGGTTTTTGTGAAGCCCTTTGGATTTTGCTGCTCTGTTCACAAACGTTTCATAAGCAGAAGACAGGAGGACATATCACAAGATGTTCTGTGGCGTTCAATGCCAAATGACTATAAAGATTATTTCTATCATATGCTGCTGCGGCGTCTTGGTATACACAGTCATATTAACGCCCAAGGCATTTACAGTATGTTTCGAAGACATGATAAAGACTCTGTGAAGGCGATATAACTAATGCACACATTACATTATGCGTAGGCCAGTGGTTAGCAGCAGACAACACTTGACCTCTGTTGAATTCCAGTTACATCATCTCCAGTAGGGAGATTAATGCACTGTACACACTCTCAGCATGGAGTTCACACATGAATGATAGAAGCACAGTGCCAGACTTAACATTCATACTATGGGCACTTACATGTCAGCACACATCAGCTGGAGTCAACTGTGCTCATGGTGTACGTGATTCACATGGCGGAGTGGAGAATTAGGCTCAGAGCGGAGACTCTCGATGGTCTGCAGCATCACTCACGTCAGCTTCAATCGAATCCGGGCGAGTCAGGCCCAGTTGGCGCATGGCCGGACTCTCAATACTTGTTCCGTTCGATCTCGCAACTCACACACGCGGAGTTTTGATTCAAAGTCGGCCCCAATTCACCGCGGCGCCTGCTTGGATTTGGTTCACAGTTTGCTTCAGTAGTGATTCAGACTGATTCCGACTGGACGTCCACACAGTTTACCATCTGTTTTCATTTGACAAGAGAGTCACTGCATCTGACAGCGGAGTCTCTCTGCCACCACGGCTCAACATGAACGTGAACCTGCGAGTCGCGTCACGTGTCATCTGATCCCAGATGCCAGGGCGGTTACCTCTGTTGTAGGACAGGGCACAGGTCACCGCCCCTCTCCCGCTGTCTCTCTTCCCCTCTTTTTTTCTCCCTTTTTTTTTCTCTCTCTCTCTCTCAAACTTTCTTCCTCCCTCCTCCTCTCACCTGCCCTACCCTCCCTCCTCTCCCCTCCCTCCCTCCCTCCTTTTTTTCACTCCTCTGCACTGACACGTTAGTCAAATCTGGCCATTAAGCGCTTCGCTGGCCATGCATCGCTTTTTATATCGGTCATAAAGCAGTCAAGAGAGCACGTGGAAAAGTAGAAGAAGAAAAAAAGGTCGACGCAGAGAAAGGAGTCTCATGGTTTGGTAGCCTTTAAATGCAAGCGTCTAAGAGTAGACACTGTTTGTCTTTCTGAATGTTACCTCGTCATCGGTGTATACGGGGTAAGACAGAAGGCCAGCGAGAAATAATTATACACTCTGCGATATGGTCTATCGTTTGGCACAAAAGACAGGCGCATGTGTCTCAACACAAGCCGGACAGAACTGTTTTCCATTGCAAGCTGCTGGGGTCAATGATTATTGTAGTATAATGCTCCAGCTATACAGTGTATACACTGACCATATGTAAGGAATTTACACATCAAAAATATAGTTATCTGGTGGTATTTGAGCTGAGATCATTTAAAATGTTAGATACTTATACCCGTACAAGTTTCAATTCCATAGCAATACTCCTTTATCCCTTATAATCTGAGATATACATATATATTTTAAAAGTGCACCAACCCATTTTTTCGCTCAACAAAAGAAGCCAACGTTCTAAAATGTCAAATTATAACCACTGGCAGCTGTATTGCCTAAATGAAATATTCCAAAACTGTTCATTTAAAAGAAAAAATTAAATCATGAACTATCTGCCCCTTCGCCCGTAAACGAGGTTTTTGTGTTCAGCTTTTTTGGAGTGTATTGTCAAAAGCGTGTCTTTAGAAACTGGGCCAACACTGAGCAGTTAAATTAAGGATGAAATGGTCTATTTTGTTTCAGCCTTGTCATTATACCATTTAATTCCCAAATAGATCCCAATAGATCTTAATGCTCTACTTCCATGCCAAGCAGTTAGACAGTGTGGCTTCTAAATCTGGTTCCGGGAAGCCAACGGCTGAACTGCTGGAGGCATAAGAGGAATTCGGGATCCTGCACACAGTGTTTCAACTTTTTGAAATATAGGGCTTTGGCTGTGGCTATAGTTGCCTGTGATGGGAGTGAGCTGTGAAGACTATAATCAGTGTCAGCTCACACAGCCAGACCTGACACCACACACTGTGAGACGCAATATCTCTGCCTCTCACACAAACACACATATGCACATCGTGCACACACACACACACACTCTCTTTTTCAATCTGTCTTTCTTTCTCCATGTCTCTTTCCCTCTCTCTCTGTGTCACACCCACACTTTCTCCCCTTATTCCTCTCTCTCACACACACACACACACACACACACACGCACAGGTGCACGCTGGGTACCATTACAGTGAGTGACCAAGCACACAGGCATCAGGGGCAGAATGGACAAAGAGATTGTCACTCCACATTCGCTGTGTGGAGTGTGTATACCTCTCGCCAACACTGGGACGGCAGAACTTGTGTCTGTCTATGTGACAGTGGATGTGATACCCAACGAAGTGTGCGTGTGCGTGTGCGTGTGTGTGTGTGTGTGTGTGTGTGTGTGTGTGCGCGTGTTTGTGTGCGCGTGTGTGTACTTAAGCGCATTCCTTGCCTTTTATCTGGGTATAGCCTCAGAGCAATTCACAGCTTGTCACTCACTCTCTAGGACTGGCAGTAAGAGTGAGAGGAGGAGGGGGGGGGGGGGGTTGAGAGAGCGAGCAGCAGGCGAGAAAGAAGAGAGAGATTAAGAACATTTGGGAGATGGAGAAGGGCAGTGAGCGGCTGAGAGGGAGGACGAGAGAAAGAAAGGGAGAGATGGCGATATATAGAGAGAGCGGTGGAGGCTGTGCGCTCCCTTGAGTGTGCGGGTTAGGGCAGCCCGCGGGCGCAGTTGGCATGCAGCTGGGCACACTGTCGCTCAGTCCCCACGGCAGGCTGTGTGCTAGCACTGCCTTCCCTCAGAGAGCAGAGGTCGAAGGCAAAGAGAGTGTATTTGTGTGTATGTGAATGAATGTGTGTGTGTGTGTGTGTGTGTGCGTGTGCGTGCGTGTGAGCGCTGCCTCATCAAAAATGCCAACACTACTACACATATCTGTTTACGGGCTCATTGCTCAGTCCTCTTGTTTTGCTCAGGGGGACCATTTGCAGTTACACTTGCATAATGATAATAATAGGGTGACTTGGAGCAGTTGTGTTGTGTTCGTGTGCACGTGCGCGTGTGTGTCTGGATGCATGTGTTTATGTCTATATTGCATTATCAGTGTTAATCCTTGCGTCTTCGTTCGTACCTCACATGCTCTTACAGTTACCCCCCCCCCCTCCCGCCTCCCAGCCTACCCACCCCCCCATGCCTTCCGCCTCCTCGCCCTCCTCACCACGTTCCTGACTTCCCTCCGCCCTGCTCCTGCCCCATCCTGCCTCCATCGACCGAGCACCCACACACGTGCCCTGGCATGACCCCCCGTTCGGCACACCGCAAACTGCCGGGCCACAGCCCACTATGACCAAACACTGGGCTAAAGGTGATGATTGCATCACACGCATCGCCGGTCTAGTTCCTCCGCCGAAACCAACACCCCACCAACCCATCATTAGTTCCCTTGCCACACTGGGCACACTCATTTTTTCTTCCTCCCCTTTTTCTAATTTTACAGGGCTGGGATCATTTTATACCCAGTGTGTTTTTTTCCCTTTTTTCTATTAACCGCAGGGTGGTTTGGGCCTGCAATGTATTTTACAGAGAGGGAGCGAAAAGAGAGAAAAAAAGAGAGAGTGGGACCTCCTTGTGTAGCCCAACTCATAAGAACATATAGAGTGCATAATGAGAAGGAAATTAATTAATTAGTGAAATGAAATAAGAAAAAAGAAAACGAGTTTAGAGATGAGAGAAAAGAGAAAAGAAAATGCTTGAAGGGGGTGGGGGTGCTAACTTGTCTTGCCGTGTCTTCATACAGTAAACTGGTGAGTTGCTTATCTTATTTTTACAGCTGGATGTCTACTCAATCTATCAGCTGCTGCTCACAAAACAAGATAAGCACCTTTTCCAGGATTCATCACCCATTAGGTTAATACTTGGAATAAGATTCTTTATACATGTAAAAATTAGAAAATTTTAAATAAAAACTAACCACAAAAAGGATTTTAAAATTATGCTCTGGCTGTGAGAGCATGTAAACTGGGAATCAATTGAAAGGTAATCATCAATTACTTTAATTATTCAAAATGATGGCATGTCTTACTAAAACGTGTTGTCAGACAGGCTGCATATTATCGAGGAGAACTGCTACTTTATTCCACAGACATGCGTGACTTGAGCTTCTCAAAATTCCGATAACGTCACTATTTGCAGATCAAAGAGGCAACCGACAACTTTCCTGCCCCTAGTGGTTCCGAGTGGTATTATTGTTTGGTCACTGACATAAAAAGACGCTTCAGCAGCAAAACGTCTGTAAAGACACAGGTACATTTCCTCAAAGCTTCTTAAGAGATTGTCAACACCAGTTTAGGAGATAATGGAGCAGAAGGAAGAAGTATTTGAAGATTTTTATTAACTAGCGGCAGCGTTAGCATCATGGCTAACTCAATCCCTGCAGCCCGACTACTGTTCAAAGCAGAAAACAACTGTAAAAATCCCAATTTGAACAAAAAACCTTGAGTAAAACATCCAGTAGTTTTAATAAGAAGGCTGGTTGTGTTACCTACTGATCTATTAGAAAGAAGAAAAACTGCATGTTGTGTTTGAAGCCTCTCATTTCCCGGAGCTCTCCGCATGGAGCGAAGGCCCGTCTGAGGTTCACTCTTGTTTTTATCTCTTTTCCTTCTTCGCCCACTTTTTTCCTTCAACAACAGGATTCCTTTTCTCTTGCGAGGTTTAGTTGTTCTGGTCAATTGGCTGTTCCACCGGCTGCCATTTCCATCACTTGGGATGTTAACCGAGAGAACTCTTTTATTCTTCCTTGCTTTGGTTACACAGTGGGTGATGTTTTTCCTCTGTGCGAGTCGAGTCAGAGTTTTTCCGCGAATAAAAACGCGTCCAAGAGAATAAAACGGTGAAATATAAGCGCCCACGGTGTAGTTTTTTTCTTTCACCATTACACTGTGCAATCAGTTTTAACATCCTAGTGACAACTTTACTATTCCCAATTTACGCAGCAATGCAATTAGTTGACATTAATTAAACAGGAACGATAATTAATTTGTGCCCAAGTAACCCAAAAATCTCTTAAACTTTTGCATCATGCGGTATATACATACACTGCGAGGGTAAATGGGTAAACTTTGATGTACACGTGCAGTACACGTATCATTAACGCTTGCAAGGACTAAATTCCTCTCTTGAGAAGCCTCTTCTCAGTCTCAGGGCCAATGAGACCAAAAGCCTGCCAGCCTGACAAACAGCAGCGCCGCACACCCTGCTCATTCAAAATCCTCCTCGTGAACAGAAGAAAGAAATAATTTTTTGATAAAGCATAGTGTGCTTGATCACAAGAGCACTTACCGAACACTACCTGTTGCCTCACATGTTTTCTTGAAGCGTTTTTGTTGGTGTGCATGTGGTGCCCATAGTATTTTAGCATCTGTGGCCACAATTGCGCCTGACCGCCTCCCCTCCAAAAAAGAAAAGGAGAAATGTCTGCCATGCCACATTCATGCCATCTTACAAACCACATTCCTGCCATAGCCCGGCAATTACAAGCCTTTACCTCTGAATCCCCATCACATAACCGAGCCCGGCATTGAACGAAGAGCACAGAAAGCCCATTAAAATGGGAAGTGCATGCCAGCTTCTTAATCGAAACACATGTAAGCCATTAAGAGTACACTTTGAATTCTTCTCTCTGAGCTAAAGGGGGAAGCGAGACACAGAGGGAGAAACAGACGTCAACTCAGAGAGAATTTGGGATTCCCATCTCACTTGAACCGACTTCAAAGTCCGCAACAGACGGAACGAAACAGAGATAACGGAAAGAACAGATATTAAAGAAAAGAAAAATAAACACAGGGAAAGTAAAGAGGAAGTGTGGGGGCTTTGATTAGCAGACAGGTGACAGCAGTATATGGGGTGTTTAAGCACCTGGTCCACACTCTCGCTGGGTCTTCGCATCTTCCAACAAACCCCCCCTCCACATCTTTCAGATGGTTTGGCCAGGGTTTCTTTGAATTGGGTCCCTATGGCGACAGCCCGGCTGGCGGCCAGAGCAGCTCTCTTTCCTGATGCCGTTTGGAAGTGGCAGGGATCAGAGAAGGCCACTTCTGAGCAAAGGCACTCTGTGAGGGCTTTCCTGTCTGTCTCACTGTCTGTCTGTCTGTCTATGTGCCTGTCTGTCCACCTGTCTGTCTGTTTCTCTGTCTGTCTGTCTGATGAATCTTACTCCCTTACTTCAGCTCAATTATCACAGGCAAAATCGCCAATTCCTTCTTGTGTTGTGGTAGTCCTAAATCCTATTTCTTTATGTGTAATAGTTTTTTTTTTTTCATTTGTTAAATCTCTTGTTAGATAAACACATCTACAGCATTTCTGTTCATGTTTCACTGTTATGTGATGTTGGTGAGACCCAGTCATTTGAAAAAAATCACTATCAAAAGATTTATGCAAACTAATAATGAGGATGTTGTGTTTTTAAAAGCATTCAAACTAGTATTTAAACTCACTCAGATAATAACAGGATAACAAAATCAATCTGTTTCACGATGCGCCTCAGAGTGTATCTGTGTCATGTCATCCAATAAAAAAAAAATGTGAAGACATTCAATGAATGCTAATGGATTCTGATTGAATACCAATAAAACATTGATTAACTTTTTGTTGGTGATCAAATGCTTTGCACTGCATCACATCCTTTGCAGCGTTTCCTCGAAGCACTTGTATAGCAGAGGTATAAGCCACCGAGATCCTGATTAATCTTTTCTCCTTATCAATATATTTGGTAGATGGCTACCTATACAATAGCTGCATTCATTATATATGTTTATATATCTTATATGGAAAAGTGCTTCTGCAATTATTTTCGGAATATGAATGTTTTCCTATTTTAAATATATGTTTTACTTTTTTTATATTGACCAAGGTGGTCCTTATTCCAGGCAAGGTGCCACTCCTCTGCTTTATAACACTGTTGGAATGCCTGCATTGCATCAGATCTGTATAAAAAAATCATCAACGTATTTTTGATAGACAGATAAATGAATCTGCTTCTGATCTATGCTTTTCTTTCGGTGTCTTCTGGAAGCGTCCTGTCAGAGAAAAAGGATCGCAAGTTGCGACTGGCTATAAGAGGGAGTCTGCACGCACACACACAAACACACTTTTTATGGACTATTTCCAAAGTTTTCTTCATCCTTTCTGCCCTGTTTTTTTATGTCTTCAGTTGTCCCTCTGTCTTTTTTCTCTCCCTTTTGTTGTTTTGATGCCACTGATGTTTTTATATTCCCTCTTTTTTCCCCTCTGTCTTTCTTATTGTCAACTCCCTCATGCACTCTCTTTGAACGCGTCAACGCACACTCACACTCACAAGCACACATCACAAACATGTGATGTGTGCATAGAAATATTCCAACGACCCCCCCTAATGAATCCCTCCCTTCCCTTCATCCCCTCCTTTTCCGCCTCTTTCCTCCATCAGGTCGTCTTTTTCTTCCTCTCTGTTGAGTCTTTCTTCCGTCCAATCCTCCCTCTCTCCCTCCACTTGTGTCTTTATTGCTGGTATGAAGAACCCTTAGATGCCACTATTCCTCCCTACCCCAGTCTCTGTCTCCTTTCCCCTCCCTGCGTCCGTCTCTTCTTCATCCTCCCTCATGTCTTCTCCTCCTGCCTCGCTCACTCCTCCCTCGCTGTCTTTGATCCCGTTGGCCTCTGTGTTGGCTGGCCCGCCAGACTGCTGTGGGCTTTTTGACCAGGGTCAGAGCGGAGGAATCCCCCCTCAGTGCAACATGGACACGTATAGAACATCAGGCCTTAGTCACACTTAACACTGACAATGAAGGTTTGACTCTCTCCGGCTCTGCAGTGTGTGACCTTACACATTCATGACAGTGAAAAATGACAAGATCAAGGAAGCACTTAGATGCGTCTCTTTGTTTATGCTGTGTGCATGTACAGTATATCATTTTTTGTGTATCCTGTGTGTATGTTGTGGTGTGAGTGTGCATATATGTAAGTATACTTCATGCTTTACTGTATTAAGTGCTTGTGGGCTTGGTGATACGGTTGCCAAAGTTTTTATACATAAATCAAATATTACGCAATATATGTATACATATTTTAGGATTTAGGATTTTATTCTGCTAAATCTCGGATTTAGCAGAATATTGTTGCGTTTTTTTAAGAGGGGATTTATTGGTATTATTAAAACCAAGCTCAAATGTCTAATAATTAATGACATGTACTGTCATTAACAATTCAAATGATGAAACATGGAAAGATATTGAAAATCATCAGTTACAACGGTTACACATCAGTTGCAGTTTTTTCCTCCCAACCAAAATATTTAAATAGTAAATTTTGTAATTGATAGTACATTTAAAAAATATGTAAAGAATACATTTTTTAAAAAAGGAAATCCCCAAGCCTACACAAAATTGGAATAACTCCTCCATAACTGTTGAAAATGCCTGACCTCATTGGGAGACATAGATAAACTTTGGAATTCTGATTATGAACCATAATTCAGGTCTTTCATTTCAGGGAACCAATGAGTAAATATAAAATAAAAGACAGCTGAAATTGGACAACAGAAAATGGAATAAAAATCTTGGTATGGTAGGTAGAATGATTAGAATGATTACTCATATATAAAATAACCACAGATGAGGATCAATGTCTGAGTCAGTATAAATTGATGAAAATGATACACTATAATAGAGACAAAAAATCACAAGGTTGACGCCAGCTCCTCAGATCAATATTTGAAATGTGGCATTTGCAGTGATCCTCTTAAAGACGTTAAAATTTGGCTTGGCATTTTCACCGGTGATTTTTTGATGATTTTTCTTTCAAAACGTTGAAACACTTTAAAAATAATAAGCATGGATGTTCCAAAAAGTTTAGTTATGTACTTTTTGTTTAAAAAAATATATTTTTTAACATGAAATGATTTCTCATATGTTGCCTGTGTGTTTGACATGTGGTGACCGCCGTCACTCTGGCAAACATTTGTCTGAGGATATGTGTGAAATTATGAAGATCAGTGACTCTCGTTTGAAACAAGCAAAGCATGTTTGGCTTCGAGCGCTGCCTTGTGAAAGCCTGGCCAATTGAGTCTGCAACATGCTTCGTTAGGCTGCACTTAAGCAAACGTCCACAGGCATTTTACATGGATGTTCACATGGCTGTTTGTTTTATCCATCCACGGCTCTTGTCTGTAATTTTTAGATGTTTTCTTCTCTCCTTTTTTTAATTTTATCAAGGAAGTATGATAAACAGGCCATGACACATTTTTTTCTGCACATTCTCATGCAGACCTTTACGTGAAACTATCATTTTGAACTTGCATCGCTATCTGTAGCTTGAAAAGACTTCAGTGCAGCTAAATCAAGTTGTGTTTGCATCCAATGTCTTGTATCGGCCAACTTTATTCATGCTTCACCATCGGTGGCTCATTCATGAGATTTGGCTGCCGACTCACTCATATTCATGCATGAATCATGTACGTTCAGCCTTATAACCTGACACGTCAATGCTGCTTTCCGCTGCAGCTCCCTCTCTCCACAAATTCCTCTTAAGGAATAAAAAGGTTTTTGGGTAGTCGAGTCTACTTTGCTAAGATCCACTGTTCATGTTTGTTTTAACAGTGGCTGTTCTCCCTGCAGAATCACTGTAGATTCTTTGAAAGCTCCCACAAGGACAAAGCCTTTTTCCGCCACATCAACCATTTACTATAAAAAAAAAAATCTCTGACTGAACCGTGTGCTACTTTTTCATCTGTTTTGTCTTGCTGCAATGTCATGCCAATCACGGCACATACTGCAAGAAAGCAGTCTTTTTTTTTGTAGGTTAAATTCTCAGTCTTGGGATTTGTGGCTTGATTCAGCCACCGATGTCTGCACGTAGGATCAGGTGGACGGTCGAGAGGATACACAGTCTGAGACGAACAGACAGAAAGGGGTGGGAATGAGGAAAAGACAAAAGAGGGAGCAGATGTTAACTGCCCAATGACAAAGCAGAAGGGTAATTGTACAGTGACTGGATTCCTCTGTAGTGAGTAGTCTATATGTGCACACATAACACTCGCTTGTACAGTATACGTGTGCGTGTTAGGGTTCGTGTGTGTGTGTGCATGTGTGTACAATGCAGCCACAGGCAGACACATGGGAGCCTGAGGAGCGGTGAATATTACAGAGGAGTGGACCACAGAGGGACCGGGCCCTTAGCCAACAGACAGGCCCCACTCATAAATCCTCTCCACACTGACGCCTTTCCCCTCCGTCTCTCTTTCTCTGTCAGTTTGCCTTTTTTCTTCCCCTCCTTCTTCAACTTAATGTTTTTTGTCTCACTCACTCACTCGCGTCGCGTGTCTGTGTCTGCTTAGCCGGGGGAGAGGGAGTTTTTCACATGTCAAATATTCAGTAATCATGAGTCTGTCATATGAACAAATTGTAAGTCTCTTTACCACGGTCTCTGGAGACGGCGTCGGGGAGGCAGGGGTAAAGAAATGGGCCCTATTCACTGCTCTAACACCATCGCCATGTTTAACCACTTTGTGCTGCTTTTGCTGCAAAAGTGAACGTCCTGTAGTCTCGACACAGTCACTGAGATTAAAACGTAAAAGACCATTTCTAAACCAAACTAGCCAAGTTTTAGAAGACGCAGGCGTCCTTTCACCTGCACATCATCGAACCGTGTGGTCATCTGCTTCTCCAACAGTATTAACAAACTTCAACTCTGGAAAAACTGAGGGTTGTATTTCAAATCAAGAAATAATTTGTGCTCCGTCTGGTTTCCTGGACCTGAAGAAGAGGATTTTGTTTTCGTTAAAATCCTGAGAATGTCTGCCAAAATGATAATGTTAATACTTCTCTTCACTCTCATGTCGCAATCAGCCTCAGACTGATACAGTTTGAAGACCGCACAAGGCCGTGTGTGAGGCTTTCAGGACACAATGTGCGGAACACAAGATAGAGACACAATTTGGGTCATAAAAGCGAATGTCTTTCACTCCAAAAGACAATGCGCTGACAAGATGGCACGCTCAAAGTACAGTGTCCAGAAAAGAGCCGCCCCTCAACAAAAGAAGAGGTGCTCCGGACAAAGCAAGGCAGAGAGAGCACGTAGCTGAACGGTTGGGCTGCGGGCTGCGCTGGCTGATCGTGACTGGCAGACAGGTGACCCTGGAAATAAGAAATAAGCAGGTGAGGTCCAGTTGGGCAGGCATGCAACTTACAGATCCGAAAGAAAAAGCAAGACCGGTTCAAGATGCGGCTGAAATGTTGAACTAGGTTGAACTTTTTTTTCTTCTTTTCACTGCTGAGTCTTGAGGAGAAGATTGATTGATTGTGGCTGTGCAGCAGAGATGCAGGAAACCGAAAGCCACGCCCCAACCGGGAACACGCACACACACACACACACACCCCAAACAGGAACAGAGCTCAACATTGCGACCGAGCAAACGGAAACACACGTACTGGCAGAGAGTGGAAAACAACAACAACTAACCCCAAAGGTCGTCCGTTAGACGCTTCCCTTCTGGACAGTGATCAATTCAGAAACTGATGCTGTCACTGTCAAATAAACTGCATTCAGGCATGTAAAAGTTGGATCACTCCATAGCTGCTTTCAGACACGCACTGGAGTCTGGACATTTTCCGGAAACGTTCCAGATGGTTTTTCATGTGAAAAACGCAAATGTTGCTCCGGACTTTTCCTGCCAGCCCCCGAGTGAAATTTCCGGAAAAAATATCAGAGCGAGCCCATGTGAGAATGCAGAAGGAAAACATCTTGTGCGAGTGAGTTGATTTGTTGGTGACTTTAAACAAAAACACTGCTCCCCGCAGCGGAATGATCATCATATACCTGCCTCCTGCGTGCTCTATCCAGACGCAACAGAACGTTCTTGACATTTTCCTGTTAGTGTGAACGCGTCTGACAATCTCCTGCTGCCTGTGATCATCATATGTGAATGGCAAACTGAATACAAAAATCTGCTGACCTCATAGTCCTACATCCCCAACTCAAATGTCCGGGAATGCCATTCACACACGAATGGCATGTAGTTGCAACATTGCTGCATACGTTTGCTGTGGCATGATCGTCTCTTTATCTTTGCGGACCATGACCTCCACTAATAAAATAAATACTAAGCCAAATAAAATGGAGAAACCAGCAAGCACTTATCCCAACTCACAATTTATCAAACAGAGAGCCTACAGAAAACCAAACAATAGAAACACTGCTTGAAGAAATCATGTTATTCTTTTTTTAAAAGCAATGCAGCTTCACCATAAATGGCTACCGCGGTTCATCCGGGTTCCTGCCCATCTGTCCACCTCGACGTCCTCCCTCTTTCTCTCGCCAGCCGAGGTGTCGGGGCAGCAGCTATCTTTTCAGCAGGCAAAATGTGTTGTGAGTGGCAGAAATGAGATTGATTTTAATCAGAGAGCCTATAATTACATTGCTGCTGTTGTTGTGACGCCGACAACAGCCGGCCTCCTATCTGCCTGTCCTTCACTATGACTATATCTCTTTGTCTCCCTGCCCAGAGCCTGTCTCACTGTCAGTCCGGCTGTGTCTCACCCTGCGCCCCCGTGAACCTGTCTGCGTGGCTGCAAGTCTGACGGAGTTTTCTTTTCTGTTATTTTTTTGTCTGAGCTTCTTTAATAAGCGGTGTGTTTGCTTGTTTATTTACATGTCCCTCTGACGGGCACATACAAGGACGCTCATGCCAGAAGGGACAAATAGCGCGGTGGCCTTGGAAGGGGAGCTCAAAACGGCCGACCTTGGTGCGACCGACAACCTTCTGTTTGTCCTGTTTGCCATCGCCTGCTCTGTTTGTGTTCCGGTCTTACCTTGTGTGTCTGAATGCACTGTCTGTTGTAATGTGTGGCCTTGTACAACGTCACAACACCTGCCTGTGAATCTGATTTTGGGCTTGAGCAATTCACATCTCAGTCTGTGTCACAGTTAAGAAAAGGCGCGCAAATTGATTTGGAATTCAAGTTCAAGTTAAAGAGTAAATTACATGCAATTTTCGTTCTTGCGGGATGTATTATTTATTGAATAGAAATAGTTTTAAAGAAAGAACATCAATAACATAAGCAGCATGTCAGCATCAGCAGCATTTAAAATATTTAGTTAAATCGAACTTAACTTAACAAAAAATCTTTAGTTTTTTTAAAAAAAGGTTAAAAACACACAGACACACAAAAAAGAAATTTAAACTGACTGATGGTGAAGATGATGGTTTGAGTCAATGTCTTCTTTGTTTTAAATTTAGCTGCATTTACAGCTGCAGATGAGTGTGTCATGCATGACACTGTACTAAAACAAATGTTTGCATTGCATGACAAAACTTGGACGATAGAAGTGTAATGTGTTGGTAGGAGTCGTGCTGGGTCACAGCTCAGCAGCAGGAAAAGCCCAAGCCACTGCTGCTACTAATGGAGACCCACAGTGTTCAAAATAAATGTTTAAATTAATAAAGAATTAACAAATACATTTTAAATATAACTATGAAAAGTGAGTTTGGAAAGAAAGAACATAAAGATGACCTGTATTTTACAAAATGACATATACCTATAAGGAGTTAGTAGGATGCTCACGTCGCAAACTGTAACAGTTACTTTTTAGATGGAATATGGGCCATAACATTAATATGGGATTGGAAGACAAAAAATATAGATCAAATATCTTTATTTCAATTAAAATTCTAATATTAAATTCAACACGTAAATATTTGATGAACTAAATAACTGAATAATAAAATAAATACTTCTTATTATGATCGGTTTTTCAATGCAAATTAAGTTCATTGAATTACAATTGATTTTCTAAATATGTGCATTGCAGCCACAGTAACGGTACCATTTATGATATTTCGTCAAGTTTAGCCTTCTGATCTTTAATATATCTATATATCTATCTATAGATGTAGATAGATATATCTATATAAAATTGTGTTGAACTTAGGTTGAGCTCATGTTTCAGCTACTCTTTGTATGCTTTGGGCTTTAGTTGTTATTGAACTGTAAATGAAAAGATATTGATTTTGTGCCATTAAAAAGTTGTAAAACTTTGAATTGAACATAATTCTGTAAATTTCGAGCAAACGGCCTCCATCTTGTTCCAGGAAAAAAGGTCCTGTGTCCCTCCTTGATCAGTAGTCACTGTGTCCGTCTGCCTGTTGGTCCACTTTCGTGTTTGACATGGCAGAGTGCAGCGCGGTGAACTCTGCTGCCTGGTGCCGTGCGGGACTTGTGACACTGTTTAGCCCCGCACAGTGATACGCTGTCTCCTCGAGCATGACATGAGTGGCATAGGTCAACTCCTGTCTTCTCCCTCCATCACCCCGAGTGCCTGCGGGCAGCGCGGACTCCCAATTAAACGACTGTGATTCCCTCATAAACAAGGTCAGCATGGGTTTGGGCCAAAGAAGCAAAAAGGGAGCGAGAGGACAAGCTGAGGAGATGTGTTGCAGCAGAGGAAGCCAGATAGAGGCCGGGTGAGTCTGGGTGGAGGGAGGGGAGTGACTGGGAAGGAAAAAAAGAGAAACAGAGAGAAGGGGGGAAAGAGAGGGAGATTTGAGAGACAGAAGGAAAAGGCAGTATTAATATTCACAGACTCCCAGCGCTTCCTAAATATTTTATTACTTCCAGCTGTTTGATGTTAAGGAGACTCACCAGAGAGCCCCCCACTCACACACACACACACACACACACACAGAAACTCACACTAATAAAAATATAAATGCACACCATCACAAAGCCACGTTCACAAACCCACATGCGAGTAAATACCAACACACACACAGAAACAAAAACTCACAACCACAAACTCACAGTCGCATGAACAACACGCACGCACACACACACACACAGACACACACGCACACACACACACACACACACACACACACAAACACACACAGACACTCACACACACTCACCCATGGACTGCTGCAGACTACTATAGACTACATGCACAGTGGGATACACACAATAAAAGCATGCATGCTTATTGCCCAAAACTAGCACACACCATATAACCACGACACACAAAAGTATAAACGCATTTTTGAAAAAAATGGCCGTACATGCTAATGGACGCCACTTCCTGCGCACCTATCATTATCCGTAGTTTTTTTTAGGAGTTCTATCACATTTATTCGTTTATTTGTTTATTTATTTATTTGTCGGCCTATTTATTTATTTATTTGAGTATTCATTATTCGTTGGAATGGCTGCCTTTTTTTTTATTTGCAAGCGTGGTTTCTGAGGGGAGAGTGGGAGAGCATTCATCTTCTGATGAGAGCAGTCATTAATTCAGAGCAGGCCCATCCCTCGCTGTCTTCCTCCGTCAGTCTGTCTCTTTCTCTCTGTCCATCAGACGGGCTCCCTCGCTCTGTGTCTCTGCCCATCAGCCCGACTTTCTGCCTCTGTGTCAGCCTGTCTCTCCTCTGTGTTCTCCAGTCTCACCCTGTCTCAGTCAGCGTCTCTCTCTCTCTCTCTCTCTCTCCCCCTGCTTTTTCCAGTAATACGTCCTCCTCCTGAAGACTATGTCGGAAGCAGACTATGAAAATGCTGTTTATGTCTTGAAATGATGTCCAATTCCACAGATCTCTGCACACACTAAAACACCAAAACAACAAGAAAATGACTCAAATTTCTTTTTCTTCTTCTTCTTTTTCTTCTTCTTCTTCACCATCCACTTTCAACTGGCCAAAACAACAAAATTGCAGATCCCAATTGACGTCTTATGCAGACTAAGAGTGTGTTTACTCAGCACCGGGATCTCACCTGGTTAAACCTCCGTTGTGTACCCTCCTGCTCTCTGTGATCATCTACAACCAAACCCTTCCTCTTAATTAAGTCTTCTCAACCAGACTCACATCACTGAATTTTTTCTGTCCACGCCAAAACACGAGGCCAGATTTGTCCCGCTTTATTCACTCTGGGTGTGAAAAAAGCATTTAGCCGAGTCTGGACATAGTTCAAACTGAAAGCACCGTCATCTTAAATCCAGGTTTTTGCTTTTTTAGAGGATAGATTTATCAAATGACAAAACATCGCAAAGAATTTTACGAGGATTTGATGACCCTGTACCCTAAACCATAGAAATTTGGTGTTCACATTACAAATTAATCTACCAGGAATGTGTGCCTGCAAGTTTACGTACACATGCAATACTATGACAGTATCTGTGCTTGTTTTCTCATTTAACGTAATTTCAGGAAAACTGACTTTCCTCGACAAATGAATTGTGCTTCAAATGAAAAAAAAAAAAAAATTAGACGTAAAATATACAAATAGCACCACAACAATCTTTCTGGCTCCTACTCCTCTGTCTCGCATGGACTCAGTGGACTCAGGACATTGGAAAGGTCTTTCGGGACAGTATGAAGAATGATTGTACGACTCTGGAAAGTTATCATATTT